>NC_052161.1:16290014-16907122 GCF_902713615.1 Scyliorhinus canicula
ATTTAGGACTGAGTTTAGGAGGAACATCTTCACCCAAAGAGTTGTGAATCTATGGAATTCCTTGCCCAGTGAAGCAGTTGAGGCTCCTTCATTAAATGTTTTTAAGATAAAGATAGATAGTTTTTTGAAGAATAAAGAGATTAAGGGTTATGGAGTTCGGGCCGGAAAGTGGAGCTGAGTCCACAAAAGATCAGCCATGATCTCATTGAATGGCGAAGCAGGCTCGAGGGGCCAGATGGCATACTCCTGCTCTTAGTTCTTATGTTCACAATGTGGCTCAGTGACAGCACTCTCACCTCTGAGTCAGAATGTTGTGGGCTCGTCACTTTTGACACTTGAACTCAAAAGCTACACCGACACTCTGGTGTAAAGGGAATGGCCGCGATTTTCCACAACCACTATGGGTGGGAGAATAGCAGGAGGTCCGCTCCCGCACCTCCCGCTATTCTCCCACCCCCACCACCAAAATGGCTGTCCGGTTTTCCAACACGCCACTCGGAGAAACGCGGGCCGCCGTTTTTCACGGCGGCCCGCGATTCTCCGGCCCGGATGGGCCGAGCGGCCTGCCATTCCCGACCTGTTCATGATGGCGGCATCCACACCTGGTCGCTGTTGTCGTGAACATGGCGCGCCAGGTAAGTGTGGGGCCTAGGGGGGGGATGGATCGGGGATCGAGCGCCACGACCGTGCTCGGGAGGGGACTGGCCCGCGATCGGTGCCCACCGGCGTCTCAAGGGGACGCACTCTTTCCCCTCCGCCTCCCCGCAAGATCAAGCCGCCACGTCTTGCGGGGCGGCTGAGGGGAAAGACGGCAACCGCGCATGCGCGGGTTTGAGCTGTCCAACCTGCGCATGCGCGGCTGACGTCATTAGGCACCGCCGCGGCGTCATTCTTGGCGCACCGGGCCTTGAAGCCAGGGACAAGGCCCGGCCGCCGAGTTTCCCGGTACGGCCCGCCTATCCCCCCGGGGAGGGGAGAATAGGGGGCCGGGAGAGGCTTCCGACGCCGTCGTGAACCTCTCCAGGTTTCACGACGGCGTCGGGCCTTGCAGAGAATTCCGCCCAATGCCTCTCTGCTACCTTTCTGATGATACCTGATTGTGAGACAACATTAGCTCATTCTAACACCTCGTTCTAGTTTGCAATAGCCTTGCTGATTGACTGCAGTATAAACTTCAGGCTAGAAAATGAGCTACCTTCCATCCAGCACCTCACACGGCAGCATTGCTAAAACAACAACTCACTCGCGTCATTTTCCCATGTTGCCAGATGCCCAGTTGTTGCTTAATGGTCGTACACACACCTCGAGCCATAATGTGGCGGATTCAAGTTCCATTCCTGAAACTGGAGCACTAGAAAATTACAGTCTGCTGTGTGGATACATTACAGCTGATATGCTCACAGCAAGGTGCCCCACATAAACAGCAATGAGGTAAATGACCAGATAATTTGTTATTTGTGAATGTTGGTTGAGGATTATTGCTGCTGGGACATTAAGAAGAACTTCCCCGTTCTTCAAAAATAGTAACCGGAGGTCATTTACAACCGTCAGCGAGGGCAGATAATGGCCGGATTTTCTGGCCGTTCGCTGGTGCCGGGATACTCTGGTCCCGTCGGCAGCGCACCCCTGCTTGGGGGTTACCCGGCAACGCGGGATGGCTTCAATGGGAAATCCCATTGACAGCAGCAGGAAGAGAGATCCTTGCAGCCAGTTTCACCAAGATGTTGCCTGGGATGGAACATTTTAGTTATGAAGAGTGGTTGGATAGGCTTGGGTTATATCACTGGAGCAGAGACGACTGAGGGGCGACCTGATCGAGGTGTCCAAGATTATGAGGGGCATGGACAGGAAGGATAGGGAACAACTGTTCCCCTTAGTTGAAGGGCCAGTTACGAGGGGACACATGCTCAAGGTGAGGGGCGGGAAGATCAGGGAAGCATGTGAGGAAAAACATTTATACCCAGAGGGTGGTGACAGTCTGGAATGCATTGCCTGGGAGGGTGGTAGAGGCGGGATGCCTCACATCCTTTAAAAAGTACCTGGATGAGCACTTGGCAATTCGTAACATTCGAAGCTTTGGGCCAATGGCAAATGAAATTTGAATTGACGGATCAGGTGCTTTTCATGCGGTGGTGCAGACTCTCGATGGGCTGAAGGGCCTTTTCTGCACTATATTTTTCTGCGATTCTATGATTCTGTGAATGGCGCGCCGGCAACAAACACGTGGCTGGGGGGACCAGAGAATCCAACCCAATGTTAAATCCAAGCATCGCATATGGTGAAAGATGAGTTTAAAGCCAGCCTTTTACTTCAGGCAAGTTTATACTTGAAACAGCTCAGCAGAATGACAAACTCTTCAATTCCTTCTGCACCCCACTGTTCCAGCTATGTCCCGGAGAGGGGGGGGCAGCCACGGGACTTCGCTATCGGGCCACCCGCGCAAGATGGCAGCCCAATAGCGGTATTCCCTGCGGATCCCTCGTATACCACACCATGCATAAATTTGACCGCAAGGGGATCGTAAAACTGGTGCAATTCAGCCAGTCTCCCAAACGGAGAATCCCGCCCAGTGCCTCTGATATTGCAACACCCTCTCAAATGTCAGTCTAACATTTATGCTCAAGTTCCTGGATGAGAACTGAATTCACAGCCTTCTGATTCAGAGGCAAGATTGCTACTGCTGATTTTGAACATCTTTACTCAATCACCTTTGCTGCAAGAAGATACAATACCAACTTCTTCAGTTCATTCACGACTAAAGTCCCTCATCTATAACATTATTCCATTAAATCTCTTCTGCACCCTCTCAAAGGTCTTGCCATTCCTCCTAAAGTGTAGTGTCTAAATTGAAATGAAAATGAAATGAAAATCACTTTTGGCACAAGTAGGCTTCAAATGAAGTTACTGTGAAAAGCCCTAGTCGCCACATTCAGGCGCCTGTTTGGCGAGGCTGGTACGGGGAATTGAACCGTGCTGCTGGCCTGCCTTGGTCTGCTTTCAAAGCCAGCTCTTTAGCCCTGTGCTAAACCAGACCCTTGTTTTGAAAAATTGAATTTTTACTGTCTGCTTCTATTCCAAAATCCAAGGTCCAATATGCTTTTTAGCACACATTTTAACATCTTTCACCTCCAAAGATTTTATACAGGCACCATGTCATCTCTCTTTTCCTATACACCTTTAAAACTGTACTATTTAATTTATATTTGTTTCTTCCTATTCTCCCTACGAAATTAAATCATGAAGTACTTCCCTCTAGTATGAGAAACATCTGTTCACCACTATTCTCTGCTTTCTGTCCCTTCGCCAATTTCATATCCCATGGCGTTAATTCTGCTAACATGTGAATGAATGACAAACCTTTCTAATTTTAATTTGTTCTTTATTCTCATGTCGTCTGATTAGTATTGCAATCTTGAGATAATGAATGTACCTTTGGCTACCTATCATTAAACATTGCCTTGGCAACTGCCTCTTTTTCTCTGGCTGGCTGTAATCTGTGTACTCTCAATTTGACAGGTACATATGGCAAAGACAGGATTAAAACTAGGTTGCTAATGTTGCTGGGCTGCTGTGCATTGAAAAACAGGAAAAGATGAACAGACCTGATAATGAGCCCTGCAAGACTCCAAACCATTATTGGCTAAACTATCCTCAATATTAAATAGATTAGATGTCATATTTTTGTGACAGCCTAAACATGGGTTACCCAAGCAAGACAAAAATTACAAAGGAGTAGATCTTACCATTTATTACTAGTCTTTCACATGAAGAATGAATACGGTAGCATAGTGGTGGCAGCACGGTCGCATAGTGGTTAGCACAAATGCTTCACAGCTCCAGGGTCCCAGGTCGAACCCCGGGCTTGGGTCACTGTCTGTGTGGAGTCTGCATGTTCTCCCCGTGTGTGCGTGGGTTTCCTCCGGGTGCTCCGGTTTCCTCCCACAGCCCAAAGATGTGCAGGTTCGGTGAATTGGCCAGGCTAAATTGCCCTTAAGGTCCAAATTGCCCTCAGTGTTAGGTGGGGTTACTGGGTTATGGGGGTAGGGTGGAGGTTTGGGCTTGGGTAGGGTGCTCTTTCCAGGAGCCGGTGCTGACTCGATGGGCCGAATGGCCTCCTTCTGCACTGTAAAATTCTATTCTATAAATTAAATCAGGAAGATTAAGATGTACCACACAGGATGTGAAGCTAAAATGTAGTTGGAAGTGCAGTGCTAAATAAACCAGTGCAAACAGCCATTTAACTTATTGTGTAGGTTAAGTGGTGTGGGGGTCTTACAGAGTATCTCCTTCATTAATTTTGAATGTGTAAAATTCACCACTATTTGGTTCAAAATTCTGGGGCTCTGTTCCATGGATGTTATTACAGAAGGCATCTTGCACAGGGCTGGAAACTCCATTTCAACTCCTGGGATAATTTGAAATGAGCACGGCATGCCATCAATGCCTGCATGGGCACAGCCACAGTTCCTTGCCCTTACCATCCTGTTCTGCCCTTCAAATGTAGAGCAGCCACTCAGCTGGGAGATACCCATAGGCCCCAAACCTACCAAAGAAAATCATATATTTTTTCAAGTCTGGCAGTAGACAAAGCAACTAATCGATATTTCCTGTTGCTGAAAAGAGACGTGCTGCTGAAGTTTTTCATCCAGCACACCTAAGGACAAATACAAGAATGCCAAATTTTAAAATCAAAGCTATCCTGATCAGAACATTGAGGGTGATTCTCTGAGCCCCGCGCCGGGCCGGGGAATTAAAGCAACCGCGCCACAACTCCCCAACGCCAGCGCGCAATTCTCAGAGGTGCAGAGAATCGGTGGCATTTGCGCCGGCGTGTTTGGCGCGCCGCCGGCCACTGGCATCGGAGGGGGCCGCCAATTCTCCGGCCCACATGGGCCGAGCGGCCGCTCCGACATGACAGAGTCCCGCCGGTGCCGTTCACCCCTGGTCGCTGCCAGCGGGAACTCTGCGGGAACTCTCAGGGGGCGGCCTGTTTGGGGGGGGAGGCCTCCGATGGTGTCTGCCCGCGATCAGGGCCCACCAATCGGTGGGCTGGCCGCTCTGTCGGTGGGCCTCTTTTCCTCCACCAGCAATGTTGTGTCCCTGCGCCATTTTTGTGCGGGACGGCCTGGGGAGGACGGCCACTGCACATGCGCTAGTTGGCACCTGCCCAACTACGCATGCGCGGGATCCAAGGCGCCGCGTCTTTTACTCGGTGCCAGGTCTCCTCGCCATGCCGAAGCCCCGCCCCTGCAAATCACACCAGCCCCACAGAGTCCCCAGAAGGGGGTCTGGGAATGAGCAAAACACTCCGGTTTTTACTCCGGCGTCGGCACTTAGATTCCTGTTGGGAGAATCCCGCCCATTGTTCATTGTGCATCATACAAACTCTGAATGGGCCAAAAGCTGCCACTTTCAGACCTGAAAAATACCTGGTCTACATCCAATTACCCTGAAAAGGCAAAGTATCTTAGAAATTTGGACTCAGGGTTAAGCAAGTCAATTCACGCTGTTTTTTAGGTTTTTAATATTTATTAGTGTCACAAGTAGGCTTACATTAACACTGCAATGACGTTACTCTCCGGCGCCTGTTCAGGTACACTGGGCGCGATTCTCCCAAAACGGGAGAAATCGTAAGGCTGGCGTCAAACCCGGGTGGGTTTGACGCCAGCGCGCCCCTTCCCGACCGGGAACCGATTCTGGTCCCCGGTTGAGGCTAGCAGCCCGACGCCGTAAGCACCGGCATCACGGGCTTAACGAATTTCGTTAAGCCCGCTTGCCGGAGTTAGCGCCGGCTGCGCGTCATATGACGTCAGCCGCGCATGCGCGGATTGGAAGACTCCAACCCGCGCATGCGCGGATGACGTCATCGCGTATTTGCGCGAAACCCGCGCATGCGCAGGCCGGGATGCCCCTCAGCCGTCCCGCGAATGGATACTGCGGGGCGGCGGAAGGACAAATAGTGCGCGGGCATCGGGCCTGCTGCCCGCGATCGGTGCCCACCGATCGCGGGCCCATGGCACCCTTGGCACGGCCGTGGTACTGCCGTGCCAATCGGTGCCATGGTTATAAAAAGCGAGTTGTTCCCGCCGTTTTTACGAACGGCCAGACCAGGTGTGTTTGCCGTTCGTAAAAACAGCGTAAAGGGCTGGGACTTCGGCCCATCTAACAGCTGAGAATCGCTGCCGGCCGTAAAAAAACGGCAGCAGCGATTCGTGTCGGGAGTTGGGCGGGGGGGGGGGAGAATAGCGGGAGGGCGGGAAAAATGTCGGGAAGGCCCTCCCGCTATTCTCCGACCTGTCGTGGGGGGCGGAGAATCGCGCCCACTGAGTGAGAATTCAGGATGTCCAAACTACCTAACAACATGTCTTTTGGGACATGTGGGAGGAAATGGAGCGGCATGATGGCACAGTGGTTAGCACTGCTGCCTCACAGCTCCAGGGACCCGGGTTCAATTCTGGCATTGGGTGACTGTCTGCGTGGAGTTTGTACTTTCTCCCCGTGTCTGGGTGAGTTTACCCCCTGGGTCCTCCGGTTTCCTCCCACAATCCAAAAATATGTAGGTTAGGTGGATTGGCCATGCTAAATTGCCACTTCATGCCCAAAAAGGTTAGCTGGGGTTACAGGGTTATTGGGATAGGGTGGAGGTGTGAGTTTAAGTCGGGTGCTCTTTCCAAGGGCAGGTTCAGACTTGATGGGCCGAATGGCCTCCTTCTGCACTGTAAATTCTATGATTCTATGCTGCTATGCAATGGTGAGGCGAGTGGTATTTTCCACTAACAAAATGCTGCCATCAGTCCAAAAAGACATTCTGCTTACTACAGAACACAGCACCAATGTGTATGAATTTCAGTGCCAGTGCGGGTCGGAGAATCCCCAGGAGGCGGCGCGAATCCCGCCCCACCGCTCCGACGCCGGCTGCCGTATTCTCCCGTGCTGATTTTCGGGTGGGGTGGGGATCACGCCACGCCGGTCGGGGGCCGTTGGCAGCGGCCCCCCGGCAATACTCCGGGCCCCAATGGGCCGAGCGACCGTTGTTTTTTGACTAGTCCTGCTGGTGTGGATTGGACATGGTCCCACATTGCGGGACCTGGCTGGTAGGGCGGCTGCTGCCATCCTCGGGGGGGCGCAGGGGGATCCGGCCCTGAGGGGGGCCCCCACAGTGGCCTGGCCCGCGATCGAGGTCCACCGATCCACAGGTGGGCCTGTGCCGTGGGGGCACTCTTTCCCTCCACGGCGGCCGCTGTAAAGGTCCGCCATGGCCGCCGCGGAGAAGAAACCCCCTGCGCATGCGCTGGGATCATGCTGGATCCTCCTGGCGCTCCCGCGCATGCGCCGACTCGTACCGGCTGGCGGAGGCCCTTTGTCGCCGGTTGGCGCGGTGCCAATCCCGCCGGCGCCGGCCTAGCCCCCGAATGTGCGGAGGATTGCGCACCTTCTGGGTGGCCCGATGCCGGAGCGGTTCACACCACTCCTCGTCGCCAGTACGGCCCACCCGCCGGATACCGGAGAATCCCGCCCGCCATCTCCCAGACGAGATATTTAATTGAGGCCCTGCCTGCCTCCTCAGGTGGTTTGAGCGGGCGAGCATGTGCCTCGCCCATCAGCGTGTGACATTGTATGAGAAGATGTTGTGTTCTGATGAGTGCTTCCCGAGCCTCCCTGCTGATAATTAAGCAGGCAATTAAGCCCATTAAAGATGAAATAAAATTGATTTGACATGGTTCATCCACTTTTACAGTTGGCGGGTGGGTGAATCGGCCAGAATGCCTTTACATTTTCAATGCAATCTTGATTCAGGGCTGAATGAAATGTGTAGGATGCAATTTTTATTAAATATATACGGGCGGGATTCTCCGTTAGCCGACGCCGGAATTGGGAAACGCGATTAGGCGGAGAATCAGTTCCGATGCCAAAATTGCGGCAGACGCCAACTTGACGGCAAATTGAGATTCTCCGTCAGCTCAACAGCCGCACCAATGAGTTCCAGAACGCACGTACAGTAAACACCGTTTGCGTGTCATTAGCAGGCCTGACACAGTATTCTCCGGGTCCTCCGCAATTCTCTGCCTCTGATAGGCCGAGTTGTCGACAGGGCGGCTGATGTGTGAAACTGGCATGGTGGCTGCTGAGGGAAAGAGGGGGTAGGACACGGAGAGGAGCGACTGCGGGATGCCGGGCCAGACACTGGCTGGGGTGATGGGGGCCTGCCAGGGATGGGGGAGTGGGGGGAGAACATGCCAAGTGGCTGGGATGCCCCCCCCCCCCACGGGACTGGGGCGATGCCCAGGCACCGACCGCCATTACCACAGCCTGCAAGGCAGCCATCTTGCTGCGCACCCCACTAATCACCCACCCTGGCCCTGCAGAGTGACACCGAACGTATGGGCGCCTCCCCACCCCCCCAACACTCCCCCCCCCCCCCCCCCACCCCGACCACCATCCGCCGGCGGCCCACCCAGGGCAACACCCACAGTAGCCCCTACAGGGACCACAGTGCCTCACCCTGGCGGGACAGTGCCAGCTAATGGTACCTTCAGTGCCGGGCACCATCAGGGCCAAGGGGGTGGGAGGAGGGACATACGAGCGCGGATCCTGCAGTACCATGCACGGCTGCCATTTTGCCTGATGAACCTGGTTCGGCACAGGCATACACACCATGCTAACGTATTGGCCTTTCAGTCCCTGCAGACAATGGATATTGGAATTCAGCCAGCAATGGTGGCCTTCCTGCTGGTCGCCACAGCCCTGGGGGATGCCCTGTGGCTGTACGGGCGGGCGCTGCTCGAGGAGGAAGAGGAAGCTGCAGCAGCCGAGCGTGCAGCAGCGGAGTGGGCAGCAGAGGGGCAGGTGGCAGCCACCTAGATTGGATTGCAGGCTGCCCAACAGGGCGAGGAGGAGGAGGAGGAGCCAAAGAGGCACCGCATGAGCCCTCATGTGAACCGGCACCGCCTCTCATTCGAGGACCTGCCGGACCAGACATGCCGTCGAAGACCCTGGCTGAGCAGAGAGACAGTGCAACATGTCTGTCAGATGATGGTACACCTGGCATCGTGGTGGCATGGGGAAGGACACCCACCCCCGGTGGCCGTCAAGGTGATGGTCGCCATGAACCTCTATGCGACGGGGTCCTTCCAGGTGCCGAGTGGGGATCTGTCCGGGATTTCACAGACCTCGGTGCACAGATGTCCGTGCTGTCACAGAGGCCCTACATGCCCAGGCGGCTGAATACATCCACTTCAATATGGGCTGAGCCCACCAGGATGCCCAGGCAGCAGGTCCGCCGCCATTAAGGGGATGCCTCAGATTCAGGGGCTGATCGACAGGATGCATGTCCACCTATGGGCACCTGTGGATAACAAGCCGCTTTATACAAACCAAAAGGATTTCCACTCGATGAATGTACAGTTGATATGTGACCATCAGCTGCTCATGATACAGGTCTGTGCCAGGACCTGGGCAGTGTGCACGGCTCCTTCATCCTTCCACCCTCAACGATTCCTGACATGTTTGCGACGCACCCCCGGCTGGGGGGGTTGGCTCCTGGGTGACATGGGTTATCCACTGGGGTCGTGGCTGATGACGCCTATCCGGAGGCCACAGACCAACGCGGAGGCCCACTACAACTAAGCTCATGCAATGACCAGGAGCGTAATCGAGCGGCGAGTCGGTCATGATGCAGTTCAGTTGCCTGGACCACCCTAGATTGGGCTCCAGTATGATGCTTGGCTCACCGCAAGGTCCACGATTGCTGAGACCACAAGTGATCCGCGCCCATGTGATTCCTGGCCGCGGATACCGGACAATCACAGGGTGTCACTGAGACCCATTTGCATTTATTTGCATCCTTCCACTGGCGTGCAGCATGGACCTCGTTCCCGGGGTTGGAGCATCATATTCAGATGCGGCGCCAGGCGCTGATCCCGATTTTCCCCCGATGCCCGATTCTCCATCCCATCAGGGAAACATATTCCAGGTGTCCCGGGGCGAATCCCACCCAATATGTCTGAAGACTGAATACCTTTGTTAGGTGTTGGACTGCACTGCTGATTTCTTTCATCACCTTTATTTTATAGAGGCCTGTAGCTCCATGGGACAGCTCCCAGCAGTTGTCCGCCTTGAGGGAGCCAAGTATAAGTGTCAGCCCCCCCCTCCATTTTCTTGCCGCTAAATTCCAGTTAGATTGGGGGTTCAATGCAATTTGTCATCACATGATGCCTCGACATATCACCACCACTTTATTTGCAAGGGTGCATTCATCTCTGCTAGGGACACTTCTATCTTTGCAATAATCTCTCCCAAGTTCACTGAAACTACCCCTATTGTCCCACACAAAAATCTTTGAAAGGTCAAGGCATTTTCAGAATTTTTAGAAACTTTAGAAAGTTTGAAGTCATCCACACACCCTACATTCCCTCCTCAGCAGCTCATCAGCCAGCCAGTCCAAACCTGTCTTTAAGGTTAATTGAGGGCTCAGATATATTAGATAACTATTCCAAAAATGCCTCTGCTAAATTATAATTGATTGTTAGTGTTGTGGCGTCTAACTCAATTTTGATTCTTGGCTAGATTCGATCAACAATTGTGCACGTATAAACTGGCCAGCCAAATCCAGCCACTGGAAATAAGGACAATATGTACGATCCTTCCCACATTCCTGCATATTCCTTTGTGACAGATCCTCTAGCAGCCGGCAACAATGCCCATCCATTTCCAGGTGGAGGCACTTAAATCAGGAAGTAATAATATGAATTTGGGCATCTTTTGCCCTTTATAATAAAAGTGGCATCCAAGCTTTTTAATACCTTAAAAGTGGGTTTCAAGGAACAATTTTGTTAACTTACAGGTACTGCTACTTTATTACTATTTCATTTTTGCTCATTTGTATTCCCCTTGCCATCAACCTTTGTGCCATTCGCCTATCGAGCTGACATTTATTAGTCGTCACCCATTTCAGATATGCCCACTGAGGGGAGCAGGAGGAAACATGGAGGCAGGCCAGGCTGTTGACGTTGTACTGTAGGAGTGTGGAACAGGACAGCAACCCCAGCATCGGCTACTTAATTGGCTGCCGGCCATCAAATTGAGGGGGAAATTTCCACCTGCCGCCCATGTTTGCCAGCGACCCAATTTTCCAGCCAATGTCAGGCCATCCTCCTGATCGGCGAAATTCAGCCCAACCGCTGTCAAACCCCTTCATTATCTTGTATGTTTGAGATGAACTCACTATAGTGAGCAGCACGGAAGCACAGGGGTTAGCACAGTTGCTTACCGGCTCTAGGGTCCCAGGTTCGATTCCCGGCTTGGATCACTGCCTGTGCGGAGTCTGCACGCTCTCCCCGTGTCTGCGCGGATTTCCTCCGGGTGCTCCGGTTTCCTCCCATTGTCCAAAGATGTGCAGGTTAGGTGGGCTGGCCATGACCCTCAGTGACCAAAAAAAATTAGCTGGGGTTACTGGGTCACGGGGATAGGGTGGAGGTGAGGGCTTAAGTAGGGCGCTCTTTCCAAGGACCGGTGCAAACTTGATGGGCCAAATGGCCTCCTTCTACACTGTAACTTCTATGAATTCTCGTTCTTCTAAACTCCAACGCATACGCGCCGAAGTTACTCGGTCTTTCGTCATAGGACAGCTCCCCAGGGACCAATCTAGTGAACCTTTATGCACCGTTTCCAATGCAAGTTTACCCTTCCTTAAAGATGGACACCAAACCTGCACCTAATACTCAAGCAGTGGCCTCACTAAAACCCTATGCAACTGCAGCAAGACTTCTTCATTTGTGTACTCCAATCCCTTGCAATAAAGGCCAACCTTCCATTTACCTTTCTAATTGCTTGCTGTACCTGCATACTAATTATATGTGTTCTATATTTGAGTACATCCAAGTCTCTCTGAATATCAACATTTGCAATGGTCATGGTTTCATAAACTAGGGTTGTATTCCCTGGAATTTCGAAGATCAAGGGATGATTTGATTGAACTTTTCAGGATATTAAGGGGAAGATAGAGAGAGAGATTCCCGCTGACTGTGAAATCCTGACTTGGGGTATTGTCTGAACGTTTGAGCCAGTCCTTTCTGAAGCAACATTAGGAATCCCTTCTACATACAACTGGTGGCAGAAGTTTGAAACTATCTTCTGCGAACGGAAGTTGATGCTAAATAAAGTGTTCAAACTGAGATTGATGAATATTGAGAACCACATTTATTTAGGGATATGGGTCACCAGCGAATAAATTCAGATAGCTTGCAGAATCCAATACAGAACACACACTGTCAACAACAAAAGGTTGCTGATATCATAGATCATAGAATTTACAGTGCAGAAGGAGGCCATTCGGCCCATCGAGTCTGCACCGGCTCCTGGAAAGAGCACCCTGCCCAAGGTTAACACCTCTACCCTATCCCCATAACCCAAAAACCCCACTAAGGGCAATTTTGGACACTAAGGGCAATTTATCATGTCCAATCCACCTAACCTGCACATCTTTGGACTGTGGGAGGAAACCGGAGCACCCGGAGGAAACCCACGCACACACGGGGAGGATGTGCAGACTCCGCACAGACAGTGACCCAAGCTGTAATCGAACCTGGGACCCTGGAGCTGTGAAACGATTGTGCTATCCACAATGCTACCGTGCTGATATGAGCATGGTAATGTTAGCACCAGTAAGTTAATAAATCACTGGCCATAGCAATCAGTAAATTTATAAAGCAGCAAGCACCAGAAAAGTCATAAATCATAAATTAACAAAGCTGCTAGTTTAGCTTGAATTAAAAATGAATGGGTTAGTGGAAACCATGAATTAGTGGAGAAATAGACAGGAATAAGTTTAACAATTCAGATTAGTGGATACAATATTCAATAAATGTGCACAGAAACAGACACCGGTGAATTAATGAAACAGTGAGTTATCAATAAATTAATGATGAAAGGATACTGGTCAATTAATAAATTATGCATCAGTAAATTAAAAATTAATAGAACAACAAGTATGTCAACAATTCAATAAGTTAACAGAACAGCAGATTCCAGCAAATCAATTAATAAAGTACAAAAGCAAATCAACAAAGTGATGAAGCAATTCACGCCCATAAATGTTTCAATAAATTAATAGTAAGAAGTCTTACAACACCAGAATAAAGTCCAACAGGTTTGTTTGGAATCACTACCTCTCGGAGCGCAGCTCCTTCCTCAGGTGAGTGAGGAACCAACACTCACCTGAGGAAGGAGCAGTGCTCCGAATGCTAGTGCTTCCAAACAAACCTGCTGGACTTTAACATGGTGTTGTACGACTTCGTACTGTGCCCACCCCAGTCCAACGCCGGCATCTCCACATCATAATAATTAACTGCCACTGGTCAATGATAAATTCATTAAACAGATGAACAACTCTGTTGACAGTTTGATCTGGGGCTTTCCATATTATAAACGGTGAGTTAAAAAGGTGGTAGAAAATTTCAGCAACAGGATAGAAAAGCTATCGGCAAGAAATGGGAACACACAGGAGGGATAAATTTAGGGCGCAATGTACCTATGTCTATTGATTACAATTATTTCAGCCCCAGTCAACAGTAATGTTATAACTTGCCAGATTATTATTGGCTGGCGACTAATGGCAATCCCACAATCCTTAGTGAGTAAGAGCTCCCCCAATGAGCAGGTAAAAAAACACATATAAACAAAGTTAGAAGTCACAGGGTTACTTGCTGTACAGTTGTATAGAGATTTCTTGGAAAGACTGCTTGAAGAGAGAGAGATCCTTTCAGGAAACAGTCTGCAATTGTCCTTTTGACTGTGTCAGACCACTGCTTAACCTGATAGACTTTGGCAAAAGCTGCTGGCAGACTCTCAAATCTATATGAAACTACAAAAATGCAGATGGACCTTGCTCCTCCCATTAATTACATCATATTTATTCCACTCGGAAATCATGACCTGCTTGCCTAAGTCTGAACACAATGCCTCAAATTATCTACTCTCCAGGGAATCTCCAGCAATCATAACAAAATTCCATTAAGCCTCTCTTTGTTATCACAGGCTGGAATGAAGGATGATCTTACTTTTACAACATCTCAATTGCACTTTTTGCAGCCACAGAGTCTGGATGCCTTAACCTAGATTTATATATACCTGAACTCAAGCTTTTAAAAACATTACTGCAACAGATATAAAAGACAATTTTAATATAAATTTTTGGCATTCATCCCAAAGATTCATTTAGAAAGCTTATTTTCCATAATAGCCCACATTTTATGGTCAGTGGCAAAGGGAGGGAGCTAGTTTCTAGCTTCTGTGATTTAATGGGCTCTAGAATGTTGTTTGCCTTTATGCCAACATGACTTATGCCAGCTGCAAGGAATTTGTGATGTTCAGCAATGAAGAAATCATCAAGCAGCCTGACCAGCCAATCAGATTGAAGAATTCCCACAGGAACATAGGAACAGGAGTAGAACAGTCAGACCATTCAATGAGATCATGGCAGATCTGTAGCCTAACTCCATATACCTGCCTTTGGCCCAAATCCATGAATGCTTAACAAAATGTTATCTCAGATTTAAAATTAACAACTGATCTAATATCAATTGCCCTTTGTGAAAGAGGGTTCCATACCTCTCCCACCCTTTGTGTGTAGAAGTGCTTCCTAATATCTTCCTGAATGGCCTGGCCCTCATTTTTAGTCTGTGCCCCCTAGTTCTAGAATCTCCTACCACTGGAAACAGTTCATCTTTATCTATCCTGTGTTTTCCAGTTACTATCTTGAAGACTTTGATCAGATCACCCCTTAACCTTCCAAATTCTCAAGAAAACGGGCCTAATTTGTATAATCTCTCCTCATTACTTAATCCCTGAAGTCCAGGTATCATTCTTGTAAATCTACATTGCACACCCTCCAAGGCCAAAATATCCTTCCTTAAGGTGAGGTTGCCCAGATCTGCTCACAGTACCCTAAGTGGGATCTAACCAGGGTTTTGTAATGCTGCAGCAGAACTCCTGTGTCCTTATACTCCAGTCCAAATCCATCTTATAAAGGCAAGCATTCCATTAGTCTTCTTGATTACTTTCTGCACTTGTTTGTGGCATTTTTAGTCCGCACGGTAGCATTGTGGATAGCACAAATGCTTCACGGCGCCAGGGTCCCAGGTTCGATTCCCCGCTGGGTCACTGTCTGTGTGGAGTCTGCACGTTCTCCCTGTGTGTGCGTGGGTTTCCTCCGGGTGCTCCGGTTTCCTCCCACAGTCCAGGGATGTGCAGGTTGGGTGGATTGGCCATGATAAATTGCCCTCAGGGTCCAAATTGCCCCTTAGTGTTAGGTGGGGTTTCTGGGTTATGGGGATAGGGTGGAGATATGGGCTTGGGTCGGGTGCTCTTTCCAAGAGCCAGTGCAGACTCGATGGGCCGAATGGCCTCCTTCTGCACTGTAAATTCTATGAGAAAATCATTAGCAGAGTCATCTACATAAATAGAACTGGCCAGTGTGGAACCAGCTAGAGGAACGAGCAGTGGTGAATTACCACTGTTGTATATATGTAATTGTAAATAAAGTTATTTCTTTTTGATTCTATAAACTCGTGCTGGATTCTTCAGGCCCTCACAAAAAGTAACCAAGCTATTCATTGACTGGACACATCAGCAGAGGACCAATTATCATGAGTGGCTAGCATTTCTTCTTCAGCTTAGGCAGTTCTTTGGAATTTAGGATGACTATATTTTTATAAATTTAGAGTACCCAATTTCTTTCCAATTAAGGGGCAATTTAGTGTGGCCAATCCACCTACCCTGCATATCTTTGGGTTGTGGGGGCGAAACCCATGCAAACACGGGGAGAATGTGCAAACTCCACACGGACAGTGACCCAGGGCCGGGATCGAACCTAGGACCTCAGCGCTGTGAAGCAGCAGTGCTACCCACTGCACCACTATGCTGCCCTGGAATTTAGGACAACTTGCTTCTGCCCTGATTCGATGAGTTTTGAGATGGCAAATAACTCCAACGTGCGACCTGCAGACTCTGACTCGTGTGGGGCAAGTCCTGGGCAAATTGGTTTGGGAGAGGATGGTGTTGTTAGACTGCCTTTCCCGACACTGGATTTGGAGGATCTCGAGAAAGCACCACTGATGGTACTTCACCAGTGCTTTGAGGTACCTGCTTAGGTAGTTCAAGTCTCCGAAGAATGTTGGCATGCAATGAACACTGCTGTCCAGTAGGTCATGATTTTAGTCTTGGCTTTGAGATCCTGGTACGCAAATTCTCTTTAGTCAGTCAAAGGCCACACTGAAGGTGATGATGAATTTTGTCAGCCGTGTCTACATTCATTGAGAGGAAACTTCCAAGATACAGAAAGTTTTCCACGATTACCAGGAACTTATCACTGATCTTAACCCAGGGATGGGTGGTGGTGGGAGGTGTTGTGTTGTGGACTCCGGTTGGAAGACGTTAGTTATCTGGTGTTTGTGAAAAGCCCATTTTATGATATGCTTTGGAGAAGGTGTCAACAATCATCTGGAACTCAGTTTCCAAGCAGGAGCCCAAGCAAGTATCGTCTGCATATTGAAGCTGGAGTGGTTTCGGTTTTGAATTGGAGGTGGCGTAGGTTGAGCAATTTCCTGACTGGCCTCTAAATTATCTCTACACTGGTGGGTGATTTCATAGATTATCATAGAATTTACAGTGCAGAAGGAGGCCATTTGGCCCATCGAGTCTGCACCGGCTCTTGGAAAGAGCACCCTACCCAAGGTCAACACCTCCACCCTATCCCCATAACCCAGTAACCCCACCCAACACTAAGGGCAATTTTGGACTCTAAGGGCAATTTATCATGGCCAATCCACCTAACCTGCATATCTTTGGCCTGTGGGAGGAAACCGGAGGTGAGGTGCAATACTGCAATGAGGAAAGTGGAGAAGGGGCCAGCACTACTTAAAGCTAGGTGCACTGCTTTAAAAAAGGGGTGCACTGTGGCTGGAGCAGGTGTGACAGTCATATCGGGAGCGACCATCCATGACCTGGGAAAACGTTGAAAAATGGCACGCAAGAGTGCAAGCTCCATGATTTTCAGGTGCTGAAACCTGAGGCCTTAGTGCAAAAGTTGGAAAGGAGGGGGGATGCCTTGCAACCACAAGGGGCCTCCACACACATGCTCATGAGGCAGTGATAAGAAAACCCTGGAGGTTAATGCCAGTAGCTAGATTCGAGAACCTGGATGCGGCGTCTCAAAAAGTTCAATCGCCTCACATTAATGGTCAAGGTCGGTAAATGCCTCTTCAAATGCCATATCCTATCAACTGCATCACGAATCTCGGAATAGTTTAATTCACCGTATACACATCACTCAGCAACCAATAATCTGTCTAGTCAGGACAGACTTGACATGCCCATTATGCCCACATCCCACAGCCTGCATCCAGTCAGCCAAAAATCATGACAGCCAAATCAACCAAACAGATTGTAACTTTCACTAACATACTTGGGTGAGACCGTGTCGAGAGATAAAGGGCGCAGGGTGAGAGTGGAGCAAAATTGAAAGAGCAGCGTCAGAATGACATCAGAGGGGCGGCAGAACTTGTGGGAACTAAGATGGTGATTGGGGATAAGTGTTGCCATGGCAAGCTCATGTCAAATATTTATTTTTACCAACATTTTATCATCGGCTGGAAACGGATTTTTAAAAAGACAGACTTGTTCGAAACAGGCTAAAGTTGTTTCAACCTATGGTCAACACTCATTTACATTATTATACATTCCAACCAATTGACGTTACTACATATTGCACATTCCACCCCTATGGAAAGGAGACAGCAATCTGCAAAATCCACCAAAGAACTGTCACCCCCAGGGTTGGTGAACAACCTTCCTTCCTATTAACAAGGTATCTATGGAAATCACCTGAAGTATTCAACTGCTGGTGAACGATTGAAATCTAATTGCTTGGCTCATGGGGCCTTGGTTTTAAGATCGTTTTCCAGGCACAAGTTAATCGAGTTACATATCTTTTTATTAAAACAGTAAAAAATATATACACGGCCAAATGGTACAAACACTAATTTTGCGTTGGAGAAACAGGGTACCCTCCCCTCAGTACCAATGCACAGGGAGGCGGGGGATGGATACTCTGATTATTAAAACAGTTCACAACACGTTTCTACAAAAATCAAATGGTACAAGCACTAAACATTGCGCTGGAGAGACCAGATACCCATGTCTGTGAACCAACAGAAGGGAAAGGAAGGGGGTGGTGGGGAGGGAGGGGAAAGGAGGGTGGTATGAGAATAATAATAATCGCTTATTGCCACAAGTAGGTTTCAATGAAGTTACTGTGAAAAGCCCCTAGTCGCCACATTGCAGCACCTGTTCGGGGAGGCCGGAACGGGAATTGAACCCACGCTGCTGGCCTTGTTCTGCATTGCAAGTCAGCTATTTAGCCCACTGTGCTAAAGTGAAATGTATAATTATGTTTGAATTACTGGCAGTCGGAGAGTGAGCTCACTTGACAAGCAAAGTCTTATGTGTTTTACGCACATTTCCCCAATAGAACTGAACAAGCAACTGAGAAGCTAAGTGGGGCCCTCCCTGCCTCTCTCTCTCTCTCTCTCCTCCCAATTAACAATTTTGGACCCTGTCTACTAATTGAGCTTTGTCTCCATTCTGCAGTGGACAGAGATTTTAAAGAAAGAACTCAACTCCATAGCTGTGCCTCAAGAAGAACAAATAATTCCAGAGTTTATGGCCAAAATCTAAATACTCTGACAGGCCAGAGAAAGGTCAGTTCACCTGGGTAGGAATTTCCAGCGCCAGGATGGGCGGGACTGGAAAATCTCATGGAAAATCCCACCCTATCAGCACGATTCAGCAGGCATAAATCAAAGTCCGCTTTCGGGTGCGTTGGAGAGTTTCTGGGTAGCTGCGGCACCACAATTAACCCTGCTATCTACCGTCATCCGCCGAGTCATACTTGCTCTTTTCCTGCACTCGGCTCCTTGCAGTTCAGCGTGTCATTTTGACCGGGTGCCCTGATTTCCACACCTCCACCCCCCCATTTCAGCGTCCCCCTCTCCCTCCCCCTTTACTCCCCCAACCTTTTAGTGGCCCCTGGAACAGCCCTCATCGTGCCTCACATGGACAAGGCCCCCCTCGGCCCAACCCTTGGCAGTGCCAACCTGGTACCCAGACACCTTGACACTGACACCTAACCTCACATCATGACTGTGCCCCTGGCACTCTGGCAATGCCATCCAGGCACCCTGGCACTGAGTGCCCAGGTCGCACTGCCAGGGTGCCAAGGTAATACCTTGCCCTGTCCTTGACCAGAGGTCTCTAATGGCCTGTGAGACCCCCCACCCCCACCTCCGTGGGTACCATTACACCTGGCCCATGTTTGTGGAAAGCAGTGCTAAGCAGCTTCATGTTGAGGCCTCTCAGGGTCTGCCAATGACTTCCAGGTGCTGGGTGAAAGCGGCATCCTGGTATTTAAATAGCCTAATCACACCAGGCAGAGCAAGTCGGGTGGCCCGCGATCGGTTCGGCACGCGCGTTTGGGCTCTCGCGAGATTCGCCCATTGAGCCCACCTCCGCGCCAGATGTAACGCGCCGGATGTAACGCGGTGGTTGAATCGCACCCTTTAAATCGGACACATCAAAACCATCGAATTCAGTCAACAGCCAGAGACTCTAAGCTACCTGACAATGTGATGTTTGCATGTAGAATATTCATCTTTATTTCCATCAACTGGTCAGATATATATCAAACTTCTTCAGAGGGATCAAGGACCCAGCAGATCTGCCAAGATCTATCAGGAGAGAAACAGAGGGGTGAATTCTCCATTTCTCCAGCCGCGTGTTCCATGGCAGCGCGTCGTCACTGGCAGCAGGGTGCACTGCCAACGGAACGGAGAATCCCGCCAGCGGAGAATTCACCCCAGAGTTAACTTTTCAAGTCCATAGACTCTTCAATGGGACTGAGAGGGTGATTCTTGGAACAAAAAGTAGCAACTTTAAGAACAAAAGACAAATGGCCTGGTGTGAGAGGGGGAGGGGGTATTTTGCATTGAGGCAATACGTGTATGGAACATTAAAAAAGGGGGTTTAAGATGGAGGAGAAAGGTCAAAATTTAATTTTTTACTCCACACCTAAATCTGTATTTGTGTGTGGATTTGTTTGGACTTGGATTAGTGTGTGAGCGTGGGTGTGAGTGCAAATTGGAGCGCATTTTATTATTTTACTCCGATTAGTTTAAATATAATCAAACTAACATCCTTCTTTGTTATGCTCAAGAAGGCCTACATGTTCCTGGCATGTAGACAGTTAATTTCACTTAAATTGGCAAGTATATCCTTTTCTCAAAACAAACAATAAAACCTGTTGCGTCAATGAAGGAGAGGGCAAGTAAGAGAGTGGTTTGACCTCCCCCCCACATTGTCATAACAGTAAGTATGCAGCATCCTGAGCTTTTATAAACAGGGACAGTACAGAAACACGGCAATGGTGATGTTCAATCCTTAGAAAACGCTGCTTTGGTCACAACTGGATTATTTGCCCAATTCTGGACACTGCAACTTTTGAAAGATGTGAAGACCTTGAAGAGGGTCAGAAAACGTTTACTAGAATGGGTCCAAAGACAAGGGACTTCAGTTACGTTGATGAATTGTAGAAGCTAGGGTTGTTCTGCTTAGAGAAAGGAAGGTTGAGAGGAGGGACATGATTCAATGGAAAACAAACAGACTCCTGTTTTGGGCGCATTTAGTCAGGTGTTTCCCGGCACTTGCAACGCGGAGAATGGCCCCGCTATTAAACGGGACTCTGCTTCATTTTGGAGCCTCGGCGAGTAACGCCCGCCAAAGCCGCACTTAGACTCATTTCCCCAACTGATGAACTCGGCTCGCCAGTGCAGATACAGATCAGGCGTCATTTTTAATGCCAGGGTGGCATCGTCAGTGTGGTGCAGCCAGGGTGGTGCTGCCAAGGTGCCCAGGTGGCATCGGGAGTGCCAGGTATCAGGCTGCCCACAGCCCGACCAGCTGGGGGCTTCCGATCACCTGGGAGACCCCCTCCCCCAAGTGCCCTTACGCCTGGTCCACGTTTGTGAAAACCAGTGCTGAACGATGCCACAGCGGGTCTCCGGGGCGAGGCCATTTGATCCCACGCCTTGGGTAACTCCAGCATAGACATATTCGAGTGAGACTAACTACTCACTAGAATATGAAAATCTGGATCCCGCCCACTGAGGACAAGATCCAGATTGCGCACCTCGTGAGATCTCATTTAATTTCGTGAGACGTAACGAGCGTCGTAAATCTCGCCAGAGGCCTCTCGCGAGATTTAACAGCCTTGGCACACCGGGATTTGATCAAAATGTGCAGAATTGTCCCAGGCAGAGTAGATAGCAAGAAACTGTCCTCATTTTCACAAGGACCAGTAATCTCCGACTTAAGGTGATTGGCAAAAGAAAAGCAACACAAGGAACACCTTCCATGCACCGTGTGGTTATGGTCAGGAATGCACTGGCTGAATGGGTGATGACGCAGATCTATTCATGGCTTTCAAAAGGGAGTTGAGCAAATACTTGAACTGGAGCCATCCTCAATATCCCCAGCAATAAGTCCTCGTCTCTCAGTGGCTACTCGTTGTTTCCTTGTGGTGGGCACAGTGAACTATCACAGAACAAAAACATCAGTACTTCTGCCATGATACCAGACATTGATTTGCCTGATTCACCACCTATGGTCACACACTAGCTGGATACAGAGTGGAATCCTATTTAGTTCCTCTGAAGGGTAGAATTGACATGCAGTGCTGGCAAAGATACATATGTAAATCTCACCCTGCACTTTGGGGAAGCCTACATTCCTCACCAGCCATACGTCTGCTCAACCTGCTTATCCAGGCAGCATTTTCTGTTTGAATAAAGAGACAGTAAATTGCAAGATGTTGCAAATATCCCCAGTTTCAGCCTGGAAGGAGCCAGATGCATGAAAGTTCATTGGCAGATCACTTTACTGATAACTGGCAACACAGCCATTTGCTGGATCGAAATGGGCTCTGTTTATTCTCCAAGTCATGCTGCATTCCAAAACTAATGCCTATTCGTGCACCTGTAACCGTGATCAACTGCTCTGTGCAGAAACCTTGAAGTCAACAAAAACTCCTTCAACATTTACACCACACCCAGGTCACTTCTGCAACTTTAAACAACTATGACACACAGCAACTACTTGTCAAATCGTAGCAACAAATCAACCAGCAACTATGTAGGTGGCACGGTAGCACAGTGGTTAGCATTGTGGCTTCACAGCGCCAGGGTCCCAGATTCGATGCCAGGCTTGGGTCACTACCTGTGTGGAGTCTGCACGTTCTCCCTGTGTCTGCGTGGTTTTCCTCCGGGCGCTCCGGTTTCCTCCCACAAATCCCAAAAGACGTGCTGTTAGGTCATTTGGACATTCTAAATTCTCCCTCTGTGTACCTGAACAGGCGCCGGAATGTGACGACTTGGGGCTTTTCACAGTAACTTCATTGCACTGTTAATGTCAGCCTACTTGTGACAATGAAGATTATTATTATTATTATTATTATTCATTAAGTTCCAAAATTGCACTGCTGGCATTAAATCATTATTACTGATTGATGCCATGACCCGACTGCTCTCTGCAATTCTAACAGGTATTCATTGCCAACACCCTCATCAATATGGCGTCCAGTGTGATTAATCCCAAAAGTGTGCACAGGTGTCACAGCACGAAGAGCATTTCTGGCTCAAACTACCTGAAAATGTCTTCCAAAACCTTTAATAATGCAGATAATTAAAGGGACAGTCAGAAATTTTGAGTGATACTAGCATATATGGCTAATTTGGAAAAATACAAACTCATCCCCATTCTCCTACCTCCTCCTCATAACCCCTGATCCCCCATTAATCAAGAACCTATCTATCTCTGTCTTAAAATACACTCAGTGTCCACAGCCTTCTGCGGCAAAGAGTTCCACAGATTCACCACCCTCTGGCTGAAGAAATTCCTCCTCATCTCTGTTTTAAAGGATTGTCCCTTTAGTCTGAGATTGTGCCTTCTTGTTCTAGTTTTTACTACAAGTGGAAACATCCTCTCCACGCCCACTCTATTCAGGCCTTGCAGCATCCTGTAAGTTTCTAAACTCCTTCTAAACTTCAACCAGTACAGACCCAGGACGGGATTCTCCAATCCCGCGGCAGAGTTTCCACGCCATCATAAACGCCATCGCGTTTTACGATGGCATGAACGGACCGCTCCCATGTCTAATTCTGACCCCTATAGGTGGCCAGCACGGCTCCAGCTGCAGATCCCACCACGAACTGGGCACCTCGGGATTCGTGCATCCCAGCGCCAATACATGCATGCGCAGTGGCCTTCTTCAACGCGCCGGCTCCGATGCAACATGGCACAGGGCTACAGGGGCCGGTGCATAGGAAAGGGGGCCAGGCCATGTCGGAGGCCCTCCCCGGGGTCAGCCCCCCTCCCCACCCCGCCACAGGCCGCCATCCAACCCTTACACGCCACGGTCCACCCGGCCCAGAGCAGGTTAGAACGGCGCCGGCGGGACTCGGCTCTTTTCTTACAGCAGCTCAGCCCAATCAGGCCGGAGAATCGGCGGGCTTGCCGCGAAAAGCGGCCACGACCGGCCCCGCGCCCGGCTGGGAGAATCCAGCCCCCTGTGTCCTCAACCATTCCTCATACAACAAGCTCTTCATTCCACAATGTCATATGACTGCCAAAATTGATCACCAATATTGCAAACTCCACAATGAAAATGAGGCATTTAATTTACAAAAGAAACAAGGAAAATGATTTTCTTTTATGGAAAAATTTAATGACAAGATATTTAAAGTTAAAATTGGAAGGCGTAAGGCATGAATTTGTAATTCCATTAGCCGCGGGCACAAATCCCGTAATGGCCGTAAAATATGGCGAGTGCTCAAAAACGGGGTTTGAGCCAGCGTGATTTCGGAACGCGATGTTCCCGGGCCTTCCCCGATGGCATGATCAGGTTCTCACATAGGAAGGGTAAGAATGAATGAATTTTAACGTGTTTTAATCTAAGTAGCAAATTTAAAGTTGAATCTTCAGACCTTATTGAATATTCCTGACCACCGACCTGATGGGGGTCACAGCTGGTGTCAGTTGTTATGAAACCTGGAGGCTGTGTATAAAAGCTCTCTGAGCGCTGTGTGAGTCTGCAGCCTGTGTATTTTGAAAAATTCCTGGAATCCCAGTGCAGAAGGAGGCCGTTCAGCCTATCGGGTCTGCACCAGCCCTCTGAAAGAACATGCTACCTAATCCCAATCCCTGACTCTATCCCCATCTAGGGGCAATTTAGCATTGACAGTCCACCAAACCTGCACATCGTTGGACTGAGGGAGGAAACTGGAACAAACGTGGGGAGAATGTGCAAACTCCACACAGATAATCACCCGAGGATGGAATCGAACCCGGGTCCCTGGTACTGTGAGGCAGCGGTGCTAACCACTGTGCCACCATTCTGCCCACCGAGTGCTGTGTCAGTCTGAAAGCTGTGGGCGCGATTCTCCGCTCCCGCGAGGCATCGGGAAGGCCGTTGTGAACTCGGCCGAGTTTCACGACAGCGTCGGAGGCCGCTCCTCGCACCCTATTCACCCCCCCCCAGGGGGCTAGGAGCAGCGTTGTGAGAAACCCGGCCGCCGGGCCTTGACGCTTGTGTCAAAGCGGCGCGCAGAGAATGGCGCGTCGGAGCACCTAAGTGATGTCAGCCGCGCATGCACAGGTTGGCCGGCTCCAACCCGCGCATGCGTGGTTGCTGTCTTCCCCTCCGCTGCCCCGCAAGACATGGCGGCTTGATCTTGCGTGGCAGCGGAGGGGAAAGAGTGCGTCTCTTAGAGACGCCGGCCCAACGTTCGGTGGACACCGATCGCGGGCCAGTCCCCTCCCGAGCACGGCTGTGGTGCTCGATCCCCTCTCCGCCCCCCACAGGCCCTAAACTTACCTTTCGCGCTATGTTCACGCCGGCAGCGACCAGGTGTGGTTGCCGCTGGCGTGAGCAGGTCAGGAACGTCAGGCCGCTCGGCCCATCCGGGCCGGAGAATCGCCGGACGCCGTGAAAAACGGCGAGCGGCGATTCCGCGACACGCCAGGGCAGCGTGTCGTGATTCGCCTGGCCCTCCCGCGATTCTCCCACCTGGCGTGGGGAGCCGAGAATCGCACCCTGTGTATTTTAAAATGAATGGAGTGGCTGTCCAGAATTCGTCTGAAATTGTTCTACGTGTCTAATGTTATGGGCCAGGGTTTAGAGATCCCCGAAGTGTATCATGGAGTCACCTGACCCACAACTTTTACTAGATTATGGTATGGAGAGCACACTCTACAGGAGTGGTACAGCAGAAATATAAAAGTATTTTTTAAAGCAAAACGATGTTTATTCTATGAGCTCAAGTTAACCTTTTTAAAACGTGCCATTAATTCAAATACAACCCCCAAAGAATACAACACTAAGTAATCCTTAAGTTTTCATTTTAACATCCATAAGACGTAAAAAAACATTTAACAGAAGCACATCAGGTTTAAATTCACTACCGAGAACAGTTATCCCTCTGAATTCACCCATGGTCAAGAGATAGTCTTTACATGGCAGAGAGAACAACATTACACCTCCTGCGGCTGACTGCAGCTCCAACACTGAAACAAAACCAAACACACCCAAGCTCTTCTCAAAGTGAAACTAAAAAGCAGAGCCAGAGCTCAGCTCCACCCACACTCTGACATCACTGCAGTAACATGAGTGGACAAACATTTCTTAAAGTGGCATTCTGATGACACTAAAGATTGCGAGGCCAACAGCGACTAGGGAAAGAGGGGGGCACGGGGGAGAGCAGACATGAACGCATAAAATAAGGAGCTACTAAGGGGGAAGGGGAGAGGAGATGAGGAGGAAATCCAAGGGAGGCACAGAGAGAAACATGGGGAATAAAGGAGGGTGGCTGGAAGCCCCTAACCTCCCAAACCCACGAGGTCAACAACAAAAAACGCAGAAAAGAGGAGCGGAGTTCAGCAGTAGGACCCCTAGGCGGAGGAGGGGGCTACCAACGAGGGGACAGGGAGGGGAGCAGGGAGGTGGGTAAGGGCAGCGAGAATGTATGTTAATAAATATGTATGTAAATAAGAAACTGTATCACATGTAAATACCAGGGGCGAGATTCTCTGCAAATGCGGAGAGTCGTAATGGCTGCCGTGAAACTGGCCGTGTTTCACGGCAGCCTTCACGCCCGTTCCCGGGACCCGATTCTCCCCCCCATCGGGGCTAGGAGCGGGACCCCAGGAATCACGGCGTTGTGGCCTTAACGACCGGCTCCAACCCGCGCATGCGCGGGTGATGTCATCACGCCATTGACGGAACCCGCGCATGCGCGGTTCCGCATTTCTCCACCGCCGCCCGACAAGTTGTGGCGGCTTGATCTTGTCGGGCGGCGGAGGGGAAATAGTGCGTCCCTTTTGGACGCAGGCCCGATGATCGGTGGTCACCGATCACGTGCCTGTCCCCTCCCGAGCACAACGGTGGTGCTCCCGCCCCAAACGGGCCTCTGGATGCCCCAAACAGGCATCCAGCACCCGTTTTTACGACGGCAGCGAGCAGGTGTGTTTGCTGCCGTGAAAAAACGGGCGCAAAGGCCCGGCTGTTCGGCCCATCGGCCGCGGAGAATCGCCGCTCGCCGTAAAAAACGGCGAGCGGCGATTCGTGACATGGGTCGGGCGAGGGGGGGGGAGAATAGCGGGAGGGCGCAAAAAATGTCGGGAGGCCCTCCTGCTATTCTCCCAACCGGCGTGGGCAGCGGAGAATCGCGCCCCCAGGTACACCATTCATTAAAAGCAGCACTCTGTAAAAACACCAATAAAAACACTTTAAATTAGAATTTAAAAATTGTGATTCAGATCGCGCCACCGGGGTCGGCGGGAGTCGCACTGATTTTTGTACCGAAAATGACACTTTTTCAGAAACTTCTGCCCATTGTTTATTTCACAATTAGGTAAAAAACCCAATGACTCATGGAACATTTCCAATTTTTATTTCGAAACTGACGCACGCATGTTTCCACACTTGAGCTTCATGGCTTTTCTTGACCTTGCATCAAGCAAATGCTCTCCTCACTGATTAAAGCTAATCAAAACTGCAGGCTCTCTTTCCTAATCAAACATCCTCCCTGGTGTTCAGATATGGGCTGATTCATTCTCTCACTAATGTCCTCCAGTTCCCCTCATCAACAAAAAGATAGTCTGTCCAGATCCTAAGCCGTTTAGAAGTTAAACACTATCCTGAAAACGGACTATAATTAATCTGTCAAGACATTAATATAGTAATGACTAATACATATAAGCACCTTCCTTTTCATTCAAGAATATGGGTTTCAATTTTTACTAACATTGTGGCTAAAGTTACCTCTTCAATGGCATTTAAAGTCACACTTTGTCAAAATACCGCAATAAGGCACCACTACGGATGAGAAAGTTATCCATTTTCAACAGTACGTTCCCACGGGAATGGAAATATTATTTTACCTTTGGCTTTTGGCCTGTTTTTATCCAACCTTTTTTTTGCCAAAAGATTCATATGCTGATGGAGAATAATAATTCAAATAGTCAATCATCTATTAAATTCAGGCTAGTTATCACCTAACCATTAATTCTTAATTCCACCTAATCGTCTCTCCGATCTCTGCCAATCTTAGTGATGCTTTTGGGACTCAGCCCATCAACAAACGACCCAATTTTTAAAAAAGAAATGAATGATGGCTTTACGCAATCAGGAAATTACGACTTTGACACATCACGGGACATATTAATGTACACATTCTGTCTCCTGTATAGTTTCGAATCCATATACCCCTCAGGCAAGAGTCAATTTGTAACAAATCTCTGAACTTTCACTAAAATAACTTACCTTTAATTAAAAACTTAATAGATTTGTCAGCCAAATTGGATGGTAATATCTTTGTAATTACTTTGTCTGCAAGGCACCTTTAAATCCTATTACCAAGGGACTATGTCAGAAGTGATGGGTTGTTTTCTGAATCCCGGCCTGGTGGAACAATAGCAGCTAGCACACAGTGAAAAGTAGTTTACCACGGGGGGGGGGGGGGGGATGATGGTAATGTTACTAGACCAGTAATCCCGATGGTCATGCGAATGGTTGGCATTGGTTCAAACCCCAAGATGGCAACTGGCGGAATTTAAATTCAATTAATAAATTTATAAACGCATCTGATCATTTACAAAGGACAAAGAGAACAAAGAAAATTACAGCACAGGAACAGGCCCTTCGGCCCTCCCAGCCTGCGCCGATCCAGATCCTTTATCTAAACCTGTCTCCAAAGAACAAAGAAAATTTAAGAAATCTGCTGCCCTTAGCTTATCTGACCTGTATGTGACTCCAGACCCACTATAGTGTGGGCAACAAATACTGGCCCTGCCAAAATCCCATGTTTTTTTTAAGCCAGCATGCATCATGTATGCATCGAGGCCTGGGTCATGATTTGTATCCCCTGAAGAAATGTCCCTTTATTTAACTTTCTTGACTTCCTTTCAAATAGGGTGATGAACCATGCTTCTATGGGAGTCCTGCCGCCACTCTGGAGCAGGGCGTCTACAGTGCATTTCATTGTGTCCTTTACCATAGTTCCATGGATTAAAACCTGATTATTAAAATTAGCAAACTTCCTCCACTCTGGAAAGTCCGACAGAGTCAGAAGTGGGTCGATCCTAGCACTTATGCTGGGAACAAAGACCGTGGACGCAATTTAGAGCAACCGTTTGCCTTGGGCGCAAATCCCGTTATGGCCGCTAAACGGGAGGGCCACAACAGGATTTGCACCAGTGAGATCGCGGTTTGAGATCTTCCCTGCCGATGGCGTGATCTGATTCACATCCAGAAAGAGCGTGCACCTGACTTCCATGAACTCAGGATTGTTACAATAAAGATGTCTCAAAGTATTGTAATAGCACAGGTCAAGGGCAAACCAGCAGGCAAGGGGTTAAACATATACCAAGGGAAAACCAGCAAGCAAGGGGTTAAAGTCACCCACATTGGAAATGATTTAATCATCTCACAGGGCATTTGAATATGAAAAGGGAAACACAGGAGGCCCCAGTAAGTCTAAGGGATCTATTGTCCAGCACATTCGCACCTCTTCTAGAAGTTAAATATGTTAAACACAAACCCATGACATTGTAAGGAAACATTGCATTCTTTAATCGTTTTCCCATTACGGGGACCAGAAAATATGCATACTGATCATTTTGTATTGTTCCGAATGATTCAGTGACGTCAATACCTGCTTGTGACTCCAAGAAACTTTAAATATATATGCATGTAATTCTGAGGACAGGCAGAGCTGACTTTTGAGAGCTACAGGATAGTCGCGGAATCTATCTCTCCTGTGTGCACACAGTTTTTCCGAATTAAACAACGTTTTACCAACACCACGCGGTCAAGAACAGACTTTGAGGTTTTTCTTCCCTCCAACAGTCGCTAAACGGGAGGGCCACAACAGGATTTGCTCCAGTGAGATCTCGGTTTGAGATCTTCTCCACCGGTGGCGTGATCTGATTCACATCCAGAAAGAGCGTGAACCCGACTTCCGTGTACTTTAATAACTTTAAATATACTTAAACTGATTTACGCTGTAACATCCACCCAGTCGGCATGATGTCACGCAGGCACAAATCACTATTTACTTTCAAAAACAAGAACCCGTCGAGGTGACCAGACAGGGGGGCCCCGGGTGGTGAGGGATATGGCCGGGCAGTGCTCTGGCACTGCCAGCCTAGCACTACCAGGTTGGCACTGCCTGGGCAGGCCTTCTGCGGAGCCTAATGGGGGGATTCCACTGATGTGCTTGGGGTGGTGGAGGGCCTTTATAATGTAACTTTGATATCGGGATGTCCTTTAAAGATGGCACCCTGATCTCAGACTCCCGGCACTGCCGGTGAGTTTAGGACCCAACTGGCTGTCTGGCCCTCACCAGCACTTTGAAATTGCATATAGTGTTGTTCAATCAGGTGAGAAAAGGCATCAGTGAAGCCAGCCAGTTTCACACAGCTTGTCTCGGCTGATCTAGCACTCTGTGCAATTTGGGGAAAATTCCACATCATGAATTTTGAATCCCAAGTTATTCACAACTACCGTTTAAAGGGGATAAAAGATTACATATACAAAATGATCCACGTTTTTTTCAATTTTCTAATTTTTGTGCAAAAACATCCTTGCTGCCGGGCAGAGCACAAATAGTACAAAGAACATTACAGCACAGGAACAGGCCCTTCGGCCCTCCCAGCCTGCGCCGATCCAGATCCTTTATCTAAACCTGTCTCCTATTTTCCAAGGTCTACTTCCCTCTGTTCCCACCCATTCATATATCTGTCTAGATGCTTCTTAAATGATGCTATTGTGCCCGCCTCTACCACTTCCGCTGGTAAAGCGTTCCAGGCACCCACCACCCTCTGCGTAAAAAACTTTCCACGCACATCTCCCTTAAACTTTCCCCCTCTCACCTTGAAATCATGACCCCTTGTAACTGACACCCCCACTCTTGGGAAAAGCTTGTTGCTGTCCACCCTGTCCATACCTCTCATACTTTTGTAGACCTCAATCAGGTCCCCCCTCAACCTCCGTCTTTCCAATGAAAACAATCCTAATCTACTCAACCTTTCTTCATAGCTAGCACATTCCATACCAGGCAACATCCTGGTGAACCTCCTCTGCACCCTCTCCAAGGCATCCACATCCTTCTGGTAATGTGGCGACCAGACCTGCACACAGTATTCCAAATGTGGCCGAACCAAAGTCCTATACAACTGTAACATGACCTGCCAACTCTTGTACTCAATACCCCGTCCGATGAAGGCAAGCATGCTGTCTGCCTTCTTGACAACTCTATCAACCTGCGTTGCCACCTTCAGGGTACAATGGACCTGAACTCCCAGATCTCTCTGCACATCAATTTTCCCCAAGACCCTTCCATTGACCATATAGTCTGCTCTTGAATTTGATCTTCCAAAATGCATCACCTCGCATTTGCCTGGATTGAACTCCATCTGCCATTTCTCAGCCCAACTCTCCAATCTATCTATATTTTGTTGTATTCTCTGACAGTCCTCCTCGCTATCTGCAACTCCACCAATCTTAGTATCATCTGCAGTAGGATACTTTGCTTTTGCAAGCATGGGCGTTGGGTAACCTGAATTAGTGTAGATGCTTGTGATGCTCAACTCTGCCTCCCTCATAGTGAGAAGGCAGTTTTCTCACTGGCACCGGATTCGCAGGAGATTCTCAGTAAAGTTGTAGTCATATTTCCAATTAGCTGAATTGCGAAAACAAGGGCTGGACAATTGGTAAAATATCTTGTGAGGCAACACTTCAAAATTCTGCAAAAAGCTAATCAGCATAGAAATTCTGCTCATATTTCACAGTTTAAAAAAGCCTCCTTTTCTCAAACTTATTTGTTTGTAATTGTTAAAATAAGTTTCAAAGTCCAAAATGTGCGGTTTCCAGGAATGTCTGGCATTTTAGATCCTGATGACTTAATTCGATGAGGAATGTCCTTATTTTATTTTTAAAAGAAACTATGCATTATGACACCATCATTAATGAAGCAAAAGAATTTGATAAGTGAACAGCTGAGATAACTTTGACACTTTTGATTGGGCGGCACAGTGGGGCAGTGGTTAACACTGCTGCCGATTGGAATTGAAGTCCCGGGTTCGATCCCGGCCCCAGGTCACTGTCTGTGTGGAGTTTGCACATTCTCCCCGTGTTGGTGTGAGTTTCACCCCCGTGTCCCAAAGATTTTTTATTTTTTTTTTTAAATTTAGATTAGCCAATTATTTTTTCCAATTAAGGGGCAATTTAGCGTGGCCAATCCACCTACTCTGCACATTTTTGGGTTGTGGGGGCGAAACCCACGCAGACACGGGGAGAACGTGCAAACTCCACACGGACAGTGACCCAGAGCCGGGATCGAACCTGGGACCTCAGCGCCGTGAGGCGGTTGTGCTAACCACTAGGCCACCGTGCTGCCCTTCCCGTGTCCCAAAGATGTCCAGATTAGGTGGATTGGCCACACTAAATTGCCCCTTAATTGGAGAAAAAAAATAATTGGGTACTCTAAACTTAAAAAAATAACTTTGACATTTTTGGGTCAAACATAGCAATAAGGCAAAGATTTTTATAATGGTGTATTTGGAAAACAACTGCTTGCATTTCAGTTGTGTCTTATAACCAAAGGATGGCCCAAAGCATTTTACAGTTAATTAAGTATTTTTGAAGTGTAGATGCTGTTGAGATGTAGGAAACACAACAGTCAGGGTGGCATAGTGGTTAGTACTGCTGCCTCACGGTGCCAGGAACCTGAGTTTGATTCTGACCTTGGGTGACTTTTTGTGTACGTGAATTTTGCATTTTCTCCCCATGCCTGCACGGATTTCCGTTGGTTTCCTCCCACAGTCCAAAGATGTGCAGGCTAAGTGGATAGATCATGCTAAATTGTCCCTTCGTGTCCAAAGGTTAGATGGGGTTACCGGGTTAGGGCAGGGGAATGGGCCTAGGTAGGATGCTCTTTTGGAGGGCTGGTTCAGATGGAATGGGCCGAATGGCCTCCTTCTGTACTGCAGGAATTCTATGATTCTAATTTGTGGATAGCAAGTTCTCCAAAACAGCAATGTGAAAATGACCAGATCATTTGTTTTATTTTTAAAATTGAGGTTAGATTGAAGGATATGCGTTTGGTAGGAAATTGCGGTGAGTTAGCAGATGTTAACCATAATTAAGAATGAGTAAGTACATGCTGGCAGTGTTTTACCCCATGATTCACCCCAAAGGGTATGCAGCTGGGGGCCTCCAATCTCCTGGGGGACCCCCACGGGTGCTGTTCCGTCTGGTCCACCAAGGCCCGAGGTCTCAGAGGTGAGGGGGGGGTGAATCCCAAAGCCTCAGGCACCTCGGGAATCTGCACATTAGTGTCGCAGCCATAATTGGAAAGGGTACATATTCCAGAGGACAAAGAATATTAAAAAGGTAAGTTAGGAGAAAAGAATTTGAGGCTGTGCAGGTAGTAGACATGTTTGTGAAGACAAATACTCAGGATTGAATTTTCCAGCCTTTCCTGCCAGCGGGATCAGCTGGTCCCACTCCCCCTCCAACGTTAGAAAATACACCAGGGGAGGAGCAGAAAACCCCACCCTAGGTTTCCCAACTTGCCACCCAGGCACAAAACTGGCACTGCCAGTGGGCAGTGGAATAGAAATGAAAAGCAGGTCATTATGAGATGCCGATCCACATGCCAGCTTCATGCCTGGGCAACAAGCTGAAAAATTACCCAACAAGTTGAGAGATGTTATGAGATGGTAAGTGGATAAAATGTAAGGGTTTGCTATGCCTACGAGGCATTTTCCTGTTCCTAAAATATATTTGACATTCTTACTGCATTCTTATGAATCAAAATGACAGTGTTGTGGGAGTAGGATGTGGTCACAATTAAATGGTTTTCTTTCTCAGAAAGGAACTGGATTTAAGGGAGTCATGATGGTCCAATCCATTGTTGCTCAAAGCTAGGTGGGCGACAATTCTCTGAATTTGCTAGTTACAGCAACCATGTCAAGTCATGGTGACAAAACAGCACATTGACCCCAGTATTAACTAGTGTGTCTAGATATGAGTGAAGTGATCGCTTCTCGGCCTTTTGGCTAAGATTGAGCGTAGATTGAGCTTTTGGCTCAGATCTGGTATGTCTCTCTTGTGGGGACCATGAATTGGATTCAATTTGAATTGGTTTTTGGAGCAGGCAAGGAGCTGGATTAGGGGTTCGCTTCTGATCCAACTCTGAGCCCTGGCTTTGTAACTCAGATAAAGTAATAAAAAAAAGAAATGAGTGAAGTGTTGTAAAAAGAATTTTACTGTGTGCACAAAGGGTGGTGCAATAACAGTTTCCGTCACTACGTAACCTTTTTAATAACTGCGTTCATTAAAATGGGAAAAACTTTCACACCAAATAAAATGTGACACTGGCACAGTGAAAACTTGTCACAGATGCCAAAAGGGTGGCACGGCAATGATGTCTCACAAAAGTGATGTATCCCTTCCAAAATTGAAAAACTATCACATATCACAACTGAGGTTTTGCCCAGAGGGTAAAGTGGGATAATATAGACTACCCAAAAGAGAAATCTTGTTTTACACACAAAAGTTTTGCCCTATTCAGTCATTTGTGTTATTTATGATAACAGCAAGCAATTATCAGGTGATCTTGTGGCGCAGTGTGTAGGGTGCCCGCTTTTGAGCCAGAAACTCTGGGTTTGGGCAAGGAAGGTGCGTTCATAATGCTGTCAAATTGGTTGAGTGTGTTAACCTGCAAATCTTTCCAGCATGCCAATGATGGCTGGCAGTAAGTGCGGGGAGACACCTCATCAGCCACTCTTAATGTGGAGTGGCACTCCTCAAGCAGCGCGTTTCCTTCCTCCACCACAATCAAATTCTTTAGCGTAGGTTTCGGTATAAAAAGTGTGACTTTTGAGATAACATACTCTAACAACAAGGTGTCTACCAGTACACCCAATCCAAAATACCACCTGGTTCAGGGTAGCACAGTGGTTAGTTTGCTTCACAGCGCCAGGGACCCAGGTTCATTCTGGCCTTTGGTAACTGACTGTGTGGAGTTTGCACATTCTCCCAGTGTCTGCGTGGGTTTCCTCCAGGTGCTCCGGTTTCCTCCTTCAGTCCAAAGATGTGCAGTTAAGGTGGGGTTACGGGGATAGGGTGGGGTAGTGGGCCGAGGCAGGATGGCCCTTCAGAAGGTTAGTGTGGACTCGATGGGCCAAATAGCCTCGTTTAGCCCTGGAGGGATTCTATGGAACTTTACTCTGAAACCTGGTGCATTATGTAAGCTGTTGTTAAGGGGCAGTATCAGAAGAATCAAACTTAAGCAGTGAAATTGAATTTTAATAAATTTAACAGGGTGCATGGCGACAGGGGATCAAGTGCTTATCAGTGCAAAGAAGAATGGAATTAGATGGAGGAATTAGCATCTCGAAGTCAAGAAAGAAAAAAGAAAGAATTCTCAACATTAGAATATCTGGAATGAAATGAGAAATGGGTTTTTAAACACTGACATCTAAATAGGCAATGGGTACAATTTAATGCTATAAAAAGAGTCCCGTTTTGGGCATGAATAGCAGGGTATTTCTCGGTGCCTGAAACTCTGGGAATGACCCGGCTATCAAACAGGACTCTGTCGTTTTGTTCTGGACTCAATCGGGAATGCTGTGCCGAGCTCAGCTTGTCAGCCTCCGGATTCCTCTCCCCCCCCCCCCCCCCCCCAACTGTCTCAATTTACCTCTTAGGGGGTTCTCTAGCTCCCCCCCCCCTCCGAAGGGCAGGGCACCCCCTGGGCCTGGACCCTGGCATGGGCAACCCGGCACCTGGGCACTGCCAGCCTGGCACCCTGACAGTGCCCCCACCAGCCTGGCAGTGCCACCCAGGCACCCAGCAAGGGCAAGATTCAGATCGCAACATCTCGTTAGATCATGCGAGGCGTCCCAAGCATCAATTATCCAGCAAGAGGCCCCTTACAAAACCAAGTCATATGCAACGAGGCCATTCAATCGGGCCCAATCATGCTCACCATCGTGGATGATATTAATGCTGAGAAGAAGATCGATTGCTTACTTTCAATCCCCATCCCCACCACTGGAATGGAGAGACGTCAAAGACATTTTCAGAAACCCCAGCCATAAACCCCACCCCATTTTTACAATGGAAAGTGGCGGTATCAAATGATAACTCACCATGTGACCATGTAACGTAAAAGCATTGGCTGTATGTAATTAGAGAACTAGTTCAAATGAAACGTCACTGTATAGGGTGACATGGCAGCACATTGGTTAGCAGTGCCAACTCACAGCACCAGAGATCTGGGTTCGATTCCCGGCTTGGGTCACTGCCTGTGTGGAGTTTGCACTTTCTCACCGTGTCTGCGTGGGTTTCCTCCGGGTGCTCCGGTTTCCTCCCACGGTCGAAAGATGTGCAGTTTTGGTAGGTTGGCTATACTAAATTTCCCCGTAGGGCGGGGTTGCAGGAATAGGGCGGGGGATTGGGCCTAGCTAGGGTGGTCTTTCGAATGCAGACTGATGGGCCAAATAGTATCCTTCTGCACTGTAGGGATTCAATGATTCTGTGATATGCTCTTTCCGCAAAGCCTAAAGAAATGGTCAGAAGGAAGCAAAATATGCAGAAAATGTTTCTTCAAATAATGAAAACAGCTATACAAATAATTTGCATTTATATACCATTTAACAACTTATATTTATATGGCACCTTTAACATGACAAAACGTCCTAAGGTGCTCCATAAAAAGATTATAAAACAAAGAATGAATCTGAGCCATGTAGGGATATATTAGGACGGATAATCCAAAGCTTGGACAGAATGGTAGACTTTATAGCAGCATCTTAAAATCGAAAGAGCAAGGCGGAGAGGTTTAGGGATTTGAGCCTAGGCAGCTGAATGCATGGTCGCCAATGGTCAATAGTGTAAGAGGCCAGAACTGAAGGTGAATAGAGGGTAGTGGGACTGAAGGAAGTTGCAGAGATGGGAAGGGGCAAAGCTGAACATTTTAAATATCGAGGGGTTTCTGGACCAGAGACACTGGATAGGGGCAGCAGATATTTGCATGAGCTCAGTTTAAGGGGGGTGATCTTCCTCCTGCATTCAGCAACCTACACTAGTTACTATGATATTAATCCAATAATATTCAGAAGAAAAAGTAAGAAGACTGTCTTTAGACAGTAGATAACTCTATTGGCAGGGCAGATTTGACAAATCCAAGATGACAAATCTAGGCAATGAGGCTTAATAAATGAACGTAAATGACTCCACCCAGCACTTTTACATTGGATGTTTTAATGGATGTTAAAATCCACTGATATTCATTGAAGAACAGAGAGCGCTTCTGCACAACACCAGTTTCCACATTTATGCTCACATCACCCAGTTCAACCTGGCCAATCAAGAAATTATAATGACTTGTTTGAAATTAAAAATAAATCACTCTCCTTGACATTCCACATGTGCGAAGAAGAAGAAAGAGTGCCGCATTAAATAAGGCCAATTGATGACCAACTAGTACCAAGGTTACAGTAATGTACTGAAAATCCTTAGTACTGCTCCATCGTTAGAACTGCAGCCCACGCTGTATCTGGAGTCACTTTGTATGATTTCCAGGGTTAGGTTGCTGAGCAATGTTGACACAGAGAAGAATTGCTGGAAAGCTGCCTACTCCACAGCAAGTACCATTAGCCAAAGTCATTTTTAAAAAGCAACCCAATTGATCCCCTTTATAAGGGTGCCAAAAATCACCATTTGTGCCTGCTTTCTTGGCTGGGGACTCCAGGCCTGTGTATTCAGGAGACCTGTATGGCAGGTGTATTCACAAATCCAAATGTGTCGATGCGAGTATGATTGAGGCCAAGGAAACTCACTTTTTCAGGCTCAACTTTCTTAACGTCAAGAGCCATGCCTGCTGTAGGGTTCGCCTATCCCAGGCACCTGTACAAATTTCTAATCAGCTGGATTCTGACCAAAAACTAGCATTCTAAGGTACGGCTATAATTTCTGCCTCTCAGATCTTTGGCCCGGAAATCACCATTCTGGAGACTAAGTGCTCCCGCCAGCGGAGAATTGAAATGCAAGCAGCGTCGATGGGGTGGAAGTTTCATGGCCTGAGTGTACAAAAATCTGCATAGCACCAAACATGCCAATTTCCCTGTACTTACTGATGCTGGGCCACCATCTTGCGCAGGCGCTGCGATCCCAGCGTCAAGGAACAGGCCACCACCCCCCCCCCACCCCCCCCCCCCCCCCCCCCACCCCCCCCCCCCCTCCCCCACCACCATCACTGGCAAAGGGAGTATCCCCAACCCCTCATCAAAGGGGGGCAACCTCCCCCCCCCCCCCCCCCCACCATGGAAATAATGATCGAGTGACCCCCTACACCAGACACGCATGATGGTGACCTGAACCCCCACCTGACTCCTTCAGCACCCCCTCAGCATCCCATCCCCCGCCCCCTCCCCATTATGGCCAACCCCCCCTCCCTCCCCCCCTCCCCCTCGCCCAGGTCCTCCCTTTAGTCCCTGCCCCCTAGCATTGCCAATGGTGTACTTCCCCCTGGCACTGTCACCCTGGCAGTGACTCCCTATCCTGGTGTGATGGACACTGAGTGTGGACCCATTGCTGATCTGCCCCTCTGCCGTTGCCAGGCTGCAGAGGGAGGGGCCCCCTGGCATCCTGGGGCTGGTGGGCTTGGGCTGTGAGTAAGGTGTTGACTCCAGGGCTCTCCAATGGGGTTGGGGTCCTGTGTCTGGACAGTTCCTTCCAGCCCTGGGCAACTGGAAGATCACTCTTGGCATGGTGATCTCAGGCAACCCTCTGTTCAAGGTCTTCATCTTGGTCTGACCTGTTTAAACTCTGAAGTGGCTTCTCACTCTGAACTGTTCTGCCTGACAGCTGATGAGCAGATCAGACAGTTCAGTTAAGAATCAAGCCAGGAACACTATTTATTTCCTCGCACCTGCTTCCTCAACACTATTCTTTTGGAACTGCTGCTTTTTGAAGTTTCAGAACCTTACTAGAAAGCTCATACACTTCAAAAGATTTGAAATCCCCTTGAAATGCTAAGCTTTCATTCAATTTCATGGTCTTTAACTTGCCTTTGGTCACACAGCTTGATGGTTTAAGCACAGCAATCAGGCGGTTATTGTATCTTTCCCTTCCCGCTTGAATACATCTTAAGTCCTTTCATTGATCGTAACCACAATGGTTATAAACATTCTTGTTATGATTTACAGCTGCTGACCTATTCAAAGCAGCTAAGTGGTTACATTTCCTCTTTTCTAACCTCAGAAAACACTCTTAACACTTCAAAAAGCAGCACTTTCAAAAGCATATGGTTGAGGAAGCAGATGTGAAGAACGGGAAAGTGTTCCAGGGTTGATTCTTCACTGAACTATCTGATCTGCTCATCAGCTGTCAGACAGCAGAGTTTAAACAGGGGTTGGGGGTTCTCCCCTGTCAGCGGGGGGGGAGATTAACATTTGCGTTAGGGGGAGCGTCTGCTGTTGGTGCTGGGATCGGGACGCCCATTCAAAATGGTGACCTGAGACTGGAAAGTGAAAGGACATCAGCGTGCTTGGTTCTATGCGTGAATTTACATTGCATAAGTCTGGGAATAGCAACTGGGCGGCTCACATTACGCCAGTGGGAACCAGTCCTGATTCTCCACTGTTGGAAGCACTTAGGGCTGGATTTTCCAATTCTGCAGCTATGTCTGTATGTTTCCACAGGAGCAACCCAATGTACATTATAGAATGAATCACAAAGATATTGCACCAGTCCTTAATTCCACAAAGATGCTGAAGCAATACAGGGGGAACCATCCTGGGTGCAATTCTCCGCTCCCCACGCCGGGTGGGAGAATCGCGGGAGGGCCCCCCGACTAATTTCACGACCCCCTGGCGCCCCCCGCGATTCTCCCACCCCCCGCTCGGAAGAATCGCCGCTCGCCGTTTTTCACGGCGACTGGCGATTCTCCGAACCCGGATGGGCCGAGTGGCCTGCCGTTCGCGACCGTTTCACGACGGCGGCAACCACACCTGGTCGCTGCCATCGTGAAATCGCCGCAAGATGCCCGTTTTGGGGCTTGTAGGGGGACTGGTGAGGAATGAGCACCACGACTGTGCTCGGGAGGGAACAGGCCCGCGATCGGTGCCCATCGATCGTAGGACCAGCGTCTCAATCGGACTCACTATTTCCCCTCCACCGCCCCGCAAGATCAAGCCACCACGTCTTGCGGGGCGGCTGAGGGGAAAGACGGCCACCGTGCATGCGCGGGTTGGAGCCGGCCAACCTGCGCATGCGCGGCTGACGTCACATAGGCGCCGCTGTCGCGTCACTCTCGGCGCGCCGCCCGGCGGCCGAGAGTTAATGAGCGCTGCACCTAGCCCCGCCGGGAGGGAAGAATAGGGGGCGAGGAGCGGCCTCCGAGGCCGTCGGGAAACTCGGCCGAGTTCACGACGGCCCTCCCGATTTTTCCCGGGAGCGGAGAATTCCGCCCAATTATCTTTCATTGTGCAAAAAATAGTAATTGATAAAAACAAACACTGCCTTACCAGAGTAATTGTTCCTGACACCATACCATTAAACTCTGCTTTGGCTCGAATATACTCTCCGTCTGAAGCCTTCACAGCCTGCAGATTTGCACATCGTGAACTTTGAGCATCAGTGGTATTGCAGCAATCAAAAAAAAGAAAAAAAATTAAGTTAGAAACAAGTCAAAATTAATATCATGATTAATCTTCTAATTATTTTTCAGTTCTGACTTTTTTTTTAAAGTATGCCATCTCTGAAACCCACAGAATAAACTTCAAAATAAAGACTTGAACCATGGAATTCTATCTACTTTGATTCAGCCTTTATAGTCTTCAATTCTTTCCCCAAATAGATAAATATTTATTTATTTCTCAAATTAACTCAGCCTACGTAGAACCTTTGAAATCAGTAAGAAATGGATGCGACAACAAGGAATCATTTTTTATGAATACTAAAACTAGAGTGTAAATAAAATTCCAACGGCTCGGTTTGATTCCCTTGGCTGAAGATTAAATAGAACCACATCTGGTGGGTTCTACTCAGTTCATAGAATCTATACATTGAGGATATATAAACATGGCACGTTTCCAGTACAGACAGATGTGCAAGCTGGAATGATATATCAGCAGCATTTAGGAATAATAATGATGTTACAAGTGGCAATATTTCTCAGAAAGCATCGTGTTTGGTCCAGTGACATCACAAGAACACTCATGCTGTCTTATCAGAGTTCATCACAGAGACTCTTCTCAATCCTTTGCTAACTCCTAAAACTCCTTATCCACCCTCTTCTCTACTTTTTCTCCTACATCAAGGGAGGTACACTACGATAGGTTAGAAGAACTAGAGGTCTGTGGAGATGAACAAATGAGAAGGACATGGGGCTAGAATTAACAGGGCACCATGTCGCTATTTCCCATCAAAAGTTAAGGCCAACAGGAGAATATCGGACAGTTGCCCTGCAGAAATCAGCTGTCAAGCAGTGCCTCCAGAAGCAGTGTTCACTGCCAGTACTGCAGCAAGGTCAAGAGTTGGTGTGCGGTGGTGCCACACCTGGAATGGCGGGCGAGTCTTGCCCAGGGTCTGGACAACGAAGGATGCAGGGAGGGATTGGGACCAGGGTAGAAAGGCAGATGGAGGAGGGAACCCTGAGGAGGTTGCACTAGGGCCAGGGGAGACCTGTTAAGGAAGAACCCGCAACCTGGCCCTCTACCCGTGCATGCAGAAAGAGTGTGCCAGGCTAGACACGTGGCATGGGCCTCTCATGCCACTGGTTAAATCCCAGTGGCTGGATGAGAACTTTAAGCAACCATCAATTTCCCACTCTGGCCTCAATTGGCCCCAAGGCAGATGGACACCCTACTGGTAAAATTGTGGCATGGAAAAGGCAGACGGGTAAGGTGCCCACTGCATTTAATATGCCCCCACCAACAAACCCACTGGGAGGGCAGCATTAAATCAGGGCCACGGTAAAGAAAAAGGAGCACCCTTACGAAAACGTAACCAGCCAATATGGAAGCTGCAATACACCCAGGGTAAGTTTGAATGCAGGAGGTTGCTGCTTTAGTCCTGACCAATCGATCAATGAAGAAGCCAGACCCAGTCTTAATTAACCCAGGGTTAATGCCAGCGGCAATGGGATGAAGCTCTTAAGTGGGGATTAGTTACCCACTCAAGGACCTCAATTGGTAGCAGCGAAAGAAGGCCACCCATCTGCATTCTTACTACAAGATTGTTTAGGATTGAGGCAGAGTTCCCATCCATCATCATCCTGTCTGATTAAATAGGCCCATCGCAAAACTCTCTATAGGGAGGACAAAAGATTCTATGTAAGTATTTCTTTATATACACTCAAGGAAACATCCAATCAAAGCCCCTCCACCTATGTACTTTACTTCAATTGATACAACTAACAGTTGCCAGGTCGGCAAGCTGAATCCAGCAGGTATGTAGAAAGGCACTTAACCTTTGGATCAGATAGTCCTCACCTGGTGTAGTTGTTGGTTTACTGAAGCTCAAGAAACCTGTACATTCATAAGAAACCTGTTCACCCACAGTTAACTTCGAAACATTAAATATTACAATGGGCCTCACAACTTCATTGCAATATTTAAAGTGCTACCCTATCTCCTTGGAACAATTTGGTCACGCAAATCAACCGCATTCCTGTCTTGTCTCCATTAAAACCTGAAAAGGGAGGGTTAGGGACAGGTTTGTGCCAAGATCCTGATTTTGAAATACTTTAACCTGACCCAAATCCTCCTTTCTGTGTAATGCTTGCCGACTCCTGTTGCTGCCACCTTAGCCCTGAACAGAATGTTCGCTACTTTGTCCCAATAAGAAGCTGCACTACTTTTTAGGAGATACAATTAACAAATCTTGTTAAGGCCTTAACAATCTTGTCAACCTTTCCCAGAATTTGTGCGTGTGCATGCTGCATCATACATTGCAGATATGTCCTGAACATCTTTACTGATGCTGTTAGTTTCAGAAGAAAACACAACTCCTGAGATCGTGTCACTAGGAGTTAAGCGACCTTAATTGATACATGATGTGGAGATGCTGGCGTTGGACTGGGGTGAGCACAGTAAGAAGTCTTACAACACCAGGTTAAAGTCCAACAGGTTTGTTTCAAACACGAGCTTTCGGAGCGCAGCTCCTTCCTCAGGTGAATAGTTTATTAGTCTTTTCAGTTATATGAAGATTGATTTTTGATTGAGTTATTCATGTATTGTACCTTTATGCATTTGTTCTTTACTGTGGATTTATTTTGTAACAATGACATTTTTTGCAATAACAATAGATTTTTTTTAAAGATAGCAAACAACAAATAGTAACAAAATAACAAAAAACTGGGTAACACAGCACCTGCTGTTGTTATAAATGGACTAAATTTCCTAAATGTGCAGAATAAATAATGAAAAAGGTTAACAGTCAGATTTAGCCGCACTCAAAACTCTGCTCCATAAATGGTTTTTTTAAAGTACCTTCTTCCAGCCAGAATTACCATATTCAGCAGATTAATACTGGTACACATTCTGCTGCTGATTGCTCAAGACTGAGGCACAAACACCTACTGACGCTATTGCAGAAACAGCTTGTGGAGATAGTGAAGCTAAATATATATCTATATTATATACACACACAAGTTTTTGTACAGAATTCACACCCAACATAAATACATTAACATTTGTTCTCTGTACCAAACTGTTAGTGGAATAATTTGCTGTTTCTCCCAACTGGTTCAGTCCTATGATACATTTTTTTAAAATGTAGCTGTGGTTAAGGTCAGGGATTGTTTCAACATACTTAACCACAAAAATTGTAACAGTTCCAGAGCAAGGAATGTGTAATAAATGCTGGTCAGTGATACCCATATCCCAGGAATGAATTTAAAAACTGCCTGAAAACAACTTGATTCTTTGGGCTAGTTAATGCTACTTGTGGACTTCGAGTGACGGCCATGAGCTGTTTGGTCACACACAAGGTGGCTCCCGCTTGGAGGCTTAGGCCCTTTCTACCTGGTTAATGGCCGCATTGGTGGGAAACAGAACAAAGCATTTGAAGCTTGTTGGTTTCTCCTCCAATGTGGGATGTCAGCAGGTTAATAATACGAGGCTTAAAACCAATAAAGCCGCCGCCCAAGAGGTGGAGGACCCTCGAGCCGCAGCGAAGGAAAGTGTGGCGGAGCTTGCCGTGTCATCGTCGCCCTTCCCATTTGTGGTGATCTCTACCACTGTATATATGTGTGTGCTTGCATTAGGGGATGTATGACAGTACCTGTATTACAGGTTTTCCAGTAAGCCCCTGCAGGCTAGCTCCACCCACAGGGAGCAGTATAAATATTCGTAAGTTTCCCTGAGATGCCATTCTACAGCTGCAGCCGAAGGAATAGCATCTCACTGTAATAAAGCCTCTCTTGTACCGTATCAAGTCTTTTGTGTGCAATTGTTAGCGCCACACCATTGCCTTTGGAGCAGTTAATGGAGTTTATGGCTGGGGAATTTAAGAAGCACTGGCAGGAGTTGCAGGATGACCTGATCCAGGGTGATTGAGGTACCAGTAGCACCTCTTCGCGGAGCTTTAGAAAGGGTAGAGAAGCAAACGGAGTCACAGGGTGCGATGATTCGAGAGATGGAGAAGGCAGTCTTGGACCACAGTGACCAGATTGTGTCTCTGGAGGCAGAGGCAACAATGTTGATGAAGGCTCACAACGTGTTGAAGGACCGAGTGGGCGATCAGGAGAATCAGTCCGGGAGACAAAACTTAAGAATAGTTGGATAAAAGCAAATTACTGCGGATGCTGGAATCTGTAACCAAAGAAAAAATGCTGGAAAATCTCAGCAGGTCTGGCAGCATCTGTAGGGAGAGAAAAGAGCTAACGTTTAGAGTCCAGGTGACCCTTTGTCAAAGCTTTGTCAGCTTTTTGTTTTACAGAATTTTACAGAACTGATGGCAAACATCAAAGGAAGGAGGGGCGCAGGAATGTCTGGAGTTAGAGAGGAAACTGAGCATTGACAGAAACAAGGGGCGGGATTCTCCCGTACCCGGCGGGGCGGGGGTCCTGGCGGGACAGAATGGCATGAATCACTCCAGCGTCGGCCCGCCCCAAAGGTGGCGTGGAAGGCCTTTGGCGCCACGCCAGCTGGGGCCGAAGGGACTCTGCCGGCCGGCGCAAGTCTGCGCATGCGCATGTTCACCTACACGTCGGCCATCGTGGAGGCTGACACGGCCGATGCGTAGGAAAAGAGTGCCCCCTCGGCACAGGCTCGCCCACGGATCAGTGGGCCCCGATCGCAGGCCAGGGGGCACCCCCCGGTGCCAGATCGCCTCGCCCCAGGACCGCAGAGCCTGCCCGCGCCGCTAGGTCCCGCCAGTCAGGGGCCTAGTCTAATCTACACCGGCGGGACTGGCAAATCGCGGGTCGGCGAATCGCTGGGGGGGGGGGGCGCTGCGAGCAGCCGGCGCGGCGTGATTCCCGCCCTGCTGAATCTCCGGTGCCGGTTGTGACGACCAAGCAAGCTCCTTTCTCATTAAAAAGGTAAGCGAATGTGGCGTGTGTCACAAAGGTCAAATGGTTGACACAAGTGGGCCCTAGGGTAGACGTTTGATCTCAGTCACATTCAAAATTATCGTTCTGTTCTCTGCATTCAAAGTCCTTTACGCAAAGAAAAACAAACATTAAAACACCTCTGACCTGCGCATCAAATTAATGCAGTTTAACTTGTTTCACCAGTTGTTGCAATTCATTTTTCCCGCCGGCAGCACACCCCCGACTGCGAATTTCAGGCAATGTGGGGCCACTGCAATGGAAAATCCCATTGACAAGCAGCGGGAAGATAGAATCCCGCGACCAGCAAACGGCATGCTGCCAAGAAAGAGGAGGCTGGGGCACCGGAGAATCCCACCCTCATGTCCACAGATCTCTGAAGGTTGCCACCCAAGTGGATAGAGCCGTGAAGAAGGCTTATAGTGTGTTAGCGTTTATTGACAGGGGGCTTGAGTTTAAGAGCCGTGGGATTATGCTGCAACTATACAGGACCCTGGTGAGACCACATTTGGAGTATTGTGTGCAGTTCTGGTCACCTCACTATAGGAAGGATGTGGAAGCATTGGAAAGGGTGCAAAGGAGATTTACCAGGATGCTGCCTGGTTTGCAGGATAGGTCTTATGAGGAAAGGTTGATGGAGCTAGGGCTTTTCTCTTTGGAGCGGAGGAGGATGAGAGGCGACTTAATAGAGGTTTATAAGATGATGAGGGGGATAAATAGAGTGGACGTTCAGAGACTATTTCCTCAGGTGGTTGTAGCTGTTACAAGGGGGCATAACTATAAGATTCAGGGTGGGAGATATAGGAGGGAAGTCCGAGGTAGGTTCTTTACTCAGAGAGTGGTTAGGGTGTGGAATGGACTGCCTGCTGTGGTCGTGGAGTCGGACACTTTGGGAACTTTCAAGCGGTTATTGGATAGGCACATGGAGCACACCAGAATGACAGGGAGTGAGATAGCTTGATCTTGGTTTCGGACATTACTCGGCACAACATCAAGGCCGAAGGGCCTGTTCTGTGCTGTACTGTTCTATGTTCTATCTTTATTTCATACTGTATTTTGTAAGTTTAGAATTAAGTTCTGTAAATAGCTTTTGTAACTCTTTAGTTCTTTTAAATTTTAGTATCTGTTAGTTGACTGTACTGTATTATGTTTAGCAGACCGATCATGTTCAAGAAACTTTACTACCCTGAAAGTAAAGTAACTCATTCCAAGTAAGCAAAAAGAGAGAAGTAACAGCAACTTTCAAATAACCTGTCCAAAACAGAGCCACCAATTGGTAAATGAAGTTTTGAGATGATGAGTTCAAACCTTCTTTCATCTTAGCAAAAAGTAACAGAAACAAATTTTAACAAGATCCAAGAAGTAATTGACACCTTAAGGAATCGCACTGCGATTCCCGCCCCTGCCGAATCTCCGGTGCCAGAGAATTCGGCGGCCGGCGGGGGCGGGATTCACGCCACCCCCCCGGCGATTCTCCGAACCGGCCGGGGGGGGGGGGGTCAGAGAATCCCGCCCAAGATTATCATTTCAGTTTGAAAAAGGGCGACGGTAAATTGAATGATTCAATTTCTGGGAATAGGTATTGGTTTTCCTTCTCCATAACCTGCTTTTTCCACAAGGCACATTGGGTCATTCTGTTTTTCTAGCAGGACTTTTTTTTATATTCATTTCCGGGATTTGTGCGTTGTTGGCTGAGCCAGCATTTGCTACCCATCCTTAATTGCCCTGGAACTGACCTTGAAAAGAGGGCCTTGTTAGGTCACTTCAGCCGGGGGGGGGGGACCTTCCGAGTCAACCACATTGCCGTGTGGCTTTGGAGTCACATGCAGGCCAGACCGGGTATGGATGGCAAATTTCCATCCCTGAAGTGAACCAGGTTGGTTTTTACAAGGATTGGCAATGGTTTCATGGTCATCATTCAGCTTTTAATTCCAGATTCTTATTGAATTCAAATATCACCATCTGCCACGGGATTCAAACCCAGGGTCCCAGAACATTACCTTCGGAGTCTCTGGATTACTAGTCCAGTGATAATACCACTAGGCCATAACCCCCAGGCTTACGTAACAGCCAACCCGAAAGGTCAAAGTGAAGAATATTTCACTATTCCCATCGATCTGTGACCTGGGTGAAGTGGACTAGAGAATCAGTGTCCAAGGTTGAACAGAACATAGAACATACAGTGCAGAAGGAGGCCATTCAGCCCATCCAGTCTGCACCGACCAACTTAAGGCCTCACTTCCACTTTATCCCCGTAATCCAATAACCCCTCCTACCCTTTTTTGGTCACTAAGGGCAATTTATCATGGCCAATCCACCTAACCTGCACGTCTTTGGACTGTGGGAGGAAACCGGAGCACCCGGAGGAAACCCACGCAGACGCGGGGAGAACGTGCAGACTGCACAGACAGTGACCCAGCAGGGAATCGAACCTGGGACCCTGGTGCTGTGAAGCGACAGTGCTAATCACTTGTGCTACCGTGCTTCCAGAAATAGATAAAAGCATCATATCATGATGAAGGGGTCACAATCAATGAATGCATAGAGCGGAGATTTTCAAAGTGCAGGTCGTGACCCACAGGTGAGTTGTGGGTGGGTGCCGGAAAAGTCGCAAAGCAATCAGTTGTGCCGCTCCCGCGGTGGTCTTGATTGCAGAAGAAGTGCTCAATGGTTGCTATCAGCTTTTAAATTAATAATGGCAGCCACTGCCGCCTTTTAAATGAACAGAAATGAAGCTGTGTGGAGCCTTCCAGCCAGAGGTGGCAGCAGTGAGCAGGTCACGTGCCCTGCACATACACTTGACATCAAGCGGCCTCCATGTACGTGCTTTTGGCACCGAATTGTGGAGGAGAGTTGCTTCCATTTTCTAGCTGCTGGCAAGCAAGGCAAGAGGACTGTGGAGATGGATTGTTTTCTTAGAAGTAAGAGATGGCCAGTGACACAAATAAATAGTGTACCAACTGGACAGGATCTCACAACAGAATCAGCTGGAGAGAGCTGCACAGGGGAGTCCAGGGCAGGACAGAGCAGTGCTAGTGTTATCTCTGTACAGGGCTCCAGGGCCTTTGGTCAACAGCTGCCAAGAAGAAATCTAAACTTGGGAACAAAGCAGAATAAAGATGATTTCTTGAGGCATGCTTTTGTCAATTGTGCCAATGCAAATAAGGATGAAATGCCCATGTGTGTCATATGCAGGGAAATACTGGCAAGTAAGAGAAGAAGTTTCAGGTCTTGAAAGAGAAGTGTGGGTAAAAGATTCCTTTGAGATTGAGATGCCAAAGTCAGTTGTTAACTTGCAACTGACTCCAACTGCACCTGGCCTGTGATACCACATTAAAAACACACCAAACGCCCATGAGGCTGCCAGCATTCTGGAGTTGCATTACCCAGGAGTATCCAGTGCTGAGTAAAACAAGCATTTTGTTGCTATTGCCCTTTACGACGATCGATATGTGCGAGGTTAGATATTCTTTTCTCACAAAGATAGAGACGGCACAAAGGAACTGGCTGAAGTCTGCACCTGAGATGCCCATTTTCCTTTCCTCCTCTGAACCTGATTCAAGTAAGGTTGTGACGACCAAGCAAGCTCCCCTTTCTCATTAAAAAGGTAAGCGAATGTGGCGTGTGTCACAAAGGTCAAATGGTTGGCACAAGTGGGCCCTAGGGTAGACGTTTGATCTCAGTCACATTCAAAATTATCGTTCTGTTCTCTGCATTCAAAGGCCTTTACGCAAAGAAAAACAAACATTAAAACACCTTCGACTTGTGCATCAAATTAGTGCAGTTTAACTTGTTTAGGAGTAGTCACTATAGCCGGAATTCACAAGTTGTTGCAATTCACTTTTCCCGCCGGCAGCACACCCCCACCTGCGGATTTCAGGCAATGTGGGGCCACTGCAATGGAAAATCCCATTGACAAGCAGCGGGAAGATAGAATCCCGCGACCAGCAAACGGCATGCTGCCAAGAAAGAGGAGGCTGGGGCACCGGAGAATCCCACCCTCATGTCCACAGATCTCTGAAGGTTGCCACCCAAGTGGATAGAGCGGCGATTGTTAGCGTTTATTGACAGGGGGCTTGAGTTTAAGAGCCGTGGGGTTATGCTGCAACTATACAGGACCCTGGTGAGACCACATTTGGATTATTGTGTGCAGTTCTGGTCACCTCATTATAGGAAGGATGTGGAAGCATTGGAAAGGGTGCAAAGGAGATTTACCAGGATGCTGCCTGGTTTGCAGGATAGATCTTATGAGGAAAGGTTGATGGAGCTAGGGCTTTTCTCTTTGGAGCGGAGGAGGACGAGAGGCGACTTAATAGAGGTTTATAAGATGATGAGGGGGATAGATAGAGTGGACGTTCAGAGACTATTTCCTCGGGTGGTTGTAGCTGTTACAAGGGGGCATAACTATAAGATTCAGGGTGGGAGATATAGGAGGGAAGTCCGAGGTAGGTTCTTTACTCAGAGAGTGGTTAGGGTGTGGAATGGACTGCTTGCTGTGATCGTGGAGTCGGACACTTTGGGAACTTTCAAGCGGTTATTGTATAGGCACATGGAGCACACCAGAATGACAGGGAGTGAGATAGCTTGATCTTGGTTTCGGACAATGCTCGGCACAACATCAAGGCTGAAGGGCCTGTTCTGTGCTGTACTGTTCTATGTTCTATCCTTATTTCATACTGTATTTTGTAAGTTTAGAATTAAGTTCTGTAAATAGCTTTTGTAACTCTTTAGTTCTTTTAAATTTTAGTAACTGTTAGTTGACTGTACTGTGTTATGTTTAGCAGACCAATCATGTTGAAGAAACTTTACTACCCTGAAAGTAAAGTAACTGATTCCAAGTAAGCAAAGAAAGAAGTAACAGCAACTTTCAAATAACCTGTCCAAAACAGAGCCACCGATTGGTAAATGAAGTTTTGAGATGATGAGTTCAAACCTTCTTTCATCTTAGCAAAAAGTAACAGAAACAAATTTTAACAAGACCCAAGAAGTAATTGACATCTTAAGAAGGTCAGTCAGGGGTCTTTGGGATCCCAGAGTTTTTGATTTTGCAGAAAAAAGGGGCCTATGGCAAATTACATTAAGCAAGAGCTCAACTCGACCAATCACGCTAATTAAGAATTAGTCTTGTCTCATTTAGGTTAATTAGAATGCAATAACACAATTGATTACACTGTAGGTTGTGGCTTGCAATTAGGTCATAAACAGCAACTTTCACTTATCAGGTTGCACATTGAGTATAACATCCGTTTGTAGTGCCTACTGTTCCATATGGGAACTGTCAACTGCTAATGTGGCCCATTTGGGTAAAGCCAAGGGTCAAAAGGGAGGATTAAAATCATTGACTGCAGTAGTTCCTCTGTGAATTAAGTGCAGCCGAGTTCCCCTGGGAAGCTGCTGTGAAGTTTCCACAGCTGCAGATGGGCTGCACCAATAAAATGAACAAGAGACAAGAGAATGGGAACTTGGATAAGCCACAAGAAAGCATCCATAACAGCCAAGATCTGCCAGTGTCAATGTTTGGATGGTGTAACCATGTAGAAGTGCTTTGTTAGTAACTGAATATTATAATTAGACAATCGTTTAGAGGCTGCAACGTGTTAACTGCATTCACTTGACATAAATGAAGTACTTTGAACTATTAGCTGTAATTGGATATAAATGACTCCCAAACAAATGTATACTTGTGATTGGTATATGTAAATTACTTGCAAGATACCCAACGGTATAATTTCTGCCGCAATATATGGCTCAGAGAGCTGCCTACTGGTCTCTTGCATTGAGGAACAGAACCAATGTGGTTGGATAGACGGTAGTTCCTTCAACAACATACATAGGACCAGAACACAATTTTGAACTTCAAATACATGACCCCTGTGCTTTGCAAGCTTCACTCAGCAAGTTATATACTCAAAGTGACCAATGGCAGAATCACCAAAACTGCCACTTTGAGAATTTTGTCGGGCTAAAAAGTGCCCAAATGTTCTGCCTGTGCCTCTATGACGACCTTTCACCAATGCATGGCATCATCACCCCACTAAAAAGTCACAACCTCTGGTTCAATTCATTAGGGTAGTAGCTGGATTCCCCACGCTCATAGGCATGAACTGCCCATCAGTGATCCTTTACTCATCAGTATTAGTTCAGTCAAGCCGGACCATTAAAATTGCTCTAATTAAGATTGTTAATAATGAATATTTCACTGCCCTGTGAAGGGTAATGACAAGAAAACATTTGTGACAAGTAAAGATTCAGTTACATTATATAAACTCAGAGCATGAAATCAAATTTCTCTTGGGTGTTGCTGCCAGATCCCTTTCCAGGGAGCCTCCTGCCATCCCATACTCGTCCGACCACTATTTGGCCTTAAAGTTTCCCTTTTTAGCTTTTAAATGTGGCGCAACATAATTCCCTTACCTCTTGTTCACATATTAAAACAAAATGGCACAATATACACATGTTCAGTACATACAGAAATCCAAACAAAATACATCAGCAGAATTCTCCGTTGGCGCCATCCTCTGCTCCGCCGGCAGCGCGCCCACGTCCTCGGGTTCCCCAACGGCATAGGGTGTCCATAATGGGACATCCCATTGGCCGGTTCCGGAAACTGAGAATCCCACTGCCGACGGGGGAGGGGGGTGGGTCACGCCGGAAAACACGGCTGGCAGAGACCGGAAAATCCCACGCAATAGCCATTTTGGGAAACGTCTGCCTGTTACGACCCCAGTTGACGTTATAACTGGACGGAAAGATCCCAGATTGAAACCCTGGCTCAAAAGACTGAAACTTTTATTTTTTTTTTAAAATAAAATTTGGAGGAACAGAGTCAAAGGACAACTAATTAGTTTTAACAAAAAAAAATGTATTGAATTATAATACTCTTATACTCCCCCCTTTACATAACAAATACACATGGGTTTTAGGATTAACACCGATTACAAAATGTTACGATCCCCTAAGGGGCCAAACCCTTCATTGTGTGCAGTTCCCCTCCTACACCTCGGAGTACAAGCTCCCCAGGTGATCGGGGGCAGAGCCTCCCCCAGATTGGAGAAACTCCACAGGATATAAACCCCAACCTGGGAGCAGGTCGGGGAGGGTGACCCTGCGGGAAGAGGAGTAGAGTAATTATTGTATTGTAAATACTAAATAAACCGAGTTCGAGCCTTACTTGGGTTACCGGGTGGGCAGCCAGGGCCCCCAGCCAGTAGAAGACACGGTGCAGGCAATCCGGCAGGCCCCCATCCCTCTTGACGGAGCTCCGCTCTTTTCTCGGGCCAGTCAATTACTAGGGGAAGTTCATACTCTGGATGGCCGCGTTGCTCAACCCATTCCACCAGCTTTTGGTAAAAGGACAGCGATGGGACCCCCCAACACCAGAAGGTTTTCTAGGAGATCAAGCGGTGCCTTTCATCGGACAAACTGCTGGCCTATTTCGACCTGTTGAAACCTTTGCTCCCAACATGTGACACCTCGCGTCAGAGTGGTCCTGGCACACCGGATGCCCGACGGATCGGAGAGGCCAATAGCTTTCTCAACCCGCATGTTCGAAGATGCCGAGCGCAATTACAGTATTGGGCAGCACAGTAGCATAGTGGTTAGCACAATTGCTTCACAGCTCCAGGGTCCCAGGTTCGATTCCCAGCTTGGGCCACTGCCTGTGTGGAGTTGGCACGTTCTCCCCGTGTGCGCGTGGGTTTCCTCCTGGTGCTCCGGTTTCCTCCCACAGTCTAAAGATGTGCAGGTTAGGTGGATTGGCCATGATAAATTGCCCTTAGTGTTGGGTGGGGTTACTGGGTTATGGGGATAGGATGGAGGTGTTGACCTTGGGTAGGGTGCTCTTTCCAAGAGCCGGTGCAGACTCGATGGGCCGAATGTCCTCCTTCTGCACTGTAAATTCTATGAAATAATTCTATGAAATTACGCACAGTTCGAGAAAAAAGGCTTGCCCATCGTATTCGCAGTGCGGAAGTTTTACCAGCACGTTTACAGGCGTACATTTACGATATATATGGACCACAAGCCCCAGCTGGGATTATTCAAAGAGGACCGAGTGATCCGGCCAATTGCGTCAGCCCGGGTTTAAAGGTAGTCTTTACTGCTAACAGCCAATGAATACACCCTGGATCACTGCCCGGGCACAGAAATTCCACATTACGATGCGTTGAGCTGCCTGCCCCTATCCACAAAGCCGCCAGCACCCACGCTGACTGCAGAGGTGATCGCCGCCCTCCACTTCAAGGCCACCTTACTGTTCACGGCAACCTGCAGTGAACCCAGACTGGCACAAAATTGTCACAAATCCGGCACATGCTCCAATATGGGGCCCAGTACAGGGCGCTGCCAGACGGTCTGAAGGCCGACACCATAAAAGTGCCAGAACTGAGCGGAGAGCAGGGGTTTTCAAACTCAGGGTCGCACCCACAGGTGGGTCGCGGGCAGGTTTCGGGAGGGTCGCGGTACTTGGTCCCGATTGCCGGAGGAACGCGTGATGGCTGCGGCTGGCTTTTAAAAAAGCCGGCTGCGACGGACTTTTGAGAATGGCGACCTTCCCACGCATGCATGCCGGATCAAGCAGTGCGTAAGCCTGGAGCCCAATGGGGTGGACTGCCTCCTCCTGACGTCAACGCACTGTCCAAGATCACTGTCCAGGGCCAGTTTTCAGCAAACAGTGGAATCCTCCCACCAGAAGTGGTGGCAGAGAGCAGGTCACGCTGACGTCATGTGTTCTGGGCGCAAGAGAGATTCCTCCATTTTGCAGCTGCTAGAAGTGCTGGTGTGAACTCCTGGGCCTGTGGTGGACAACTCTAATGAAGAAGCTGAAAACAGGAACAAAGCAGCATAAAGATGATTACTTGAGGTGTGAGTTATTAATTGTGCCACTGCAAATCAGGATTCAAAGTTCATGTGCTGTATGCAGGGAAGCACTGGCAAGTGAAAGTTTATAACTCTCAAAGTCTTCAAATGCCTTTGAAGTTAAGCATGGCGAGTTCAAGGACAAACCTCTTTATTTTTTCAACGGTGCAATGAGATATTAAATCATTACCTGAAGTCGTTATCAGAAATGTAATGTTGAACAACAAAGCAAGTGAGATCACAAGGACCAAGCAGGCTCACCTGTCACATTAAAGGCAAGTGAAACTGGTGGGTCGCGAAGACAGCCAACGTGGGTCGTAAAGGTCGGCCTGCGTGGGTCCAAAGGTCGGCCTGCGTGGGTCCCAAAGGTCGGCCTGCGTGGGTCCAAAGGTCAGCCTGCGTGGGTCCAAAGGTCAGCCTGCGTGGGTCCCAAAGGTCGGCCTGCGTGTGTCCCAAACGTCGGCCTGCTTGGGTCCAAAGATCGGCCTGAGTGGGTCCCAAAGGTCGGCCTGCGTGGGTCCAAAGGTCGGCCTGCGTGGGTCCAAAGGTCGGCCTGCGTGGGTCCCAAAGGTCGGCCGGTTGGTATAAATGAGTCCTGGCCAGAAAAGTTTGAAATGCACTGGCGTAGAGTACCGCATCCTTTTTTGGGGGATATGGGTGGTCGTGCCTGAGCCAGGTCCAACGTTCTTGTTAAAGGACCTTCACAGTGGACACCCAGCGGTGGCCAAGATGAAGATAATAATAATAATAATCGCTTATTGTCACAAGTAGGTTTCGATGAAGTTACTGTGAAAAGCCCTTAGTCACCACATTCCGGCGCCTGTACGGGGAAGCCGGTACGGGAATTGAACCCGCGTTGCTGGCCTTGTTCTGCATTACATGCTAGCTATTTAGCCTGCGGTGCTAAACCAGTCCCTGCTGGTTTGATGCTGGATGGATTCCGAGTTTGAGCAAGTAGCCCACAACTGCATTCCTTGGCAGGAGTACCAAAAAATCCCATCAGTGGTGCCAATGCATCCATGGGAGTGGACTGGGAAACCATGGTCCCATGTCCACATCGACTGTGACGGCCCATTTCAGGGGGCCATGTTTCTTTATACTAGTGGATGCCCATTCGAAATGGCTTGAGGTCCACCGGGTTTAGTGACCATGCGGACCACTGCTGACAAGCTATGGCACATTTACAGCATGCACGGCTGACCCGAAGTCCGAGTGTCCGATAATTGGATGGCGTTCACAAGCCAGGACTTTGCATCATTCATGACTGAGAACAGAATCTGACATGTCCGTACCTCCTGACCTACAACCGGTTGGCCAAACGGTCGGTCCACATCTTTAAGGGCGCCAGATCTTCGGAGACACATTTTCTGTTCAGCTACCGCACAATGCCACATGCCACCACCAGGATTGCACCAGTAGAGTTGCTCATGGGATGGTGGCTCAGGACTCACCTCACCCTTGTCCTCCCGATGTCGGGGCACAGATCCACCAACGGTAGTACCGTTCTGAGGCAGACTCACGCCGGCGCTCACAACTGCGCTCTTTCGAGATGGGCAGCGTGGTCTGCATGTGAAATTTCGGCGCTGGAGCCACATGGTTCCCAGGCATGGTCCTCCGTGCGATGGGGCCGGACTCCTACGTGATCCAGACGGAAGGCAATGAGGCAAACCACCACCACCTGGACCATATATGTTGATGCACGCAAGAGGCACTGAAGCGGAGTCAGGGCGTCCCGCTCCGGGTTTGGGCACAATCCCTCTTGCAGCCTAGGAGGATTCCGGAGGCTCCGGTGGAGCCAGACCACCGCTCGCTATCACTGCTTCCTGTCAGAAATCCAGAGGCCGACGTGCCCGCTGCAGCCACGGGGCTGGCCAGCAATGATGATGACAGCAACGGTATTTCAGACATGGACACCGAACCGCCGGACAACGGCATGCCACCGCCGTTAGCGCTGACACCCTTGCCGGCCGTGACATTCCCACTTCGGCTCTCTTCGCAGAAAAGACGGTCGGCGGTGCATTGAACACCTCCCAGGCTGAATGATCGGGCAGGGCCGAGCCGCGCCCTGATTGGAGGAGCCCCACAAGATATAAACCTCTGGACCCCTGTCCGCTGTCAAAGTGATCAAGGGACACACCTCCAGAAGACATGGAGGGGGGGGGGAGGGGGGAGGTGTTACAACCCCTGAAGGGCCCAAACCCAATAACGCATACAGTTTCCCTCCGACACCGCTTGGAGTGATCGGGCAGGGCCGAGCCTCACCCTGATTGGAGGAGCCCCACAAGATATAAACCTTGACCTGGGAGCAGGTCGGAGAGGGTGACCCTGCTGGGAGACGAGAGAGTAATTATTGTATTGTAAGTAGTAAATAAACTGAGTTATATCCTGCCTACCTGGTCACATGTGAAGTCCTTGCCTTCGACCTTAAGACAAAAAACGGTCTCGGTAATACAAAGTCCCTTTCAATCACACAAGATGAATGTGGGCAAATACACTCTCCACTCTGAACCCCAAGTGAATTTTTGTGCATATCTCTTTGTAATCCCTCCAGATGATTGCCATGTGAGAATTCCCTTTCAGGCACAAATTGAAACACTTCTATTCAGGTGAGAGTTCTAGGACCAACGGTCTATTCTTCTCACATCTCAAAATCGTGATAAAGCATCTGCAATTATGTTTAGAAAATAAATTACTGCAGATGCTGGAATCTGAAACAAAAAACAGAAAATGCTGGACAATCTCAGCAGTGTTGTGTTCTCTGTTTTGCTTTACCTGGATGGCTCTGATGCGTAGTGTTGAAGAAAGAACACAAAGCTTTGTTAACAAACAAAACTTTAAATTTATTACACTACTAAGATTTGATCACATTCTTAAAGTACAAGGTTTCTTTATCAACCTATGCTATCTCTAACTAACAGACTTTCTCAAGTGTAACTGTTCTCTCTCGCATGCCTCACTATCTCATCCCAGAATCTCCCAAGTCACATGATTATATATGATTGATCCGTGGTTCCCTCTAGTGGTAAGATGCATGATCATTAACTTGTCAATGTACATATCATTACATCTCTTTTTTTTCAAAGATGTTAAGCGATTTCTACAAACATGTGAATGGTCAGAGCATTGTATGTTCTTTATATGTAATTGGCTACTGATATAGTACAGTAGTTAACAATTTTTTTAAAAACTTGTTACAGTCCCCACAAATTGAGTCTGTACTCAGTCTTCACTCTGGTGGTGTGGTACATAATTAACAAGTCAATCAGGTGTTCGACTGGTTGAGCCACTTTTGTTGTAAAACCTGGTCTTTTATTTGTGCTTGGGGTGTTGATTGTGTGTGTCCTTTTCCGTAAAAACCGGTTTGGTTTCTGGTCTTTGAGCAAATACCAACTTGAAAATTTGTTAGAATTACTTCTTTTTTGTCTAAACAGTGTCCTGTTCTTCTGGCATTAGTGCCATCATGTGTGAACTTTGCATTATCTATACATGCATTTGTCCATGTTACCTCGACCGGTAGCTTTTTTTCCCCCATACTGTCCTGCAGCACGGTAGCATTGTGGATAGCACAATCGCTTCACAGCTCCAGGGTCCCAGGTTCGATTCCGGCTTGGGTCACTGTCTGTGCGGAGTCTGCACATCCTCCCCGTGTGTGCGTGGGTTTCCTCCGGGTGCTCCGGTTTCCTCCCACAGTCCAAAGATGTGCAAGTTAGGTGGATTGGACATGATAAATTGCCCTTAGTGTCCAAAATTGCCCTTAGTGTTGGGTGGGGTTACTGGGTTATGGGGATAGGGTGTTGGTGTTAACCTTGGGTAGGGTGCTCTTTCCAGGAGCCGGTGCAGACTCAATGGGCCGAATGGCCTCCTTCTGCACTGTAAATTCTATGATCTATGAGCACCTTACTCGGTTGCTATCAGGATTGCTTTCCATACTGTATGGTCTGTCAAGTGTGACTGCGAGTTCAAACACTTTCTTGTCATTGCATTGGACTGTGCTGTTCAGTTGTCCATCGGTTTCACAGCCAGACCTTTGTGTATAGTCTGTTGTTCCGTCGTGACGTGTGTGCTCAAAATCCGTTCCTTTTGGCTTGACTGATTAATTTCAACCATTATACCATTAGTGCCCTTTGTATTATCTGATGTTATGTTTTGCAGCAGTTTATGATCTCGGGTTCCTATGGGTGATCTGATGTATCGTTGAGCTTTGTGACGGCAGTCCCTTCTCGATGATCTGATTTATCTTTGATCTCCTGGTGCTCCCCTTCTGGAGTAAACATTTCCAAGACCTCATTTTCTTGTAGGCTGTTCACCATTGATGTGCTCTCACTCTCACTTGATTTGTTTAATGTTGCACTCTTGATTGTCAGCCTTTGTACAGTTCAGCTGAGATCGATCGGTGTTGTTTTGTCCTCCGCAGCTTGTGATCACTTCGTCACTATTGGCATATAAAGTGTGTAGACCATCGTAGTCTTTTTGTTGCTCATTATCCGTTTCTTTACTGTTGTCCATACTGGTAAATACAGTGGATAGACTTTCAGAGTCTTCTTTTTCTGGCTCAGCAAATATACAAGATAGACCTTCATAGTCTGCTTCTGGCTCAGGAACTAAACTAGAGAGACTTTCATAGTCTTCTTCTAGCTCAGCAAATAAATATTGTATCTTCTTCTTCAATTTGTCAGATTACTGTTGTCCGATGTCGCAACAATCTGTCATTCCATCAATGTATTTGGATTCATTTACCTTTAGTAGTAGCTATTTAGATTTTCACTCGTGTTACTAACGGAATGATCAGTTAAACCAAATATTTCTGCCATGTCTTCGTAATACTCTTCAATGTAGGAGATATCATTATTTTTAGATTTTTTTAACATTTTCTTCTTGTTGTTTGCTGCAAACATTTTTTTCTTCCATGGTGCTGCAAAATTCTTCTTCAGCTATTTGTTCACATTCAGGTAATTTTCTGCCTAGGGAGGTAAAATTCTGTTGTTTGGTGCCCCAATTTGCCAGGCATTTTTTTTGTGTAAGTGGGCGTGGCCACAATGTCCTGACATCATCACGTCCATAACGTCATGCGCAAAGTCCCATTGCGCATGTCCAAATCGATCCTCGTTCAGAGTGCACTTTTTTCCCCAAGTGCGCACGCGCAGAACGGTATTCTTCCGAATCGTGGCGTTTTTCAATTGCGCATGATTTGTTATGGGCCAGGGTTTAGAGAACTCCAAAGTGTACCATGGAGTTCACCTGACCCACAACCTTTAATAGATTGTGGTTATGGGGAGCACAAGGGCCTACTTTACAGGTGTGATGCAACTAGCAGGCTTTCTCAAGTACAACTGCTCTCTCTCATGTCTCACAATCTCATCCCAGAATCCCCCAAGTCACATGACTATGTATGACAGTTCTGTGGTTTCCTCTAGCGGTAAGAAGCATCATCATTAACTTGTTAACTCTTTACATCCTGGTCAATATACATACCATTACAAGCGGGTCTGATCATCTGTAGAGAGGAGGATGGAGCTAACACTTTGTTCTTCACTCTTGATGTACAATTTCCAAGTTAATTGGTTGTAGCAATAAACTCCATCTAAAGAGACTTGCATTACAATCTTTAAACGTCTCCAAACACTTCAATGGAGAATGGTCAATTTAAACAACTGTTTTAATAATAATACAATAATCGCTTATTGTCACAAGTAGGCTTCAATGAAGTTACTGTGAAAAGCCACTTTTAAATGAATTATTAGCAATATATTTGTTGACGCCAATACCAAACTCAACATTTCCTTTTCGATGGTCAAATACTTCTTTTGATGAACATTTAGATTTCTGGAAAAATAACCAACAGGTCTTTCTATATCTTAGTCATCTTCTTGTTGACGGCCGTCTTCTGGGGCGACCGTGCTTGGATGGGTCTGGCTGGTGATCGGGTGTCTCAGGTGGCAGCGCGGTGCCGCTGCCCACCAGATGTGCCAGGGACAGGTGGGGGGGGGGAAGGAAGTCCGAGATGCTACGGTGTTCCGGCACATCCCCTGCGGGAGTCATCGGCTTGGGCCCCATCGCCTCTTCCTCCCTCAGGGTGCCCGATGGCCCCAGGGCTACTCCATGGGACAGGGGTGCGCGCGGAGCTATCCCCCGTGGCTCCCCCGTCACCTGGCCAGTCCTGGAGGCCTGGTCTTGTCTCAACCATGGTCTGCATACTGGCAGCCACAAAGCACAGGGAGTGGACCATTGCCGTCTGGGGCTGAGCCACATCACCCATTGACTGTGCCACCACCTTCGGAGTTTGTGTCACATAAGCCAGCGACTGCGCCATCTCCCTCTGGGAATGGGCCTCTTCCCTCTGTGTCTGCGCCACGTCAGTCAGTGTCTGGGCAATGCCACTGAAGTTCTCAGCCATGGCCCACTGTGACTGGGCCACGCTCAGGAGCATTGCTGCAATTTCCAGGTTACTGTCGCACATGTGAGGTGGCAACTCTACCCTGGGTCTCAGCCAGCACCTGCACAGAATGCACCAGACCTTGGACATGCTGATCCATAGCTGCAACCCTCACCACCCAATGCCTCCCTTGGGAACGTCGCCCGTGTGGTGTTGACCTGGGTGGCATGCATGGTCGGCACCACCTCTTGCTGCCGCACGCGTTTGGACACCTCCACTTGCAGGTGCTGGATGCTCGGCGACAATCCCTCATGTAGTCCCTGATTCTGCGACTGCATCTCCACAATCGATGTGACAGTCCGTCCCTGAAGCCCAAAACTCATTTGGACGGCAGCTAGTTCCTGGGGTCGGCCCTCCCTCCTGCCGGCCACCCCTCGGCTGCTCCTACCTCCGTCTGATGTACTAGATCAGTTGTGTGGTGCGCACCAGATAGTGTCCGAGGAACCTCTTCACTAAAGCCCCCAACCGAGGCGAGTGCCACTGTCCTTAAATTCCATAATCCCAAGCCAAGCAAGGAATTACACTTTTTAAATCCCAGCAAAGCGCCTCCTGTTTTCTTATGATCAAGGATGAGAACCCAACTATTAGAAATTTGTAAAACTGAGGAAATGTGTAAAACCGAGGAAATGTTACTGAACCACAGGAGTGATAACACTGACCCCTAGTTATCTTTAATGTAAACACAGAATTAACCACAAAAGCAAGAAAATAGCTTTACAGTTAAACAGTTAAGTAAAAGAGAAAACATTAACTTACTTCTTAAACCTGCCACTATATTCCAATTAAGCAAACCAATATATTTCAAATACCACTCATGAATAAAGATAACTGCCAGGTTTCTACTTGCTTTTCTCTGTGCAGAATCTTTGGCGAGAGAACCTATCAGGATCAAACTGAAACACTTCTATGCAGCTGAGAGCTCTCGTATCAACTGGCTTTTTAGCCTCCTATTGACCACGTCATCTGTACCCAAAGCATAAGGCATTCATTTGTTTCTTCTTACAAGATGTCCCTTGACTTGTTTAGCCTGGACCAAACACAATACCCTGCATGAATTATCTACACCCCAGGTGTCCTTCAAACGTAAACAATATTCCAATAGCTAGCTATCTGTAAACAAGCAAATGGTTCTCAAGATCTATCAGCAGAATACTTTACTTGCAAACCAATGATTACCTCATTTTTATGACATCTTAAAATTACAGCTCTAGCAGTCATACTTCCTGTATGCATCTTAACCCAGGTTTTAATAGTATTACTGCAAAAAAAACACAAAGTATCCCAATTTCTTTGATTCATCACATTTGCATAATGAGCAAGTTATGTATAAGTTACGTATTCCTTGGAAACAATAGAAGATAAATGTGGTAAATGAAGCACCAATATTAAAGAAGCCACCCAAACCAATTGCTTTACTTATATCAAATGAACCTGCCATCCAAACCGATATCAAATTAACCTTTCTAAATAATTTATTAACAACTGGCTTGGAACTGCAGTATCACATGGATTTCTTAACTTAACTACCCGACTCTATTTCCCAGAAAATGGAAACATGATCATCAAACATCAGGCTACAAATGTTCTTGTATTTTGTAGTGTCAGAATCTAACTTTGATCCCAGTTACTCTGCTCAACACAAAACGTTCCACAATTTTAAGAGTAAGGACATGGTCAGCATTTTCAAAGCCTTTGCCCCAGAATCGTGTTAAATAATGGGGAAAAAGCATACGAATCTCCATCTTCCCTCACGTCTCTGTCCATAGAAAAAGTAGTTGGTATCACAGAAAAAATACAGTGCACAAGAGGGTCTTCGGCCCACTGAGTCTGCACCGACACATGTAAAACCCTTGGCCTGCTGGTTTACTCAGCAACACTTAAATACATTCTTGTTTAAAGCTAACATTTCAGGTAATACACATGATGACAAATGTCAATAGACACGGACTTGTAACTTCTTTTGGGAGACATGAGAGAGAATAGGTCCATCACAGTTCACTAATATTTTGAGTCTCTAACTCACTAGTACTTGGGCGGCTAGTGCCCAGCCATGGGTGGCATAGTAGCAGTGGTTAGCACTGTTGCTTCACAGTGCCAGGGTCCTAGATTTGATTCCCGGCTTGGGTCACTGTCTGTGTGGAGTCTGCACGTTCTCCCCGTATATGTGTGGGTTTCCTCCGGGTGCTCCAGTTTCCGACCACAAGTCCCGAAAGACATGCTTGTTATGGCGAATTGGACATTCTGAATTCTCCCTTTGTGTACCCGAACAGGCGTGTGCCGACTAGGGGATTTTCACAGTACCTTCATTGCAGTGTTAATGTAAGGCTACTTGTGACAGTAATAAAGATTATTATATTGTCATTAATGAGTAAATCCTAATGGGGTGGGAGTCACCTTGAAAAAGTCAAGTACTGCCAAACCCAAAAAGGAGAACCCTACCTCAACATAATATGTAACAATTAGCTGAAGGCAACGTTCCCGCCCAGTTCAAATATGAAATTCTACTGAAGACTTAATTGGATACAGCAAGTGGAACTACATGATGTATTTAACATTATAAATGTCCCAAGGACTTCACTGATTCAGAAATAGATACCGAATAGCAATATTCCCTCTAATTTCTCTGTGCTGTGTGGCCCATTTGTTGCACTGCATGGTCCCTTTAAGATCGCTGCATATCTTAAAGAGACCACATCTTATGTCTGCCCTGTTTTTACTCTGTGCGTTAAACTCAGAATTGCTGCACAGTCGCACGGCTTGGTGGGAATGTTGCTCGTAGGCAATAGGAAAGGAATTAGAGGAGGAAATTAAAGGCAGGTTTTAGAAGAGAGAGGTTGCATACTTTTCAAACTTGGAAGTGAAACAAAAAAATAGGAGTTCAGCATTCCGTAACATAGGGCCAACCTGGCTGAAGGCTTTGTTCATGATTTGTCATTCTGGAATGCTAAATCTCTACCTTATAATTTACTTTCTCTCAAACTTTGAATTTCATTGAGCCATACAGATCAAGAAAAAGCAATTGTTCTCTGGCTCGCACTCAGTTAGCACATTTCAGTCAGGATGGCAGCTTGGTTGCACTTCACAATTAGCAGGAGAAAGAAAATATCAGGCAGGATTTTCAATCATAATTTCCACTCAGTAATCTCTGACGGAAAGTACAAACATGGATTCTAGGTGAAAACAGGAGTGGGCTACAGCACACTCAAAGTTCAGTAGGTTGGCATCACTCACTATCTAGACTTACACGTATGAAAAGCAGCCACTTAGGCGGCACGGCGGCATTGTGGTTAGCACTGCTGCCTATGGCACTGAGGACCCGGGTTCAATCCCAGACCCAGGTCACTGTCTGTATGGAGTTTGCATATTCTCATCGTGTCTGCCTGGGTTTTACCCCCACAACCCAAAGATGTGCAGGTGCGGTGGATTGGCCACACTAAATTGTCCCTTAATTAAATTGGGTACTCTTAAATTTATTTTTACAAAATAAACCAGCCACTTGGCCAAGATATGAAGTAACTACCTGTCCAGTGGAACTGTATTCCTATCTGAGACATCTCTTTGACGAGAGGAGTAAATTGGGAGAGAAGAAAAAATACCTTGGGATACTTAAGAATCTGAAGCCCATGTTGAGAGTATTGAGAAGGTTGGTGTGCTATTCAATCAACTTCAAGCAGAGAAAATTAACAGTTTGTAAAACTTACCGTGACCCGTTTGTTGAATAGATAACCAAAGAGCGTCCTACAATGCTATGAGGTCCAAACAAGGGCATGTTCATGTCCATGTACTTGGCATTTAATATGTTCAGCTCATTCAGCGTTCCAAATTTCCCACTGATATCACCAACTTCATACTGGTCAACTGTACCACGGCCTGGCTCAGGGGACAACGGTCCATTCACATAGAATGGGTTGTATCGTCCTTCAACACTCGCATTTGAACAGGCATCTATGTTAGACAAATCAGCTTTAATGGGAAGAGTGTGGATGCTGTAAGTTCCTGCTTCACGATTGAGATTTGTTAAGTTAACCTGCACAGCAGTACGGTCGAAATCAGAAAACTGTTTGAATGCCACATGTCCATTTATTGTTTCAACGCCCCTCCATGAATCAATTTCCAGTGAAGTTGGGCGAAGAATGGTGACATTAGCACACGCTAAGAGAGAAGTTACAATATTATTTGTATTAATGACCACAGATCGAGAAACAATGGACAATGGCCCCGCAAGTGCTGATGTAGTTTCAGTAAAAAAGTTCTTGGTGTCAACTACACTGGTGTAGTTGTTGAGATTTATGGCTTTGTGTTTTTTGCCGTAGTCTCCAACTTCACAGCGGAAAGGGCTGGTCGGACGACACTCAGTTTGATATTGACCACCAACATCGACTTTGAAAGGGTTAAAAATCATCTTGGTACTTGAGCAAGCATTTGAGTCAGAATCTAATTCCGAGCTTATGGGGTACTCATGAATCTGCCAAAGGTGATCAGCTGTAGCGGGAGCAGATGAATTGGTATAGGAGAGGTCCATGAAAATGGACAAGTCTGAATAAGGATTGCTTTTCAGCTGTCGAAAAATGATTCTTCCTGCCACTGGGCTTTTAAATATGGCGACTGCTGTTATGACCTCACCAGGGTATCCAATTGTAGCGCACAACCATCGTGTTGAATTGGGGTGATGGATAACCACAGAACGCCCAACAATGCTATTTATCCCAAACAATGGGAGATTCCAGTCCTCAAAGGTGGTGCTATAATTCATCATCCCATTTAAAAAACCGTGTCTTCCACTCAAGTCCCCCACTTCGTACTGGTCATGAGTTTCATTTGTGTCCCGAGGGTAGGAAGGCCCAGTAGCCACCTTCCCAAATGGATTCCAGTGCCCCCCAAGATTATCGTTCCCACAAAGTACATCTTCAGGAGTACGGCGCGGAGGCACTGGGAAATTGTGAACATGATAGGCCTTGGCCATCTCTTGCAGATTGAACAGAGACAGGGTGTAGTGTGTGGTGTCAAATGGGGAAGCTTGGCGAAACTTGAAAGTTCCTTTCACAGCTTCCATGTCTATGTGAGCCCAGACTTCCTTGGCTTCTAGCTGCCGAATTTCGGCACAAGACCACTCGTTGCCATCGTACATGTACAGAAACTGTTTGGAGCTCCAGTCTGATAGAGTGACTCCATCGCTGCGACTTTTTACAGGGTTCAGAGGGGTGCCCACTTTGAAGGTGCCCAGCGATGGCCAAGTGGTCTGCCCCGGGAGGGCACAGCGCTCTGCCCCAGCCTGCAAGTAGAGAGATACATTCACTGGCACCAGGCTACTGTTGATGGCCATCAGGTCGGTCAGTATCCTTGACCAGTTCCCATCATCATTCCGGCGGATGTAGACATTCCCGGCCACTGGGGAGAAAAATTTCCCTTGCCAAGTCTCCGTGCTGCTGCCAACTCTGCTGACCGTGGCACACGCTTTGCTTTGGTTGCCACAGCCCTCTATAGTGACGGCCAGATCGGAGAGGTCAGGTCTCAGCACGTTCGCCTCCAGCGTCCAGTCCACACCGTTCGCACTGACTTTGTGGATTTCCTCGCCGATGTTTGACTGGTCGCAGGGGTTCTCGGAGTTGCCGTACATGACCGGGAATGAGTGCAGAGAGAGGTTAAAGAGCCCGCAATCCGTGGACACCTTGATCCAGATGGGCTGGGAAGAGGCGTTCAGCGTCACTGTCGCCTGCACCCCTGCCATGTTTATATGGGCTGTGTAGTATTGGCAATTCACCCACCCTGCAAAAAAAAACACCATCATTAATTTCCAAAACCCCTGCGCTGTGGGGCGCTAAACTCTTTAACTGTTACAATGTCTCAAACTGAATCAGCCCCAACGCAGAAAGTAATTTACAAAATGAAGTAGCGCGGATTAAAGATGACTTACCCAGCATTGCAGCAAGCAGCACAATGCACCTTAAAGCCATGTTACTGCTGCTCTTCCCTGGACTGTACAACTGTTTCTCCACCCGTCTGAGAGTTTGAGCCTTCACCACTTTCCTTTATAACTCAGCCCATTCGCAGAAGCGCCTGGCGATTGGATAACTCCCAGTTTGTTCAGCCCAGTTTTCGCTGTGGCTGCCTGCATGTCCTTTTCAGAGGTGGAAGCTTTTAAAGCTGCTTTTCAAACGCCTCTCTAATTTAACACAACCTACATGGCACCCCCCCCCCCCCCCCCCCCAATTGTACACATTTGCACACCAAGGGTTCAGTCGTTTCAACCCAATGTTTCCAGTATTGTTTTTGAACCGTTAATTCTGCCCTCTCTTCTCATTTGGGCAGGAACTGTACAGCTCGCAATTACGTCTCTGGAGGCTGCCAACTCCCCCCCCCCCCCCCCCCCCCTGTGTGGGATTGCTGCCTCCCAAACGTCGCTTGGATCATGAATCATGTAGACAGGCAGACAGAAAACAGAGGGGCTGTGCTCACCCAACCTCACAATTAAATCTGTATTCCAGGGAAACAGCCACATACATTTAGGGTCCTTTACCGAATAGTAGTGCGGGGTCGAACGGGAGGGGGCTGCTGGCTACCTCCCTGTTCTGGGGGAGGAGGAGGGGGTGGCAGTGAATGATCGAACCCAATTCAGCTTTTAAAGGCAGTATGTCCATCTTAAAGGGAATCCACAGAGTTCCACTGGGTTGCTGCTGCAATGCTAAACAAGGAAATGGGACACCAGCGCAGAGAAAGGACACTTAGTGTCACTTGTGTAGCACTGGAAGCCTTAATAGTGCAGGCAGACAGGAGGAGAGATGGCAGGGGGACTTAAAGGAACATCTTCAGAATTGGTCGCTGGTGACTGGGGAGATCAGTTCCCAGCATCTTGACCCAATGACTTGGCCGCACTGCCATAAATCATCAAATGGCCTGACCATGTGGGTCGTCACGGTCAGTAAAATGCATCTTCAAGTGTCGTCATCTTCTCACCATCACACCCACAAGTCTCTCACGCTGTTCAAACCCCATCATTCACCTTCACCAGCAATAGTCCCGAGCAGTCAGGCCTAACATTTACATACTCACCTTATATTAACAGTGTAATGAAGTTACTGTGACCCACACTAGCGCAGCTAGTCACACTTTTTAAAAAATAAACTTTATTATTGTCACAAGTAGGCTTACATTAATGCTGCAATGAAGTTACTGTAAAAATCCCCCAGTTGCCACATTCCGGCGCCTGTTCGGGTACATTGAGGGAGAAAATGTTCAATCCACCTAACCTGTACATCTTTGGACCGTGGGTGGAAACCGGAACACCCGGAGGAAACCCACGCAGACACAGGGAGAATGTGCAGACTCCGCACAGACAGTGATCCAAGCCGGGAATCGAATCTGGGACCCTGGCGCTGTGAAGCAACAGTGCTAACCAGTGTGCTACTGTGCCACCCATGCTCACTGCCTCCACATACCTCCAGCTTTTCAGCTATGGTAGGCACACCTTTCAAACACATTTCTACACGGACATTATTCCCTCTCTCGTGCAGGACATGGAGACACACAGTAGAAGAGAGCAAAGCCGAATGAAGCACAGCTGCTTTCCCTGAACTCCATAGAGGAGATGGCTCTCAGCATTATCATAAAAGCAAAATACTGCTAGAAATCTGAAAATAGAACAGCAAATGCTGGGAAAACTCAGCAGGTCGGGCAGCATTTCTGGAAAGTGAAATTGTATTGCGGAATACCCACAAGTATGACCCTGACCTTTCTGCCACTTGCCTTTTCAATTTACCATCTTATCTCACCCTCATATTCCTGTCCTCGGTTGCTACAATGTTCTAGTGAAGCCCAAAGAAAGCTGGAGGAGCAGAACCTAATTTTTCGATTAGGCACTTTACATCTTTTTAGACTCAACGTTGAGTTCAACAGCTGAAGACCATGAACTTTGTCCTTCATTTTGAATTGTTCCTCCAAGTGCCAGTCTGTATCTTGTTCTCATGATTTTGCTTTCAGACAGTACTGACCTTAACTATTAACACATACACTGGGCCAATGCTGTGTCTTTAATACTATCATTGCCTTTGCCTTGTGTTCTATGCCATCTTTGTCATTTAATCTCACCCACCCTCTAACCTATCCCTGTCCTTCTCTTTTGCCCCTCCCTCTTTTTCAACAACGTAAAACCCATCACACAGCTACCTCTTTTCAGCTTTGAAGAAGAGTCATATCGGAGTAAAAGCCTAAACTCAATTTTTCTTTCAAACAGATGCCACGTCTGTTCAGCTTTGCCTGCAGTTTCTGCTTTTATTATTGCGATTATGAGGCCGGCTGCGACAGGGCCTCTGGTGTCCGGCATCGCTGAGAAGATTGAGGATCACAGTGTGTTCCTGCCTTCTGCCCTTTCTCAACTGCCCACTCATTGTCAGCCTGTTATCTGACAAGATGAACAAGCTGCAGATATGGTCACCATGGACCTCCTGCTTCACCGCAACCCACTTCCCTCATCCCATCACCCCCTTCTGATTTTCATGTTTTCAGATACTCAAGAACAGCAGGCCCAGGAGGACAAGGAGAGGGAACAACACAGCACTGATTAAGAGGCCCTGTCACTTATCCGACACTCACAGCCACTAGGTCTGATACTGAAACAGCATGTACCTTGGGGTTAAGATCTTTATTTGATGAGCCAGCATGGAGGAGAGGCAGGCTGCCGGTACAGGTTAGTTCTATTGCCAGCTCACTTGACGCCAAGGTCACAGAAGAATTCCCCTGGGCAAAGGGCCAGTTGGGCTGTGTGACGACAGCTGCTCTCAGGGTGAACAGGGAACACTGGCGCAAGCTTCCTTTGACAGTGCATGGGTGTGGTGAATCATAATCCTAGTAATTCACACTGTGTTATATTATATGTGTTGTGTCTTTGTAAACTCAGGTATACGAGCAGTTGGGCGGCTCTGCCCATAGGGGGAGATGAAGAGTTTGTACTGGGCTCCACCCTTGGCTCCGTCCATGGCTCCTCCCACTAACCGGAAGTATAAAGATCTGCAGTTGTGAGCCTGCTGCCAGCTCATCTCGTCGCAGGCAGGCTCAGTTGTAAGACTATTAAAACCACTGTTCACTTCCAATCACGTGTCTTGTGAATTGATGGTCACATCAATTTAATAGTCTTAGGAAACTGGAAGAAAACGACTATGGAATCAGCCCTCAAACCTGACCGACTAGAACTCGACCCGCAGGCTGCAGAGGCGAAATAAATCTTTCTACACTGGCTCAGATGTTTCATGGCCTACCTGGCTGAATCAAGCACTACAGAAACTACAGAGGATCAGAAACTCAGTCTACTGCACGCAAGGGTGAGCCACCGTATCTCTAGTCAACTTAACAGTACTACCTCGTATAGGGAGACCCTAGCCATGCTAGATCGAATGTACGTGAGGCCCATCAACGAGGTCTACGCACGCCACATTTTTACGACCCGCTGCCAGCGCCCCGTGGAGTCGTTGGGCGAATTCCTGCGCGATATAAAAGCTTTAGCTCGGGACTGTAATTACCAAGCTGTATCAGCTGCCCAGCATATGGAGCTCGCTGTCCGAGATGTGTATGTGGCAAGGCTCAGGTCAAATTATGTGCGCCAGCGGCTGCTTGAAAAAGGGGCCCAGAACTTGGAGGACACTGTAGAATTGGCTGCTACCATGGATGCCTCGTTCCGCAGCCTCACCTCGTTCCCCGCGGACCAAGCGGGGCTTCGTACACCCAGATCTGGTAAGACGCTGTTCGCTCCCTATCTTCCCTGCACGGCAAACTATCTCCCTCGCTTCGGGCTCACACTCTGTTCACCTCCAAGGGCGCACCGTCGCGACCCTAACGATTCAGGGCGCCAGCTACTCAAACTTCCAGCTATATGTACTCCCCGAACTCTGTGCCCCACTCTTACTGGGACTCGACTTCCAGTGCAACCTCAAAAGCCTCACACTCAGCTTCGGCGGGCCACTGCCCCCACTCACTATCTGCAGTCTAGCGACGCTAAAAATCGACCCCCTTCCACTCTTTGCCAATCTCACTCCGGACTGAAAACCCGTAGCCATTCGCAGCAGGCGGTACAGCCTGCAGGACAGGGTGTTTATCAGAACCGAGGTCCATAGGCTTCTACATGAGGGGATCATAGAGGTCAGTAATAGCCCCTGAAGAGCTCAGGTGGTGATCGTCAAGACCGGGGAAAAATTGTGAATGGTAGTGGACTATAGTCAGACCATTAATTGGTTCACGCTCCTCGATGTGTACCCCCTCCCCAGGATTGCAGACATGGTGAATCAGATCGCCCATTATCGCATCTTCTCCACGGTGGATCAGAAGTCTGCATACCACCAGCTACCAATGCGCCCGGAGGACCGCCACTACACGGTGTTCGAGGCCGACGGACGCCTCTTCCACTTCCTCCGGGTTCCCTTTGGCATCACAAATGGGGTCTCGGTGTTCCAACGAGCAACGGACCGAATGGTGGACCAGTACGGGCTGCGGGCCACGTTTCCGTACTTGGACAACGTCACCATCTGCGGCCATGATCAGCAGGACCACAACGCTAACCTCCATCGATTTCTCCAGACAGCCCAGAAACTCAACCTCACGTATAAGGCGGAGAAATGCGTTTTCCGCACGACCAGGCTAGCCATCCTCGGCTATGTCGTGGAAAACGGAGTCCTGGTCCCCGACCCGGACCGTATGCAACGGTCTTACAACTCCCTCTCCCTCACTGTCCCAGGGCACTCAAAAGGTGCCTGGGATTTTTCTCTTATTATGCCCAGTGGGTCCCTCAGTATGGGGACAAAGCCCGCCCACTATTTAAGGCCACACTCTTTCCTCCATCAGATGAGGCTCGCCAGGCCTTCATCTGCATCAAGGAGGACATCGCCAAAGCGGCCATGCGTGCGGTGGATGAATCCGTCCCCTTCCAGGTGGAAAGCAACACCTCAGCGGTCGCTCTCGCAGCCACTCTAAATCAGGCCGGGAGACCAGTCGCCTTTTTCTCCCAAACCCTCTCCGCTTCAGAACTCCGACACTCCTCAGTCGAAAAGGAAGCACAAGCCATCGTGGAAGCCGTACGGCACTGGAGGCACTACCTCGCAGGTAGGAGGTTCACCCTCATCACCTACCAAAGATCGGTTGCCTTCATGTTTGACAACTCGCAAAGGGGCAAAATTAAAAATGATAAAATCCTGCGGTGGAGGATCGAACTCTCCACCTACAAGTACGATATTGTGTACCGACCGGGGAAGCTCAACGAGCCCCCAGATGCCCTGTCCCGCGGCACGTGCGCCAGCGCGCAAGACAACCGCCTGAAACCTATCCACAATGACCTCTGCCACCCGGGGGTCACCCGGCTCGCCCACTACGTCAAAGCCTGAAATCTGCCTTTCTCCACCGAGGAGGAAAAAGCCATCACCAGGGATTGCCCGATCTGTGCGGAGTGCAAACCGCACTTCTATAGACCAGACAGAGCCCACCTGGTAAAGGCCTCCCGGCCCTTTGAACGCCTGAGCATCGATTTCAAAGGGCCACTCCCCTCGACCAATCAGAATGTGTACTTCCTAAACGTCATCGACGAGTTCTCCCGCTTCCCCTTTGCTATCCCGTGCCCCGATATGACCTCCCACACAGTCATCAGAGCCCTGCACAACATCTTCACCCTGTTTTGTTTCCCCAGCTACGTACACAGTGACAGGGGTTCGTCCTTTATGAGCGACGAGCTGCTTCAGTACCTGCTCGACAAGGGCATTGCCTCGAGCAGGACTACCAGCTGCAACCCCAGGGGGAACCGACAGGTGGAGAGGGAGAATGCGACGGTCTGGAAGACCGTTACTGACCCTACGGTCCAGGAAGCTCCCAACCTCCCATTGGCAGGAGGTCCTCTCCGACGCGCTCCATGCTATTAGGTCCCTCCTATGTACAGCCACCAATCAAACCCCTCACGAGTGGCTATTTGTTTTTTCCAGGGGCACTACTACGGGGGTTTCGCTCCCAGCATGGTTGAAGACACGGGGCCCAGTTCTCCTCCGGAAGCAGGTCCGGGCACACAAAACTGATCCACTCGTTGAGAGAGTGCTCCTACTCCACTCGAACCACCAATACGCATTCATCGAATACCCTGACTGCCGCCAGGACACTGTTTCCCTCCGGGACCTGGCGCCTGCAGGATCCAACTCCAACACTACTACCGTCGAGGTACCCCTCACACTACACCCCACCCAACCCCCGTGCCCTGCGCCACCACGCCTACAGGTTCACTGCCCGTGCTCCGCGCCCCCGTGCCTATGGGTTTCCAGCGCTCTCCGTTGCCAGTCGAACCAGTCGGGTACGAAGCTCAGACCGAATCACCCCCAGAGTCCACCATCGTACCCTCACCGACCACCACCACCCAGCCACCCGAAGAGGCTGCAACCCCGATGCTTCGCCGATCCCAGAGGACGACTCGACCGCTGGACCGGCTCAATTTGTAGACCCATCACACCCGCCGGACTTGATTTTTTTATAGGAGGTGAATGTGGTGAATCATAATCCTCGTAATTCACACTGTGTTATATTATATGTGTTGTGTCTTTGTAAGCTCGGTATACGAGCAGTTGCATGGCTCTGCCCATAGGGGGACATGAGGAGTTTGTACTGGGCTCCACCCTTGGCTCCGCCCATGGCTCCTCCCACTAACTGGAAGTATAAATATCTGCAGTTGTGAGCCTGCTCGTCTTGAGTTCATCTCATCGCAGGCAGGCTCAGTTGTAAGACTATTAAAACCACTGTTCACTTCCAATCACGTGTCTTGTGAATTGATGGTCACATCAATGGGATGCTCAGATAATGACGGAAGTAGCTGGCAGTACAGTTCTAACTATGTGGTGCACATTGTGCTAACCTTGTACCTCTAGCTTGTAGAGGTTGCAGGTTTCAAAGGTGCTGTCAAAGGAATCTTGCTGCAGTGCATCTTGTGCGTTGGTAGTGGAGGGCATGGATGTTGTAAGTGGTAGATACAGTGCCAATCAAGCAGACTGCTTTTTCTTGAATCCTTTTCAAACTTCTTGAGAGTTGGTGGAGCTGCACTCATCCACGCAAGTTTAGAGTATTCCATCACACTCATGACTTGTACCTTGCAAATGGTGGACAGGCTTTGGGGAGCCCGGAGATGAGTTACTCAGAGCAGAATTCCCAGTCTTTGGTCTGCTCATGTAGCCACAGTATTAATATGGCTGGTCGAGTTCAATAGTAGTCCTAGAATGTTGTGTTAAAGTAAAAGTCATTCAGCAAATTTGATTATTATGGTTTGCACAACACCATGGACAAGATTCACCGGTTCTTGGGATTCTCGGGAGACTAAGTGTTGCTGCCGGGACTGAATTGTGTGCAGTTCACGTTCCCATTGCGGGCGCTATTTGGTAAGAAAGTCAAGGTATGCAAATGGATCAGCAATCTGCCAATGTGAATTGAGAGCAATCCCCAGCCCAGCAAGCGTTCTAACTGCAGGGGCTGGAGTTAGGGCAAAAGAGCCTTGCAGCTGGAGCTGTTTTTAAGCGCTCCACTTATCACGCAATCATTTCAGCCACCAAGATGGCTAACAAAAGACCTGCCCCCCCACGTTTGGGTGTTCGAGGTGGTCTCACAGCTCCATGCTAGTGAGAGGTGGAGTGAAACCCTCTTCATCGGGGTGGGCAGACTTAACCTTCTGACTCAGGTGGGTGTGCTGCCCACTGGGCATTGGCTCATTGTTAAGTTTACTAACCAGATACCTTACAGATATTAAACTGCATACGTTTGTGTACAATGTTAGAAATAGATATCCTGAATTTCTGAATTATTCTCTGCTCCAATTAATATGGTCAGAATATCTTTACCGATGCTCTGTAACATCCTCCATTATTCACTGTCAGTCCTGGTTATTCAGGATCACTTTGGTTCCCATGCTCTTGTGATCAGCTTGTTCTATTCTTTCTTGGAATATATGGCAAATTCTGAGCAGACATAAAACACTGCATATCATTGAAACAAATTTATTGGGCAATAATTGTTCTGATAGATTGAATAAATCAAGAGTCTTCATTTATTACATGCTTGTGAACACATTGAAAGCCGTCTCCTGAATTTGGGAGTTCGATACACAGGAACTGTGTGGCCATATGAAACATTATCAGCCTTAGTTTTACAACATAATGCAATGTATTAATTGATATCTTTATACAAAGATAATTCTGGTTTTATGTACTCCAAAGCAGTGGCAGTACGATGAAGTTCAACACACTTCCTCCAACTTTAATTTGCTGTTCCCAAACAAAGCACAATATGACCATTTCTTGATGTCTTCATCAGCCATTAAAGAGCTTACAAGGTAGCCAAGATGGGTTTTGGGCTGACGCTCCGGTTTAGCCTGTGTATGACGCAAGGCACCATTTGGTGAATAAAACAGTTGAAGCTTGATTGTTAAGGGGCTAGTTGCCACGTTGCCTGCTAGATTGGGTATTGGGAGCAAATAACCGATTGCTGAGAATTTCGAGCAGTACTTCAAATCAATTTGCTCGCTGCTTGATGTTTAACAATGATTTTTGCAATACAGAGGCCGCGATTCTCCCAAAGGGAGACAAAGTGCTGACGCCGGAGTGAAACCGGACTGTTTCACTCTGGCATCGGAGGCCGCTCCTCGCCACCTATTCTCCCACCCCCAGGGAGCTAGGAGCAGCAGCGCGTCAATCTCGCGCGCCGGGCCTTGACGCTTGAGTCAAAGCGGCGCCGCCTGAATGACGCGGCCGGCGGCGCCTAAATGACGTCACCTGCGCAGGTTGGCCGGCACCAACCCGCACATGCGCGGTTGCCGTCTTCCCCTCCGCTGCCCCGCAAGACATGGAGGATTGATCTTGCGGGGTGGCAGAGGGAAAAAAGTGCGTCTTTCAGAGACGCCGGACGACGATCGGTGGGCACCGATCGCGGGCCAGGCCCCTCCTGAGCACCCCCCTGGTGCTCGATCCTCCCTCCGCCCCCCACAGGCCCCACACGCAGCGGTCGCGCGCTGTTCACGCCGGCAGTGACCAGGTGTGATTGGCGTCGGCGTGAACCGGTCGTATTAGGCAGGCTGCTCGGCCCATCCAGGCCAGAGAGTCGCCGCTCGACAGGAGTGGCGATTCTCCGAGCGGCCTGTCGCAAAATGCGACATGCCGTTTTGGGGGGGTGGGAGAATCGCATGCGGGTGCCAGGGCGGCGTGGCGTGAATCGCCCGGCACTCCCGCGATTCTCCCACCCGGCATGGGGGTCGGAGAATCGCGCCCAGAAAGCTTTCTGCAAAGTTCTGAAGATTTCAGCCATGTTTTATCAGTATTTATTCCAGAAAGTGTCGGAAGACTTCACCTGAAAAGAGTGAGTGCTTTGCCCCTCTACCTTATTGGACACTTTACTGTCAACAGAAGAAAGGGTGTTCTTACTCAGGGTACCCATTGGTCAGCTATGGAATGAAAGGAAGAACGTGAGTACAGCAGTGGCAGCTTCTGCAGGATAATCAGACAGGAAAGCAAAATGGAGTCCTCCCCTTCCCCGCCACTGTGGCACAAGGTATCCCTCCTGCTCTGGGTCTCCACCCTTTCCATACTACACCTTGTGCGCCCTCTTTTCCAGTCCCTGAGCCATCCTGAAATCTGTTACTGTGTAATGGCAGTGTAGTTCACGTCTTCATTGTGAGAGGGTGTGTGGAGCCCACATATACTGATCCACAAAAACAAAACTTTAAAAAAAATCTTTTTATTGGCATTTTCAAACTTATATACATTGCTGTTCATTTTCATTTATTGTACAGTCACAAAGGTTCCTTCTTAGGTTTCTCTATTTACAGTCTGTTGCCGTCTGGCTGGCTCAGCCTACAATTCTCCCCCTCCCCTCCAGCTCCTCTCATTTGACTCCCCCCCCTTTTTCACTGCTGTTCCCCATTTTTTCCTGCTGGGTTTTGCTACCTCACCTTGCCCCTCCCTCACTTTCCTCTTTCTATCTTGTCCTGGGTTTTTTCCCCTAGCTTCTGGCTATTTATTTATTTATGTGTTGGCCACAAACAGGTCTCGGAACAGTCAGGTGAATGGCTCCCATGTTTTGTGGAAGGCCTCTTCCGACCCACAGGTGGTGAATTTGATTTTCTCCATTTGGAGAAATTCGGATAGGTCGGACAGCCAGTCTGCAGCTTTGGGTGGTGCTGCTGATCGCCAACCACGCAGGATTCTACAGCGGACGATCAGGGAGGCAAAGGCAAGGGTGTCCTCCCCATGAAGAGATCAGGCTGGTCTGATACCCCGAAGACCGCCACTTTCGGGCATGGCTCCACCCTCATCCCCACCACTTTGGACATTGCCTCGAAGAAGGCTGTCCGGTACCCAGCAAGTCTGAGGCAAGACCAGAACATGTGGGCGTGGTTGACCGGGTCACTTGGCACCGTTCACATCTATCCTCCACTTCCGGGAAGAACCTGCTCATTTAGGTTCTGGTCAAGTGGGCTCTATGTACTGCTTTTATCTGCATTAGGTTGAGCCTCGCGCATGTGGAGGTACAGTTGACTCTGTGCAGTGCTTCGCTCCAGAATCCCCACCCTATTTCGAACCACAAGTCTTCCTCCCATTTCCTCCTTATCGTGTCCAGTTCGGTGTCGGCCCTCTCTAACAGTAGTTCGTAAATGTCTATGTCCAGTAGCTCTTCTAATAGTGTCTGTTGTGGTGGTCGCGGGTATGTCCTGGTCTCCTTCCGTAGTGATGTGACCATCAATTCACAAGACACGTGATTGGAAGTGAACAGTGGTTTTAATAATCTTACAACAGAGCCTGCCTGCGACGAGATGAACTGGTAGCAGGCTCACGACTGCAGAGCTTTATACTTCCAGTTAGTGGGATGAGGCATGGGCAGAGCCAAGGGTGGAGCCAAGGGTGGAGCCCAGTACAAACTCCTCATCTCCCCCTATGGGCAGAGCCGCGCAACGGCTCGTATACAGAGCCTACAAGGACACAATACATATAATAGAACACAGTGTGAATTACTAGGTTTATAATTTACCACACGTGGGACGTTTTTAAGCTGCAGGTATCTAAGTTTGTTGCCTTTAGCTAGTTGAAACCTCTGCGTCAGTTCTTCCAGTGTTGTGACCCTACTGACAGTGTATCGGTCCCTGACTGTCAATGTCCCCCTATCCTGTCTTCACCTTTTGAAGGTGGCATCGGTGAGTGCTGGTGTGAATCTGTGGTTATGGCAGATGGGGGCTTTGTCGGACATTTTGGTCAGTCCGAATTGCTGCCGTAGTTGGTTCCATGTCTGGAGGGTGGATATCACCACTGGGCTGCTGGAGTGTTTCTTGGGCAGGGATGGGAGTGCTGCCGTGGCGAGGGCCCAGAGCCTGGTCCCCCTGCAGGAGGCCTCCTCCGCACGCACCCACTCGGCCTCTGGCTCCTTTATCCATCCCATCATTCTTTTCACCGTCGCTGTCCAGTGGTAGAATTGTAGGTTTGGGAGGGCTAGCCCTCCCCTGGATTTTGTTTTCTGTAGGAACTTCTTTGTGATCATAGCATTCTTTCCCCCCCATACAAAAGCCATGATTAATTTTTCCAGTGCGTTGAAAAAGGCTTTGGGGATATAGATCGGGGTGGATCTTAGTAGGAAGAAGTACCTGGGCAGTACGTTCATTTTGATCATCTGCACTCTCCCCGCCAGGGAGAGTGTGAGTGCTTTCCACCTCTGCAGGTCCTTTTTGACTTCCTCTGTCAGACTGGTCAGGTTCCATTTGTGGATCCCTGTCCAGTCATGAGCGATTTGGATCCTCAGGTAGCGGAATTTGTGTTGAGCTTGTTTAAATGGCAGTCCCACCAGTGCTGCCCCTCCCCCTTGTGGGTGTACTGGGAAGATCTCACTTTTGTTCATGTTGAGTGTGTAGCCCGAGAAGGCACCAAACTCTTTAAGGAGTGCGATGATTCCGTCCATGCTGCTTTGTGGGTCCGAGATGTAGAGGAGCAAGTCGTCTGCATAGAGCAAGACTCTATGCTCTCTGCCTCCTCTTTGGATCCCCCTCCAGTTCTTTGCTGTTCTGAGAGCGATCGCTAATGGTTCGATTGCAAGGACAAACAGCAGCGGCGACAGCGGTGCCCCTGTGCAGCTGGAAGTACTGGGAGCTGGTGTTGTTTGTCCGTACGCTCGCCATGGGAGCATTGTACAGGAGCTTCACCGATGAGGTGACTCCTTTTATGAGCCAACCGCTCCAGCACCTCTATAAGGTACTTCCACTCGACTCTGTCGAAGGCTTTTTTTGCGTCCAGGGGAACGATCACCTCACGTGCTTGGTCCCTGGATGGGGTCATGATCATGTTCAGCAGGCGCCCGATGTTCGATGTTAGCTGTCTACCTTTGACAAAGCCCGTTTGATCCTCTGTGACCACCTGTGGTACGCAGTCTTCTAGCCTTTTGGCTAGGATCTTGGCCAATATTTTGGCGTCTACGACCAGTGGCGAAATGGGTCTGTAGGAACCACATTCAGTCTTTGTCTTTGTCTTTCTTAGGTATTAGCGAGATTGAGGCTTGTGCTAGCGTAGGTGGCAGTGTAACTCTCGTCAGCAAGTCTCTGAACATCTCCCGCAGGTGCGGGGCCAGTGCTGTTGCAAATGTTTTATAGAGGTTCGCTGGGAACATGTCTGGTCCCGGCGCCTTCGGGCTGGTGTTGGTTGTTAGGCCGGGTTGGGAGCTCCAAGGTCCGGGTCAGCTCCAAATCGAGGTCACGGCTTCCTTTCTGGTTTGGGCCCAATCCACTTCCAGGTCGTGGAGGTCAGGTCGGGTCGGGTCAAAAGGTTTGCACAGGCCTCGGAGGATGTTCAAGCCTGCAAGAAAAGATAAAAAAGAGAGTGAGATACCCTCAATTACAACTCGAGAGAGATGGTTGGTAATACAAAGGCTTTAATTAGTAGAGAACCAGTCAGTTACCGAGAAGTGTGCTCACTGCACACTGCCCACTGGACATTACCTTATATATGGTTCCCTGGGGAGGGTGGAGCCGGAGGCGGAGTCCCCCAGGGTTCTAAACCCAGTCTTAAAGGAATCATTACATTAAAGATGCAGTAACCATTCATCACAGAGAGGTTAGTAATAATGTTAGTCTTAGAATTAATACTTTAAAAGATTAGAACGTGTATAAGTTAAGTACAAAGTGGATCTGTGGGGGAGAGCTCACAGAGAGTCGCCTCAATCCGGCAGCATCTTCTGGAGTTGTGTGGCTGTCAGTATTACCCTGGGTTGGATTCTCCGGTCCTTAAGCCACGTGTTTCTCGGTGGCGCGCTGTTCGCTGGCAGCGGGATTCTCTACCCCACCACCTGCCAATGGGGTTTCCCATTGAAGCTACTCCACGTTGCCGGGAAACCCATGGGCGGTGGGAACCGGGAATCCCAGGAGAATTCCGGTTTCTACCTTTACTTTCGAGAGGCACTGCCCTTTGTGACCATGAGTCTTTGGACATATAATGCCATTTTAATTCCATATTTTGTTTTATTTTCACTGGAAGTACTTTATCATGTTGCATAAAATCTCCAGTACTGCTGTATTTGTGCTCCAGAAATAGAATTATTTCAATTACTTCAACTATTTGTCCCAAAACTAACATTTCTAGATTCACTATTGTTGTACATAAAGGATCTATAGAAGATTATCTCGAGGAAGGAACCTATTTAGATATCATCTTCCTGCTATTGTAACTTTGAGAAAATAATACAACAGATGTGATAACAATGTATTTATATAACTGTCATTGTTTAAAGTATCACATGTTAAGGAGATAAAACTCAAAGTATCTCTAAAATATAAACTGTTTGGATTATATTTGCTAACATTGTAATATTCCACCATTTACAATGAGTCAGATTAAAATCAAAATGATTGAGTAAAATTTTACTTTTTGCCACTCAATACAAGCTGCTAAATACATGGGCGGGATTCTGCGGGAATCCTCTGCACCTTCAGGGGCTAGGCCTGCCCCGGTGTGGTTTCGCCCTGCCGCCCGGCAGGAAAGGGGCTTGGTGCCACGCTAAGCGGTGCTGAAGGGCCTCTGCCGGCCGGCTCGAGTCGGCGCATGCGCGGGAGCACCAGTGTGTGCTGGCGTCATCCCAGCGCATGCGCGGAGGGTTCGTCTCTGCATAGGCCATGGCGGAGGACCACAGCGGCCGATGGGAAGGAATAGAGTGCCCCCACAGTACAGGCCCGCCCGCGTTTCGGTGGGCCCCGATCGCGGGCCAGGCCACCGTGGGGGAACCTCCTGGGGCCAGATCCCCTCACGCTCCCCGAGAACCCCGGAGGCTGCCCGCACTGTCAGGTCCCGCCGGTAAGGACGTACTCTCATTTACACCAGCAGGACTGGCAAAAAAAAGCGGGTGGCCACTCGGCCCATCACGGGCCGGAGAATCACCAGGGTGTCCGCTGCCAGCGGTCTCCAACCGGCAGGGATTCATGCCGCCGCCCGGCGATTCTCCGTCCCGGCGGGGAGTCGGAGAATCCCGCTCCTTATCTCCGAGATGAGCAAGATTTACACAACCTGGGGCACAATTCTCCGTAAAGATTTCTAAGTGTGCTCGCGAGCTGGAATTGCTGTGAGCTTCCCGACGCTCAGCCAAGCAAGGCCAGCAACGTTATTCAATGTTTTTTTTTTAATAAACAATTTTATTGAGGTAGTTTTTGGCTTTGTAAACAGTTACAGACATCAACAGAAAGAAAGCAAAAAAGGCAAAAATGTTCAAACATCGACGTACTTTCAATACTTCAATCGTAACATACTGCACGAGCCCGCTCCTCTCCCACCGGTACTACCCGCCATTTTCTCCCTCCTACTCCACTCTACTCTACCACCCCCTGCTGACGCTCACTCTCCCGCAAAGAAGTCAATAAATTGTTGCCACCTCCAGGCGAACCCCTGTACAGATCCCCTCGAGGCGAACTTAATTTTTTCCATACCCAGGAAACTCGACATGTCCGCAAGCCACAACTCAGTCTTCGGGGGCTTTGAGTCCCTCCACGCCAATAATATTCGTCGCCGGGCTATCAGGGAAGCAAAGGCCAAAACATCGGCCTCTTTCTCCCCCTGGACTCCCGGGTCTTCTGAAACCCCAAACACTGCCACCCCTGGACACATCGCCACCCTTGTTTTTAGCACCCGGGACATGACGCCCGCATATCCCTCCCAGTACCCCCTAAGCTTAGGGCATGCCCAAAACATGTGAACGTGGTTCGCTGGTCCTCCCGCGCACCTAGCGCATTTGTCCTCTATCCAAAAGAATTTGCTCATCCGAGCCACCGTCATGTGGGCCCGGTGAACGACCTTAAATTGAATCAGCCCGAGCCTGGCACATGTCGCGGTCGAATTTACCCTACTCAGGGCCTCTGCCCACAGTCCGTCCTCCATTTCCCCGCCTAGCTCCTCCTCCCATTTAAGTTTCAGTTCCTCCGTCTGGGACCCTTCCTCCCTCATGAGCACCTTATAAATATCAGAGACTCTACCCTCCCCTTCTTCCCCCCTAGAGACTATTCTGTCTTGGATCCCCATTGGCGGGAGGCGTGAGAAAGATGGGACCTGTCTACGAACAAAGTCCCGCAACTGTAGGTATCTAAAATCATTTCCCCTTACCAGCCCAAATTTCTCCTCCAAGCTCCTCAAACTCGCAAAGCTCCCTTCCAGGAACATATCGCCCACCCTTCCCACCCCCGCCCTCCGCCATACTCGAAACCCCCCCATCCATACTCCCGGGGGCAAACTGATGGTTGTCGCAGATTGGCGCCCAAACCAACGCCCCCGTCTCCCCTACATGCCTCCTCCACTGGCCCCATATCCGCAGGTCTCCACCACTACCGGGCTGGTGGAGTACCTGGCCGGCGGCAGCGGTAGAGGAGCCGTGACCAGGGCTGCCAAGCTGGAGCCCCTGCACGAAGCCGCCTCCATTCGCTTATTCAATGTTAATTAGACACTTAACAGGGCCTCATGGCTTCTCACCAGAAATGCCAGCTCACCAGCTGATTCGCCAGCACCTCGCTTGCCAGCCCCCCACCCTGCCGAGCATAGGGGCAGCAAGCTCAGTGCCCCCAGGCTCTTTGCCTGTGAGCAAAGATGGCTACTCCCCTCCTTGGCTCCCCACAGAAGCCCTTCCGCCAGGTTCACGTTTTTCAAAAGGAGCTCTAATCAGCGCCAGCTTGAGCACTTGATGGGGAGGCCGCTGAATGACAGGAGGCCTTAGGATATGGGGTGGCTCTCATTAATTGTATGGAAATGGGACTTAAGTGGTGATAATTGGTTTCTCACCACGCTATGGCGAAACCCCGGTTTTGCCTACGGGAGCGAGCCGGTTGCATTGCAAACTGTTTGGCGCCCGGCATGGATCTCATTTTTGGCCTCTCCCGTTATTCGCTGGCCTTGTTTCACTTGTGCGAGAGCGTAACGAGGCCAGAAGATCGTGCCCACAGTCTTGCCAGTTAATTCTGCTCCCTCATTTTTGGAATAAAATGTATTCAGTATAGTTGATGACTATGATCTGTTTTGGGACAACTTACAGAAATAAACTGTCTCCTGTTCCAGTAAACTCAACAAAAATGAAGAAAAAAATACTGCAAGTGCTGGAAACCTGAAATAAGAAGAGAAAATGCTGGAAGCACTGAGGATGTCTGGCAGCTTCCATAGAGATAGAAACAGGTTAGTATTAACCCCTTCCCTGGCTAGCAAAAAAACTGTTAAGCTCTAAGCACTCCCAGTTCTTATAAAGGGGTCTGATAACTAATTTTCTCTCTCAACAATAATCATGGGATGGATTCTCCGCCCTGTCGCCGAACGCATGTTTCCTGCATGAAATCGGGCCAGGCGCCAGTTCCGCGATTCTCCGAAGAGCGGCGTACTCCCCGAGTATCCACCATCTGAGACCATTGCCTGAGGCCCGCCCTGCTATTCTCCGTCCCTATCGGCCGAATTCCCGATGGTGTATTTCTAATGTGGTCCCAGGCGTTCGGGAATCTCGCGTGGCGGTTGCGGACTCAGTCAGCGGCTGCCACAGTCGGTGGCGGGCCGATCGGAGGGTAGGGGGGTCCTCATTTGGGACTGGGGTTGTTTTGTGCGGGCAGTCCGGGTCGGGCACGCGGCCGAACCGGGGCACTATTTTCACGGTCTGAGTCCGCCATGGAGCACAGCGCGGCCACTGACCCGGAAGTGCCGGTGTCTGTATCGGCAGCTGGAGCTGTGAGCTCCACGACAGCTGCCTGCTCGTCCCCAGCAAAGCTGTGAATCTGTGGCCTTTTGATGCCAGATTTCCTGGTCTAAAAGACCACAGTTTTCACAACAGCGTGGGGACATAGTCCCGAAAACGGAGAATCCAGGCCCATTTCTGTCTGTGAGGCAGCTCTGTGTTTGAAGGCATGTTGGAGTCAAGGAAAATGCAAAGAGTGACATCTGCTGGTAAATCCATGCAGAAACACGTTGAAATTCCTCAGCATGAAAGTACCTTGTTTCTATTTATGTTTACCATTTTTCTCCTTTATCTTTCTAGCCTAGCAACCCTTGGGTAACTCTCACACGCAGCTATTATTCAAGTATAGGCTCAGGTAGAGGCTGAAAAAATATGAAACTCTATTAAGGCCAAGCCTGATTCTGCCTGTGCCCGCATGCTCCCCATTTTTGCCTCCCTGATGTATACTGAAGACATTGTGATGAGACCATCAATTCACGAGACACGTGCTTTAAGATATGAACAGTGGTTTTAATCTACTTACAACAGAGCCAGCCTGTAACACGATGAACCCTGGATGAACTGGTCGGCTGGCTCTGGGCATCGATCTTTATACAGCAGTCCAGGGGGAGGAGCCATGGGCGGAGCCAAGGGTGGAGCCCTGTACAAACTCCTATGCATTCCCAGTGCTACTCCCCCTAGTGGTCGGGCAACGCAACTGCGCGTACAATAATATGGTATCATATATATTACAGTGTGAATTACATTCACCACATTCACCCCTACAAAAAAATCACGTCCGGCGGGGGTGGTGGTTCACAAATTGAGTCTGTACGGTGGACGAGTCGTCCGCTGCGATCTGCGGAGCACCGGGGTTGCAGCCTCTTGTGGTGGCTGGATGGGTGTTGTGGGTTGGGGTACGATGGCGGACTCCGGGGGCGATTGCGTCCGAGCTCCATACCCGTCTGGTTCGACTGGGGACGCTGGGAGCTAGCCGGTGTGGGTGCGCGAAACAATTGTAGTGAGCTAGTGGGCTCAGGAGCGCGAGGAGGCGGCTGGGTGGGGTGTAGAGGGGTAGCTCTGCAGTGATAGTGGGGGTGCTGGATCCTGCGGGTGCTAGGTCCCGGAGGGATACGGTGTCCTGACGGCCGTCAGGGAACTCTACGAAAGCGTACTGGGGGTTTGAGTGAAGCAGGCGCACCTTCTCTACAAGGGGGTCAGTTTTGTGCGCCCTGACATTCTTCCTGAGGAGTCCAGGGCCCGGTGTCTTCAGCTATGCCGGGAGTGAGACCCCCGTGGTAGTGCCCCTGGAAAAAATAAAGAGCCGCTCGTGAGGGGTCTAGTTGGTCGCGGTGCATAAGAGGGACCTAATAGTGTGGAGCGCGTCTGGGAGGACATCCTGCCAATGGGGGACTGGGAGATTCCTGGACCGGAGGGTCAGTAGGACAGTCTTCCAGACCGTCACATTCTCCCTCTCCACCTGCCCGTTCCCCCTGGGGTTGTAGCTGGTAGTCCTGCTCGAGGCGATGCCCTTGTTGAGCAGGTGCTGACGCAGCTCGTCGCTCATGAAGGACGAACCCCGGTCGCTGTGTACGTAGCTGGGGAAACCGAACAGGGTGAAGATACTATGCAGGGCCCTAATGACTGTGTGGGAGGTCATATCGGGGCACGGGATAGCAAAGGGGAAGCGGGAGAACCCGTCTATAACGTTTAGGAAGTAAACGTTCCTGTTAGTTGAGGGGAGTGGCAGATTTCGGGCTTTGATGTAATGGGAGAGCCGGGTGACTCCCGGGTGGCAGAGGCGTTCAAAGGGCCTAGAAGCCTTGACCAGGTGGGCCCTGTCTGGTCTATAGAAGTGCGGTTTGCACTCCGCACAGATCGGGCAGTCTCTGGTGACAGCTTTTACCTCCTCAGTGGGGAAAGGCAGATTTCGGGCTTTGATGTAATGGGAGAGCCGGGTGACCCCCGGGTGGCAGAGGTCATTGTGGATGACTTTTAGGCGGTCGCTCTGTGCGCTGGCACACGTCCCGCAGGATAGGGCATCTGGGGGCTCGTTGAGCTTCCCCGGTCGATACTTAATATCATAGCTATAGGTGGAGAGTTCGATCCTCCACCGCAGAATTTTATCATTTTTAATTTTGCCCCTTTGCGAGTTGTCAAACATGAAGGCAACCGATCTTTGGTCAGTGATGAGGGTGAACCTCCTACCTGCGAGGTAGTGCCTCCAGTGACGAATAACCGCCACAATGGCTTGTGCTTCCTTTTCGACTGCCGAGTGTCGGAGTTCCGAAGCAGAGAGGGTTCGGGAGAAGAATGCGACTGGTCTCCCTGCCTGATTTAATGTGGCTGCAAGAGCGACCTCTGGGGCATCGCTCTCAACCTGAAAGGGGTGGATTCATCCACCGCCCGCATGGCCGCTTTGGCGATGTCCTCCTTGATGCAGTTGAAGGCCTGGCGTGCCTCAGCTGACAGGGGGAAAAGTGTGGCCTTAAAGAGTGGGCGGGCTTTGTCCGCATATTGAGGGACCCACAGGGTGTAGTAGGAAAAGAATCCCAAGCACCGTTTGAGGGCCTTGGTACAATGAGGGAGAGGGAGTTCTAAGAGGGGGCGCATACGGTCCGGGTCGGGGCCCAGGACTCCGTTTTCTACGACATAGCCGAGGATGGCTAGTCTGGTCGTGCGGAAAACGCATTTCTCCTTGTTATAGGTTAGATTTAGTTTCTGAGCCGTCTGGAGAAAACGGTAGAGGTTGGCGTCGTGGTCCTGCTGGTCACAGCCGCAGATGGTAACATTATCCAAGTACGGGAACGTGGCCCGCAGCCCGTACTGGTCCACCATTCGGTCCATTGCTCGTTGGAACACCGAAACACCATTTGTGACGCCGAAAGGAACCCGGAGGAAATGGAAGAGGTGGCCATCGGCCTCGAATGCCGTGTAGTGGCGGTCCTCTGGGCGGATTGGGAGCTGGTGGTATGCAGAATTCAGATCCACCGTGGAAAAAATCCAATACTGGGCGATCTGGTTAACCATGTCTGCAATCCTGGGGAGGGGGTACGCGTCGAGGAGCGTAAACCTATTAATGGTCTGACTATAGTCTACGACCATGCGGAATTTTTCCCCGGTCTTGACGACCACCACCTGAGCTCTCCAGGGGCTGTTGCTGGCCTCTATGATCCCCTTACTGAGGAGCCTTCCCTGAAGGGAAGGGAAGGGGAGGGAAGAATTGGGGATAGATATACAAGTGGCTGGGGGAGCAGGGAGACAACGGGTGGTGAAAATCAAGGTGAAAAACGAACTATACACAGTTATAAACAACTATGAAACAGAACACCCGGAGGCCTTGTTCATCGTGGCCAGGGACGTCCACATGGCCAAGCTCAAGAGTGTACTGCCAAAATTCCACCAGCATATCTCCTGTCCCACCAGGGGCGACAACACTCTTGACCACTGCTACTCAAAAATCAAGGGCACCTACCGTTCCATCCCCCGACCGCACTTTGGGAAATCAGACCATAAGACGGTGCTCCTTCTCCCGTCTTACAAGCAGAAACTCAAGCGGGAGAATCCAGCTAAGAAGGTTGTGCAGTGCTGGTCCGAGGAGAATGTGTAGACGCCTGCGTGCCAAAGAAAGTAGTACGTACGTTCCCCAACCGGAAACCATGGCTCAATCGTGAGATTGACTCCCTACTGAAGGACAGATCTGAGGCGTTCAAGACAGATGACCCTGTCCCATACAAGAAATCCAGGTACAACCTCCGCAAAGCCATCCGAGATGCCAAGAGAGAATATCAAACCAAGATAGAGTCACAGACAGACTCTCGGCGATTGTGGCAAGGACTAAACAACATAACGGGCTACAAAGCGAAGCCGAACAGTATCTCTGGCAGCAGCGCACCCCACCCCGATGAACTCAATGCATTCTATGCTCGGTTCGAGCAGGTAACCAACAATCTGCTGTCGAGTACCCCAGCAGCCCATAATTCACCCATACCATCACAGCTTCCGAAGTCAGATCGGCCTTCCTGAAAGTGAAGCCTCGGAAGGCAACGGGCCCGGACGGGATCCCTGGTCGTGCACTCAGAGCCTGCGCAGACCAGCTGGCAGAGGTATTCGCGGACATCTTTAACCTGTCCCTACTCCACTCCAAGGTCGCCACCTGCTTCAAGAAGACCACCATCATACCGGTACCAAAGAAGAACCAGGCAACGTGCCTCAATGACTACCGTCCAGTGGCCCTGACCTCAGTCATATTGAAGTGCTTCGAGAGGTTGATCATGAAGCGCATCACCTCCATACTCCCAGAACGCCTTGACCCACTTCAATTCGCATAACGTCGCAACCGGTCCACATCAGATGCCATTTCCCTGGCCCTACACTCATCCCTAGAGCATCTCTAAAACAAGGACTCCTACATCAGACTCCTATTTATTGACTACAGCTCTGCCTTCAACACAATAATCCCAGCCAAGCTCATATCAAAGCTAAAAACCTAGGACTTGGCTCCCCACTCTGCAACTGGATCCTCGACTTTCTGACCCACAGACCACAATCAGTAAGAATGAACAACAACACCTCCTCAATACCGGGGCCCTGCAAGGCTGCATACTTAGCCCCCTACTCTACTCCCTGTACACACACGACTGCGTGGCAAAACTTCATCTACAAGTTTGCTGACGATACGACCATAGTGGGCCGGATCTTGAATAACGACGAGTCAGAATACAGGAGGGAGATAGAGAACCTAGTGGAGTGGTGTCGCGACAACAATCTCTCCCTCAATGCCAGCAAAACTAAAGAGCTGGTCATTGACTTCAGGAAGCAAAGTACTGTGCACACCCCTGTCAGCAGCAATGGGCTGAGGTGGAGATGGTTAGCAGTTTCAAATTCCTAGGGGTGCACATCTCCAAAAATCTGTCCTGGTCCACCCACGTCGATGCTACTACCAAGAAAGCACAACAGCGCCTATACGTCCTCAGGAAACTAAGGAAATTCGGCCACATTAACCCTTACCAACTTTTACAGATGCACCATAGAAAGCATCCTATCGGGCTGCATCACAGCCTGGTATGGCAACTGCTCAGCCCAAGACCGCAAGAAACTTCAGAGAGTCGTGAACACCGACCGCCCAGTCCATCACACGAACGTGCCTCCCATCCATTGACTCCATCTACACCTCCCACTGCCTGGGGAAAGCGGGCAGCATAATCAAAGATCCGTCCCACCCGGCTTACTCACTCTTTCAACTTCTTCCATCAGGCAGGAGATACAGAAATCTGCGAACACGCACAAACAGACTCAAAAACAGCTTCTTCCCCGCTGTCACCAGACTCCTAAATGACCCTCTTATTGACTGACCTCATTAACACTACACTCCTGTATACTTCATCCTGCCAGTGCTTATGTAGTTATATTGGAAATGTTGTGTTGCCCTATTATGTATTTTCTCTTATTCCCTTTTCTTCCCATGTATTTAATGATCTGCTGAGCTGCTCGCAGAAAAATACTTTTCACTGTACCTCGGTACACGTGACAATTAGCAAATCCAATCCAATTCCAGGAGAATCCCTTGCAGAGTTTCTATCCAGGCTACGCAGGATTGTGGAGTACTGTGACTATGATGAGACATTGTCAGAAATGTTACAAGACCGTTTGGTTTGCGGTATTAACAACGCGGCCACCCAGAGAAAGTTGTTAGCCGAGTCAACATTGACTTTTCAACAGGCCATTCAAATAGTATTGCCCCGAAAGAGCACAGAACGGGGAGTGCAGGAACTACAGGGAATGGAGGTGCACACCTTGGGGCGCAACCCCTTCTGTCCAAAAGTGTGCCCCCACTCCCCTGCCGCACCTTGGGCGGGGCAGCATCCGGATCGACGCCAGTGGCCGCCGGACGTTCCTCCCCAAAGGGAGTCTTCTCCAGAACCGATGGATGAGGAGCCATGTCAGTGTCGGACTTGTGGGCGCCGACCCCATCGCGGACGGCGGTCCTGGGGCGCCAAAGGCGCCGTCGTTCCGACAGAAACTGGGGCCAGCCCAGGGGCCGTACCTTCCATTTGGATGAACCAGCGCCGACTACTCCAGAGGATGTGGAGCCGGAGGATGACTGCTTGCAGCTGCATTGTGTGGCAGCTCCTCATGTGGCCCCCATTAAAGTGACAGTACGGGTCAATGGTCACCCACTTGAGATGGAGTTGGACACTGGTGCAGCGGCACATGATTGCCGAGAGGACAGTCCACCACATCAATCAGGGTATACAGACCCTTACATTAACCGATACACAGGTCAGGTTGCCCACCTACCCGGGGGAACCATTGGATATTGCTGGAACTACGATGACCCCTGTTGTTTATGGACGCCAGGAGGGGCATTTTCCGCTTATCGTGGTGCGCGGCCACAGGCCCAGTCTGTTGGGTCGGCACTGGTTGCGCCATTTGCAGCTGCAGTGCCGGCACATCCTCCACCCAGGTTCTGGAGGGTTGACGCAGGTACTAGGACGGTACCCAGATGTATTCCAGCCCGGTTTGGGGAAGATAAAAGGGGCCGTAGCCCATATCCAGGTCGAACCAGGAGCCACGCCGCGCTATTTCCAGGCGCGCCCGGTGCCTTACACCTTACTCAAGAAGGTTGATGGGGAGCTCACTCAGTTGGAGTCCGCCTGTCCGCTTTGCCGATAATGCACTATCAATTACTACGAGACGAGAATAGAGAATAATCGAGGCTTTATTAAGCAGGGATGTGTGGCCTCCTGCAGCTGCTACCAGAATGTGAGCAGCTCTGGTGTGCACACACATTTATACTACGCCTCCTGGGTGGAGCCAGCAGGCATGGACCTACCCCCGTTCCTCTAGTACAGGAGCCTTACCGTATTACATCTACTACATCTACTATACATCTATTATACAGTCAGTGGTGACTACCACAGCTGACTGGGCAGCACCAATTGTACCTGTAATGAAGTCAGATGCCACAGTTCGCTTATGCGGCGACTATAAACTTACAGTGAATACAGCTTCCCGGCTCAATGCCCCACATAGAAGATCTCTAAGCAAAGCTTGCAGGCGGACTCTCGTTCACGAAATTAGATATGTCACGCCTACCTAGAGTTGGAGCTGGACCCAGCTTCACACAGGGGCCTGTATGAATATACACGGTTGCCCTTTGGGGTATCCTCTGCCTGCGCTATCTTTCAACTTGTCATGGAGGGCATCTTGAGAGGTTTACCGCATGTCGCTGCCTACTTAGACGACGTTTTGATTACAGGGATGTCGGAGCAAGAACATTTGGAAAATTTGGAGGTTGTCCTTCGACGCTTCTCAGAGGCTGGAGTCCATTTACGTTGTACAAAGTGCGCCTTTCAGCTGAAGAAAGTGGTCTACCTGGGTTATCGGGAGAGAAGGTGCGCGCAATTCAACAGGCGCCCGCCCGACTGACACTTAGTATCTTCATTCTTCTCTCGGCCTCGTAAACTATTACGGGATGATTCACCCCGATCTGGCAACTACGCTGGCCCCATTGCACCTTCTGCTAAAGAAGAATCACACCTGGGTTTGGGGTCAGCCGCAAGAAACCGCTTTCCAGTGGGTAAAACAGCAATTATCGTTGTCTGGGTTACTAACCCACTATGATCCTCAAAAGCATTTGCTCATCACATGTGATGCATCCCCATATGGTATTGAGGCCGTCCAGTCCCATATGATGGAGAACGGTGCCGAGCGGCCGATAGCTTTCGCCTCCCGCACAATGACTGCAGCGGAAAAGAAATACGCGCAGATCAAGAAGGATGGCCTGGCGGTGGTCTTTGCGGTGAAATGCTTCCACCAGTATGTGTACGGCCGCCACTTCACTATTGTGACTGATCATAAGCCTCTGCTGGGACTTTTCAGAGAGGATAAGCCAATACTACCCATTGCTTCCGCACGGATCCAGCGCTGGGCTTTGTTGCTCGATGCCTCTGAGTATTCTCTGGAATATAAACCAGGGACCCAGATAGTGAATGCCGACACACTGAGCCGATTGCCTTTGTCGACCGGCCCCATGTCGACCCCCATGACCGGTGAGGTGGTTGCAACCCTAAATTCTATGGACTGCTTGCCTGTCACGGCATCACAGATCCGTGACTGGACCCGGACGGAGCCAGTCCTGTCAAAGGTTCGGCACATGGTCCTATATGGTGGGCAACATAGACAGCTCCCAGGCAGGTTGCGGGCATTTTCCTCCAAGCTGTCAGAATTTAGCGTGGAAGACGGTATCCTCTTGTGTGGGACGTGTGTGGTCCCGGAAAAAGGACAGGAGCTGATACTACAGACTTGCACAATGGGCATCCAGGTGTGACCATAATGAAAATGTTGGCCCGGAGTTATGTCTGGTGGCCAGGCCTCGACGCCGACATTGAGAAGGTGGCCCAAAACTGCTCCATTTGACAGCAGCATCAGAAGCTTCCGCTGGCCGCGCCCTTACATCACCGGGAATGGTCAGGGTGGCCTTGGGCGTGCATGCATGCGGATTTCACCGGCCCTTTTCAGGATCCATGTTCCTTCTATTAATCGATGCCCAGTCTAGATGGTTAGAGGTGCATAAGGTGGTAGGCACAACGGCCTGCGCAATGATCATGAAGATGCGTTTGTCTTTCAGTACTCATAGTCTCCCTGAGGTGCTCGTCACGGACAACGGCACTCCATTCACAAGTGAGGAGTTTGTGAGGTTCATGAAGATGAACGGCATACGCCATATCTGCATTGCTCTATACCACCCGGCTTCCAATGGGTTGGCGGAGAGTACAGTACAGACGTTCAAACGGGGCCTAAAGAAACAGTCTTCTGCCTCTATGGACACTAGACTGGCTCGTGTTTTGTTTTCGTATAGGACCACTCCATATGCGGTGACTGGGATAGCTCCCGCGGAACATCTAATGGGCTGGAGACTTCGCACCCACCTTAGCATGGGTTTCCTGGACATTAGCGCAAACGTACGCAGCAATCAAGTACTCGGCATCAGGCGATTCGGCAGTTTGCGCCCGGTGACCCAATGTTCGTTTGAAATTTTGCTGGTGGTCGTTACCATTATCCTTTACTGAACGGGCCCAATCTCTTACCAGGTGCAAGCCCAGGGTTGTCTCCAGCGCAAGCATGTAGACCACATTCGGTTCAGAAGGCCGCCTCTTCCAAAAATTCATTGCCCCCGGAACTCACTTCTACAGCCGCAGAGACCAGACACAGTGAAGAGTATTCCTCACGTTCTTCCTCTGGCGCCGCACTCAAAGCCTGCGCAGGTCGTTGCGGAACCGCTGGAGGTAGGGATACCGAGATCATGGAGGCAGTGACTCCGACTCCGAAATGGAGACACAGGACGCCTCAGGGGGGAGTCCTCAGTCCCACGGCCCGTGGATGTACAACGCCGTTCATCATGGAAACACCGTTCTCCGTCTCATTACATTGTGGTGAATGTATTATGCCAATAATCCACCATTGTATTTGTATCTGTGCTGTTGCCCTTGTATTTGTATCTGTGCTATGCTGTTGCCCTTGTGGGCTTCTCCTATGGGCCATTGTATGGCATTATCCATAGGGGAACATGTTGGGGCATGTATGGGCTCCGCCCATGGCTCCTCCCCTTGAAGGGAGGTATAAAGAGCAGTCGACCTGTCGGCGGTTCTCAGTATTGGATCAGTCGCAGGCATGCACTGTTCTAAATTGATTAAAGCCACGGTTTACTTCTACTCTTATCTCGAGTGAATTGATGGTCGCATCATACATACCGCCCGATCCAGCGCCTCATGCATATGGTGTCCAGCCTGCGGCAAAATGAGTCCGATGCCCTCCTTCGCCAGGGTCTTCGGTGGATTCCTTGGACTTTGGTGGGGGGAGGGATGTTATAACCTGCCTGCTTACCACTGGCTGGGGAACTAATGGCAATCCCACAATCCTTAGGGAGTATGAGCTTCACCAATGAGAGGGGCGGAGAATCATTAGCAGAGACCCTGCATAAATAGAGCTAGTCGGTATGGAACCAGCTAGAGAGGAGTGAGCAGCAAGGGAGTACTGCTGCTGTTGTGTATATATGTAATTGTAAATAAAGTTATTTCTTTCTGTTGTACAAACTCGTGCTGGATTCTTTGTGGCTCTCACAAAAAGTACCAAATCACAGTGACAATTACCCAATTATTACCCAATAGCCAGATAAAGTTATTTGACCTTTATATTAAGTGGATTACATTTAATCACCAATTTGACATAATGCTGTTGACAATTCTAATCTCTCATATCAGCATCAGATTGGCTGACTTGGTACATTCTAAATCAGAAGATTATGGGTTCAAGTCCCACTCCAAAGTAACACTTAATGTGTACCAAAACTTAAATGCTGTGCTGAGTAAGTGCTGCATTGTCAACAGTGCCATCCTTCACAGGAGACATTAAACTGAGAACCCCATCTGTGTCCTGATGGTTCAGACTAGTTGTAAAAAATCCTGCGGCAAAATTTGAAGAAAAGCTGAGAGGCCAAGTATCTGGCTAGCCTTCCTCCCTCAACCAACAGCACCCAAAAACTAAGCTGCCAAGCAGTTCCAAGCATTGCCATTTGTGGAACTGTTTACCTACGGCAACAGTAGCTGCAGTTCATTGTAAGGGACTTTTGGATATTTCTATCTGCCATAACCATTATCGATCTCCCTGTGGGGCATGTGGAGTACAAGCTTCAACAAGCATTGAAAGGGGTGGAGGCCACCCAGCTGAACATAAAAGCCGGCCCAAGCAGAGACCGGCATGTTGGTTATACCAGCAGGGGCTGTGATCATGGATATTTACTGCCGTGGGCAGATTATTATTAATAGCAAAATAAAACCAGGGTAGATGGATTGGTCACGCTAAATTGCCCATTAATTGGAAAAAAATGAATTGGGTTCTCTAAATTTATTTTTTAAAATAGTAAAATAAATCTTTTGCTTCCTACCACTAGTTTCCTTGGTTATTAAACTGGCAACAAAAACAAAAGAGACTCCAGACTCTCACCCCCCCCCCCCCCCCCCCCCACTGGATGACTACCGTGAAGGAACATAGGAACATGAGGATGTAATGATTGAATGTGCCGCTATATTATAAGCTAGAGGCCTTCAACATGGGCCTGGAAGATTGGGGCTAAATCACAGAACATATGAGGTGTTTCTTTCAGGCCAAAGGTATCTTGGGGTAAGATCATCAAAAAGTGATCCTCTTAACCTGTGGAGTCACGACTTTTGGAATCAGAAAGAATCTTACTTATCCAGCTGCACCGGACTCCAAATCATTTGATGAGTTGGTTGAACTAGTGGCTGAACATTATGATCAGAAACGTTTCGTTATAACGCAACGTTATAGGTTCGACACGGTTGTGTGGTCTCCGGGTCGGTCACAGACTTTTTGACCCGTTTAGTCGGCTGGCGGAGCACTGCAAGTTTCGGCTATCCCTCTCGAAGATTTTGAGGGATAGGCTTGTTTGTGGAATAAACAACATTGCCACACAGAGGAAGCTATTGGCGGAGCCCAGGTTAGACTTGAAAAGGGCCATCGAGTTGTCACTATCCTTGAAAATGCAGAGAAGGGAGTGCAGGAGCAATAGGGGTCCATGGACTACAGCATCCACACTTAGGTCCACCCTCCATTTTGGGCTCCCGCTGCATCATGGGACAGTGCCGCACTGGCCAGATCACCTTCCAAGAGGCAACCCAAGGCGCAATTCAGCAGTCGGGCTCAATACTCGGGAGCCACTGCAGACCTGCGGGATACCTCGGCCAAGAATGAAGGGGAGGGCTGGCCACTTTGCCAGATGTGTGGTCGGAGAGCATGTGGTGGTCAGAGCCGCCATCGAGGGCAGCCAGCAAGATCATCATGAGCCAGGTCACATGGCAAGTGAAGGAGCATCCTTTGGTGATGGAGAAGGACACGGGAGCTGCTGTCCCTATAGTAGATCGACAGACCTTTCGCTGGCTTCGTACAGAGATCTTACTGCTGGCATTGCGAGACACCAAGGTAAAGTTGGCAATCTATACTGGCAAACCGTTGAGCATCATGAGGGCCACTGTGACTCCAGTGACACATGGACAGCAATCAATCAGGGTTCCCTTGGTTGTGAGACAGGCACCAGGACCCAATCTGCTTGTGTGTGACTAGTTGTGAGTCTTCCATTTTGACTGGCAGTAAATTTTCCAGATGGGTATCAGAAATCTATATGACACTCTGGAGAAATACCCTGAAGTGTCCCAGGAGGGTCTGGGGAGGATAAAGCCGGTATTTATGTGAACCCAGAGGCTTAACCCAGATACTTTAGGGCAAGGCCTGTTTCCTGCACCTTGCTCACCAAAGTTGAAAAAGAAATACAGCGCCTAAAGGATCAGGGAATCATAGATACATAGAATTTACAGTGCAGAAGGAGGCCATTCGGCCCATCAAATCTGCACCAGCTCTTGGAAAGAGCACCCTACCCAAGGTCAACACCTCCACCTTATCTCCATAACCCAGTAACCCCACCCAACACTAAGGGCAATTTTGGACACTAAGGCAATTTATCATGGCCAATCCACCTAAACTGCACATCTTTGGACTGTGGGAGGAAACCGGAGCACCCAGAGGAAACCCACGCACACACGGGGAGGATGTGCAGACTCCACACAGACAGTGACCCAAGCCGGAATCGAACCTGGGACCCTGGAGCTGTGAAACAATTGTGCTAGCCACAAGGCTGCCGTGCTGCCCCAGTCATACGCCCAGTACAGTTTGCGGAGTGGGGGGTACCCATGGTGTCGGTAATTAAGCCCGACAAGTCTGTCCAGCTCTGCGAGGACTACAAGCTCTTGCTGAACAGAGTTCTGCGCCTGGACCATTACCCAATTCCCAGGGTGGAAGATTTATATGCAAAGTGGCTGGGGGGGTGTTCCTTTACGAAGCTCGATATAAACCATTGCTATTTATAGGTGGAATTGGACCCCGCATCCAGAAAATACGCAACTATAAATATCCATAGAGGGTTATTTGAGTACACCTGCCTCTCATTCAAGGTCTTGTCTGTTCTGGCAATCTTCCAACGAATGATGGAGGGTATTCTTCAGGGTCTGCCGAATGTAGCTGTATACTTAGATGACATGCTCCTCACGGGTGCCACTGATTAGGAGCACATGGACAAGCTGCAAGAAGTGCTCAGCTGGTTCTCCTAAGTATACGCCCAGCTGAAGAGGAGCAAGTGCGTGTTTAGAGCAAAGGCGGTAACATACTTGGGTACATGGTGATCAGGGATTGTCTGCACCCTGTGGAGGAGAAAGTTCAGGCCATAAAAGGGGCCTCAACTCCAAGGAATGCCTTTGAGTTCCGGTCACTTTTAGGCCTAATGAATTATTATGGGAAGTTCAATTCCAACTTGGCCACCCTAATGGCGCCCCTCCACATACTGCTAAAGAAGGACGAGAAGTGGCTAGGGGTGCCTTACAGGTGGTAATATCTGGGGTCAAAGTTCCATCAGTACAACACAGGTGGCACTTCTCCATTGTGACTGATTACAAGCCTCTGCTGGGCCTCTTTAGAGAGGATAAGGAAATTCCCCCATTCAGCCCGGATTCAGCATTGGCCGCTTCTGCTCGATGCATATGAGTACTCGTTCCAACACTATCCGGGTGCACAGATAGCACACGCTGACGCCCTTAGTCGAACCCGTCCCCACCAATGGCGGGAAAAGTGGTAGCAACCCCCAAATTTATGGATACTCTGCCAGTGATGGCTGTTCAGGTCCGAACATGGACTCAGCGGGATCCTAAACTGGCAAAACTCCGCCATGTGCTTTTAAATGGTGGATTGCAGGGACCCTTCCTACCCCAGAAGCTATACAGCCTTATGCCCAGAAACTAAACATAGAGGACGGTATCATACTGGGGGGGAGGGGGGGGCTCGCATGGTCATCCCATCGCAGAGTCAGGAGTCCCTCCTGAATGATCTACACGGTGGTCACCTGGGCGTCTCAAAGATGAAGATGCTGGCTCAGAGCTACGTCTGGTGACCTGACTGTCATAATACACATCCAGGTATATAATGGAGTGCAGACAGGCAGTGATTGACACACAGGATGACCAGTGAACACACAGAACACAGCAGCCAATCACCAGACAGGACACGACCACTATAAAGCCAGAGGGCACTAGTTTTCCCGCTCCCTCAGGATCCAACCTCTGAGACAGTCAGAGCTCATGAGCAGCAACTATAACAAACACCATGTGGTAGTAAGATAGTCTGGTCAGGCTCGCCTCAGGTCTCCAGTCAAGTCAGCATAGTGTCAACCCACAGTTAAAGCATGTATTATAGTTAAGTGTTCAATAAAATCAAGTTGCATTTCTTCAAGTGTTGGAAGCCTGTCTCTCTCACCACTGCAGTAAACGCAGTCCTCGTAGACCCAGCTTACCCAACACATCACTGACATCGCTGGAGACACAGAGCGGGTCATAACAATTGTCCGGCATGTCAGGAGCACCAAAAGCTCCCCCGCTGGCAGCCTCCCTTCATCCCTGGGAATGATCAGGACCTTCATGGGTGAGACTGCACGCAGATTTTGAAGGCCTTTCAGGGGGTCCATGTTTCTCATTATCATGGACGCCCACTCAAAATGGCTAGACGTTTATAAAATGGCCTTGATGATGTCATGGGCCACCGTCGGGAAGCTGAGGTATTCGTTCAGAACCCATGGAATTCCGAAGTTTTGGTGACAGACAACAAGATGCCATTCACAAGTGAGGAGTTTGCCACATTCGCTTAACGGAACGCCACTCGGCACATCAGACCCAACCATATCATCCCTCATCTGACCACCTGATAGAAAAGGCAGTCCAGATGTTCAAAAGAGGCATAAAGAAGCAGACTACATGCTCCATAGACACGTGACTGGCACAATACCTTTTTAACTACCGGATGATGCCGCACGCAACGACAGGGCTAGGCTTAGGGCCTGGTTAAGCCTGGCTTTTCCGAAGCTGGGTTGGAAAGTGGAGGTGCAGCAAGAAGCACAGAAGTGGCGCCATGACCGTCCAGGACGGAAGTTTCAAGTGGGGGACGCTGTCTCTGCCACAACTTTGAGATGGGGCACTCTGGCTCCTATAAAGTTCAGATCCAAGGGAAAGTCCAATGAAAACATATGGACCACCTCGAAGCGGCAGCCCGTGCCACACGATGCCCAACCAATGGCGTTGATGCCTCCACTGTGCCAAGAACCGCCCCTCAACTAAGAGACCCAACCGGCCATGGCCCATCAACTAGACCAGCAAGAGGATATGGTTTAGATATGGGCACCGAAACATCCAGTCAGACAGACAATGTCATGTCCGGGGCCAAGGTTCCAGCAATAGTCTTCTGGAGGTTGGCCAGAAAAAGGCAGTTGACAAACTGGTATAAATCACCCGACCCAGAAGTACCGTAGGCAGAAGCTTAGCCACAGAAAAAGCGGCACAGAAGACCCCCACTGATGATGGCAGAGGGGAAATTTTCAGACTTTTTGGAAAGGGGCATAACCCCCATGAGGCCCACAGGGAAACCATTATCGATCTCTCAACTCACCCTCCCATTTCACACTCACCTCACTCAACGGAACTCCGCTGAGAGGGTATGGCCGTATAATTCCCCGACCAAAGACAAAATCCTCTTCAGCAGGGAAGAGGACGGTGCCAAGAGAAAGTTTTTGCCAAGACATGTTTTGTGCGAAAAATCACAAATCTGAGAGTATCTGAAAAGACTGGAACCGGGCAGTTGGAATTTCTCCTTCAGCTCCTTTAAACTGGCAAACCTCCCCTCCAGAAATAGGTCTCCAAACCCTTCCCCTCCCATGATTTAAACGTCGAGTCCAGACCCGCAGGCAGAAAAATGTGGTTATTGCAGATGGGGCTAATGAAGACATGGAACAGAGATTCTCAGGGTGGATACCACCACTGCATTCAGGGAAAACCTTACTGGAGAGAAAGGCAACGATGCAATCATTATTGTACCAAAGCTGGAAACCGTGCAGGAGCTCGCTTCCATTTGTCCTCGTATGGAACCAGGATCACTGAACAACAACAATATGTTCGCAATATTGGCTGCTAAATAGTATAACAATAAATTGAGTAGAGCCAAGCCCCTGACTGCCTATCTCTTTGGAGCAAAGCCCCATGGATCCTTGGAGTCTTACCCACCCAAATAAATGAGGACATTAATTTATTAACTTTGACAAAAAAAGGACAGGGGGAGAAAGATGGTGAGACATTGAAAAATAATGAAAAATTTCGGGAGCACGTTCATTTTAATAGTCTGAACCCTGCCTGCTAAGGACAGGGAAGGTTATCCCACCTCTGTAAGTCGGGCTTGACACCATCAACCAGACTGGTATAATGTAATTTATGAAGCGAGGCCCAATTGTGGGCCAGCCGGACCCCCAGATAATGAAAGCTAGTCTTGGCAAGGCGAAGAAGTAGTGTCCCCAGTTGGGCACCCCTCCCAGAGGGGTTGGCCGGGAAGCCAAAAATATTTAGTCAAAATCAGGACTATTTCAATATTTTGAACAGGCCTAAAGCGATATCCATTTATTTCTTACCTAGCTCATTTTTGTAAGCTTAGGCCAAAGAAATTCTCTCAACCCACAAATATCAGTTCCAAACAGCTGAAAGAAAATCGACATCCTGTTCATGTAACTGAAGTCATGGATAAAGTAAATAAATGATTGTGCCCTTGGAGAGATGACTCACCCGCCATAAACTGTAGCTTCATTCTATGTCTTACACATTAGGTAGGCTGCCTTTACACTGCCCTACTGTTCTAAGACCAGTGGTTGGCAAACAGCAGCACCACATTATCCTATTGGCACTTCATTCCAATTCTACGTGAGGTAACGTCACACACAGAAACATTAAAAAATAATTACATTTATATAACTCCTTTCCCAACCACTGGATGTCTGAAAGCACTTTACAACCAATGACTTTTCAAGTGTAGTTGTTGGTGTGATGAATGCAGGAATTTCAGATGTATTGTATTATATGTATTTGGTGCAGAAAGGGTTAAAATCCTGGGTTAGTGTGTGTGACTGCTGCAGTATTGTTTTTAAAAATTCTGGTTTGCAAGACAGCTAACATTTTTGGAACCAAAGATGCAATCAGAGCATTGTAAAAGTTTGGGCTAATGGACTTTTATTTATATCAAGAGGGTTCCCTGCGGGGTATTTTGGGACATTGGGCTGGATTCTCCAGCTCACAATGCTGGAAATGTGACTCGCGATCAGGTCTCTGGCAGAAATCGAGGTTCAGGCCCGCTGCCGAATCCGGCATGATGCTCCAGGCCCTCCCTGGTGGCAAAAACAAGGTTTGTGCCCCTGGATGCGTTTAAATCTACTTAGTGAGTTGGAGGCAGTATACTCCGCCATTCAACGATGCTTCGCCCCTCTCAGGAGGACATCATGTGGCACACTTTACTGCAAGTATTTACAAATGGACTGAGCTCCACGGATGTTGAGGGGGAGTGAGAAGGTAAGGAAACTTTTAAAAAGTTCAAAATTGTAGCGTTTGCTGGGGGTTGCTGCCTGGGCCAGGGGGAGAAGTGAAAAGTGACTTAGTCACAGGTCCATGGTTTTGGGGTGTCCGCCATTGCTGCAGTATTTGTTTTAAATGTACCCATTTAGTGCAAGTTACAGGCCCCTGGCTGTTTACTATTCTGACTTCACTCTGTCCTGCAAGTGTTTAGGGAGCCTCTGGTCAATTTGGAGCCTACTCAGGCCACCCCTCTGGAAACACTCAGATCCCAGCGACCCAACAATGGGATGGGCTTGGCCAACTCAATCAGTGGCACACCAGGAGCTGCCACTCCACAGTGCACTCATCCGAAGTGCTGCCCACTGCAGGGGAAGCAGGGGCATAGCAGAACTCACCCCAAACAAAGGGCACATGCACCATGGCCTTTGGCACCCTCCCTGGCACACTGCCTCTCTCAGAGCAGAGGTCTCACCAGTGACATTTTAACTAGCATCCATGCCCCCATCAGTGTTTGACATGGGGGGGGCCTGAGATGTGGGGACCCTCTATCCTCACCATCCACCTCTGTCAACAGCCACCTGTATCCGCGATAGGCTCTGTGGCCCCTGTCCTGTTTCAACTAGTCTACCCCTCAGAACCACCAGCTGCCGCCAAGCACTATCTGCCCACCGCGCCCCTGCTCCCATTCATCCTGACCCCGGACAGGTTGACACAACTTCTGTGTTCCATCCAGGACCTACCACACTGCAGCTAAGCTCCCAGCAGATGCACACTTCCCTTGCTCACCCCCATCTGTAAGACCTACCCACACTCAAGCCTGTAAGCATGGAGATGATTGGTGGCACACCGTGACCCTCTCCACCGCACAACCAGCTCCCACACTGCTGGCGGTATAACACATGGCCCACCCAATGAGGACACCCACAGCAGACCCCAGGAGGAAACAGGACAGGGGCCACAGAGGGCCACAGAGCGACGGGATGGAGTGGAGCGCATCGGAGAGGACCTTCTGCCAGCAGGAGACTGGGAGACCTCTAGACCGTAGAGCCAGGAGGACAGCCTTCCAGACCGTCGCGTTCTCCCTCTCCACCTGTCCGTTGCCCCGGGGGTTGTAGCTGATCGTCCTGCTGGAGACAATGCCTTTGCTAAGCAGGAACTGATGCAACTCGTCGCTCATGAATGCGGAACCCCAATCGCTATGGATGTAGGTGAGGAACCCGAACCTGATCAAGGAAAACCCCAAGGCTTTTTACTCTTATGTGAGAAATAAAAGAATGACCAGGATGAGGGTAGGACCGGTCAGGAACAGTAGTGGGAACTTGTGCATGGAGTCAGAAGAAATAGGAGAGGCGTTGAATGAATACTTTTCTTCAGTGTTCAACAAGGAGAGGGGCCATGTTTTTGAGGATGAGAGTGTGATACAGGCAGGTAGGCTTGAGGAGGTAGATGTTCTGAGGAAGGATGTATTAGCAATTTTGAAAAACCTGAGGGTCGACAAGTCCCCTGGACCAGATGGGATATATCTAAGGATTCTTTGGGAGGCAAGGGAGCCATTGGCTTTGATCTTTGGGTCCTCACTGTCCACGGGGATAGTGCCAGAGGACTGGAGAGTGGCGAATGTTGTTCCTCTGTTCAAGAAAGGGAATAGGAATGACCCTGGTAATTATAGGCCAGTTAGTCTTACTTCGGTGGTCGGTAAGTTAATGGAAAAGGTCATGAAGGATAGGATTCACCCACAAGTAGGGGGGACAGCACTAACGGGACTGCCGTTTAAACAAGCCCGACACAAATTCCGCTACCTGGGGATCCAAATAGCCCATGGCTGGAAAGGGATCCACAAATGGAACCTCATCAGTCTGATGGAGGAAATAAAAAAGGACCTGCAAAGATGGAACACACTCCCACTTTCCCTCACGGGGAGAATCCAGACGATCAAAATGAATGCACTGCCCAGGTATCTTTTCCTACTTAGATCCATTCCGATCTACATCCCCAAGGCCTTTTTCAAAGCGCTGGACAAACTCATCGTAGCGTTCGTATGGGGGGTGGGGGGGGGGGGGGGTGGAAAATGCTAGGATCCCAAAGAAGGTCCTACAAAAAACAAAATCCAGGGGGGGGCTAGCCCTCCCAAACCTACAATTCTACCACTGGGCGGCGACGGCCGAGCGAGTAAGGAGATGGATCAAGGAGCCAGAAGCCGAGTGGGTGCGTGCGGAGAAGGCCTCCTGCATGGGGACCTCCCTCCGGGCCCTTGCCATGGCAGCACTCACATCCCCACCTAAAAAACACTCCAGTAGCCCGGTGGTGATAGCCACCCTCCAATCCTGGAACCAACTACAGAAGCAATTTGGCCTGACCAAAATGTTGGACAAAGCTCCCATCTGCAACAACCATAGGTTCACACCAGCACTGACTTGACGCCACCTTCAAAAGGTGGGGGCAGGACGGAGGGACACTGACAGTCAGGGACCTATACACGGACGACAGGATCGCAACACTGGACGAACTGACAGAGAAATTCCAGCTAGCCGGGGGAACGAGCTAAGGTATCTACAGCTTAAAAACCTCCTACGAAAGGAGACAAGGACGTACCCACATCCGCCAAAACAGACACTACTGGAAGAACTACTGGATGTAAGCATACTAGACAAAGGGAACTGTAGTGACATCTATGGCCGACTGATAGAAAGGGCCAACACCATACTGAACGCAACAAGAAAGAAATGGGAGGAAGACCTGGGGATTGAGATAGGGTGGGGACTCTGGAGCGAAGCACTGCATAGGGTCAACTCCACCGCCATGTGCGCAAGGCTCAGCCTGACACAGCTAAAAGTGGTACATAGAGCCCACTTAACAAGAACCCGTATGAGTAGGTTCTTCCCGGAGGTGGAGGATAGATGTGAACGGTGCCAAGTAGGCCCGGCCAACCACGCCCACATGTTCTGGTCTTGCCCCAGACGTGTGGAGTATTGGACAGCCTTCTTTGAGGCAATGTCCAAAGTGGTGGGGGTCAGGGTGGAGCCATGCCCGAAAGTGGCGGTCTTCGGGGTTTCGGACCAGCCAGATCTATTCCTGGGGAGGAGGGCGGACGCCCTTGCCTTTGCCTCCCTGATCGCCCGCCATGGAATCCTGTTCGGCTGGCGGTCAGCAGCACCACCCAAAGCTGCAGACTGGCTGTCCGACCTCTCGGAATCTCTCCAAATGGAGAAAATCAAATTCGCCATCCGAGGGTCAGACGATGGCTTCCACAGAATGTGGGAGCCATTCACGCGACTGTTCCGGGACCTGTTTGTGGCCAACGAACAAGAGGAAGAATAGCCGGGTGGCCAAGAATCAGGGGAAAGTAGCCAAAGCATGAAAGGGAGAGATAGACCGGGAGGGGGGGGGGGGGGGGGGGGGGGGAGAGATAGGGAACAAGAGAGGAGAACCAGGGAGGTGGGGGGAGGCAGGGAAATGAGAGCTGGAAGGAAGTTCAAAAACGAGCATGGCATCTGCATGAGCAAGGAACGAGGAGAATAAAGACGGAAGCCGGGAGGAACGGCAGAAGCGGAGGTGAGCGCGAGAAGGCAGCGAGATCCGTCCGGGAGAAGCAAGCGACAACACCAAACACATCCGAGTATTGCCCACCGTAATTATTTCTCCGGCACCCGAATGTATATTTACCACCCCAATCCACCCCCCCCCCCGCCGCAAACAGTCACCTACTTATGTGTTGTAAATAATTTTGCCAGGTGTACAGAGTTGCTGCTGTTGAGCTGGTGCACAATACCCTACCAGTTATTCTATTTTATTTTTTATTGTATTTTTTTTTACTATGTTCTATTTTATTTTCTTTGGTATGTTTGGGTGTGCCCTTCTCTTCTATATATGTGTATATATAAATATATATATATATGTTTCTTATCCTGTGTACATAACGGTAAATATACCTTGTTCAAAAAACCCAATAAAAAAACATTTATTTTAAAAAATGAAGGATAGGATTTATTTTTATTTTATTTTTTTTAAATTTAGATTACCCAATTATTTTTTCCAATTAAGGGGCAATTTAGTGTGACCAATCCACCTACTCTGCACATTTTTGGGTTGTGGGGGCAAAACCCACGCAGACACGGGGAGAATGTGCAAAGTCCACATGGACAGTGACCCAGAGCCGGGATCGAACCTGGGACCTCAGCGCTGTGAGGCAGCTGTGCTAACCACTAGGCTACCGTACTGCCCGAAGGATAGGATTTATGACTATCTGGATAGATGCAGCTTAATCCGGGATAGTCAACACGGATTCGTGAAGGGTAAGTCTTGCTTCACAAATTTGATTGAATTCTTTGAGGGGGTAACTAACTGTGTAGATGAAGGTAGAGCAGTTGATGTTGTATACATGGATTTTAGTAAGGCATTTGATAAGGTTCCCCATGGTCGGCTCATGAAGAAAGTAAGGAGGTATGAGATAGAGGGAAATTTGGCCAATTGGATAAGTAACTGGCTATCACATAGAAGACAGAGGGTGGTGGTGGATGGAAAAATTTCAGACTGGAGACCAGTTACCAGCGGTGTACCACAGGGATCAGTGCTGGGTCCTCTGCTATTTGTGATTTTTATCAATGACTTGGAGGAGGGGGCTGAAGGATGGGTCAGTAAATTTGCTGATGACACCAAGATTGGTGGAGTAGTGGATGAGGTGGAGGGCTGTTGTAGGCTGCAAAGAGACATTGATAGGATGCAGAGCTGGGCCGAAAAATGGCAGATGGAGTTTAACCCTGATAAGTGTGAGGTGATTCATTTTGGTAGAAAAAATTTGAATGCGGATTACAGGGTCAATGGCAGGGTTCTGAGGAATGTGGAGGAACAGAGAGATCTTGGGGTTCATGTCCACAGATCTCTGAAGGTTGCCACTTAAGTGGATAGAGCCGTGAAGAAGGCTTATAGTGTGTTAGCATTTATTAACAGGGGGCTTGAGTTTAAGAGCCGCGGGGTTATGCTGCAACTATACATGACCCTGGCGAGACCACATTTGAAGTATTGTCTGCAGTTCTGGTCACCTCATTATAGGAAGGATGTGGAAGCATTGGAAAGGGTGCAAAGGAGATTCACCAGGATGCTGTCTGGTTTGCAGGATAGATCTTATGAGCAAAGGTTGATGGAGCTAGGGCTTTTAACTTTGGAGCAGAGGAGGATGAGAGGTGACTTATTAGAGGTTTATAAGATGATGAGGGGGATAGATAGAGTGGCTGTTCAGAGACTATTTCCTCGGGTGGTTGTAGCTGTTACAAGGGGCCATAACTATAAGATTCAGGGTGGGAGATATAGGAGAGATGTCCGAGGTAGGTTCTTTACTCAGAGAGTGGTTAGGGTGTGGAATGGACTGCCTGCTGTGATTGTGGAATCGGACACTTTAGGAACTTTCAAGCGGTTATTGGATAGGCACATGGAGCACACCAGAATGACAGGGAGGGGGATAGCTTGATCTTGGTTTCGGACAATGCTCGGCACAACATCGAAGGCCGAAGGGCCTGTTCTGTGCTGTACTGTTCAATGTTCTATGACTGTGCAGGGCCTTGATGACAGTTGGCAGAGATCATGTCAGGGCATGGGATGGCAAAGGGGAATCTTGAGTATTCGTCAACAATGTTGAGGAAGTACACGTTACGGTCAGTGGAGGGGAGAGGCCCTTTGAAGTCGATGCTGAGGCGCTCAAAGGGGCGAGAGGCATTTACCAGGTGCGCCCTGTCTGGCCAATAGAAGTGCGATTTGGACTCCGCGCAGACCTGGCAGTCCCTGGTCACGGCCCTGACCTCCTCGATGGAGTAAGGCAGGTTGCAAGCCTTGATAAAGTGAAAGAAAACGGGTGACCATCGGGTGACAGAGGTCATTGTGGAGGGCCCGAAGTCAGTCTACTTGTGCGCTGGCACATGGACTGCGGAATAGGGCATCTGGGGGCTTATTGAGCGTCCCAGGTTGATACAAGATATCGTGGTTGTAGGTGGAGAGCTCGATCCTCCACCTCAGAATCTTGTCGTTCTTGATTTTGCCCCGCTGTGTATTGTTACACATGAAGGCAACTGACCGTTGGTCAGTGAGGAGAGTGAATCACCTGCCGGCCAGGTAATGCCTCCAATGTCGCACAGCTTCTACAATGGCTTGGGCTTCCTTTTTGATGGAGGAGTGCCGGATCTCGAAGGCATGGAGGGTACGGGAGAAGAAAGCCACGGGCCTGCCCGCCTAGTTGAGGGTAGCGGCCAGAGCAAAATCCGACGCATTGCTCTCCACCTGAAACGGAATGGACTCGTCCACAGCGTGCATCGCGGCTTTGGCAATATCTGCCTTAATGCGGTTGAAGGCCAGGCGGGCCTCAGCCGTCAGGGGAAAAATGGTGGCTTTAATAAGTGGACGGGCCTTGTCCGTATAATTGTCCTACGAGAGGGGATCATTGAGCATAGTAACAGAAGAACCCCAGGCATCTCTTCAGGGCCTTGGGGCAGTGGGGGAGGGGGAGTTCCAGGAGGGGGCGCATGCAGTCGGGGTCGTGCCCGAGGATTCTGTTTTCCATAACGTAGCCAAGGATGGTTAGGCGGGTTGTGACGAAAATGCATTTTTCCTTATTGTAAGTGAGGTTCAGGGGTTTAGCGGTGTGGAGGAAACGCTGGAGGTTAGCATCATGGTCCTGCTGGTCATGGCCACAGATGGTGACATTATCTAAGTATAGGAATGTGGCCCGCAGCCCGTACTGGTCAACCATTCGGTCCATTTCTCATTGGAAGACCGAGACCCCATTGGTGATGCCGAAGGGAACCTTGAGGAAGTGGTACAGGTGGCCATCTGCCTCGAATGCAGTGTATTGGTGGTCCTCCGGGCGGATAGGGAGCTGGTGATACGCGGACTTCAAGTCAACTGTGGAGAAGACTCGAAACTGGGCAACCTGGCTGACCATGTCAGATATGCGGGGGAACGTGTACGCATCGAGCTGCGTGTACCAGTTGATGGTCTGACTGTAGTCGATGACAATCCGGTGCTTCTCCCCAGTCTTGATGGCCACCACTTGGGCTCTCCAGGGGCTGGTACTCGCCTCAATGATCCCCTCTCGTAGGAGTCGCTGGACCTCCGACCTGATAAAGGCCCTGTCCCGGGCACTGTATCGTCTGCTCCTAGTAGCGACGGGCTTACAGTCCGGGGTGAGGTTAGCGAAGAGCGAGGGTGGGGCGACCTTAAGGGTCACGAGGCTACAGACGATGAGTGGGAGCAGGGGTCCACCGAACTTTAAAGTAAGGCTTTGGAGGTGGCACTGGAAGTCGAGCCCCAGTAATAGGGCAGCACAGAGATGGGGAAGGATGTAGAGCTTAAAGTTAGTGTACTCTCCGCCTTGTACGGTAAGGGTTGCGACACAATACCCCCGGATTTCTACTGAATGTGATCCAGAAGCCAGGGAGATTTTCTGGGTCGCGGGTAAAATTGGGAGGGAGCAGCGTCTTACCGTATCTGGATGTATGAAGCAGTCTGTGCTCCCGGAGTCGAAAAGCCAAGCCGTCTCGTGCCCGTTGATCCGGACGGTCATCGTAGATTTTGCGAGGTGATGAGGAAGGACTGGTCGAGCATGATGGAGGCGAGCTTCGGAAGGTGATGGGTAGGCCGGTCGGAGGTGGCGGCGGCCAGTGTATGACCGGGTGAGCAGGGCTCCCAGGAGGCTGCGGAGTGGTCCCAAGATGGTGGCCCCCATGGGTCGCGCGTGGCAGGTGGCATCGGAGATGGCGTCAAAGATGGCGGCCCCCATGGGTCGTGCATGGCGGGTGGAGTACAAGATGGCGGCGAAGATGGCGTTGCCCACGGGTTGCACATGGCAGGTGGTGTGACAGCTGGGGGCGGCCCCAACAGGCGCTGCTGGGCCTAGGAGTTTTAGGGCGAGATCGGGCCTGGCAGGCTTTCGCAAAGTGGCCCTTCCTCCCACACCCATTGCAAGTCGCGTTCCGTGCAGGGCAGCGTTGTCTGGGATGCTTATCCTGGCCGCAAAAGTAGCACTTCGGGCTTCCGGCATTGGCGGGCTGCTGCGCGGCACAGGCTCGGGCCGCACTTCAGTCGGATGATGGCGGCGCCCACGAGGTCCACGAGGATGCCGCGTGGTCAGAGGTGTAGGCCTCCATGTTCTGGAAGGCCACCTCCAGTGAGTTTGAGAGCTGCACTGTCTCTGGGAGGCCGAGTGTACCACCTTCTAACAATCGCTGGTGGATGTAGGTCGATTTCATGCCTGCAACATAGGTGCCCCTAATCAACAGCTCCGCATGTTGGGTAGCCGATACCGCCAGGCAATCACAGTTCCGGCCGAGTACCTGCAAGGCATGCAGGAATTCTGCTAGTGATTCCCCAGGGCGTTGTCGCCTCGTGGCAAGAAGGTGCCGAGCATACACCTCGTTTACAGACTTTACATATTGTTCCTTCAGCAGCATTATCACCTCCGTATACGAGGGAGCATCCCTGATGAGAAGGAAAACTTGCAGGCTCACCCGTGCGTTGAGGATCTGCTTCTTTTGGAGGTCGGTGAAGTCTTCGGTGGAGGATCCGAGGTACGCTTCAGAGTAGCTTAGCCAGTGCTCGAATGTTGCAGTGGCGTCGGCTGCCTGTGGGTCCAACTCCAGGCGATCAGGCTTGAGCGATGCATTCATCTTAAAAGTTTAGTTTATTAAATTGATATGCCATCAAGGAACACGAAACGAGTAGTGAACATAACTGAGGCTTTAATAAAGTAAACAGAAAGACTCCTGGCCTTGGATACCGAACGGGGTCAGAGGAGGAGACCAGCCACCTTTATACCGGGCCTGAGGGGAGGCGGAGCCATCAGGTAGTGGTTTACCACATTACATGTAACACAGTAGCCGTTTACCACAATACACATAATATATACTAGTGGTTTACCACACCCTCCACCTTTCCTGTACCTCCTCCCATCACCTTCCCTATCCCTCCCCCTTCACTCCACCATCCCTCTCCATCCTCCCTTCACTGCACCTTCCCTGTCCCTCCTCCACTGCACCTTCCCTGTCCCAGTGCCCTTCACTCTATCCCCCATCCCAGCTCCCCCTCCTCTCTCCGAGGGTCCTACCAGCATCACCACAGTGTGTTGGCCCTGGACAGGCATTATCAGTGGGTCTTGTCCATGGGACAGAGATGACCCGCTGTGATATGTGCTCTGGTGCTCCTCATCATTTGATAAAGTTTGTCTTCTGCCTTCAGGATCACATTCCACTTGTTGACCTAGGTGATTCCTGCATGTGTGCTGGCCATTTCATCTCACAGTGGGGTTTGGGGTGGTGGCAGTTATGGAGATGGTGAGCAGTGACGGGTCACTCACTGGGTAGGCTGTCACATAAGATGGCCTCATACCTCTGATCCTGTTCCCTGCAACCTCTGAGGGTGACCCCAGGCGGAACGTTCAAGTGTCCTGGGAGCTCTGCCCCCGTACCACCCTCCACCACCATCCTCCCAAATCCCCCATACTGCACACCCACTCCAGCCCATCCTTAACACCCTTCAGATAGAGGATTGAGACAGGTCAGAATGTTCATAAAAAGGTGTTTATTGGTGACTGTGTATGTTGATGTGCCCTGAACCTTAACTCTAACCTAGATGCTGGTCCCCTGCCAAGTTAACTGGTGTCTTTCTAATTTCCTGTGCTTTAGCACTTCTTCTAGGTGTGACCCCAGACAGAACATCAGACGTGGAGGCGGCCTGCTGCGTTTCTCTCCCTCTGGCCTTTGGCGACCGTCCTCTGGAGGGCCTGGGCCTGGATGGGTCCAACTTTCAGGTGTCACAGATGATGAAGTGCCACCTGTTGTGCCTGCTGCCTATCAGATGGGCCAGTGTCAGGTGGGGGGAATTAGAAGCAGTGAGGTGTTTCCGCATCTCCCCTGCAGGAGACACCGGCATGGGCCCCTTCATCTCCTCCTCCACAGGGGAGCTCGATGGCCACTGGGCTACTCCATGGGGTGGAGGTGAGGCTGGCGTGAGCTCTACAGACTCCACCGTCACTTAGCTTTGCCAGTCCTGGAGGCACAACCTTGTCTGAATCAGGGTCTCGGTGCCCTTAATCATGGAGCTCTGAGACTGCGACATGTCTTTCTGTGAGTGAGTCATATCCCTCACTGCCATGGTCATGTCCCTCTGGGACTGTACCATGTGACTGGCTAAGGTCAGCCACCACCCGGCCAAAGTTCTCGATGCCCTCAGCCATGACCCTTTGCGAATGGGCCAAGCTCTGGATAGCGACAGCAATGTCCATGTGTACCCAGTACATAGCTGCGTATGATTGGGTTTCCCTGTTCTGAGCCTCATCCATTGACCGTACAATGTGCCCCAAGCCTTGGACATCTTGATGGAGATACTCAAAGGCATACTCATACCCTATTAACAATAGGGCCCATTGCTGGATCCTGGCCGACACTATCAGCAGTATCACCTTGTCTTCATTGAAGAGGCCGAGTAACAGTTTGTGATCCATAATGATTGTGAAATGCCACCAATAAATGTATTGATGGAACCTTTTGACTGCGAAGATGACGGTAATCCTTCCTTTTCAATCTGAGTGTACCTGCGCTCTGCGTCAGCCAAAGTTCTCGATGCATAGACTGTCTGCATTTCTGTCCCATCATCCATCAAATAGGACAACACCACCCCGATGCAATATGGGGATGCTCCGCACGTGATTAATGGCAGCCTAGAAGAGTCGTAATGTGTTAACAGCTTAGATGATGACAGTTGTCTTTTACATTGGTAAATGCCTCCTCTCGTGGCACCCTCCATGCCCATTTCTGATGTTTCTTTTTGAGTGCATGTAATGGTGCCAGCATGGTTTTCAGATTCGGAATGAACGTTCCATAATATTTTATGAGCCCTAGAAATTACCGTAGCCCTGTCGCATTCTCCTGCATGGGGGCCTGCTTGATAGCTCGAACCTTCACCTCACCGGGTGTAAACCGTCCTGGTCTACCCAGTACCCCAGTTATACAACCTCTTTCACCTAGAAGACGCACTTGCCCTTTTCAGCTGGACACCTGCCTCCGAGAAACGGCAGAGGATTTCCTCTAAATTATCTAGGTGATCCCTCTCGGTGGCTCCTGTAATCATTGATACATTGTGTCATGTGAAAGTACCTTTAAGAAATGGGTGTTTATAAATGGGTGTGTATATAAATATCTGTAGTGAGATTACCTTTAAGAAATGGTGTTTACTACTGCAGTGATGTCAGAGAGTGGGTGAGCTGGGCTGTCTGTCAGCTTTTTACTTTTGTTTTAGGCTGTTTACTGCAGGGTATGTTTTATTTTCATTTTCAGTGTTGGAGCTGAAGCCAGACCAAACAGATGTACTGCTGTTCTCTCTGCCATCAAAACACTATCTCTTGATCATTTGGTGAATTCAGAATTATAAATGTTTTCAGTAGTGACTTTAACCTGATATGCTTCTGTCAAAGGTTTTGTTTTAAGTCGTATGGATGTTAAAAGCAATCCTTAAAGGATTACTTAGTGTGAAAGTCTTTGGGGGTTGTATTTGAATTGATGTTCACTGTATGTTTTAAAAAGGTTAACTTGAGTTCATAGAATAAACATTGTTTTGCTTTAAAAGTTACTTTTCCATTTCTGATGTACCACATCTGTAGAGTGGGCCGTGTGCTCCCCATACCACAATCTATTAAAAGTTGCGGGTCAGGTGAACTCCATGATACATTTTGGGGCTCTCTAAACCCTGGCCTATAACAATTGTCTCAGTAGAGTGTCACCATTAGGTGCCCTTGAAGGATGCTCTCCATAACCCGCTGGAAGATTGCACAGGCAGATGATACTCCAAATGGGAGCCTGGTATATTCATATAGCCTCCTGTCGGTATTGATAGTCACATTTTTCCTGGATGCCGCCTCCAACTCCAACTGGCTTGGCTCATGTAGCACGGTAGCACAGTGGTTAATACTGTTGCTTCACAGCTCCAGGATGACAGGTTCGATTCCCGATTGGTTCAATGTGCGGAGTCTGCACATTCTCCCCGTATCTGCGTGGGTTTCCTCCGAGTGCTCCAGTTTTCTCCCACAGTCCAAAGATGTGCAGGTGAGGTGGACTGGCCATGCTAAATTGCCCTTAGTGTCCAAAAAAGGTTGGGTGGGGTTACTGGGTTATGGGGATAGGATGGAGGTGTGGGCTTGGATGGGGTGCTCTTTCCAAGGTCCAGTGCAGACTCGATGGGCTGAATGGCCTCCTTCTGCACAGTAAATTCTATGATTCTATATCTAACTTGGAGAAAGAATGACCCCCCCCCTCCCCCAGCCAACTTCGCATAAAGATTGGATTGGATTTGTTTATTGTCACGTGTACCGAGGTGCAGTGAAAAGTATTTTTCTGCAAGCAGCTCAACAGATCATTCAGTACATGGAAGAAAAGGGAATTAAACAAAATTCAAGAAAATACATGAGAATACATAATAGGGCAACACAAGATCCTTAACACGTGGAATTGGGTGCCCGACTAACCGGAAGGACTTGTTCATTGTCATTTTATAATCGCCACAGAGGGGGACGGTCTTGTCTGGCTTCAGTACCAGGACCACTAGTGCTGCTCAGTACATGAACTGAACTGGGCGAATAAGCCACAAGCTTTCCAGACGGCTGAGTTCACCTTCCCATTTCGACTTCAGGGCATATGGAACTGGGTGGGCCTGAAAATACTTAGGTTGGGCTTCTGGGTCCACATAAACATTGGCTCTGGCTCACTTTATTGTCTCCAAACCATCTTCGAAAACCTCTTGGTATTTTCCCAGGACCTCGTACAACCCGCCTGTGCCCATTTAAAAAATGTTCTGCCAGTCCAGGCAAAGCCTCTGTAAACAGCCATGGCAACAGATTAGGTCCGGGCCCATGATGATGGGGTTCAGATGCCTGGACCACTCTGGATGGGCCCTCCTTATGGCGCTGGAAGGGTCACCTGTATCATGGTGGTTTGCTGTGTCCTCACAACATTGAGCAGCAGATGGGTGCTAGAGGAGGACGATGAACGCCCGTCCTTGTCCAACAAGGACGTTGCGGGGAAGGACGAGGGTGGGAAGGACATGGGGCCCAGGCAGGCATGGGAGGTTGCACAACGTGTGCGCCAGGGCTTTAATGCCTAGGACGCTCTGATCGTTCACCGACTAGGGGGGGGACTCGCCAGGTGCACAGACACCGCATCCCACTCCCACCCCCAGCCATGCAGTACAGGGAGTGGACCACCTCCATCTGGTACTGCACCACATCATGCTGAGACTGTTCTCTCACCTTCTGGGTTTGTTCCACTTCAGCCAGCGACTGTGCCATCTTTCTCTGGGACTGGGCCACCTCCCTCTGTGTCAGTGCCATGTTGGCCAGCACCAGGGCATTGCCGCCGATGCTCTCAGTCATGGCCTGCTGTGACAGGGCCACGCTCAGGAGCACCGCTGCAATGTCCAGGTGGCTCTGGAACATGGGAGCATCGGTGTGGTGAGCACCAGAGAGTGTGCCAGGCACTTTTCACTAAAATGGCCAACCAAGGTGAGTGTCTCTGGGATGGTGGAGGGTGTTGGAGACAGCTGTGACAGGAAATCCGTGTCATCCTTGGACTCGAGCTTCAGGATTTCCTGGGTCTCAGGCATATGGGCCCTTCCATGTCGGTGTCTTCATCGCTGCTCGGCACACAGGAGGGGGTGGAGGACACCAGAAGGACCCGCCCCATCACCAGCAGCTCCTGCAAGACACAAGACAAGATGCATATTAGACTGCCAGCATGGGGGTGTGGGGGGAGTGTGGAGTAGAGGGTGGTGTGGAGTCAAGGTGGTTTGGAAGGAAGGGGGGGGAAACATGTCACGGGGAACTGCCACTAAGCGCAGTCTCACTTCCTCACTTGGTTATGGGTAGCCTTGTCCTGAGTGTGGGGCAACAAAAAATCCAGTGTTAGACAGTCCGACGCATGGAGCTCAGGGGGTTGGAAGCTGATGCCTTCAGTGGCCAGGGCACTTGGATATGGAGGCTGGTATAGGTGCTGGCATGTGGTGCAGGGTGGGGAATACGACCACCCTCCTGGTGGGGGCGGAGGAGTAAAGGGTGTCTGGGATGAGGGTTGGTGCCAGGGGCACAGTGCTGCCTACTCATCCTGGCCACCCCGAGTAGGTTGTGCAGTTTGTTACGTCTCAGTAGGCTGATCTGAACGGTGTTGCTGATGGCGCTGACTGCCTCTGCCACCTGCACTCAGTCACAGCGAACAGCGGTGGGTGGTAGCCTCCTTCCCGGACCAGGGAATATACACACTTCATTCCCCACATACACCATCCCAGCCAACAAGATGGCAGCGAAGAGAGCAGCCTGAGATTTTCGCACGCCGAGCTCGAGGCCCTCCTGGATGGCGTGGAGAAGAGGCAGACCACCCTGTGTATTGTTTGTCATCCCAAATGCATTGGCTCACATTTCTCTGGATCGAATTCCATTTGCCACCTTTCTGCCCACCTGACAACTCCTTTGATATCATACAACAGTCCACACCTTTCTTCCTCACTACCAATTACATGCCAGTTTTTGTATCATCTATGAACATTTTAATCATGTCCTGATAATTAAGTGTAAACCCCTGATACATACCAAGAAAATCAAGGGACTTTGTACTTGTAATATCCCACATGGGACTTACGGGGTGGGAATGATTATCTTTCCTGTAGTTCTCGTGGAGTGAGAGCCCCCCCCCGCTGAGGGACGGGGCACTCCGTTTAGCACTGTTAGAAAAGGTCGGCCAGTAAGGCAGAAAGAGACCCAGTAGGGATCTACCAGGAAGTGTATATATCGTAATTATAAATAAAACTAAGTTCTTTATTTTATTCGATGTGGATTCCCCATGTCCTTATTAAAATACTGAGGCCTCGAGAACCCCACTGGAGTCCCCACCCCTCCGCATCACAAAAACATCCATTCCTTCTTGCCACCAAGTCGATTTTAGATCCAAATCTTACCACTTTCCCTTGGATCCTGTGGAATTTTACTTTTCTGAGCTGTCTGACATGTGGGAGCTTATCAAAAGTCTTAATATATTCTGTGTAGATTACATCAAATGTGCTATCTCATCAACTCCCCTTGATACAGCCTCAAAAAAATCAAGTTAATCAACATGACCTTCCCTTAATGAATCCATGCTGATTGTCTTTGATTAATCTGTGCCTTTCTAAATGCCAATTTTGTCTCTCACAATATTTTCCAATAATTAATTCACCACTGAGATTAGGCTAACTGATCTGTAATTATTTGGTATATGCTTTCCTCCCTTTTCAAACACTGTACGTTATTCTCCAGTACTCCAGAACCACAACCGTAGCCAGCGAGGATTTGAAAATGATGGTCAGCGCCTCCATTATTTCCTCCCTTGCTTCTCTAAGTAGCATGCGATGCATTTCTTCTGGCCTTGCCGATTTATCTACTTTCAAAGATGCTAATCCCTCGATATTTCCTCTCACAAAACATTTATACCTTCCAATATTGCACACTCCTCCTCCTTACCTTTACTTTTTAAAACTTGCCCCTATTCTGTGAAAACAGACGTAAAGTATTCATTAAGATCAATGTCCATATTTTCTGCGCCCACTCAGTTGTTCACTTTTTGGTTTAACCAGCCCTACTCTTTCTTTACTTACCCTCTTGTTCACAGCATGCTTATGTGCATCCGTAGAACTTTTGTTCCAGGCATCAGTTAGGAATCCCATAGAGACCAATAACTTATTTTTGAAGAGAGAAGAATGTCCCAGTGACCAGCAGAAATTATTGAAGGGCAAGATTTTATATTTTAAGATTTTACTGTAACAAACAATCTAAAGTCAACCCTGATCAAAAAGTACTCAACAGGCAATTAATACCACAAACTTTAATGGTACTCACATTAACTAATTAGCCTAATCAAGATCCTTCTCTCAACTTTATTTGTTGTGCACAGCATGTCTGGCAGGCGGTTATCAACACAAGATCAAGTCCCAAGGCGACTCCAGCAGACTCACTTCTCCATGCCACACCAGACCAAATCTTTCATTGTCTTTTGAAAATGATGCCACTCAGCTGCAATATTCCAGCACTAACCTTTATCAGCAAGGCTCACGTCAGCAACTGCTTGCTTCGCTAATCCCTACACGTTTCATCAGTTCTGTCCCCATACTTTCAAAAGGAAAACCAACTTTTACTAGTATTCTGCTTAGTTGTTAAGACGAAAACAGTTCATCCAGCTCTTCACAGCAGTAATTCCTTTGTCTCACCTGTTGTCTTTTTCTGTACCTCTCTGTTCAAAAAATGACTGTCGCCTTTTTCTATTTCAGGGTATGAAAATTTCCCGTTGATTTTCAGGTTTCAGTTGGATTTCTTTCCCCATGACATTCAAATCGCATGGTCTGAGTCTAGGCAGAATTAGTACGATCACTATCCACACATTCAGAGCATTTGCTTTCGTCTCAAATTAAAGGAACCATTTTATAATGATCGGCTTGTTAAGTTCAATGTTCGTGACACAATAAATTACCAAGCTATGGAATTGGGCTCCATAGCGTCTCCATTGCCACCATTACAGAAGTTCGGAAGTGAAAAAATGGAGCACAAAACATATCCAACCACTTCACTGCCCCACCTGAGAGGAAGCTAGTACCGATGCATCATGCATATGCTCGAAGCTTTCACAGCTGGCAGATCATGACATCAAACAGCCATTCTACCTTCTTTTGGCGCATGTTCTACAAAACTTAGACTTCATAGGTCCAGTGATTAAATGCCTGTGCCAACCACTCACACTGATCAAGCCTTCAGCTACACAAAGGGCTGCCGAATTACATTGCTTAAAAGGCCAGCGATCCAAGGTGAGTTGCTTTTGATTTATTTTTACTCTTCCAATGTTTATGAAAGTACTGTCGTGTCCTTTTGTGGTGATTTGTTGCCATTGGAATGGAGTGTTACTTCATCCTAACAGGACTGTGGAGGAGTTTTGTGATCAGTCTTTACAAACGCTGTATGGGCTACAGTTGCACTGCTTCCGGGTCTGCTACATGATAGGTAAATGGAACATAGGCTACAGAAAAAAGAAGCTCCGGTGGAATCACTGAACATGTGGGGGGTCAGGTGGAGCATGTGAATGTCAGGCCTTGGTCCTGACTGCTCAGGACTGCTGAAGGGAATGTAGTGCTTTGAGCAGCATGAGTATTGCTGTTGTGGTGCATAGGGTATGTCATCCACTGACTTTGACACACCCACTGAACGTCTGATGGCACCACTGCCAAGTCCATTGGTTGAGAGCTTTGAGCTAACCTCCTTGGTTACCTCTTCCTATTCCCTTCTGAGGTTGCTCCTAACAACCCTGTGGAAATATAGGATCAAATCTTCCAGTCTCCGGATCATCGGTGAGTGGATGTATGACCCAAGATGCGCATCAGAACCCCCTTGAACTCCTGACATGCTGACCTCCATGGGAATTGCCTGGGAAGTTCTAACGCCTGTTCCCATTCAAGTGTGTTCATCTAGTGTATTTGCTGCTTCCCCCTCTACAGTGGGGAGATTAAACGCAAATTGGGTCACCACTTTGCAGAACACCTTTGGTCCGTCTGCAAGCATTTGAACTCCGCATCTTGCTCTCATGCCCATATATCCATTCTTGGTCTGCGGCAATGCTCCTGTGATGCCCAACGCAAACTATTTAAAAAAAATTTAAAGTACCCAATTATTATTTTTTTCCAATGAAGGGGCAATTTAGCAATTCCAATCCATCTAACCTGCACATCTTTGGGTTATGGTGAAACCTACGCAAACACGGGGAGAATGTGCAAAGTCCACATGGACAGTGACCCAGGACCGGGATTCGAACCCCGGTCCTCAGCGCCGTAGTCCCAGTGCTATCCATTGCGCAACCGTGCTGCCCTGCCCAACGCAAACTAGAGGAAAAACATCTCTCTTCCGATTAGGCACGTCACAGCATTCTGGACTAACATTGAATTCAACAACTTTAGACTGCAAATTTTCCCCGCCATCTTCACCCTCCTTTTTGTTTTTATGTCCTTGGTTTGTCCCAATGCAAACACCCGCCTGCACTGCGACAGAGCCATCTGTCACTTGTTTTTCAGTTTTACATTCACTGAGTACTCTGTTTGGGAGACTATGGGCAGGATTCTCCAGTAATGGGGCCATGTCCCCACGCTGGCGTGAAATCCGGCGCCAACCACTCCAGCATCAACAGCCCCCGAAAGAAAGGAATTCTGCCCTTTCTAGGGGGCTAGGTTGCCGCCAGAGTGGATCTCACAGCTCCAGCCGGCGCCGAACGGCCCGCGCGAGTTCGCACGTGTGCGGAATGGCCGGCGTATTTCCGCGCAGGCACGGAACGGCCGGCATATTTCCGCGCATGCGTGGGGGTTCCCTTCTCCGCGCCGGCCCCCAGGCAATATGGCGGAGCCCTACAGGGGCCCGGTGAAGAGTAAAGTAGGCCCCCACAGAACCAGCCCACCCGCCGATCGGTAGGCCCCGATCATAGGCCAGGGCACCGTGGGGGCCACCCCACGGTGGGTCGGACCCCCCCCCGCCCCTCCCTCAGAACGGCCCCCGCACACTTACCTTCCAGGTCCCGCCGTGTGTGCGGTGAGTAATCCATGCCGCCGGAATTGGCCCAAACTAGTCGGCCACTTGACCCATCAGGGCCCGGAGAATTGCCGGGGGGGCCGCAGTCAATGGCCCCCGACCAGCGCGGCAGGAATGCTGCCAGCACCCGAAAAACAGCGCCGGAGAATAGGGAAGCCGGTGTCGGGGCGGTGGGGTGGGTTCGTGCCTCCCCCCGGGGGTTCTCCCACCCGACGCTGGGTCGGAGAATCCCGGCCTATGTTCTCCCGCTGGCGGTGAATTGCAATCCATTTACGATTCCCCTGGGAGTGCAAACCAGCAAGCAATTCAGTGTTCCTGGCCATGCAAATTTATACATGGAGTAGAATACGAGGGGTTCTCGAGGAAATTCCACTATCAGGCCACAAATCAACCCCTCCCCCGCACCGCACAGCAGCCCCCCCCCCCCCACCCCCCACCCTGGAGTGCATGGATTCCCCTCCACCCCCAAGTATGGGGATGACCTGACCTCCACTCCAGGGACCACTGTAATAGGGTGACACCCCACAGGGACTCCTGTAATAGGAAGATCCCCCCCCAGGACCACCCAGGGACCACTGTAATAGGGGGAGGCCCCACAGGGACCCCCTACCTAAACAGCCCACCCCCTACAGAGCAACCCCCACACAGAGCCCCCTCTCCCCAGAACAGAGACCCCTGTCTGGAAGCTAGAGAGCAGTCCAAACATGGGCAGTGAGATGAATTACAACTGTAATACTTACCTTGAAGCTCCACCTGTCCATTCCTGGAAGGAGAGCAGCCATGATCTGCATCTGGTTCCCAAAGATCCATTAGCTGCATGCCATTTAAAGCTTTCTAGTAGTAGTCTCTGATCGGCATCTTCTACAAACCATGCGCAGTTTTGATTCATTCATCCACCTTCATTCATCTTATTTCATGGTTCAGTAGCCTAAGTGATGAAACCCCAATGTTTTCAAACATTGACCACATCAAAGAGAAGTAACTGCATTCCAAGCACTAAGTGCATTCCAATCACTCAAGCATGTGATTGCACTGTATTTACTCTCTTTGGAATGGATTTCTTGGGGGTTATCCCCTTGGCTCATCGCAAGGTCCAGCACGTCAGGGCCATGCTCGTAGAGACCCTCGAGGAAGAGCACCCTTGTGATTCCCAGCCACGGGGACCGGAGAATCATGGAGGGCCAGAGTATAGAGTGCTTGGCCCACTAAGTGGATTCAAATGGGACCTCAATCCCACCACCAGCAGGAGGCCCAGCGTCAATCTCAATTGTGCCCTGACATTGATTCTCTGTCATATCGGGGAACGCGATCAGGGAATCCCGGGATGGAGAATCCCTCCCTGATCTTTGTTCTCCCATGATCATATTCTGCCATATGCCACTTTTAGCACTTCTTTAGTCCTAATTGCTAACATTAACACTCTCTTTGTCTTTGTCAATCTCTCCTTAGCTCTGACCTATCACTGACCTTCTATCCTGCCCCACCTCCTCCAGCCCCTTTCCAACAAATATACATTTCTATCCCTCTTTGGTTGTGTACAAGGGTCATATGGACTCTTGTTTATTTGTGGAATAAACCTTGTTTATTCCACAAATGCTGCCAGACCTGCTCAGTTTATGCAGCAATTTGTCTTTTTATGTCAGCTATACTGCATTTGTGTGTTTTTTTAATTATTAACGAGTAGCTTTGCCCTGGCCAACTTAATTTTGCCATGTCAGCTGGAAACTCACTGTTTCCCACAGTCACTCCTATCTATTATTTGGAGAGCTTTTTTTCATGTGGACTTGGGAGTTTTCAATGGGACTCTTCTTTCTCTCAATTACAACTCTCTGTCAGTGTCCATGCATCAGCTTGACCTTATTGAAAGAGTTAACAGTTTAGAGAAACTTGAGTGACATGGGAACTTGCTCTCGCCCCATATGAGTGAGTGCACAATGAGGTGGTCTCTTCAAATGATTTATTTTTGAGAATTTTCAGAAGTTTTTAGGACGATGTGGTTGAGATTTCAGCTGGTGCTTCAGTGTTCTACTTGGCATATGTGGATTTTCCTGACACCCAGGTATATGAATGTTTTTCGGTTAGTGAAGCTTCTAGCAGTGTTGCATGATGTGGATTCGCAAGCAGTGTCTGCCATCCATTGGCTATCCATGAGAGAGGTACTTAAATCTCCATTCGGAAGCGATTCTCGAGGGGGTGGAAGGTAAATTGACTCCTTCTGTAACTTTCCCCTTACCACCCGAATCGACCTCTTTAGTTCCTGCTCTCAGTGCCAATAGGTAATTCTTTTCACCCTGACTTCAGCCAGCAACAACTCGATGGGTGAACCTGTAATCCTACAAACTCTTCCTGTTGCTGATCTCCTATTCCCTAAGGATACTGCTCTAACAACAATCCGATAGTTGTATTTATGTTACTGAAAAGGTAATGTCCCTTTGTAACTAACTGCAGGCTGGGCTGCACTACAATTGCCACTCCCCACTGCTGGTAATCCAATCTAGCAGAATTGACCCTGAATAACTGCCTCAAGGGAAAATGTCAGAAGATTAGTGGCAGTAATACAGTGGTATTTGGAAGTTTTGACTAACAGCTATCCAGTCAATAGGAGAAGAATTCAAACAAAAAAATTGAAATTTAACTGGCCAAAGCAATTAAAAAACACATTTTATAATGTAAGTAGAGCTGCCTATCAAACATTTATTTTAACAAACATAATTCACAGAACATTTGTATATATATTGAATGCTTTGGACCCACTTGAATACTTGATACATGTTCAGGTAGAATTTAACCACAAATCTGGAGACATCAAATGGATTCTCTACTGCAGCTTCCTATTTACAGAGGGTGAAAACCCAAGCGGGTTCTAGACAGAGGTGAATTGGAAATCAGATCTGTTTGGGTGTGGAGTAGGGGAACTGATCCTTGGCAGGATGAGAGTGAGCTGCTGTAGATTTGTGGGGTCCAGAGGAGCTATAATTGGAAAGATATTTTCAAACATCCTCCAGCATGTGCCTTGATGGACTGTTGGTTAGGCCCCTCTCTCCATCTGTAGATGAAATTGGTGACTGGATGTAAGGTTTAACAATTTACATATTTAATCAGCTTCCCACTTGATTAGGGCAAGAACGTTAGGCACCCAAATTAAAGGTCTGCCTAAAAGTTGATTCAGGCTGACCTTGGGCAACAGAGGAGTTCCCACGGTCCATCCATTTTCCCTCTGCCAGTCACACATTTTAAACTCAAGAAAGAGACAAACCAAATTTTAAAATTGTCTCCAAACTCTTAAATATCTAATGCCATTTCTATTTTATTTGTTTGTTCAGATTATGGCCAGATTGTCTTATTATAGTACATTGTTTTGCTTTTGAATGGTCAATGACGCCAACATCTGTGTAAACGTTTCCTCTTTTGGCACACACATAAGTAGATTATAGTTATATGCTTCCTCTTTTGAGCTCATTAAAATTATTTCCGCAAACTCGAGCTTGCTGACTTCTGCACCTCCCACTGCTTATCGACAAGATCTTTTCTTGTGATTCTTAGGAAGTTTAATCTTACTTTGACGGAATTGTAGGCCATCTCTGCTGTACAATCCTTCAAGCTTTGTCACTTTGTTGAATTCTTCCGGTTTTTGTGTATTCTGTTTATCACTAATTCAAAAATTAGTTGGTTCACTGATACAATTTTCTGTCCAATCTGGCTGCACTTGTAAAATGATGTAGTAGAATGATGTGGGTGGCACAGCGGTTCGCACTTCTGACTCACAGCGCCAGGGACCCAGGTTCGATTCATACCTTGGGTGACTCTGTGTGGAGTTCTCACATTCTCCCCATATGGTTTCCTCCCACAGTCCAAAGAAGTGCAGATTAGGTGGATTGGCTGTGCTAAAATGCCCCTTAGTGTCCAAAGATGTGCAGGTTAGGTGGGTTATGGTGATAGACTCAATGGGTAAAATGGCCTCCGTCTGTATGGATTCTAATCTAAGGCAATGTTCTCTGTATCTGAATGTGACTTGATGCAGGATACAACCTTGGTACTCTGATGCTGCTAGATGAGCTATGGTGTTTTTATCAAATCAGAACTTCTCGTACTGTATAAATACCACTTAAATTCTAAAATGTAAAGCCAAACACTTGTGCAGAGTCAATCATTAGGTGTAAAAGTACTAGTACATGACATACCTGAATAATTACAGGAATACCTGGATTTTTGAAGACGCCAGAGTGTTAAATTGTGCCTCTATTTTCATAGGCCATCTTTTTCACCCAGCAACATACATTCAAATCTATTTACTAACACAGAGGCCTGGTTAGGGATCGGGCAGGGAATGGTCAGAATCATACACATGGGTAGATTGATCCACAACTATATTAGGACCATAGAACCATAGAATTACTACAGTGGGGCAATGTCCAAAGTGCTTAACACACGGGTGGTGCCAAGTCCAGAGATAGCGATCTTTGGAGTGTCAGAAAACCCGGGAGTTCAAGGGGCGAAAGAGGCCGACGTTTTGGCCTTTGCCTCCCTAGTAGCCCGGAGACGGATTTTATTAATGTGGAGGGACTAGGAGCCCCCGAGTGTAGAGACTTGGGTTAGCGACATGGCTGGGTTTCTCAGCCTCGAGAAAATAAAGTTTGCCTTAAGAGGGTCTACGCTAGGGTTCTCTCAGGGGTGGCAGCCGTTCGTCGACTTTCTCGGCAAAATTTAAAATGTCAGCAACAATCCGTAGTGGGGGGGGGGGGGGGGGGGGGGGGGGGGGGTGAGTGCTTCATTGGGATGGTGTGGGAAGACTGAGTCGCGTGGGGTAATGTCTATTTAATTGTTATTGTATATTCTCTTTTTGCACTATGTTAATGTCCACCCTAGTTTGTTTTGTTATTACTGTTACAACTGTTTTATTATGAAAAATTCTGCAAAACCTTAATAAAAATACTTTAAAAAAAAGAATTACTACAGTGTAGAAGGAAGCTAATCGGCCAATCAAGTCTGCACTGACCCTCTGAAAGATCATCTTACCCCCTCCCCTGCCCTATCGTGTAACACTAAGAGGCAATTTAACATGACCAATCCACCTAACCTGCACATCTTTGGATGGTGGGAGGGAGCCAATACAGACATAGGAAGAAAGTGCAAACTCCACAAACAATAACCCAAGGTCGGAATTGAACCCGGGTCCCTGGCGCTGAGAGGCAGCAGTGCTAAACACTGTGACACCCTTGTCACACCATTCAATATTGTATTTGTTTATTGCAAGGGAAATGGAGCATAAAAGTATGGAAGTTTAGCTGCAGCTGTAGGGCATTGGCAAGACCACATCTGGGCCAGAATTCTCTGGCCGTTAACTGGTGGCGGGGTTTGCTGGTCCCAGCAGCAGCGCACCCCGTCCCTGGGTTTCCAGGCAGCATGGGGAGACTTTGGTGGGAATTTCCACTGACAGCGGTGGGAGTAGAGAATCCCACTGCCAGCGAATGGCGTGTCATCTCTGGCCACCAAAAAACATGTGGCTGGGAGTCCGGAGAATCCCGCCCCTAGAATACTGTGTACAGTTTTGGTCTCCTTATTTGAAAAAAGGATATAATTGTGTTCGAAGCAGTTCCAAGGAGGTTCACTCGACTCATTCCTGGGGTGAAGGACTCAACATATAAAGAAAGGTTGAACAAGTTGGGCCTTTCCCACTGGAGTTTAGAAGAATGTGAGATGATCTTGCTGAAATGTACAGTATAAGATCCTGAGGGGACTTGTTGGGAGGATACCAGGAAGATGGGGGAGACTAAGGCACACCATTTATAAAAATACATCTCCCTTTTAAGATGGAGATAAGGAGAATTACTTTCTCTCGGAAGGTTGTCAGGCTGTGGCATTCTCTTCCCCAGAAAGCAGTGAAGACTGGGTCATTGAATTTATTCAAGGCTGAGTTAGAAAGCTTTTGGATGGATAAGGGAGTCGAGGATATGAGGGACAGACAGGAAAGTGGAATTGAGGCCACAATCAGATCAGTCATGGTCTATTGAATGGCAGAACAGGCTCGAAAGGTCAAATGGTCTACTCATGCTCCCAAATTCTATTAATTGTGTGTTAGGTCCAACTGTTATATTGGAATCAGCAAAATGCTACTCCAATGTTGGATCACTAGCCAGTGGTGTTTTCACTGAAGGCAGTCCAGTTATGCTAGCTTTTCAGCACTGAGTTCAGTAAAACGTTCATAGCAGAACACAGCATTCAGGTTCCAAATTGTATGATGTTTCCTGAAGCTGGGTGGATTTCACATTAGTAATTATACCTTTTTGGGGCAGTAAGATCGCAGTGGATGTGCTGCCAGTTCAGAAGATCAACCTAACAAATGAAATTAGAATGATTAAGCAGTAATTAAGCTAAAAATGAAGACGAATGGAAGGAACCACGTTGGACTGCAATAAGCAATAACAAATCCCACCATTAATAGGAAGTACCATTTTTCCCAGGACTCCCTCGATAAGGAGTGTACTTTGCACTTAAGCCTTGCATGCAGCAGGAACTGTTCACCACCAAAAAGATGCTCAAAAGAATGAATCCAAAAAGGGGTGGAAATACCAATTTAAATTGCACCAGTTCAGTGTGACTCTGAATAGTGCCAAAGGCTTGGCAAATAATTCTTGGCTAAATCACGTTAGAAATTACAAAGTGAATGAAAATACCATGGTCAAATTTTCCTGCACTGTCAGTCACACTTAAAACATCAGGGGCTAGATTCTCCATTTCAGGGACAATGTCCCCACGCCGACGTGAAAACTGTGGTCTTTTACACCAGAAAACCTGGCGTCAAAAGGCCACAGATTCACAACCCTGCAGGGGGCTAGCAGGCAGCTGTCGTGGAGCTCGCAACTCTAGCTGCCGATACGGCCCCCCGCACTTCCAGGTCAGAGGCTGCGCATACGCACAGCAGTGGCCTCCAGCGGCCATGCCATGCTCCATGACAAACTCAGACCGCGCAAATAGTGCCCCTGATCGGCCACTTGCCCGGCCTAGACCGCGCGCACAATAAAGGCCCAGTCCTGTATGAGGCCCCCCCCTGCCCTCCGATTGGCCTGCCCCCGACTATGGCGGCCGTGGACTCAGTCCACAGCCGCCATGCGGGTATCACGGACGGTGGGACCACATTAGAAATACACCGTCAGGACTTCGGCCGGGTGGAGGCGGGGAATAGTGGGGCGGTGGCCGCTGGTGGTGGATACGTTCCCCGAGTACACTGCTTCATGGGAGGCGGAGAATCGTGGAACCAGCGCCGGTCCAGATTACATGCGTGAAACTGGATTCTCCGTTCTGGCGGCGAACGCAATTTTGGCGTGGGGGTGCAGAGAATCCACCCCCAGCAGTCAGAAACCTTCTTGTTGCTAGCTTCAGGCAGATGTTCACTAGGTTCTCCGGATGGCTCCATGAGCAAATGAGCCGTGAGTGATCTAGGACTCAGTTAAAAATCCTTGTTTTTTTCCAAATGTTACATCATTCCTTTCAAAAGACATGTCATTATGTTAAGGTGCAGTCGTGTAAATTTTAGTAACCTCATGTAGATGGCTACTCTTCAGGCACTTCACAGTGAATGAAAACAGGTTATTTTGTCACGCAAATACCGTGTTTTCCAGTGTATAAGTCGATGTGGCCTACAAGTCAACTTGTTTAGATTTCCAACTTTTCTGAACTCCATTTATATACAAGGTGAAACTGTGCAGAAGGCCATAACAGACCAGAAAAATTGTCAATTCAAATCTCTTTTATTAGTACTTTTTTCAATGAAAAGGAAAAATCATACAACACTAACACCAATAAACTTGTAACATTTGTGACGTCCCAGTCTTGCTGTCTTCCTCTGGCTGAGTCTCAGGTCTCTCCGGTCTACTAATAATCCCAGTTTTGATTAAACTATTGTGCATTGCTTGGATTTATTTATTCTCACAATTCAAAATGGGTGGGCATCTAAACTCCACTTAGATCCAAGTCAGGTCTGATTAATCAATTACTAATTGATAGATAAGTCGAAGCGGTATTTAAGAAGAGGCCTGATCTTCTGGCGAAAATATCTTGGGACGGTATCATGCCTGCGGGATCTTCTGGTCCCACTGATGGTACAGTGGTACGGCGGCGTGGAAGGGATTCAATGGGAAATCCCATTGACTGTGGCAGAACCAGAAGATCTCGCCGCCGGCAAACGGTGAGCCATCTCCCATTGCCGAGAAACAAGTAGCAGGGAGGCCAGAGACTGTCGTCCATGATCTCTGGTCTCATACACCAGAAAATATGGTAACTGAAATCAAGCCCAGTACAGTTCTTATCTTAATGCACATGAGCTTTCAAGCACAAATCACTGAACACTGATCAGGACCACAATTATTTTGCCTTCATTTCAACCGTAGAACCTTGCTGCCACCATCGCTGACATCAGCTAATCTAGGATTCAGAAATAATCAAACTTGACAACATTCAAGGTCCACATAGTGCTGTACAACATTATACATACATTTATCCAAGAGATAGTCAGGGGAACTCATGAAGATCCTCGATATATTTCTACTGCCAGAATGCATGTATGGGTATTGGGTGACATGGAATTGACTTTTTTCTGATATTCCTATGGTTAAATAGCAACAATCATGATGTAGACTAATATGTCAGAAAAGGAGACTGGCACAAAGTATTGGAAGTTGCATGCCTCTGTGAAGCCATGTCCCATCATGGATAACTGCCCTCAGTGCCGAGTTAACTTAACAATGTTTCATACCTTCAACTATATAGTCTGTACAATTATAAGTCATCCAGTCAGGATGAGAAGAAATTTCTTCCAATTAAATATTGATAAGACTAAAACAATTGCCTTCGGTCCTCGCCACACACGTAGGTTTAAGTGATCTCTACAATGCACTATCAATTATGATGAGACGAGAGTAGAGAGTAATCAAGGCTTTATTACACAGAGATGTAATGGGCAGCATGGTAGCATGGTGGTTAGCATAAATGCTTCACAGCTCCAGGGTCCCAGGTTCGATTCCCGGCTGGGTCACTGTCTGTGTGGAGTCTGCACGTCCTCCCCGTGTGTGTGTGGGTTTCCTCCGGGTGCTCTGGTTTCCTCCCACAGTCCAAAGATGTGCGGGTTAGGTGGATTGGCCATGCTAAATTGCCCGTAGTGTCCTAAAAAGTAAGGTTAAGGGGGGGGGTTGTTGGGTTACGGGTATAGGGTGGATACGTGGGTTTGAGTAGGGTGATCATTGCTCGGCACAACATCGAGGGCCGAAGGGCCTGTTCTGTGCTGTACTGTTCTATGTTCTATGTTCTAGATGTGTGGCCTCCTACAGCTGCTGCCGAAATGGCTGCAGTTCGGAGAGCACACACATTTATACTCCACCTACTGGGCGGAGCCAGCAGGCAGGGATCTACCCCCGTACCTGTAGTACAGGGGCTTTACCATAATACCCTCGTATGCAGTACAGTATATACAATATAATACAACAGTGGTGACTACCACACTCTATTTGTACTGTTAACTATTACAGTAAGAAGTCTTACAACACCAGGTTAAAGTCCAACATGTTTGTTTCAAACACTAGCTTTCGGAGCACTGCTCCTTCCTCAGGTGAATGAAGAGGTATGTTCCAGAAACATATATATAGACAAATTCAAAGATGCCAGACAATGCTTAGAATGCGAGCATTAGCAGGTAATTAAGTCTTTACAGATTCAGAGATAGGGGTAACCCCAGGTTAAAGAGGTGTGAATTGTCTCAAGCCAGGACCTAACCAACTGTAAGAAAGGGTACAACTCTAGTTAGATTCATGATAAACTAATGTGTATGAATTCATGAGGGATTTTGGTTTCAGTTCTAATTGTGTTTCCATTGTGCTGAGAGAGTTTACTACCGGAGAGTAAACACAAACTTCGGGAAGTAAGGAAATGTTGCTTAGCAACCAGAAAACACTTTTAAAGATAAATAGCTTTTTGAGTTTAGTTTTTAACTGGAAGCCAGAGTAAGGAGTTTAGCAGTGAGAGCGAGGGATAATCTCTCACAACTTTTCCAGAAGAAAAGTCATACAATGGATTAAGGGGCTAGGAAGCAAGTGCCAGAAATCTAAAGAACAGCTAGTTAAGGAAACTAAAGAATTTAGAGAGGGTTTCAGGAAGTCAGAAGTTAAAAGATCAGAGGAAACTGGAACAGAGTACTGTTCACTCAAGCCATAGACAGAGCTGAGAAGAAGTTGGCTAGTGAGAACCAGAAAGATATCTGAAGTGATTCTTAAGATTTGGGACATCTTTCTACAGTGTGTGAACTGAAAGATGAAGTAATTGTGGTGCAATCAGTAGCTGGATCTTAGAGTTTATTGTAGCCACCTGGGGTGGCTACGTCCCGATTCCAAAATGGACACTCGCAAAGAGTGCAGGGAAAAATGGACAGCACTAGAGAAAACAAGCAGGTGCAAGGTTTCCTGTGTACTAAGACTTGCAGAACCCAGACAGAACTGAAACCAATAGCCATTAGCATATTAATGAGCTATCTCCGGGGACAAAAAGGAAACATTGAAACAATCGAGACCAGGACAGACTCCCCGGCGCCAGTGGGAGCTAAAACAAAGACAGGCCAACGGTCACATAGGGCCCGCCCAACAATCAGGGAACAACTCCGGTATTGGAGAAAATCAATACGAACAATTGGGACCTGGTCCAATTAATTGGGACCAAGTCCGGGGACTGCCCAGAAGGGCGCGAAACCCCTGGGGGCTATAAAACAGAGTCCCCAAGGTCAGTGCACTCTATTCTCTTACCCTGACTCCTCTCCATCTTCAACTTGGCATTTGGCTCTCAGCGACGAGAGGCCGCCAAGCACCAACCAAGTAAGTCTAATGTCAACGCACGCTACGAGATAGGTGCTCCTAGCTACTATTCCGTATTAGTTCGAAGCCAGCAGTATCAGAACTGGACAACGGCCATTGTTCCTCTGACTGAGTGGGCCACTCGAAGCTAAGTATAGGCTTTTAGTAGTAGTTGTAGTTTAGCGAGTAGAGTTTATGCATGAGTAATAATTGACTGTGTGTGTAAATAAATGTGTATTGATTTCAAACTTAATAACTGGTGTATCGAGTCATAGATCAGTACTCGGCTTTGAACCCTGTGGTGGTATCAGAAAGATACCTGGAGACTCTTGAGCAAAGGTGATTAAAACAGAGCAAATTAAGGGAAAGCATAACGAGCAACATTATGTAAAAAAAAGGAAGGCAAATAGACCAAAGATGTGCAGGTTAAGTGGATTGGTCATGCTAAATTGCCCCTTAGTGTCCAAGGATGTGTGGATTAGGGATGGATGGGCCTGGATGGGATGCTCTTTCGGGGGGTTGGTGCAGACTTTATGGGCCGAATTGCCTGCTTCTGCACCGTACTGTGGGGATTCTGTGTGTTGGCCTTCATTGCAGGAGTAAAAATGGCTTGCTGCGATTGCATAGAGCTTTGGCAAGACAGCATCTGGAGTATTGTGTATAGTTTGGATCTCCTTATCTGTGGAAGGATGTAATTGCCATAGAGACGGTGCAACAAAGGCTCACCAGAAATATCCCTGGGATGGCAGAATTCTTTCCTGAGGAGAGACTGAGGAAGTTGGGGCAAGATTCTCTGGAGTTTTAAAGAATGAGAGGTGATCTCATTGAAACTTACCAAATGCTTACAGGGCATGACGGAGTGGATATGTTTTCTCTGAGAGGTGAGTCCAGAACCAGGGGACATGGGCTCAGAATAAAGGCAGGTTATTTCGTACTGAGATCAGGAGGAATTGCTCCTCAAAAAGGATGGTGAATCTTTGGAATCCTCCACCCCAGAGTGCTGTGGAAGCTCAGTCATTGAGCATGTTCAAGACAGAAATCGAAAGATTTCTGGATACAAATTACGTCAAGAGATATGGGGACAGTGTAGCCATCTGGGATGGCCACTTCCAGATCACAAAATGGATGTTTGCAAAGACTATAGGGAAACACGGACAATGCTAAGAAAGCAGGCAGGCAGAGACTGGATGCGTATTGAGAAGGCAACTCCCAGACGAGACTGAAACTGTAGGTCAATTAGCATACTGATGGCCCATCTCCGGGAACGAAGGAATAACATTCAAGTAACTGATACTAAGGCAGACACCCCGGCGCCAGAAAAGACACAAACAAAGCAAGGCCAACGGCCACCTAAGACACGCCCAGCCGTCAAGGCACCAACCCCTTTATTGGTCGAGATCGATACCGATGATCAAGATGCGGTCCAATTAATTGGGGCCAAGTTCAAGGCCCACCCAAAAGCGCGCAAAGCCCCTTTGAGTATAAGAAGAAGCCCCCGAGAGAGAATTGCTCTCTTGGAATTGGCTCTCGAAGCGGCGTTCACCAGCTGTACCAGAAGCCAGTAAGTCCAAGGTCAACGCTCGCCATCAGACAGATGACCTTAGCTGTTCTCCTGTTACACCTTCGCATCCAACAGCCTCAGATCCGAACAACGGCCATTGTTACTCTGACTGAGTGGGCACCCGAAGTTAAGTATAGGCGTTAGTGTGAGAGATAGTTTAGTTTATGGTATTTGTGCATGAGAAGAGATTATTGTGTGTAAATAAATAGTATTGACTTTGAACTAACTATCTGGTGCATTGGTTCTTTGATCAGTATTCGGGTTTGAACCTTGTGGCGGTATCGAAAGATACCTGGCGACTCTAGAGCAAAACATAATTAGGATTAAGGAAGGTGACCATATTTAGAGCCAGATAAACAGAGCAACAATAGTGAGGAAAATGGCATAAGAGGTAGATAATCAGCCATGATCTTTTAGGCTCGATGGGTCGATTGGCCTCCTCCTGCTGCTATTTCCCATGTTCCTAGATCATATGGTTTTAGTAGAGTGGAGAATGTTTCTATTGTAAAACACGATATATCACAACTGTTTGGAAGAGACTGCATGATTAGGGTTCGAGGGACTTTACCGGTTTGTCAAGGTTTGTATGTTTCTCCAAAGCCTTTCCAAGATCTATAATAAGTCCCGTATGATGCAATACTCTGCAGGTGCTGCAAGCCGGCCGTCACCTCCTTCACTTGTCCCAGGGTCCCTGACTTCATCAGGTCTATGGGTGGGTGTGGGAACGCCAGGAAAATGGGACTTGTCTGGGTAGCAGCTGATTGCTGGGGCCAGGCTGCCCTCGGCCGCTCCTACCTCCACCTGCTGTACCGGGATGGCTGTGTGGTGCGCACCAGTGAATGTAGTAGAAGCCTCATCGCTAAAGTGACCAACCGAGAGGAGTGTCTCTGCGATGGTGGAGGGTGTAGGAGATAGCAGTGGCGTTATGTCGAGGTCCTCATCGGACCCGAAGACGGGCTCCCCTGGGGTGGTGTGTCCTGTCCGTCTGTGCCCTGTCTTTGGGTGCTGTCCGACCCCTGTCCTTAGATGTCCTGTCCGTCCGTCCCCTGTGTCTGGGTGTCCTGTCGGTCCGTCCCCTGTGTCTCGGTGTCCTGGGTGGATCTGTCCTTTGTCTCGGTGACCTGGGTTTGTATGTCCTGTGTGTTGTTGTCATCGGTGTGGGTCCCCTGTGGCGTGGTGTCCTGGATCGACTGGGACGGGGGCCTGTTAGTGTGGCTGCCCTCCTCGTCGCTGGATGTGGCCCTACAGCGTCGCTGCACTGGCACTAGATGGGGGCATCGTACGCCTGATGGCCCAGGTCTATCCCTGGCTCATGCTCACCTCGGAACTGGTTGGGGGTGGCGTACACCTGAGGTCCCGGGTCTGTCCCTGGTGTGTGGTCGCCCTGGCACATCCTGGGGGCGGTCTGCATCTGCAGGGACGGGTGGATCGCCGTGTGGTCCTGCAATACACAATACAGCATGCATGGTTCAACATGCAGAAGGGGGGGCAGGGATGGGGGAGGTGGAAGTTGGGATGGGGGGAGATGGGTGAGGGGAGATGGGGAGGGGGGGGTGGGGAGATGCGCAATGTGGGATGGAGAAGGGGGGATGGGGAGGGGGGATATGGGGGAAGATGGGGATGGGGAAGGGGGGATCAGAGGAGGGGGGAAGGGTGCTGGAAGGAGGGGGGAGGGTGAATCAGGGGAGAGGGGAGGGGGCAGGAGGTGAGGGTTCTCACTTGATGCTGTGCCCCCGATCTCTGTGTCCGCAACCTCCAGCAATACTCCAGGTGTGGCCTCACTAACACCTTATACAATTGCAGCATAACCTCCCTAGTCTTAAACTCCATCCCTCTAGCAATGAAGGACAAAATTCCATTTGCCTTCTTAATCACCTGTTGCACCTGTAAACCAACTTTTTGCGACTCATGCACTAGCACACCCAGGTCTCTCTGCACAACAGCATGTTTTCATATGTTGCCATTTAAATAATAATCCCTTTTGCTGTTATTCCTACCAAAATGGATAACCTCACATTTGCCAACATTGTATTCCATCTGCCAGACCCTAGCCCATTCACGTAACCTCTCCAAATTCCTCTGCAGACTTCCAGTATCCTCTGCACTTTTTGCTTTACCACTCATCTTAGTGTTGTCTGCAAACTTGGACATACTGCCCTTTGTCCCCAACTCCAAATCATCTATGTAAATTGTGAACAATTGTGGGGCCAACACTGATCCCTGAGGGACACCACTAGCTACTGATTGCCAACCAGAGAAACACCCATTAATCCCCAGTCTTTGCTTTCTATTAATTAACCAATCCTCTATCCATGCTACTACTTTACCCTTAATGCAATGCATCTTTATCTTATGCAGCAACCTTTTGTGTGCCACCTTGTCAAAGGCTTTCTGGAAATCCAGACATACCACATCCATTGGCTCCCCGTTATCTACTGCACTGGTAATGTCCTCAAAAAATTCCACTAAATTAGTTGGACTCGACCTGCCCTTTATGAACCCATGCTGCGTCTGCCCAATGGGACAATTTCCATCCAGATGCCTCGCTATTTCTTCCTTTTTTTTTAATAAATGTTTTTTATTCAGTTTTCATGTTTTATATTGAACAAATTACAAATTGTTAGAGAGAGAGAGAAAAAAAAAGGAAAAAAACAACACGCAAAAATTAACATATATATTTTCAGGTAAGCATCTTCGTAATAATAACTGTGGCCTCCCCCCTTTAGCCGGCATACATACTTTACATTCCCCAATATGGCCGAGGCACATGTTTATTGGCATTTATTTACAGTTTGGTTTTGGGCCTTAGCTAGCCATCAAACCCCCATAACCCCCCCCCCCCCCCCCTCCCCGGCAACCTTCCCCCGATTCCCATCCATTTTCCGCTGATTCTTGGCCGCCCGACTATTCTTCCTCTTGTTCGTTGGCCACAAACAGGTCCCGGAACAATTGCATGAATGGCTCCCACGTTCTGTGGAAGCCGTCATCCGACCCTCGGATGGCGAATTTGATTTTCTCCATTTGGAGAGATTCTGAGAGGTCGGACAGCCAGTCTGCAGCTCTGGGCGGTGCTGCTGACCGCCAGCCAAACAGGATTCTACGGCGGGCGATCAGGGAGGCAAAGGCAAGGGCGTCCGCCCTCCTCCCCAGGAATAGATCTGGCTGGTCTGAAACCCCGAAGACCGCCACAATTGGGCATGGCTCCACCCTCACCCCCACCACTTTGGACATAGCCTCGAAGAAGGCTGTCCAGTACTCCACAAGTCTGGGGCAAGACCAGAACATGTGGGCGTGGTTGGCCGGGCCTCTTTGGCACCGTTCACATCTGTCCTCCACCTCCGGGAAGGACCTACTCATACGGTTTCTCGTTAAGTGGGCTCTATGTACCACTTTTAGTTACGTCAGGCTGAGCCTTGCGCACGTGGAGGTGGAGTTGACCCTATGCAGTGCTTCGCTCCAGAGTCCCCACCCTATCTCCATCCCCAGGTCGTCCTCCCATTTCCTTCTTGTTGCGTCCAGTACGGTGTCGTCCCTTTCTACCAGTCGGTCATACATGTCGCTACAGTTCCCTTTCTCTAGGATACTTGTGTCCAGTAGGTCTTCCAGTAGCGTCTGTCGTGGCGGTTGTGGGTACGTCCTTGTCTCCTTTCGTAGGAAGTTTTTGAGCTGCAGGTACCGTAGCTCGTTCCCCCCAGCTAGCTGAAATTTCTCTGTCAGTTCGTCCAGTGTTGCGATCCTGTCGTCCGTGTATAGGTCCCTGACTGTCAGTGTCCCCCCGTCCTGCCTCCACCTTTTGAAGGTGGCGTCAGTCAGTGCTGGTGTGAATCTATGGTTGTTGCAGATGGGAGCCTTGTCCGACATTTTGGTCAGGCCAAATTGCTGCCGCAGTTGGTTCAATGATTAGAGGGTGGCTGTCACCACTGGGCTGCTGCTATTTCTTCCTTGATGATAGATTCCAACATCTTCCCTACGACCGAAGTTAAGCTCACTGGCCTATAATTACCCGCTTTCTGCCTACCTCCTTTTTTAAACAGTGGTGTCACATTTGCTAATTTCCAATCCGCCGGGACCACCCTAGAGTCCAGTGAATTTTGGTAAATTATCACTAGTGCATTTGCAATTTTCCTAGCCATCTCTTTTAGCACTCTGGGATGCATTCCATCAGGGCCAGGAGACTTGTCTACCTTTAGCCCCATTAGCTTGCCCATCACTACCTCCTTAGTGATAACAATCATCTCAAGGTCCTCACCTGTCAAAGCCTCATTTCTATCAGTCACTGGTATGTTATTTGTGTCTTTTCAGTTCCTCAGCCATTTCCTCATCTCCCATTATTAAGTCTCCTTTCTCGCCCTCTAAAGGACCAATATTTACTTTAGCCACTCTTTTTTGTTTTATATATTTGTAGAAACTTTTACTATCTGTTTATATATTCTGAGCAAGTTTACTCTCATAATTGTTAACATGTACTAGATGCTGTGGTATGAAGAGACAAGAGTTCAGCTCCTTTTTCACCAACACACCTTTAATGGTTCAAACTCACTCTGCACAGAACTCTACAGATCATCACAAGCTCCAGAGTCCACCTGAAGCCCCTTTACACATCAGTGTCAATCATTGAACACTTAACATAAATGAGACAACTAATTGCAATGTCTCTTAACCCATTACTTAACAGTCTCCCCTTCCTTGGAGAAAAAAAACAATTAGGTAAAAAATAAAATTTCAAAAACTAAAATTTCAAGAAACTGAAACACACACCTGATTCCCCCTTTTTTTAAGTAGAAGAAAAAAAACATTCACAGAAACAGGCGCCCTTCATTCACGATATCTAAAAGTTTCTGTGAACTAGCCCCTCTTTTCGTGAAACAATCTGACAGTTGATAGCTACTGTAAACCCATTTAATTTTTGTTATTTCCCCTCTGTCCAACATCTGCTTTAAACTTGGGATGTCTATCCGTAACCTCTTTTCATTGACACTTTTTGTAGAGTGCACATTTTCCCACAGAGATTTATTGTCAATGTGACAGTCAATAGGTATATTACTTAAATCCTCTAATCCCCAAATTTCTGTCAATATCTGACTTATATAAAAGGCCATATCCACCGCTTCCACTAAGCTTAATGTCTCAGCAGCCAAAGTGCTTTTGACCACTCTCCTTATTTTCTTTGTTTTCCACACAAGAGGGCAACATTTACCATTGTTCCCCAAAAGAAAAATTATAAAACCTCCTGCGCTTGAAACTCCATCACATAAATTTGCATAGGACGCATCACTATAAACTATGAGTTTCAAATGCCTAGGATCACCTAAAACAGGGAACTTCAAAACACACTCCTGCATTTTTAGTTTGGCCAACACTTTATTTGCTCTTATTATGTCTTCCACTTTGGGATCATTCATCTTTGTACTCAACTCTAAAACATCAAAACTCACGTCCGGTCTAGTCTGTCTTCCTAACCAGTTCAGTTGCCCAATTAAACTTCGCAGTTGCTCTTTTTCTATCTTCGAAACCATTGCGAATTTTTGTGAAACCCGGCCACGACTAATTGCTATTGGACTGATGCTTTCCAAGTAAGATTGCTGACATAAAGTTGCCCCTAACTGAGTCTGTCCGATTTCCAAATCAATATATTTAAATGCACCGGAAGCCTGACTTCCAACCCTGAATTCTTTCCTCAAACCAGAGATTACAATAGCTTCAAAATCACTAGTCCCACCCCACAAAAAATCATCGACATGCATCATGAAGATGCCAGAAAGATTTCCTTTATAGAGCCAGTAAAACATTGCAGGATCTGCTTTCAACTGGCAACAGCCTAACTATAACAAAACTGACCTTACCGAAAAGTACCACACTCTAGATGCATTATTTAATCCATATACACATTTGTTCAACTTCCACAGTACTGTGTTAGCTGCTTCTTTAGGAGGACGGAGAAAAATGTCTCTCTGGAGCTGATGCCCCTGCAAAAAGGCAGCTTTTATATCTATAGATTTGCAGTCCCATACCTTTGTGGCTAATAGAGCCAAGAAGATCTTTAAAATAACCTTTCCTGCTGTAGGTGAATCTACCCTTAAGTCCTGATCGTCTACGTTTTCTTCAAATCCCCTTGCCACAAACCTGGCCTTTGCCTTATAAGTTCAGTCTGGAAGAACCTTTTCTGTACAAATCCATCTGTGGGATAGAGCTTTTTGTCCCCTATCCGGTACTTCCGTGTATACCCCAAATTCACTCCAACTATGCAATTCTTGCTGTTTAGCATCTTTGATAACTTTTTCATCTAATTTATTTGAAGCCACCAAAATCTCACGTGCATGTGGGCTTCTACTTCTATTAGTATTCGTAGTCTTACTCCTGTTCCGAGATCTTGATAAACTACGTCCCCTTTCCTGCCTGGTATCTCGTTCTGTACTGCTACTGCTTGGTCTTTCTTTTCTGTAGCGGGATGTCCTTTCAATAGTTCGCGACCTTTTCCTGCGAACCTGTTCACTATCTGATGTACTATCTGAACTAACACTGCGTTTCTGTGCCCTCCATTTTTGAACTTCGTTTTCCCAATCCATTGTCTTAACTTCCTGCCCTGAATGCTGTACATTCAACCAAAGTTTATACTTTCCAGTGGCCTTCCCTGCTCTACTAATAACAGTTGCATCCTTCCATTGACTAGACCCTTCAGGCAAGTATGTCACTTTTGTACCAACCTTTGGCAGTTGCCCTTTCAGAAAAATGGCCTGATCTAATTTATCAGAAGTGTCGTGTTCCTCTACAGAAACCCTGTCTATATCAGTTAACTGGTCCTCATAGTTCTGTAACACATGCATACCAGATGACTCTGGTTCCTCGCCTTGTCTGTCTGCTCTGTCTAAATTTGAAAATGTGATTACCATGTTGCAAAATAAATGTTTTGCCATCTATGCCTATGATCTTCCCTAGGCCTTTCTATTCATTAGAATTGTCTCTCTTATAGTATACCATTTCTCCTTGTTGAAAAACGGCATCTGATGACCGTACATTATGTCTTAAAGCTCTGCAAATTCTTTCAGAGACTTCTGCTTCCAAAAAAGCTTTTCTACTGCTATGTAACGCGTTTAAATGTTCAGCAAAACCTGAGCTAATTGTAGTCCCTTCCCAAGCTGGAGGCTGATCATCCAAAATGGAGGGAATTTTAGGATTTCTACCAAACACTAATTGATAAGGACTATAGCCCCCAACCATCTGCAATGAATTCTTTGCATACCGCCCATGCTAAAGCTGAATTTAGCGTGCAGTTTGGTCGATCTCCCAAAATTTTCCAAAGCATGTCATCGATAACAGCATGATTTCTTTCGCAGACAGCATTACTAAACAGGCTTTTGGCAGCCGTGTTCATAACTCTGATATTCATGTTTTCACACATATCCCTAAACTCATCATTAGGAAATTCTCCCCCATTGTCCGTAAAGAATTTTGCTGGTGGACCCATTCCTGTCCCGATCCATTTTTCCACAATTTTGTCCAAAATTACTCTCTTTTCTTTACTTCGTACAATTGTTGATTGACTAAATCTGGTAGCTAAATCTACAAAATGCAAAATAAATATATTATTTGCTTTATCCCAGATCTTAAGGTCCATGGCCACAATGTCATTAAAATCCCTGGCCAAAGGTAGGATTACTATCGATCGTGCTGGTGTCCTTCTGTACTTCCTGCAAACTTCACAGCGATCACTAACCTGTTCTATCAGCTTAGAATAGTCATCATCCCTTACCCCTGCATCCTTTAATAACTTTTTCAGCCTCCGAGGAGACGGATGTGCAAATTGCCTATGCAGTTTTACTACAATAAGCTTTTTACCAGCTAAAGTCGCATTATCAACTGTCATTAATACATCCTTAACCACTCTACTTGAAACATTATTTGTCAATAATGGAATACAATAATGTCCCGACTGTGTAAATTGTAAGTCCACCGTCTTTCCAAAAACTGTTGCCTTATCCTGTTCCAGATCCAGCTTCATGTGTGCTTTCTTCATCGACGGTCTGCTCAGAAGCAAAGGTATCTCACTTGATACAACATCCGTGCTAATAAAATGATTCACTCCAGCAATATTGCAAGGGATCACCACTCTTTTCAGCGACTTCAGAGTATTATCATCGCCAAACCTGAAACTTGTGGAACTTTTAAATTCCTTAACCTTGTTACGATTTTCAGCATCCAATGAGTCCAGATAACATTTTAACCAGTCAATCCCACACACAGTAGATGTGCAGCCACTGTCCAATACAGTACAGTTAAAAGATTCTGCAACCAACACCCTCATTACTGGCGTAAAACTACTTGTTAATAGGACAATGCCTTCTTTCTGGTCACTATCTTTTTCCTCTTCTGACTCTTCCGTGTCATGTGTCGCTTCAAATACTCTATCATAACGAGTTGGACAGTTGAAAGCATAATGGTATTGAGAGTCACATCGAAAACATCAATTTATCATGCCCGATGTATTTCTGGGGTTCATCCTCCTATTGTAGGTTCTAACTGGGTTTCTGTCTTCATAATTTCCTTGTCTCGGTCTTCTTTTATAGTTTTGAGGCCTGTTCGTAGCCATACGATTTCGCCATCCTGTTAGTAGTGTATCTTCCATACTCTGCCTTGTAGCAGGCTGACCTATTTGGGTCATCAGAGCCATTGGAATCGAATGTTTCCCCAAAATTTGTTTTAAAGCTGCTGTCATCTGTTCGAATAAAGTATCGTTATCCGCAAACTGAACTCCTGTCAAAACCAGGAGCCTATCCATGTTGCTCACGCTAGCACAGTCAAGTAATTTAAAGGCCAACACAGACTGTGGAAATTCCAGCCTGTGTTTCTGCAGCTTTTTATATAGTCTGTCAAATTCCATTATATAGTCTTCCATAGATAAATCCTCCATTTTCCGTAACTTATCAAAATCCAACCATGCTTCATACGCACTTAACAAGTCATCTTTCTTATAAATCTTGTCCATATAAAGTAATAAAGTCGCCAGACCTTCTTCTGAGTCTAACTCTTCCAACTCCAGCTCAGAAAGCACTTTGTTTCAGATTTTACTGCCATATGGTAAAGAAAGAGCCTATGCCATACTTTGTTTTCTCTTTCCTAAAGCAGTCACCTTAGTCCACATAACTACTGCACTTCTCCATTGGTCGTATGATTCCCTTTCAGAAAATAGGGGAGGATAATCATAACCAGCCATCTTTGTCCTGGGTTCAGCCATGTTTCCCTTTTTTTTTTCACTCCTTGGTTTGATCTGGAAAAATTGTATCTTTCAAGCCTTCACATTTACACAGCACCCATCCTCTGCTACCATTGTTAACATGTACTAGATGCTGTGGTATGAAGAGACAAGAGTTCAGCTCCTTTTTCACCAACACACCTTTAATGGTTCAATCTCACTCTGCACAGAACTCTACAGATCATCACAAGCGCCAGAGTCCACCTGAAGCCCCTTTACATATCAGTGTCAATCATTGAACACTTAACATAAATGAGACAATCATTGAACACTTAACGTAAATGAGACAACTAACTGCAATGTCTCTTAACCCATTACTTAACAATAATCTATCTTACATTTCTTTATAACATTTTTAGTAGCTTTCTGTTGCCCCCTAAAGATTTACCAGCCTCTAGTCTCCCACTAATCTTTGCCACTTTGCATGCTTTTTCCTTCAATTTGATACTCTCCATTATTTCCTTAGATATCCACGGTCGATTTTCCCTCTTTCTACCGTCCTTCCTTTTTGTTGGTATAAACCTTTGCTGAGCACTGTGAAGAATCGCTTGGAAGGTTCTCCACTGTTCCTCAACTGTTTGACCAGAAAATCTTTGCTCCAGTCTACCTTAGCTAGTTCTTCTCTCATCCCGTTGTAATCTCCTTTGTTTAAGCACAAAACACTAGTGTTTGATTTTACCTTCTCACCCTTCATCTGTATATTAAATTCCACCATATTGTGATCGCTCCTTCTGAGAGGATCCCTAACTATGAGATTATTAATCAATCCTGTCTCATTACACAGGACCAGATCTAGGACCGCTTGTTCCCTAGTAGGTTCCATTACATACTGTTCGAGGAATCTATCGCGGATACATTCTATAAACTCCTCCTCAAGGCTGTCTTGATTGACCTGGTTAAACCAATCAACATGTAGATTAAAATCCCTCATGATAACTGCTTTACCATTTCTACATGCATCAGTTATTTCTTTGTTTATTGTCGGCCCCACCATAATGTTACTATTTGGTGGCCTATAGACTACTCCTATCAGTGACTTTTTCACCTTACTATTCCGGATTTCCACCCAAATGGATTCAACCTTATCCTTCATAGCACTGATGTCATCCCTTACTATTGCCCAGATGTCATCCTTAAATAACAGAGCTACACCACCTCTCTTACCATCCACTCTGTCCTTCCAAATAGTTTGATACCCTCGGATATTTAACTCCCAGTCGTCACCATCCTTTAACCATGTTTCAGTAATGGCCACTAAATCATAGTAATTCACAATGATTTGCGCCATCAACTCATTTACCTTATTCCGAATACTACGAGCAGTCAGGTAAAGTACACTTATGATGGCTTTTATACCTCTGTTTTTAATCTTAACACCTTGATCAATAACCTTTCCTAAGTTATATTTCCTCTTAACTTTTCTCCTAATTTTCCTTGTCGTTGAACCCATATCTTCATGTAACAACCTGCCGCGTCGTTTACAATTTATGTTTTTACTTCCCGTTTTATTCCTTTTAGTATTACTGGGCCTATTCACTGAGCGCCCCTCAGTCACTGTACCTTATACTGTCGCTCTTTTTGATTTTTGACTATGTCTTCTCTGCTTTACACTTTCCCCCTTACTACCTTTCTTTTCTGTTCCTGTTTTACTATCTTCCTACTTCCAGCATTGTTTCCCATCCCCCTGCCACATTAGTTTAAACCCTCCCCAACAGCTCTAGCAAACACCACCCCCCCCAGAACATCGGTTCCAGTCCTGCCCAGGTGCAGACCGTCCGGTTTGTACTGGTCCCACTTCCCCCAGAACCGGTTCCAATGCCCCAGGAATTTGAATCCCTCCCTCTTGCACCATCTCTCGAGACACGGATTCATCCTATCTATCCTGACATTCCTACTCTGACTAGCTCGTGGCACTGGTAGCAATCCTGAGATTACTACCTTTGAGGTCCTACTTTTTAGTTTAAATCCTAACTTCCTGAATTCAGCTTGTAGGACCTCGTCCCATTTTTTACCTATATTGTTGGTGCCTATGTGCACCACGACAGCTAGCTGTTCACCTCCCCCACCCCCCACCCCAGAATGTCCTGCAGCCGCTCCAAGACATCCTTGACCCTTGCACCAGGGAGGCAACATACCATCCTGGAGTCACGATTGCGTCCACAGAACCGCCTGTCTATTCCCCTTATGATTGAGTCCCCTATCACTATAGCCCTGCCATTCTACTTCCTGCCCTGCTGCGCAGCAGAGCCAGCCACGGTGCCATGAACCTGGCTGCTGCTGCCTTCCCCTGGTGAGCCATCTCCCTCAACAGTATCCAAAGCGGTACATGCGTTTTGCAGGGAGATGACCACAGGGGCCACCTGCACTGTCTTCCTACCCCCTCCAGTCCTGTCACGCTCCCAGTTGTTATGGCCGTGCTTCTCCTGGGGTGGGGTGGAGGGAGAGGGGAGACAGAGATAAAGGTCAATAGTGTTAGGCAGACATATACTTGCAGACCAGCGGTTGGGTGTATGTTGGCATAGGTTCGCAGCCCATCCTGCCAATGAAGTCTGCATGGGTGGGTGCAGCCATTTTCAGTCTCAGCTTGGGCTGTGCCACCCATCCTGGGTGGGGGGAAGGGGCGGTGTCATATGTGTGGGGGGGGGGGGGGTTGGTGCAATAGGACAGTGGGGGAGTACTCACCCTGGCTGCCTGGCTAGGTCATTGACCTTCTTGTGGCAGTGGCTGCCTGTCCTGGGTGTTACGGCCACGGCGCTGACAGCCTTTGCCACCTCCCTCCACAGGCGCCAGCTGGTGTTCGCTGCGATCCTGCAACCATGTCCGGGGCACAGGGACTCTCTCCTGTTCTCCACAGCATCCAGGAGCGCCTTGATGTCCCGCTCCTGGACCCTCGGCGCTGTGCGGAGGGCGGCCATCTTCCCGCGTTCGCTGTCTCTCCGCTGATGGCGTCTTACAAGAGCAACACCGCATGGCATCAATTACGCTGAGCGCGTCTGTGACTCCGTTCCGGGTCGTATGGTCGCGCTTGGCGTCACGCCGCTGCTAGTCCTTCCAGGGTGGAGAAAATTGGATCTTTTGGTCGGCCCGACGCCGGAGTGGTTCACGCCGCTGTTGACGTTGACATCGGGTCATTTCCTCGAAGATCTGAGAATCCTGGCCATGGATTCCCAATGCCCTCTTCCTTTTCTATCATCCCCTCACTTTCCACTACAACTAACACCTTTTCTGTATTAAACAACTCTTTCAATCCCTGTATCCTTCCCTCGCTGTCACTGTTTTCATTAATATGACACTTGACCTTCCATATACTCACCCCTCACTGCCAATGCATTTTCAAAGTGTGGTTGGTAACATGTCAGATATTTCCTCCCTATTATTGTTTTTTTTCCTACTTTCCTCTCTTGTTTCACATTGGCTTGCTTTCAAAGTTCAATATATTTGTTAGAATTCAGATTAAGATGAGGAAAATCTATCAACATGTTTTTCTATTTAGGACTTCGGATGGTGGTCATGGTATGAGTGGTCGCACATTTGGCAGCTCCTGCTCGAGGTGGTTTTTTTGCTCCTTTTCCCTGGTTGCCGGGTGGATGTTTTGAATGAAAAGGGTGCAGGAGTGATGGAGGAAGACCAAACACCACCGGTGAAGGGATTTGTGGACCAGAAAGTGAGTTCAGAAGAAAGGAACTGCAAGAGCAGTTTCTTTGTGCGACACAGGGAAAGATGGCGGAGAGCAAGGGGCCGACCCTACCAGCCCAATGATCGACGGAGTAGTTGGTGGACATTTTGAATGAAAAGTTCAGTCAACAAAGGAGGGAGGTTCTAGAGGACCTGGCGAAAGTGGTGGACCCACTGAAAGCGGGGATCGAACATGTGAAGCTGAGGCTGGAGACCCAGAGCCAGGTGATCCAGAAGGTGGTGGAAGCAATGGGGGAGCACGAGGAGCAGCTTACCTCGTTGGCGGCCAAAATTTGGGATGTTGAGGAATACCCAGAAGCGGCTCAAGGAGAAAGTGGAGGACCTGGAGAACAGGTCCCGGAGGCAGAATTTGAAAATTGTGGGGATGCCAGAGGGCATCAAAGGAACAGACGCCAAAATGCTGGCGAAGATGTCGGGGAGAGGGCCATTCACTGCCCTTGGAGGTTGATCGGGTGTATAGGTCGCTGATAAGGAGCCACAGGCAAATGAGCCACTGAGGGCGATGGTGGTGAGGTTACATCGATTCCTGGACAAAGAGGTGGGACAGGCAGACGAGGAGATGCATCGGAAGGGTAATGAGCTCTGGGTATACCAGGACCTAGGTGCGGAATTGGCCAAGAGGAGAGCGGGTTTCAACCAAGTGAAGACTGCCCTCTTTAAGAAGTGGGGGAAAGTTTGTGATGTTGAGTGGGAAACTGGAGTGGATGCCAATGGTCCTGGTGAATACCTGTGCCCCAAATTGGGATGACGCGAATTAATGAGGCGGATGATGCAGAAGATTCCGGACCTGGACTTGCACCAGCAGATAATGGGGTGTATTTTAATACGGTTATTGAGCCGAACTTGGACCGGTGAAATCAGCGGTTGGGGAGGGTATCAGCAGTGGCGAGGGAGTTCAAAGGGTTCATGGAGCATGTGGGGGGCCGAGGGCAAAGGTATTTTCGTACTTTTCCCATGTGCATAGGTGTACTCCCAGATTGACTACTTGGTGATGGATAAGACTCTGCTGGCTGGTGGTGGTTGGCTCGGAGTATTCAGCGATTGTGGTCTCGGACCACGCTGGTTAAAAAAAGGAGGCAGGGTTGATGGAGGTTAATGGCGGGGAGGGTGGAGCGATGGAGTGTTAGCTATTTATTTGCTATCTGAATTCCTGTTTGTCTCTTTTTGTTTGTGGTTGTGTTTGATGCATACATAAACATGCTTTAATAAAAACATTTAAAAAAAAACATATTTTTCTATTTATGTCTCTCATTCATGTTGGTAAGAAAGTTTCCAATTTAGACTTGTCAATTTCTCTTACGAGTATCAGTCATTAGAATATTAACATTTTGTAATTTGCAACAAACACATCTGTGATAACAGAATTTTGTTTGATTCAAAATTCAACATGTAATTCTTTAAAACAATGACCTTAGCAAGTAAGGCATGAAACTCTGTAGTTTCCTCTGTTTTATAAACTTTCTGAAGTCTGTAGTATACAAAACAAAAGCTACAGCAGATGTGTAATAATTCTGTCAGTTTTATCATTTTTAATCTTGAAAGTCCTGTTAAACTAGAGGAACCAGTAACAGTTAATTATAGGCAATGTCACATGGAATTTCCATAGGAAATATTTGCACAGCACTTTCCAGTGCAGAACAATTTTTTGTTTATTATTCTTTCACGGAATGTGGGCGTCACTGGCAAGACCAGCATTTTTTTATTGCCCATCCCTAATTGCCCTTGAGAAGGTGATGGTGAGCTGCCTTCTTGAACCACAGCCGGTCATGTGGTGTAGGTACATCCAGAGTGCTGTTTGAAAGAAAGTTCCAGGATTTTGACCCAGCAATAGTGAACAAACGACAATATAGTTCAAAGTCACGTTGATAAGTGGCTTGGAGGGGAACTTGCAGGTTTTGATATTCCCATGCAGCTGCTGCCCTTCCCCTTCTATGATGTGGAGATGCCGGCGTTGGACTGGGGTGAGCACAGTAAGAAGTTTTACAGCACCAGGTTAAAGTCCAACAGGTTCATTTCAAACACTAGCTTTCAGAGCACTGCTTCTTTGGTTCAAATGGGAAAAGTGCTGCTGGAATTCTGGATTCCCATTTTGGGGACACACACATTCTCAACTCTCTGACACACATACACACACACTTACACAGATAAATATACTCACTCCCAACCTCCCTCTCCCACGCACTCGCAATCACCTCTCCTCATTTCTCTTTCACACAATCACCTCTCCTCATTTCTTTCACACACATTCTCATCTCTCTCACACATACACACTCATCTCTCGTACACAGACACCTTCTTCACACACTTACCTCTCACACACTCACTCCTCTCACACACATCTCACATTTCTCACACTCGTATCTCTCACACTCGCATCTCTCACACATACTCATCTCATACTCATCTCACACACAAATACAGCTATCACACAAACAGTCCTATCTCTCTCACACACACTCACCTTTCTCACTCACGCTCACTTTTCACACACACTCACCTCACAGGCGTATCTTTCTTTCAGGCACAAATATGCATGATGCCCCATCAATTACAACGAGACGAGAGTAGAGAGTAATCGAGGCATTATTAAGCAGAGATGTGTAGCCTCCTGCAGCTGCTGCCGAAATGGTTGCAGCTCGGTGAGCACACACATTTATACTCCGCCTACTGGGCGGAGCCAGCAGGCAGGGATCTACCCCGTACCTGTAGTATAGGAGCCTTACCGTATTACATATCATGTACATGATATATTCAAACAATGGTGACTACCACATTCACCCCGTTAAAAGAGTCCAGCAGGGGTGGTGGAAAAACTAGTTACATGTATGTGAGCATTTTTAAAGTATACATTTTTGGAGGATGATCACAAATTCAGCCAGTCGGGTGCCTTGATCCTCCGCTGTGAGCGCCACAGTCCCGGTGGCGATGGAGGCGCCGGCTCAGGCGCCGGTGACTCCGGGAGCATGTAGGCCTCATCTTCATCCCCGGGTGGGACCAAGGGGAGGACGGATCATCCTGGAGCGGGTGCTGTGGTGAGGTGCGCTGGGGAGAGGATGGGTGGCGCCATGGCAGTTGGGGGGGGGGGGGGGGAACCAGCTGGTGCCAGGTCCCTGAGGGAGACTGTGTCTTGTTTGCCGTCGGGGAACAGCACGTACTGCGGGTTTGCATGGAGTAGCTGTACCCTCTCGACCAACGGATCTGCCTTGTGGAGCCGCACATGCTTGCGGAGGAGAACGGGTCCTGGAGCTGCCAGCCACGTTGGGAGTGAAACCCCAGAGGTGGACTTCCTGGGGAAGGCTAGGAAACGTTCATGGGGGGTTTCGTTAGTTGCCGTGCAAGGTAGCGATCGGATGGAGTGGAGCCCGTCGGTGAGGACCTCCTGCCAGTGGGAGACCGGGAGATGTTTACACCGTAGGGCCAGCAGGGCGGCCTTCCAGACCGTCCCGTTCCCCCTCTCCACTTGCCCGTTTCCCCGGGGGTTGTAGCTGGTCGCCCTGCTCGAGGCAATGCCCTTGCTGAGCAGGAATTGCCGCAGCTCATCACTCGTAAAAGGAGGATCCCCGGTCGCTGTGGATGTAAGCAGGGAAGCCGAACAGAATGAAGATGCTAGTGAGGGCTTTGATGACTGTGGCAGACGTCATATCGGGGCATGGGATGGCGAAGGGGAATCTGGACTATTTGTCGACCACGTTAAGGAAGTACGTGTTTCGGTTGGTGGAGGGGCCCTTTGAAATCCATGCTGAGGCATTTAAAGGGACGGGAGGCGTTCACCAGGTGTGCTCTATCTGGCCGGGAGAAGTGCGGTTTGCACTCCGCACAGACCTGGCAGTCTTTGGTGACAGCCCTGACTTCCGCAATGGAGTAAGGTAGGTTGCGGGCCTTTACGAAGTGGAAGAACCGGGTTACCCCTGGGTGACAGAGACCATTGTGTAAGGCCCGGAGCCGGTCCACTTGTGCGCTGGCACATGTACCTCGGGATAGGGCATCGGGGGGCTCGTTGAGCTTACCGGGGCAATACAAAATCTCGTAATTGTAGGTGGAGAGCTCAATCCTCCACCTCAAGATCTTGCCCCACTGTGTGTTATTGAACATGAAGGCAACCAACCCTTTGTCAGTGAGGAGAGTGAATCTCCTGCCGGCCAGGTAATGCCTCCAATGCCACACAGCTTCTATGATGGCTTGGGCCTCCTTCTCGAAGGAGGAGTGCTAAATTTCAGTGGCATGGAGGGTGCGTGAAAAGAATGCCATGGGTCTGTCGGCCTGGTTTGAGGGTGGCGGCTAGAGCGACGTCTGATGCATCGCTCTTGACTTGAAAGGGGAACGTCTCGTCGACCGCGTGCATTGTGGCCTTGGCGATGTCGGCCTTGATACGGTTGAAGGCCTGGTGAGCCTCGACCATCAGGGGGAAAGCGGTGGAGTGAATGAGTGGGCGATCCTTGTCCACATAGATAGGGACCCACTGGGCGTAGTATGAGAAGAGCCCCAGGCATCGGTTGAGGGCCTTGAGGCAGTGGGGGAGGGGGAGTTCCATGAGGGGGCGCATGCGATCGGGGTCAGGCCCTAGAACTCCATTTTGCACCACATAGCCAAGGATGGTTAAGCGGTTGGTGCTGAACACGCACTTCTCCTTGTTATACGTAAGATTCAGGAGTTTGGCGGTGTGGACGAATTTGGAAAGGTTAGCATCGTGGTCCTGCTGGTCATGGCCGCAGATGGTGACGTTATCCCTACGGGAAGGTGGCCCGCAGTCCGTACCAGTCAACAATTTCCATCTCCCGTTGGAAGATCGAGACCCCATTAGTGTCGCCGAAGGGAACCCTAAGGAAGTGGTAAAGGCAGCCGTCTGCTTCGAAAACAGTGTATGGGCTGTCCGCTTTGTGAATGGGGAGCTGGTGGTAGGCAGATTTCAGGTCCACTGTAGAAAAGACCCAGTACTGTGCAATCTGTTTGACCATATCAGATATGCATGGGAGGGGGTATGCTTCGAGCTGCGTGTATCGATTGATGGTCTGACTGTAGTCAACGATCATCCTGTGTTTCTCCCCAGTGGGAGGGCAGCACGGTAGCACAAGTGGATAGCACCATGGCTTCACAGTGCCAGGGTCCCAGGTTCGATTCCCTGCTGGGTCACTGTCTGTGCAGAGTCTGCACGTTCTCTCCATGTCTGCGTGGGTTTCCTCCAGGTGCTCCGTTTCCTCCCACAGTCCAAAGACGTGCAGGTTAGGTGGATTGGCCATGATAAATTGCCCGCAGTGGCCAAAAAGGTTAGGAGGGGTTATTGGGTTAGGGTGGAAGGGAGGGCTTCAGTGGGTCGGTGCAGATTCGATGGGCTGAATGGCCTCCTTCTGCACTGTATGTTCTATGTTCTATGTTCTTCATAACTACCACTTGGGCTCTCCAGGCGCTGTTGCTGGCCTCGTGATGCCTTCCCGCAGTAGCCGCTGGACCTCAGACCTGATGATGGTCCTGTCCTGGACACTGTACCGTCTGCTCCTGGTGGCGACGGGTTTGCAATCCGGGGTGAGGTTTGCAAACAGGGAAGGTGGGTCGACCTTAAGGGTCGTGAGGCCGCATACAGTAAGGGGTGGTAGGGGCCTGCCAAATTTCAGAGTTAGACTTTGGAGGTTGCACTGGAAGTCCAGGCCGAGTAGCAAGGCAGCGCAGAGGTTGGGGAGGACGTAGAGCCGAAAGTTGCTGAACTCTACGCCCTGGATGATGAGGGTGGCCGTGCAGTGCCTCGGATCTCCACGGAGTGGGTTCCGGAGGCCAGGGAGATTCGTTGGGTAATGGGGTGTACCGCGAGGGAGCAGCGCCTTACCGTATCGGGATGGATGAAGCTCTCCGTGCTTCCGGAGTCGAGAAGGCAGGATGTCTTGTGCCCATTGACCTTTACCGTCGTCGACGCGGTTGCGAGGTTGTGCGGCTGGGACTGGTTGAGCGTGATGGAGGCAAGCTGCGGCTGGTGCTGGTAGGCCCTGGGCTGGTCGGCGGCGGTTGAGAGTGATGAGCGGCCTGATGAGGTGCTCAATGAGCAGGGGCCCTGAGGCGAGGAAGATGGCGGCGCCTACAGGGTGCATGTGGCGGGTGGAGTTAAAGATGGCAGCGCCCACGGGCCGCATAAGGTCTGATGGGGGAAGATGGCGGTGCCCACGAGCTGCACGTGTTCTGAAGTGAGGAAGATGGCGGTGCCCATGGGCCGCACGTGTGCTGCTGCAAGGAAGATGGCGGCGCCCACGGGCCGCACGTGTTCTGATGCGAGAAAGATGGCGGCGCCCACGGGCCGCACGTGGGATTCGAGCCGAAAATGACGCCGCCCACGGGTCGCACGTGGGGGGTGCAGGAACAATGGGCCTGGTTACAGCAGCGATCGACCGGGCCTGGCACACCGCTGCAAAATGTCCTTTCTTCCTGCAGGCTTTGCAGATTGTGCTCCGTGCCGGACAGCACTGCCAGAGGGGGGGCTTTGTCTGCCTGCAGAAATAGCACTTGGGCCCCCTGGGGTTGGTTGGCTGGGGGCGGTCGCTTTTGGGGTCCATGATGGGGCGGTCGCTGGTGGGGTCCACGGTGTCCAGGAGCCTTGCGGTCGGGGGCGTATACTTGTACATTGCGGAACGCAACCGTTAGTGAGGTTGCAAGTTTCTTGGCCACCGTGAGGTCGAGGGTAGCCCCTTCTAAGAGGCGCTGGCGGATGTACGCCGACCCTATGCTCGTAACGAAAGCGTCCCTGATTAGGAGTTTGGAATGTTCAACAGCCGAAACTGCCTGGCAATCGCAGTCCCTCGTCAGGGCGTGCAGAGTACGCCAGAAATCTTCCATGACTCACCGGGGAGTTGATGCCGTGTGGACAGGAGGTGCCTGGCGTAGAGTTTGTTGGTCTGCCGGGTGTAGTTCTCTTTCAGAAGAGCCATGGTCTCAGCATAGGTGGGTGTGTCCCGGATAAGGGGAAAGATAGCGGAGCTCAGCCATGTATACAGGATCTGGAGTTTCTGTGCTTCTGAGGGTTGTTCCGTCGCAGATCCGATGTAGGCTTCAAAGCAAGCTAGCCAGTGGGCGAAGGCCGACGCGGCGTTGTCTGCTTGAAGGTTCAGTTGCAGGCGATCTGGATTGATGCAGAGGTCCATTGTTGTAAAATATCTGCTTAATAAATTGATGCACCATCAATTACGACGAGATGAGAGTAGAGAGTAATCAAGGCTTAATTAAGCAGAGATGTGTAGCCTTCTGCAGCTGCTGCTGAAATGGCTGCAGCTCAGTGAGCGCACACATTTATACTCCACCTACTGGGCGGAGCCAGTAGTCAGAGATCTACCCCCATACCTGTAGTACAGGAGCCTTACCGTATTGCATCTCATGTACGTGATATATACAAACAGTGGTGACTACCACACACACTCACCTCTCATCTCTCTCACACACATTCATACGCACTCACCTCCCTCTCTCACACACTCACATCTCTCAAACACACTCACCTCTCTTATACACACACTCATTCGCCTCTCATCTCTCTCACACTCACCTCTTATACACACACTCACTCGCCTCTCATCTCTCTCACACTCACCTCTCTTGTACACACACTCACTCGCCTCTCATCTCTCTCACACACTCACCTCTCATCTCTCTCACACACTCACCTCTCTTATACACACTCACTCGCCTCTCATCTCTCTCACACACACTCACCTCTCTTATACACACTCACTCAGCTCTCATCTCTCACTCACTTCTCTTGTACACACACTCACTCGCCTCTCATCTCTCACACACACTCACCTCTCTTATACACTCACTCGTCTCTCATCTCTCAGACACTCACCTCTCTTGTACACACACTCACTCGCCTCTCATCTCTCTCAGACTCACCTCTCTTGTACACACTCACTCGCCTCTCATCTCTCTCTCACACACTCACCTCTCTTATACACACACTCTCTCACCTCTCATTTCTCTCACACACTCACCTCTCTTATACACGCACTCATGCGCGTCTCATCTCTCTCACACAGTCACTCATGTATCTCACATAAACATTCACTCATCTCTCACACGCAAACTCAGCTCTCTCTCTTACTCACGCAAACCCTCAACTCGCTCTCTTCCACACATGCACACAAACATACATGAACAAACCCAGCCCTCTCTTGCACACACACATGTATACACAGACAATCCCTCAGCCCTCTCTCACACAAATCACTGATCCCTACTCACTCTGCACCCCAAACCTCACCCCATTTTCCCCTTTGCCACCCTCTCCTAGGTTCAATGACCCTCTCACTCAGTGTCCGATGCCCTCTCGCTCCCACTCCAAGGCCAACTCACCCTCTCACTTCCTATCCGAGGCCCACTTTCTGTCTCACTCCCAGTCCGAGGCTTCATTTGTGCTAGGTATGACATCAACCAGTGGAGAGTTTCCCCCGACTCCCATTGATTCCAGTTTTGCTCGGGCTCTTTGATGCCACACTTGGTCAAATACGATTTTGATATCAAATGCAGGCACTCTCACCTCACGTCTGGAGTTCATTCTTTTGTCCACTTTTGAATGAAAGCTGTAGTGCAGTCAGGAGCTGAACGGCCTGGCAGAACACAAACTGAGTGTCATTGAGCTGGCTATTACTGAGTAAGTGCCGCTTGGTAACACTGTCATCGGCCCCTTCCACCACTTCACTGATGATCAAGATAGGTTGATATGGTGGTTATTGGCTGCTTTGGATTTGTCCTGCTTTTCGTGACAGAACATATCTGGGCAATTTTCCACAATGCACTGTAGACACCAGTATTGTAGCTGGACTGGAACAACTTGCTTAATGCTGGAGCACAAGTCTTCATACTATTGCTGGAACATTGTCAGGGCCTTTGCAGTATCCAGTGCCGTTAGCCATTTCTTGATATCAGGTTGAGTGAATTGAATTGGCTTAATGCTGGAACCTGTGATTCTGCCTTGTCTTATGCACTGATGTACTGGCTTCCCCCAACATTGAGGGTGGGGATATTTGTGGAGCCTCGTCCTCCAGTTAGTTGTTTAATCGTGTACCACCATTCACGAGTGGATGTGGCAGGACTGCAGAACTTAGATCTGATCCACTGGTTGTGTGATCACATAACCCTGTCTATTGTATGCTACTTCTGCTATTTGGCACAGAAGTAGTCCTTTGCTGTAGCTTCACCAAATTGATACCTCATCTTTAGGTATGTCTGGTGATGCTGCTGACATGTCCTCCTGCATTCTTGAATGACATGTCTTTTTGCACTCTTCATTGAACCAGGGTTGATCCTGATTTGATGGTATTGGTAAGTGGGGGATATGCCTGGCCATGTGGCTACCAATTGTGACTGTATACAATTTTACTGTTGCTGATGGCTCACAGAGCCTCATGACTGCCCAGTTTTGAGTTCCTAGTTTAGCACTGTTTAGCACTATGCTTGTGCCACACATCACAATGGAGGGTATCCTCAGTGTGAAGATAGGACTTAGTCTTCGCAAAGGGGTGATCATTCATACAATATTATTACAGGTGCATCTGCAACAGGTAGATTTGTGAGGACAAGATCAAGTAGGTTTTTCCCTCTTGTTGGTTCCCTCACCACTTGCCGCAAGCCCAGTCTCGCAGCTATGTCCTTTAGGATTCATCCAACTTGGTCAGTGGTGGTGCTTCCGAGCCACTACTGGCAGTAGTCATTTAACTCTCCTGCCCCAAGTACATTTTGTGCTCTAGCCCCCCTCAGTGCTTACTCCAAGTTTTGTTTAATATAGAGTACTGCTTCACCAGCTGAAGGAGGGCGGAGGGTGGTCATCAGCAGACGGTTTCCGTGCCCATATTTGACCTGGTGCCATGAGACCATGGGGTCCAGAGTTGATATTCACAACTCACAGGCCAACTCCCTCTTTACTGTGCATCACTGTGTCGCCACATCTGGTGGGTATGACCAGTCAGTGAGACAGGACATACCGAGGGATGGCAATGATGGTGTCTGGAACACCATGTCATGACATAATATCAACCCCCATGTCATTTAAATCAAAAGATAAATGCTTACAAGTCCTGGTGAGTATTTCCAACAAATGTTTGTTTTTATGTGTTTTCCAGCATCCACAGTATTTTGTATTTGTAAGATCTATCATTTGACCTACAGTAACCTAAAAGTGACTTGCCAAACCACACCCAACTATAAAACAAACAGTACTAAATCAAAGATGTCTGAATGGATGGTATGACTGGATTGTGTCATGTGAAGTATGATATAATTGGATAAATGATGATTACAGAAGGTAAATAATTGGCAGACAGGCAATCTTACACAATTTAATATACCAATGCTATACCAATTTTGGAAAAGGGAGGTCCTGGCCAGTTTGCTCTTGTTGTCAAAACAGATCAACTCAGTGTATTATAATTGAGATATAATCAATTTAATTACTGTTAATGAAAACCTAAGTGTTATGGATTTGCATTAATTCTTATTGGCCTGAGTGAAGCGCTATTGTATTAATGTGTTCATAAGTCCTAGAGTGGGAAACAGAGAGAGAGAGGAACAGCCATGTAAATAAACCTCTAATGTTTTAAACCTTCGTGCTCCCTGGTGTCACACCTCCAAAACACAACATGAAGAGAAATCATGAAAGTAATACAAAGTAACCCTTGACTGGACCTCAGAAATATAATGGATAAACATGTCAATAAAGAGTGCTATTGTGTTAGCTGTTCATGACCATTTAAGACCAAATTGGGCTGGGTAACATTCTGAAAGAGGGTTAACTGGTGTCCTGATTATAACATCATTAAGTTCCAAGAAATTCCCATGTGGCATGATGTTGCCATGGGGATGAACAGCTCAGAAGAAAATGGTGAAACAAAGCAAATAGCAGTGCAGTTCGGTCAACCAGTTCAGACCACATTGTGAATTTCTGCGAAGAAGAAACAAGCAAGGTTCATTCCGAGTAGAACAGTTTTTTGTTTAGTCGTCTTTGAAAATATCCTGGTGTTGAAGTAGATCTCTGAGAATATAATAGAGAGAACTGTGTTAATGTGTCTGTTACACAGTTCATAGAATCATAGAATTTACAGTGCAGAAGTAGGCCATTCTGCCCATTGAGTCTACACCGGCCCTTGAAAGAGCACCCTACCTTAGGCCACACCTCCACCCTATCCCCATAACCCAGAAACCCCACCTAAAGTTTGGCGCTACAGGACAATTTAGCGTGACCAAACCACCTAAACCAGCACTTCTTTGGACTTTGGCAGGAACCCGGAGGAAACCCGCGAAGACACGGGGAGAACATGCAGACTTCGCACACATAGTGACGCAAGCTGGGAATCAAACCTGGGTCCCTGGCGCTGTGAAGCAACATTACTAATCACTGAAAGGAACAGTGAGCAGAATGCAGGAAGAGCAAATAATTCTGGATTGAAACCATTGCTGTTGTCTCAGTGCTATTTGCACCCACTAGATGGTTTAAACCAGGGGTGGGCAAACTTTTCCGTGCAAGGGCCACATTCAGAAATTCACAATTTTAAAGGGCCGCATAGTATATTAATTAATAGTCCGGGTTGTAACCAATTAGCGTGCGGCATATACCTCAGCGCTTCCCCCGGCGGCATCCTGCCTTTAGCCCTCTTTTTCTCTACTTTTCAAAAACGGCGCTTCAACCGGTTATGATTCTGGGCGCCTCATATAGAACATAGAACACAGAACAGTACAGCATAGAACAGGCCCTTCGGCCCTCGATGTTGTGCCGATCAATGATCACCCTACTCAAGTCAACGTATCCACCCTATACCAGTAACCCAACAGCCCCCCCCCCCCATTAACCTTATTTAAAAAAAAAAAAATTTTTTAATTAAAACATTTTTTTAATTTATTTTTTGACTTGATCTTGGTGGGCCGCATAAAGACCTTTGGCGGGCCGCATGCAGCCCGCGGGCCGTAGTTTGCCCACCCCTGGTTTAAACAAATCAGAGAAGGGAGGCTCTGGGGAAATCTATGCCATCAGGACTCTTGTGTTCCAAGTGAAAGAGGGTTCATAGACATGTGCCCCATCAGTGGTATCCATGTCCGGGGACTTTGGATGGAATACTCGTAAATGCGACTCAAAGGCTAAAACAATTGGACGAGAAGAGAGAAATCCTACAAAACGGAGACTGAGTTGGAAAGACTGTGAAATTTTACATGGGGTCTACAGGGGTTCCAACAAGAGCCAAATCTGTTCTGGAAAGCAAATAGTACTCTGTGCCATTGTAATGTAGGATGATTGAGAGCTGAATGTTATTTTCTTTCTTGTGGTTTAATTGGGAATAGATATAGTAATTAAGGGTATTGTATTTATTGTATAGCTCAGTTGGCTGGACAACTGGTTTCTGATGCAGAACGAGACCAACAACATGGGTTCAATTCCTGTACTGACTGAGATTATTCATGAAGGCCCACCTTCTCAACCTTGCCCACCACCAGAGGTGTGGTGATTCTCAGGTTAAATCACCACCCAGTCAGCTCTCCCCATCAAAGGGGAAAGCAACCTATGGTCATCTGGGACTATGGATACATTACTTTTTTTAAAATTTTGAGTACCCAATTATTTTTGTTTCCAATTAAGGGGCAATTTAGCGTGGGCAATCCACCTAACCTGCACATCTTTGGGTTGTGGGGGTGAGATCTACAGACACGGGGAGAATGTGCAAACTCCACACAGACAGTGACCCGGGGCCAGAATCGAACCCAGGTCCTCAGCGCTACTAACCACTGCACCATCGTGCTGCCCCAACTTTACTTTTTTTTATTCAGTAGTATTGTTTAAGGGGTAATTCTAAACTATTTTTGGGTGTGAGGTTAAAGAATTTAATATTGCATTAATAATAAAGTTTTATTTTAAAATACCAAATCCTTATTTCTTCGTGCAATTACTCCTGGAACTAAGTACTCTTTCCGCACAGTCTTACAAAATAAAATAAAATATTAGGGTTTTGGTCCAGTATCCTAGTCACTGTTGGGGTCTGGTCTGGGATTGCAATACTTTGGGAAGATTCATTTCTTTAAGTTATTGGTCTCTACAGGGGTTGTAACACAGCATGTACAATACAATAACATTCTTACCTTTTTGCATCTGTTTCAGGCAGCTGGTGACACAGCATGTTCATGTTCCAACATGCTATACAGCAGTGCAGCAGTACGTGATGTTTATGCTTACATTTCCCCACACAGTGAGTGTATGATCTCTGGCTAACCATCTGTGAGAGAGGGTGTGTGTTCAAGATGAAAATTACCACAGAGAAAGAAACAAAATGGTAAAGCAGTCAGAAACTATTTTTCACCATGCGCAGTGGCTTGGAGTTTCACAAGGCGTCAATTTTTCTGAAGAGGTTGATGATTTTGGCTGCTGATGCAAGGTCAGGAAATCCCAAAAGAATGGATTTCCTGAACATCCTACAGGATTTAACACCATGGCTCCTTTGAATTTTTTTGTGCAGTTCCTGCCCAAGGACAGCTTGATTGATAGTCTGAATGGGTTTGAGACAGTAAATTAGCTCACAAGCCTGAAATGTACAAGAGCAGATGGATGTATGGACATAAGAAGAGACTCACAAAGAGGACTTAATCATGCTGGGGGCGGGAGGGGGGGGGGGGGGGGGTGTACACCAGAATTTTGATGGTGCTTGAGAGTGTCCTAATTACAGGTGTGGGGATAAAATGTGGCCCTGGTTGTTGGGGATGGGGTTGGGGGGGTAGGTGTTTCAATGGTGGTGTGGGGAGAAACAAATGGCAGAGACTGGGTTTGTTGGGTAGCATTCCTGTTTCTCCTGGCCCCCAAGCAGTGCTGTAAAGACTCAGAAAGCTGAACGGTAAGATGAATGTCGATTTATTTACAGTCACAAAAGTCTGCCTACGGCAACAAATATATTTACAGAGTACAGTCCCTTTGGGACAACCAACATGCCGGTCTCTGTCCAGGCCAGCATTTATACCAAGTTCTTATGAGCCACAGCTGGATGGGCCTCTGCCCACTAGCGGGGAAGCTCATATTCCACAAGTCCCACAGGGAGATCAATCGAGATATCCACATGGGGGTTATTACACCTTCCTTCAGCAATTAAGTTTCCCAAGGTTTGGAAAATATGGCTGCGTGTGGTTGAAAATAATTGACTATTATAATAAAGCTGGTTATAATATTTAAAAGACCAACCCACATCCCAAAAGCAAGCTGGTCATTTGTCCCTTGTCCAGCCTTTTCAAACCAAAAGTGGGAAGGTTCACGAGTGAATCAGGTCCTGTTCCAGATTTTTTGCAATCTCATCTCTGTCAACACCTGTTTTCATCAGAGAATTTACAGTGCTGAAGGAAGCCATTCGGCCCATCGAGTCTGCACCGACCCTTGGAAAGAGCACCCTACCCAAGCCCACACTTCCACCCTATCCCCGTAACCCCACTTAACCTTTATGGACACTAAGGGAAATTTAGAATGGTCAATCCGCCTAACCCGCACATCTTTGGACTGTTTTGGAGTTACTATTCAGCCCATTACTTCACAGAAAATGTGCACATTTCTGAAGTCTGAAAGGATAACAAATGTTTCACTTTTGCACCCCAAAATTTGAGTCCCTTTACAGTTCCCAATGTGGTAAACTCTGTAGTGAGCAATTGAAGATATTTATCGGGAACAGCTTATATCTTAGTCTTAGTGAGACAATGGTGTTTGCGTGAAACATGATGGCTTAATAGACAGTGATGGACAACAGAAAGAATGGGTGAATGAAAAATAGGAAATGAGTAAGATTGCGTTGGATAATGTGCGCTAACAATGGTAGGTAGGATGTCATGTGCGTTCGGGATCCTAATATTAGCTTAAATACCCAAAACAAAGCAAAATAGAGGGATTGCACTTGTTCCTTATGCTATTTCCAAAATATTGTCAGTACTGCTGCCAGATCAATCAAGATGGGACAAGATCTGATGGTTTGTAAAGGATGTCTGGGTGATGAAGAATGTTTTCATTCTGGTGTAATATGTAAATCACTTACTCAGACATGTGTACACTAGCCCTATGTATTTTTTTAAATTACCTTTCTTTCAGTTGGCATCTTGTAAGAAGTAAGAATCCTAATGCACATCAGAATACGAATGGATGCAGTCATAATTGTATAACTATTGGTGCGGTTGAAAGGATGGATTTTTAGGATTTTCAAAGTGGAGAAGGTTCAAAGTGGAGGAGTTTATAGAGAGAGTCCCAATATTTTGAGTCAAGTTGCTGAAAATACTGCAAACAAAGTGAGGGGTATATTTGGGTTAGAAAAGCAAATACATGTACTAGCATGTAGGGTAGCAGTTTGCAAGAGTAGGGGAAGGCATTTACAGACCAAGACTTGGAATTTTCTGAGCCAATATTTCCACTACCAGCCAGTGGGCCGACTTGGCATGTTTTCCCTCCTGGTCCTTTTGGATCTAGCCAATTTGGCTAAAATAAAGTACCTATTAAGGCTACTCCGCCTCTGCTAACTGGAATTTTCAAGCCAGCATGTGGGCCCTCTGCTGAGGTTAAAATATGGTCATGGGATGGTGGCGGCCTCCCAGTGGCAGTGGGTTAGGGGCAAGCCAAACATTCTTCCCTCACAGAAAATACATTGCAGAAGAGGCCCTTCGGCCCATCGAGTCTGAACCAACTGTCCTGCATGGAAAACCACCATCCCACCCCCTAAATAACCACAGGGTTACCGCCTCGTGGAGGGCTTACTTCATCTTGAGGCATCCTCTTTCTCCTGCCTGGATTTGGATTTGCTTATTGTCACGTGTACCTAGGTACAGTGAAATGTATTTTTCTGCGAGCAGCTCAACAGATCATTAAGTACATGGAAAGAAAAGGGAATAAAAGAACATACATAATAGGGCAACACAAGGTATACAATGTAACTACATAAGCTCTGGCATCGGATGAAGCATACAGGAGTGTAGTGTTCATGAGGTCAGTACATAAGAGGGTCAATTAGGAGTCTGGTAACAGTGGGGAAGAAGCTGTTTTTGAGTCCGTTTGTGCATGTTCTCAGACGTCTGTAGGACTGATGTAGCCTACATCAGCAGCTCTCACTTCTGATGGTAGGGAGGCTGATCTTTCAGTACTGGAGGGAATCCTAATCACCATGCATCCTCTGGAGCTCACATCATTCTGAATTAGATGAGGGTCCTGTCCTGGAGGTGGCTAAATAAATCACACTCATATGTAGTTCCTGACTCTAATTTCTTCTCGATGGCAGGATCAGGACCCACAAGTAAGAGTCCATCCCCATGTTAAGAGAGTATCTAATGTAGATTTGATGAGGCAGAGGTGATAGATGAGCAAGAGATGGATCTGGGTGTCATTTTTGACAATTTTAGCTTTTGCATACCCCTTCTCACTGCTCCCTCCCAGACACTGCTATTGGACATTTCATAAAGATTTTCATAGAATTTACAGTGCAGAAGGAGGCCATTTGGCCCATCAAGTCTGCACCGGCTCTTGGAAAGAGCACCCTACCCAAGCCCACACCTCTACCCTATCCCCATAACCTAGTAACCCCACCCAACACCAAGGGCAATTTTGGACACTATGGGCAATTTAGTATGGCCAATCCCCCTAACCGGCACATCTTTGGACTGTGGGAGGAAACCGGAGCACCCGGAGGAAACGCACGCACAACAGGGGGAGAATGTGCACACTCCGCACAGACAGTGACCCAAGCCGGGAATCAAACCTGGGACCCTGGAGCTGTGAAGCAATTGTGCTAACCACTGTGCTACCATGCTGCCCTTACCTCCCCACCAGCATCATGTAAATGATAATAGAATGGACAGGATCGATGTTCCTGGTAGGTTTCCTTTTCATCTACTCCAGCTCCTACTCCTTCTCAAGAGTTTCTAAATCTGATTGACTCTGTGGATGAATTTACAAACCCATTTTTTGCAAAGCTCACCACATGTTATGAAAGGGCTGCAAAAGAACTTCATAAAGAGAGAACTTTACAACATAAAGAACATGCAGTCCATCGTGCCTTTATAATAATAATAATCTTTATTAGTATCACAAGTAAGCTTACATTAACACTGCAATGAAGTTACTGTGAAAATCCCCCAGTCTGTTCAGGTAGAGAGGGAGAATTCAGAATGTCTAAATCATCTAACAAGCACATCTTTCGTGACATGTGGAAGGAAACCGGAGCACCCGGAGGAAACCCACGCAGACATAGGGAGAACGTGCAGACTCCGTACAGACAGTGACCCAAGCTGGGAATCGAACCTGGGATCCTGGGGCTGTGAAGCAACAGTGCTAACCACTGAGCTACCGTGCCGACCAACTAAGGGGGCAGGAAAGGAAAGGAAAGGGTGACTCTAACAAAACAGATAAGGAACATTTATTGCATTTTAAATTTATATGTGAAGTAACTGTAACCCTCAAATCCTTCAAATAGATTTTGAAAGTGTGTACTAAATTGCCTGAAGGGGGTGCTCAAATCTCATTTTAAAATTAATTTCTAAATTTCAAAAACTCTTATGACACCAACAACAGCTTGTATTTAAGCACTGTCAATATTGTTAAACCATTGCAAGCTGCTTCAAAGGAGCATTATTGAACATGTTATTGCCAGATTAGGGCAATTTTCAAAAAAACAGTTTTAAGGAGGAAGGAGAGGTAAAGAGGTTTAGGAAGGCAATTCAGAGTTTTAGGGTTTAGTACCTTAAGGCCAATAGGAGAATGATTGAAATTGGGGATTCTCAAGAGGACAGGAGTGCAGCTATTTTGGACTGTGGCAGCATGATGAAGATGGCACGCCAGCAGCACAGTTCAATTCCCGTACCAGCCTCCCCGAACAGGTGCCGGAATGTGGCGACTGGGGGTTTTCACAGTAACTTCATTTGAAGCCTACTTGTGACAATAAGTGATTTTCATTTCATATCATTTTAGATATAGGTATAGGGAACGGTGAGGCCACGGTGGGTTTTGAAAACAGGGATGAGACTTTTGTTGTGAGGATGTGATTTTACAAGCTTGGATTTTGCACTCCCATTCATTCGAGTGTGAATGGCAGAATGGCAACAGGAGTGCAAAACCTCATGAGAGACCCAAATCGCGTTATGCGTTGGCAGGAAATCCCATTGTGATTTCCCTGCCTCCCCGCCCCGTGACATAACGGGAATCCGGACATTCAATGGTGGCCATGCCATTGGATTAAATTTAAAGTCTAATTGTCAGGCCTCGACGCCTAAAACATCCCCCTTCCCTTGAGGGAAAGCCAATGTGAATTACAACTGGTCTCCCACGGCACGCACCTGGCAGGCAGGCCCATTAGAGGAGATAAGGTGAGCGCATTGCTCAGGGTAGGGTGGAAGAGGGTCATGCCTGAATAGTGCCTGGGTACTGTCCCAGGGCAGTGCCGTGAGGTGGGAGATGGGGGGAGTGGGGTCTCTCCCTTTACTTTTGTGTACTAGGGCTGCCTTTAAAATTTGTGCCCTGATGCACCATCAATTACACGCGAGTCAAGTTGTACAGAACAAAGTAATGGTTTTAATACTCTAAGATGTAGCCTGTCTGCTGCTGAACCCAGACTAGAGGCAGGGCTACAGATCAGCCAACTATATACAACACCCAGTGGGCAGAGCCACGGAAGAACAACAATATATAACACAGTGAGTAAAAATGGAACAAACAGTAACAGAGAATATATACAGCGCTGTAACTAAAAGTGGAACAACAGTGGAACTACAATAACAGTGCTTCACCACATTCACCCCCTGTTAAAAAAAAGGTCCAGTGGGGATGAAGCAAACGTATAGATTAAGGGTGGTATTCTCACCCCCCACCCACGCCGAGTGGGAGAATCGCCGGGGCGCCGCCATGGCAACACCCGCACACGATTCTCCCACCCCCCCCCCCCGAAACCAGTGGCCGCAAGAATCGCGCCGGGCCGCTCGGAGAATCGCCGCAAACGGCGAGCGGCGATTCTCCGGCCCAGATGGGCCGAGCGGCCACTCCGACACGACAGGCTCCCGCTGGCGCCGTCCACCCCGCTGCCGGCGGGAACTGTGCGGGTACGCTGGGGAGGGCGGCTTGTGGGGGGTGGGGGGAAGGAGGCTCCTTCACCGGGGGGGGCCTCCAATGGGGTCTGGCACGCGATCGAGGCCCACCGATTGGCGGGCCGGCCTCTCCCCTCCACGGGCCTATCTCCTTCCGCAGCCGGCCCCAGAACACCGGCGCCATGTTGGTGAGGGGCCGGCGCACGTAAGAAGTTCCCTGCGCATGCGCAGGATGGCCCAACTGCGCATGCGCAGGAATGAGCTGCCCCAACTGCGCATGCGCGGGTTGGCGTGGCACCCATTTGGTGCTGCGTAAGGACGATGGAGTGGCGTGACCTGCCCAGTGCCGTGCTGGCCCCCACCATGCCCAGGCCCAGTTCGCGCCGTCGTGAAACGTGACAGCGTTCACGACGGCGCGGGCACTTAGTCCCGGGAGCAGAGAATCCCGGCCAAAATCTATCAGGAGCTTTAACCTTCCACTGTGACTTCCTCAGTCCCGGCTGTAGTGTGGGCACTGGTGTTGAGACCTGCGACTCCAGAAGCGTGTTGTCCTCTTCTTCTTCTTCCGGAAGCACCGACAGAGAGGGAGACGGTGTCGTTGCGGGGGCGATGGTAATAGAGGTAGACAGTGGAGGGTCGGGTGGGGAACCAGCTGGTGCCAGGTCTCGGAGGGAGACTGTGTCCTGCTGCCCGTCCTGATGTGCCACGTAGGCATATTGTGGATTAGCGTGGAGAAGCATAACCCGCGCGACCAGGAGATCGGATTTGTGGTTCCTCACATGCTTCCGGAGGAGGACAAGCCCTGTGGCTGTCAGCCAGGACGGGAGCGAGACCCCTGAGGTGGACTTCCTGGGGAAGGCAAGCATACGCTCGTGAGGAGTCTCGTTGGTGGCAGTGCACAGAAGCGACCGGATAGAGTGGAGTGCATCGGGAAGGACCTCCTGCCAGTGGGAGACTGGGAGATTTCTAGACCGTAGAGCCAGGAGGACAGCCTTCCAGACCGTCGCGTTCTCCCTCTCCACCTGTCCGTTTCCCCGGGGGTTGTAGCTGGTAGTCCTGCTTGAGGCGATGCTGAGCAGGAACTGACGCAGCTCATCACTCATGAACGAGGAGCCCCGATCACTGTGGATGTAGGTGGGAAAACCGAACAAGGTGAAGGGGCTGTGCAGGACCTTGATGACAGTGGCCGAGGTCATGTCAGGGCATGGGATGGAGAAGGGAAAACATGAGTATTCATCAACGATGTTGAGGAAGTCCACGTTACGGTTGGTGGAGGGGAGGGGCCCTTTTAAGTCGATGCTAAGGCACTCAAAGGGGCGGGAAGCCTTCACCAGGTGCACTCTGGCCGATAGAAGTGCGGTTTGCACTCCACGCAGACCTGGCACTCCCTGGACATGGTCCTGACCTCCTCGATGTAATAAGGCAGATTGCGGGCCTTGACAAAATGAAAAAAATGGGTGACCCCTGGGTGATAGAGGTCATTGTGGAGGGCCCGAAGTCGGTCTACTTGTGCGCTGGCACATGTACTGCAGGATAGGGCATCTGGGGGCTCATTGAGCTTCCCAGGACGATACAAGAAGTCATAATTGTAGGTGGAGAGTTCGATCCTCCACCTCAGAATCTTGTCGTTCTTGATCTTGCCCTGCTGTGTATTATTGAACATGAAGGCTACCGCCATTGGTCAGTGAGGAAAGTGAATCGCCTGCCAGCCAGGTAATGCCTCCAATGTTGCACAGCTTCCACAGTGGCTTGGGCTTCTTTCTCGACGGAGGACTGTCGAATTTCAGAGCCCTGGAGGGTACGGGAAAAGAAGGCCACGGGTCTGCCTGCCTGATTGAGAGTAGCGGCCAGGGCAAAATCAGACGCATCGCTCCCCACCTGGAACTAGATGGACTTGTCCACAGCGTGCATCGTGGCCTTGGCAATGTCTGCCTTGATGCGGTTGAAGTCTAGGCGGGCCTCAGCTGACAGGGGAAAATGGGTGGATTTTATGAGTGGGCGGGCCTTGTTCGCATAGTTGGGGACCCACTGGGCATAGGACGAGAAGAACCCCAGGCATCTCTTCAGGGCCTTGGGGCACTGGGGAAGGGGAAGTTGTAGGAGGCGGCGCATGCGGTCGGGATCAGGCCCTAGGACTCCATTTTCCACAACGTAGTCGAGGATGGCTAGGCGGGTCGTGCGGAAAACGCACTTCTCCTTATTAAACATAAGATTAAGGAGCTTGGTGGTGTGAAGGAAACGCTGGAGGTTAGCGTCATGGTCCTGCTGGTCATGGCCGCAGATGGTGACAATATCTAGATCCGGGAACGTGGCCCGTAGCCCATACTGGTCAACCATTCAGTCCATCTCCCGTTGGAAGACCAAGACCCCATTGGTGACTCCGAAGGGTTCCCTAATGAAGTGGTAGAGGCGCCCATCTGCCTCCAAGGCAGTGTAATGGCGGTCCTCCGGGCGGATAGGGAGCTGGTGGTATGCGGACTTCAAGTCTACCATGGAGAAGGCTCGGTACTACGCAATCTGGTTGACCATGTTAGATATGCGGGGAAGGAGGTACGCATCGAGCTGCATGTACCGGTTGATCATCTGACTGTAGTCGACCACCATCCGGAGCTTCTCCCCAGTCTTGACGACCACCACTTGGGCTCTCCAGGGGCTGGTACTGGCCTCTATGATCCCTTCCTGCAGGATTCGCTGGACCTCTGACCTGATAAAGGCCTTGTCGTGAGCACTGTATCGTCTGCTCCTGGTGGCAATGGGCTTACAGTCCAGGGTGAGGTTAGCGAAGAGCGGGGGTGGGGCGACGTTAAGGGTCGTGAGGCTACAGACGGTGAGAGGGGGCAGGGGTACACCGAACATTAAGGTCAGGCTTCGGATATGGCATTGGAAGTCTAGGCCTAATAAAAGGGGAGCGCAGAGATAGGGGAGAACGTAGAGTTTAAAGTTAACGTACTCTACGCCACGTATTGCAAGAGTTGCAACACAGTACCCCCAGACCTCAACAGAGTGTGATCCGGAAGCCAGGGAGATTGTCTGCGACGCAGGAAAAATTTGGAGGGTGCAGCGCCCTACTGTATCTGGATGTACGAAGCTGTCTGTGCTCCCGGAGTCGAATAAGCAGGTCATGCCCGTTGATCCGGACGGACGGACGGTCATCATGGAGTTTTTGAGATGACTGGGCCGGGACTGGTCAAGGGTAACTGAGGCGAGCTGCGGAAGGTGTCTGGTCTGGTCGGTGGTAGCGGCTTGCGTCGAAGATGGCGGCCCCCACGAGTCGCACGTGGCGGGTCGCATGGAAGATGGCGGCCACCATGAGTCGCACATGGCGGGTCACGTCGGGAGATGGCAAACAAGATGGCAGACTCCACGGGTCACACGAGGCAGATGACGCGTTAGAAGGGGGAAGAAGTCCCGACAGGCAAGATACCACGCAGCGGGATTTGGATGTTTTAGGCCGGGCCTGGCAGACTTTTGCAAAGTGTCCCTTCTTACCGCACTCGCTGCAGGTCGCGTTCCGAGCTGGGCAGCGTTATCTGGAGTGCTGACACTGGCCGCAGAAGTACCAGGACGGTCCCCCGGAGTTGGCGGGCTGCCGCGCGGCACAGGCTTGTGACACCCCCGGATCGGGTGATGGCTGCGCCCAGGACACCCACGAGGATGCCGCGTGGTTGGGCGGGAAGGCATCCATATTCCGGAAGGCCACTTCCAGGTAGTTTGTGAGCCGCACCATGTCGTTTAGGTCAAGGGTACACCCTTCGAACAGGCGCTGATGGATGTAGTCAGACCTAACGCCGGCCACATAGGCGTCCCGGATCGGGAGCTCGGTATGTTGAACTGCCATTGCTGCCTGGCAGTTACAATTCCGGGCAAGTACCCACAGGTCACGCAGGAACTCGGCCAAAGATTCTCCTGGGCGCTGACGCCTCATGGCAAGGAGATGCCGGGTGTACACCTTGTTTACCGCCCTCGCGTACTGCCCTTTGAGGACTGTAATCCCCTCATCATACGTGGCCACGTCTCTGATGAGGGTAAATATTCGGTGGCTCACCCACCCAAGGACCCGAAGCTTGTGCTCCCCTGAGACGGCGTCAGTGGAAGAGTCGTGGTAGGCCTCGAAACAGCTTAGTCAATGCTGGAAGATCGCGGTGGCATCGGCTGCCTCTGGGTCTAGGTCCAATCGCTCAGGCTTGAGTGACTTATCCATCGTACTTTCTTAGAGTATTAAATTGATGCACCATCAATTAAACACGAGGCAAGTTGTAGAGAATGAAGTGATGGTTTTAATACTCTAAGATGTAGCCTGTCTGCTGCTGAACCGAGACTGGAGGAAGGGCTACAGATCAGTCAACTATATACAACACCGAGTGGGGCTGAACCACAGAAGAACAACAATATATAACACAGTGAGTAACAATGGTACAAACAGTAACAGAGAATATATACAGCGCTGTAAATAACAGTGGAACAACAGTGGAACTACAATAACAGTGGTTCACCACATGCCCCGATCTCTAAAAAAACTAAGTTGCTGGCAGGGTCGACGTGGCATTTCGATGTGCAAAGAATATGGAGAATACTGGGTCTGGTGACTTTTATGCCACTTTTCCCACCTGCTGCAACACTCTGCAGAAAAATCAAAACATTTTGCCCACAATTTCTAATGCCTCTTTTTCTCCTCGCTGGATTTGTAATAAACGACAATGCCATCAGGCCACATGTACAACTTGCATTCCACTATGAAGTTGGATGAAAAGTAACAGACTCTCAAACGACCTCCCCACACATTCATCCCCCCCCCCCCCCCCCCCCCCCCCAACAACCGCCAGACTACATCTCTTGTTGACCTTTACACTTACTCATTAAACGTTTCTAAGATGAAATATCAAAGATTAATACATTCTACAACACAATGACCACAGCAGACATAATTAATTCTTCTGAAATATACATGCAGCAAAGCTTAAGAACTGCTATACCAAGTCCGAAGGATATACTGAAAGGTTGCAAGAGTGGTGTGTGTCTCTTCCCTCGTTTAGAAATCTGCTTCATACAGCTAACCCTTGGAAGACAACTGAACAAAACGACTGCAGGGTGGAATCACCGCATTCCCATCAGCCAGAGGACAATGATTGTTTTCTTCACAGATGGGAAAATATCTTTATTGAAAGGCAGCTCGGTGACACAGTGGTTAGCACTGCTGCCTCAAGGCATTGAGGACCCGGATCGATCCCAACCCCAGGTTACTGTTCGTGTGGAGTTTGCAGATTCTCCCCATGTCTGTGTGGGTCTCACGCCCACAGCCCAAAAATGTGCAGGGTAGGTGGATTGGCCACGCTAAATTATCCCTTTAAAAAATATCTTTATTGAACCAGAGTGTGTTTGGCCCAGGATTTGTGTATGAATGAGACTTAGATTTACCCTTTTAAAAAATTTGTTCCAATTAAGGGACAATTTAGCGCAGCCAATCCACCTACCCTGCACATAGAATCATAGAATTTACAGTGCGGAAGGGGCCATTTGGGCCATCAAGTCTGCACCAGCTCTTGGAAAGAGCACCCAACCTAATGCCATGCCTCCACCCGATCCCCGTAACCCCCACCTAACCTTTTTTGGAAACTAAGGACAATTTATCATAGCCAATCCACCTAACCTGCACATATTTGGACTGTGGGAGGAAATTGGAGCATCCGGAGGAAACCCACGCAAACATGGGGAGAACATGCAGACTCCGCACGGACAGTGATCCAAGCCGGGAATCGAACCTGGTACCCTGGAACTGTGAAGCTACTGTGCTAACCACTGTGCTACCCACAATCTTTGGATTGTGGGGGTGAAACCCACGCAGGCATGGAGAGAATGGCAAACTCCATACGGATAGTGATCTGGGGCCGTGATGATCTTGGTCCTCGGCGCCATGAGGCAGCAGTTCGAACCACTGCGCCACCATGCCACCCTACCTTTATATCTAATTCTGAAATGAGGGCCAATAAACTTGCCTCATTCTTTGACTTAAACTCAAAAAATCTGTTTTATTAATTCTTTATAATCTGAAAGTATACACAATGGGACTCCTGCAGTACTGGCAAAGCACATCCTCCCTAAAATCACACAAAACCTTGTTACAACCAGACTTGGTAAACTAGGGGAGTCAATTTTTACCCCTTTGCACGTGGTCATAACAATTTGAAAATTAAGGCACTGCTTAACTGGGAGCCAGTGCAGCTCAGGGCACAGGGCTAATAAGTGCACAGGACTTTGTGTGAGTAAAACCACATACAGTAATTTTTGATGGCCTCAAGTTCACAGAGGGTAGAATATGTGAGGCCAGCCAGGAATGTCAAGTCTGGAGGTAACAAAACATGGATGTCAGCAGAAGATGAGCTTAGACGGGGCAGTGTTGAGCAATGTTACAGAGCTGGAAACAGGCAAGTCTTCATGATATCTGGCCATAAGATCATTTCAGAGTCAAATATGACATGGTGATTGCGAACAGTCTGGTTCAGTCGAAAACAGTTACTAGAGAGAGACCTGGAATTGGTGGCTAGTGCATGGATGGAGTATGTGGTGGAGACAGAAAATAAATGCCTTTGGTCTTCCTAATAATTATTTGGAGGAAATTTATGCTGATCCATAACTGGATGTTAGACAAGCAGTCTGACAATTCAGAGAGTGTAAAGTCGAAAAAGATGATGGTGCAGTAGATCTGGGTGTCATATGCAAAAATATGAGGTGCAGCATGTCAACAAGAAATATGAAGGAGTAAGGATAGATTCCTTGGGGAAAAGCAGAGGTAACAGCATGAGAGCAGGAAAATAAACCATTTCAGGCAATTTCCTGGCTATGACTGGATAGCTAAGAATGGAACCAGCTCACAACTCACAAGAGCAGCATTTAAGAATATACAAAAATTGGTGATTGAATAAACATTTCAAATTCAATTTTGATCTCTGAAATAACATTTTATTTAGGAATTAGGGTGGGTAAGCAGTGGACTTCAGAGGTCAGGGACAATGCAGGACAGCACAATGTTACTTTGCAAAACTGTTTTGCTGAAGAGGTACTGTTAAGCAAGGATGCAACAGCAAGTTCAATAGGATCATTATAACACTTTGAGGTAGTGCTCATAGCTCAATGAAATAAAACAGTAATGTCAAGCATTAGCGGAGTACATTTGGCAGAGGAAATACTGAGCCCCGAAAACATCTCAGGTGAAGTGCTTGAAGACATGTGGTCCAGAGATAGCTGTCTCCTAGCTAAGCTCCTCCAGTATAACTACCCAACAATGTGGAAAATGGCCAAGCTGTCCAATGGTCCAACCAGAGCAAATCATCAATAAAGTTATGCAAAGAGTCATCAAATAATTATTAAACAATAAACTACTTACTAATGCTTAGTTTGGCATTTGTCAGAAATACTCAGCTCCAGACCTCATTACAGGCTTTGTCAAAATATGGGCACAAGAGCTGAATTCAAGAGGTCAGATGAGAACGACTACTTGAATATGCCCAAGTTGTAAGTGACTCCATTGTCTTCTGTGGTCCTCTCATGACTGAAAGTTTGAGGCAAGATCGCCATAGATGTCCGCAGAACTGGCAGCTCATATTTTTGTTGTTGCTACTCGGGGGAACGTCTGCAGCTGCACAAACTTGGCCTTTGTCTGGGCACAATGAATGTTGAGAGTTTGGTATATATAGATAGTGCACAACGCATGTTGAACTGAATTTCAGTGTTTGCCTCCACATTGTCGTTTGCAGTATATTGCAAAAAAAGGTGGTCTGCAATGCAGGTATTTGCAAAGCCTCATTTTTAGAATGTCCTTGCACCTTTTGGACTGACCACCTAAATGTAATTTTACCCTGAAACAGTTCCCCATAGAAGATTTGGTTGAGGATTCTGTAGTCATTTATCCAGGAGATATGGCTGCTCATCGAGGTTGAAGTTTCTGGAGGATGATCTGTATGCTGTGAACCCAAACATGATGAATTACCTCGTTATTTTCATGTTGGGCCTCGGGTGTCTTTGATTCCAAAGGTTTGATGTGACGCCTGTAACAGACAGTGGATTCTGCACCATACTGCAAGATGGTAAGGACAATGGCCAGGTATGATTTTATTTTAGCTTTAAGCTTAATGTCATGCTACATCCAGACATGATCATGAAGGGGCAGCACGGTAGCATAATGGTTAGCATAGAGGTGAGCACCATGGCTTCACTGCGCCAGGGTCCCAGGTTCGATTCCTGCTTGGGTCACTGTCTGTACAGAGTCGGCACATTCTCCCCGTGTCTGCGTGGGTTTCCTCCAGGTGCTCCAGTTTCCTCCCACAGTCTAAAGATGTGCAGGTTAGGTGGATTGGCCATGCTAAATTGCCCTTTAGGTTAGATGGGGTTGCAGGGTTACAAGGATAGGGTGGAGGTGTGAGCTTAACTAGTGTGCTCTTTCCAAGAGCCGGTGCAGACTCGATGGGCCAAGTGGCCTCCTTCTGCACTGTAAATTCTATGAGATGAGATATTCTATGAGAAGTCGGCCACAGGCAGACCTGCATTCTGGATGCATGCAAATTAAAAAGGAACTTAATTCATACTGGACTGTCCTATCATTGTAAGCAGTATATAAAAGAAATTAAAACTTGTATATATGGTGCTTTTCATGACCTCTGCACATCTTAAAGCACTTTATACCCAATTAAGTATTTTGATACATAGCTGCTGTTGTAGTGCAGGATATTTGTATTGCAACATTTTGGTGATTTACTTACAACTTTTAATGATAAAAGCAAAATACTGCAGAGCTGGAAATCTAAAATAAGAACAGAAAATAATGGAAAAACTCAGCAGGTCTGGCAGCATCTGTGTAGAGAGAAGCACATTTTAAACATTTTGTATTTGTTTGCATTTCTCACCATCTTAGAGAGAAACAGTTAACATTTCAAGTCTGTATGAAGAAGATTCCAAGGACTTGAAACAGCGGGCGGAATTTTCCCAAGACATGAGTGTTATTTTCAGTGAGAAAATCAGTGTAATTCCCGCCAGCGCAATCCAGATCACAACCTATTGGCACTTTATATTCCCCCATGTGATAAATGCCACGCTTGAAGCACGCTTGACTCACCTTCACCTAGGATCATCAAAGCACTTCAATGAAGGGGGATTGCATTTAAACGGTTCGGCAGTACTTCCCGCATGAGAACCCCTCCATGCTTAGGTGCAGTGGCACACATGCCAGTTGCCATTGACCTCTGCCCCACCAGATGTCCAGCTCATATTATCCCCATTTGCCTTCCTGCAGGAGATCATCACCCACAACTGCAGAGAGAGAGAGAGAGAGAGAGAGAGAATGGACGGTGGGATGTCCAAGCTGCAGATCCTGACTCCATACTAGGAGAGAGAGAGCCAAGGAGCACACAAGAGAAGAGTAGGAGCAGGCCTGCACTAAGCTTGCGAGAGAAAAGTAAGGAGCCACTGCACCTTCATCCAGTCTCAAGTGAGGTCTGTGTAGTCAAAACCCTTGATCAGGCCATGTACCATAACCATGTCCCTTGCCTTGCAGGAACATCAACCAAAGAGCCTGGACCATCTACCAGCAGTGCCCTACTGCCCACCCATGACAGTGATGAGGGGATCTCAAAGGAGGAAACAGATTAAGTATCACAGCTATTACCCGCACCATCGTCCAGCACAGAGATATAGACCTCAATGGGCAAACGTAGTAGGCAGGCTTCTGGGCCACTATCTGGTAAGCACCGCACTGTTTCTGAAGCACATCAGGTGCGTCGCAGGGATCAGACAGTCAAGGGTGCCATGCCTCTGGACACATTCATCCCTCAGATGCTTGATGCAAAGGCAGAGTTGGGAATATCAGGAGGGGTTGTCAGCGACATTTTTGCAACTACAAGGCTGAATGGAGGACTCCCAAAGCCTTCAGTCGCAGGAGATGGTGCCGGCGATGCATGCCGCCCAGGCCAACACTGCAAGGGTGGCATCTGCAGTGGAAAGCCTGAAACACGATGTCCGATCTATAACTCGAGAACGCCGAAGCCTGGCTGGCTTAGTCCCTGAGAACCATAATTGAGGGGTTCCACACCATAATGCAGACAATACCGGGCCTCCAGGACTGGCAATTCCAGATGATGTTGTGGCTTCTGAAGTTCACTCCAGCTGCCCCTCCAACCCATGGAGGAGCCCAGGGCCCACGAGCACCTGGAGGGATGAGGACCATTGGAGCACCCCCCAGGGCCTTCCACCAGGAGAGTGACCAGCCTATCTGAATCTCCCCTTCCGGATACAGGTGCAACACAACTCGGGGCTCATAGATAACTCATAGAATTTACAGTGCAGGAGAAGGCCATTCGGCCCATTGAAACTGCACCAGCCTTTGGAAAGAGCATGCTAACTAAGCCCATACCTCCATCCTATCTCCACACCTTCACCCTATCCCCGTAATCCCGTAAACCCACCTAACCTTTTTTGGACACTAAGGGCAATTTATCATAGCCAATCCACCTAAACTGCACATCTTTGGACTGTGGGAGGAAACCGGAGCACCAGGAGGAAACCCATGCAAACACGGGGAGAACGTACAGGCTCCGCTCAGACAGTGAGCCACGCCGGGAATCGAATCTGGGAGCATGGAGCTGTGAAGCAACTGTGCTAACCACTGTGTTATCATGGGCAGTGGACAGAACAGGGTCATGCGCAACACGAATGCCTCCTAGTCCGTCCTCCAGAGGATGTCTGCCAAGGGAATCTCATTCAATAGGGCATGGAAGGCAGCAGACTGCCTCCACTTCTGATGTGCATCCTAGGGATATGCCTAGATGTAGTGGGAGGGTTTGCAAGCTGAAGGAATTGTAGAGGCACAGAATGGGCATGGGTGAAGTTCGGCACAGATAGTTAGGGATCTTTATCAAATGTTACAAATGCACATGTTACTATATTAAGAACGCTTGTTCTTCGCAACTTTAAGGCCTCACTCGCGTTAACCCTCCTCCCAGTGGGATAGGGCTTCTCCCCATCCAGACACTCCTCTTCTCACAGGTCCTCAATGTCAAGCAAATGGTTAGGCCCACTCAAAGTAAAAGTTCCATAAATTCTGAAAGGACTCGGGCATCATAAGTGAGCCCTAAATACTCGCTCAGTCCCCCTCTAGTGCTAAGGGACAAAGAGATATTGGAGTGAACCTCACTCACACATGAGCTAGGGAGTCAGTATGCTGGTAATTGACAGGAGTTAGACATAAGCAATAGCTGAGGAGCATCACAGAGGTTTCCTCACTGTGAGTCAACATCACCTTCCTGCATTTAGCAGGCACGATAATAATAATACTCGCTTATTGTCACAAGTAGGCTTCAATGAAGTTACTGTGAGAAGCCCCTAGTCGCCACATTCCGGCGCCTGTTCGGGGAGTCCGGTACGGGGATTGAACCCGCATTGCTGCCTTGTTCTGCGTTACAAATCAGCTGTTTAGCCCACTGTGCTAAACCAGTGCCTGTGTTAAACTAGCCCAGGGACTCCCCAGGTCCAGCACTCTGATGTTAAGGTTTCATATGACTCACCTCCATGGTCCCAGAGGGTTCATGACGGTCTGGGATGGGGCGGTGGTGGGGGGGATGAAATGATTTTAATCTCTCTAAATAGTGCACTGCAAAGCAGGTTTGCACCCTTCCTCAGTATGATCGCATCACCGGGAAGGGCCCGGGAAGATCGCGTTCTGAAATCTCGCAAGTGCAAATCCCTTTAGCCTCTCGCGATATTTTGTGGCCATTATGGAATTTGTGCCCATGGCTAATGGGCCGACTAAATCCCGCCCCAACTCTGTTTCTCTCTCCACAGATGTTGCCCGTTATTTCAGCATTTTCTACTTTTATTTTACTTATATTTTGTGTTTGTTGCCTTAGGTTACTACAGTGGCACCTAACTTCATAACTTCCCATTATAATAATTACACAGGAGAAATAAACAATTGTCCACAGGGACATAAAAAGTTCACAATATGGCTTCCTAAAAAAGTCACGCTGAACAAATTTGATATAGAGTTTTGTCAGCAATTCACTGTGGCAATGGAGGAGGGAAATCCTGCAAATATTGTTGACACGGACTCTCCAAATGTCTTTGATAAGGTACCTCGCACTAGATCACACTTCACAAGATGGAACCTTGTGATATTAGTAGAAACTTGAAATGCAGCTATAGAATTTGTAACAATCCTGCAGCTAAAAGGTTGTGGTTAACAGACGCGGGTGAACTTAATAATTTGTTACTAGTGGTGTCTCACAGGATTTGGTCCCAAGCTTACTATTCTCATCACATTACTTATTATATAATTATACAATTATTATCACATTACTTATTATATAATTATTATTATATTCTTATTAATAAAACTATTATTAATTACCTGGACAGTGATGTTGAGAGTATGGTAAGTTTACAAATGACACCCACTCTATACAAAGGTTAAGATAGGAGAGGAATGCAATCAATTCCAAAATGTTTAAGTTGTGTTTGAGGAGTAAGCACACATTTGAAAATGGCATTTAATTTAGATAAACATAATATGGTATATACAGAATACACATATCATTTTACAGGGAATAAATTAAAAGAGGTCAAGAGAAAAAAAGACCTTGATGTTATGCAGATCGATCACTGAAGGTTCATGACCAAAGCGGTGAGCCTGCACCTAGTTAATGAAAATGAAAAAATGAAATGAAAATCGCTATTGTCACGAGTAGGCTTCAATGAAGTTACTGTGAAAAGCCCCTAGTCGCCACATTCCGGCGCCTGTTCGGGGAGGCTGGCATGGGAATCGAACTGCTGGCTTGCTTGGTCTGCTTTAAAAGCCAGCAATTTAGCTCAGTGAGCTAAACCAGCCCCATAAAAGCCAATGTCAGGAGTGGGATAAGACTGTGTTTTTTTTTTTTAAATTTAGAGTACCCAATTATTTTTTTTTTTTCCAATTTAAGGGGCAATTTAGCGTGGCCAATCCACCTAGCCTGCACATCTTTGGGTTGTGGGGGTGAAACCCACGCAGACATGGGGAGAATGTGCAAACTCCACACGGACAGTGACCCAGGGCCGGGATTCGAACCCGGGTCCTCAGTGCCGCAGTCCCAGTGCTAACCACTGCGCCACATGCCGCCCGATAAGACTGTGTTAACATAACCATTGAATACAAATCAAAGAATACTATTTTGACACTGCACAGTGGTTAAACTATATCTGGAGCATTGTGCCTAGTTTTCGCAGATATCGAGGTCTTGCAATAGGTCCAGAGTGAAGGTAGAAAAATGATTCCACCTAAAGAATCTCAGCTGCTTAGACAGGCTCAAGGACCATTATTTGTTTACTTAGGACTTAGAGATGTCTTAATAAAGGTTGTTGAATTAAAAGGCTGTAAAGCATCCCTATCGATTAATTGAAGGGGGCATGATTTTAAATAAAGTAAAAGCAAACTGGACATCATCAGATAAAAGCAAATTACTGCAGATGCTGGAACCTGAAACAAAAACAGAAAATATTGGACAATCTCAGCAGCACTGACAGCATCTTTGGAGAGAAAAGGGAGCTAGCGTTTTGAGTCTGGATGACTCTTTGTCAAAGCTAGAGAGCTGTAACTGGGGTCAAATTTATACTGTAGTGAAGGGCAGCACGGTGGCGCAGTGGTTAGCACTGCTGCCTCACATCGCCGAGGACCGGGATTCGATCCCGGCTACGGGTCACTATCCGGGGACATTCGCCCCGTGTCTGCATGGGTCTCATCTGCACAACCCAAAGCTGTGCAGTGTAGGTGAATTGGCCACGCTAAATTGCCCCCACGCCTGTCAGTTGGTGTGGATCCTGACTCTCTGCATGCATTCATGAGAGAGCTGGAGTGTTTTTTTGCTGCGCAGAGATTGTATCACATAAAACCTAAGTGGATGAACAGTTAACAAATGCATGGTTAATGCAAACTGCTTTTCAATGCCTGAGGAGCCAGAGGGAAGGTTTCCAGAGATTTTGTTTCTCCTCTTATTGGCCTTGGGGTGTTTTCTTTTGTAATTTTGCAACTAGGAAATTACATGGCTGCAGTAATCAGAGATAAAGAAGACTCTGGTTGTCTTGATGACCATCATTTCATGTTTGTAAATTGGAGGGGAGTGGGCAGCAAGAAGCCGGAAGGAATTTATTGATTAGTAGGAGGCTCTCACAGTTTGCAGTGGAAGCCACAGACCTGAGTTTATAGTAGGAGCAGGGCTGTAAAAAGCTGAGGCAAAAGATAATTATGTAAAAAAGTTTAGAATCCAAAACTCAAACAGAGAAGACTATTTCTTTGCTGAAACTGAAGACGGCTTTCCCAAATAACCCGTGGGTGGTAACCATCTGCTGGATTTAGTTCATAGGTATATAATATTGGATGTTGCTTGGGAAAAGTGGCATTTCTCCGAGTTCAGGAAACATGGGCAGTTGGGAACAAGGGGTAACTTCATGAGATACTGTGTGTGTACAACCATCAGTGTAGTTAAGTGCATTATAGTCCTTCTTGTTATGTGTTTTCTTTTAAGTTAATAAATATTCTTTATTAATTGATCACAAAACGATTGCACTTTTCCTCTCTGGTTTGCATACCTTTTCTCGCATTATACCAAATTGAAAATATACACACTAAGAAACGGTGTTTCAAGATACCCCTCTGGGTTTTGCGATACCCTTGTATGTAACACCAGTGGGGTTCTTAACAGGTGATTATGTTTGGCAGGAAGAATATGGAGAGACAGTATAAATGGAAAAACTTTAAAGGAGGTGCAGGAACAGAGGGATCTCAGTGTATGTGACACATAAGTCATTAAAGATGGCAGGGCAAAAAGAGCAGTTTATAAAGCAAATAGTATTGTCGGCTTTATTAATAGGGGCATTGAAGCCATGTTGAAGTTGTACAAGTTACTAGTTATATCTCATTTAGAGTACTGCATCCAGTTCTGGGTACCATAGGCATGGAAGAACGTGAAGGAATTGGACAGAGTACAGAGAAAATTCACAAGAATCATTCCAGGGATAAGAACTGTAGCTATAAGGTTAGATTGGTGAGGTTGGGACTGTTTTCCTTGGAGAAAAGAAGGCAGAGAGGAGTCTTGATAGCGATATTAAAGATCGTGAGGGATATGGACAGGGTAAATAATGAGAAACTGTTCCCACTCAAAGCATCAGTAACTACAGGGCACAGATTCAAAAGGAGAAAAAGTGATGTGAGGATAATTCTTTTTCACCCAGAGGGGGGTTGGAGTCTGGAACAAACCTCTTGAGAGGGTCGTGAAGGCAAGCTTGATCAAGGCATTCAAAAGGAAACTGAATTGCTATCTCAAACGAAAGAATGTGCAAGGTTAAGGGATAAGGCAGCGAGTGGGATGAGGTGGAACACTCTTTCAGACAGTCATTTAAGACTTAAAGGGCAGAATGGCCTCCTGCAGTGTAACGATTCTGTGATGTTTCTCTAAACCACCACTGCCATGTGGGGCAGTGATTGGGGCCAACTATTACATTTTAAAGTGCTGTTATACAGTATTAACACATAAACGTAGAAAATAGGAACGGGAGTAGGCCATGTGGCCCTTTGAGCCTGTTCCGCCATTCATTATGATCATGGTTGATCATCCAATCTAACTCCTTCTTGAAATCATACAGGCCGGGATTTCCCAGTATCTGGTGGGCAGGCCTACCGGCACAGAGAGTGGCGTGAACCACTCCGGCGTCGGGCCACCCGGAAGGTGCGGAATCCTCCGCACCTTCAGGGGCTAGGCCGGCGCCGGTGGGGTTGGCGCCGCGCCAACTGGTGCCGAAGGGCCTCCGCCAGCCGGTGTGAGTTGGTGCATGCGTGGGAGCGCCAGGAGGATCCAGCATGATCCCAGCGCATGCGCAGGGGGTTTCTTCTCCGCGGCGGCCATGGCGGAGCTTTACAACGGCCGGCGGGAGGGAAAGAGTGCCCCCACAGCACAGGCCAACCCACAGATCGGTGGGCCCCGATCGCGAGCCAGGCCACCATGGCGCTGCCAACGGCCCCCGACCAGTGCGACGCGATTCCCGTCCCCGCCAAAAAAATGCCACTGGAAAATACGGCAGCCGGCGTTGGGGCGGCAGGGTGGGATTCACGCTGCCTCCCTGGCGATTCTCTGGCCCGAGGGGAGGGTCGGAGTATCACGCCCACAATGTTGTGGCCTCAACTGCTTTTTGCAGCAGTGAATTCCACAGGCTCACCATGCTCCAGGTGAAGACATTTCATAGAATCATAGAATTAGGGCAGCCCGGTAGCGCAGTGGTTAGCATTGCTGCCTCACAAAGCCGAGGTCCCAGGTTCGATCCCGGCTCTGGGTCACTGTGCATGTGTAGTTTGCACATTCTCTCTGTGTTTGCATGGGTTATGCTCCCACAACCCAAAGATGTGCAGGGCAGGTGGATTGGCCACGCTAAATTGCCCCTTAATTGGAAAAAATGAATTGGGTACTCTAAAGTTTAGAAAAAAGTATCTAGAATTTACAGTGCAGAAGGATGCCATTCGGCCCATCGAGTCTGCACTGGCCCTTGGAAAGAGCAGCCCACACCTCCACCCTATCCCTGTAACCCAGTAACCCCACCTAACCTTTTTGGCAATTTAGCATGGCTAATCCACCTAACCTGCACATGCTTCGGACTGTGGGAGGAAACCGGAGAACCCGGAGGAAACCCATGCTGACACGGGGAGAAGGTGCAGACTCCGCACAGATAGTGATCCAACCCAGGAATCGAACCTGGCACCTTGCAGATGTGAAGCAACTGTGCTAACCACTGAGCTACCGTGTCATCCAAATTTCTCCTCATCTTAGTTCTAAATGGTTCAGCCCATATCCTTGCACTGTGACTTCTGGTCCAGGACTCCTCCATCATCAGGGACATTCTTCCTGCATCTACCCTAGCTAGTTTTTTTTAGGTATCTATGAAATCCCCCTAATTCTTCTAACCTCCAGTGAATATAATCCATTTTAAAAATAAATTTAGAGTACCAATTTTTTTTTCTAATTAAGGGACAATTTAGCGTGGCCAATCCATCTAACCTGCACATCTTTGGGCTATGGTGGTGAAACCCACACAGACACGGGGAGAATGTGCAAACTCCATACAGACAGTGACCCAGGGCGGAGATCGAACCCAGGTTCTCAGCATGGTAGACAGCAGTGCTAACCACTGCGCCACTGTACAACCCCTGGTGAATATAATCCTAACCATCTCGACCATCCCAGGAATCAGTCTGGTAGCCCTCTACTGCACTCACTCTACAACAAGAACATCCTTCCTCAGATAAGGGAACCAAAACTGCACAAAATATTCCAGATATGGTCTCACCAAGGCCCTGTATAATTGCAGTAGGCCTTCCCTGCTCCTGTGCTCGAATCCTCTTGCCAACATACCATTTGGCTTATTTCCTGCCTGCTGCACCTAATGCTTATTTTCAGTGACTGGTGTACAAGAACACCCAGGTCTTGTTGCACACTTCCCTCTCTATTTTACTTTTGTTTGCTAGATTTTAAAATTTATTTGTTAACTGTTATAACCCGCACGGAGGTCACAGGGTATGGAAAACAGGTTTTAGGTTACCCGTTACCTCAGCAGAATGTGAACTTCCTCGGTAATGGGGAAGGGCTTTCCCTTAGCAAGGGAAGTCTCACCAGTATAAAAACCCCAGACCAGATGTGGGCCAAGGCGGGTTTACCCATTGGGGAATGGAGAGTGTAGTTAATTAATTGATTAAACCTTATATTTCCTCCAAACATGTGTTGTTCCTTGTAGTTACTCTGCTTGGATCCAACATAGCCATTATGGATTTATGTATTAATAATAAACTCTTCAGTGACAGCAAGCTAAAATATTCAGATATATATTTATAGAGCTCCTAAAGTTCCTTCATTGCAGGTCACAATTGATTTAATTTAGTCCAAGGTTTTTGCTTTCAATGGGTTGAGAGACGATTCTATTTCACGTTTCTAAAGAATATCATATCAATTTGTACATAAAATTTAATCATTGGTGGTTGTATCTTCAGTCACTCATGTGCTAAATAGAATTCCTTTCCAAACCTTTGCCTCCCTCTCCTTTAGCTATTCCTTAAAACCTACCTCTTTGACCAAGGTTTGGATTGCTCGTGGTAAAGTATTTTTGGCTCAGTGTCAAACTTTGTCTGATTACATTTCTGTGATCCACCTTGACATATTTTACTACATTAAAGGAAAAGGAACAATACTGCACAGGAACAGGCTCTTTGGCCCGCCAAGCCTGTACCGGTCACGATACCACTCTTGGCCAAAACCTTCAGCACTTCCTGGTGCTGTATCCCTCTATACCCATCCTATCCATGTATTTGTCGAGATTGCTTTGAAAGCCGTTAATGTTTCCACAACTTCCTCTGGCAATGCGTTCCAGGAACTCACCACCCTCTGTGTAAAAAACCTGCCTCCCACATCTCGTCTACACTTTGCCCCCTGGACCTCAAGCCTATGCCCCCTGGTGACTGACTCCTCCACCCTGAGAAAGAGTACCTGCTCATCCATTCTACGCATGCCCCTCATAATCCTGTAGACCTCTAAGGTCACCCCTTAACCTTTGTTTTACTAATGAAAATAGTGTGAGTCTATTCAGCCTCTCCAGATAGCTAAAACCCTCCAAACCAGGCAACATCCTGGTAAACCTCCTCTGCACCCTCTCTAAAGCCTCCACATCCTTCTGGTAGTGTGGCCACCAGAATTGTGTGCAATATTCCAAGTGCAGCTGTACCAAGGTCCGATACAACTGTAGCATGACTTGCCAGTTTTTATATTCGATGCCCCATCCAATTAACCTGTGATTATCCCTCTCTCCAGTCGCCCCGTCTGGACCTGTAAAGACTTAATTAGCTGCAAAGACTCGCATTCAAAGTCCCGTTTTGCATCATTGACTTTGTCTATATATGTTTCTGGAACCCACCTCTTCATTCATCTAAGGAGCTGCGCTCCGAAAGCTAGTGAATCAAAACAAATCTGTTGGTCTTTAACCTGGTGTCATAAGACTTCTTACTGTACCCACCCCAGTCCAATGCCGGCATCTCCACATCATGGCTGTTCAATGAAGGCAAGCATTCCATATGCTTTCTTGACTACCGTGTCCACTTGTGTTGCCACTTTCAAAAATCTGTGGACCTGCACGCCAGATCTCTCTGACTTTCTATATTCCTAAGTGTTTTGCCATTTACAGTATATGGCCCCTCGATGTTAGACCTACCAAAATGCATTACCTCACATTTGTCTGGATTAAACTCCATTTTCCATTTCTCTGCCCAAGTCTCCAACCTATCTATGTCCCGCTGTATCCTCTGACTCTCCTCAACACTATCTGCCACACCAACCTTGGCGTCATCCGTGAACTTACTAATCAGACCAGCTACATTTTCCTCCAAATCGTTTCTGTATACCAGCACAAATCTCTGAGTAACACCTAGTCACAACCTAGGTAATATAAAAATACTTGTAGTTGTTGTACATATTTATAAGCTCACAGAACGCATGTTACCCTTGCATTTCCTCATAACTAAGACCAGGGTCAGCCTCTTGGTTTTCTCTGCATGATGTTTAACAATCTTTGTGTCACTGGCATCTCAGCACCTAGAAGTGGCAGAGAGACACGAGATCCCCATCAGAATGGTTCTTTTGACATATCACAAATACTAAATTCTGCAAAAAAGCAGTAAAAAACCCACTACGTCTGTGACGTTTTCATACATACACAATAATGGAATTGTTTAAAGCCCCGAGTTAATAAAACAAAATAGAGTTTATTAAAAATGCATTGAAAGAACATAAAATGTTTTTAAAATAATAATTTATGTTATAGATATTTTGTGAGGGCAACGAAGAATCCAGCAGGAGTTTGTAGAATCAAAAGAAATAACTTTATTTACAATTATACACACACAACAGCAGCAGTACTCCCTTGCTGCTCACTCCTCTCTAGCTGGTTCCATACTGGCCAGCTCTATTTATGCAGGTGACTCTGCTAACGATTTCTCAGCCCCCACCCACTCCTCATTGGGGAAGCTCATGCTGACTAAGGATTATGGGATTGCAATTAGTCCCCAGCCAGTAGTAATCAGGCAGGTTATAACATCCCTCCCTCACAAAGTCCAAGGAATCCATCGTTTTGCCGCAGGCCTGACACCATTTGCACGAGGCACTGGATCGGGCAGCGTGTAACAAGGAGAACGGCGCTTCGGTGATGAACGGCATAACGGTTGTACATCCACGGGCCGTGAGACCGAGGATTCCCCCTCGGAGGCGTCCTGTGTCTCCATCTCGGAATTCAGTCCACTGCCTCCATCATCTTGGCGTCCCTATCTCCACGTGGTTCTGCAACGACCTGCCCAGGCTTTGAGTGCAGCACCAGAGGAAGATCATGAGGAAGATCCATGTGGCTGTAGAAGTGAGCTCCTGGGGCGGGGAATCTTTGGAAGAGGCGGCCTTCTGGACCGAACGTGGTCTACATGCTTGAGCTGGAGACGACCCTCGGCTTGCACCTTGTAAGAGATTGGGTCCGTTCGTCGAAAGATAACTCCAGGGACCTACTGGGCACCAGCAGCAAAATTTTGAACGAACACCGGGCCACCAGGTGCAAACAGCCGAATTGGCTGATGCCGAGAAAGGACATGCCCCGACCGTTCTTGAGTGCGGCGTACTTTTGCGCCAATGTCCATGAAAACCATGCTAAGGTGGGTGCAAAGTCTTCGGCCCATGGGAGCTACCCCAGTCACATGTGGAGTGGTCCGAAATGAAAAAAAAAAGTGGCCAGTCTAGTGTCCATAGACCCTAGACTGTTTCTTTAGGCCCCGTTTGAAAGTCGGCACTGCGCGCTCCGCTAACCAAATGGAAGCTGGGTAGTATGGAGTGGTGCAGATATGACGAATGCCGTTCATCTTCATGAACCTCACAAACTCCTCACTTGTGAAAGGAGTGCCGTTGTCCGTGACAAGCACCTCGGGGAGGCCATGCGGACTGAAAGATAAACGCATCTTCTCAATCGTTGCGCAGGACGTGTGCCCACCATTTTATGCACTTCTAGCCATTTAGATTGGGCATCGATTAATAAAAGGAACATGGATCCTTGAAAAGGGCCGGTGAAATCCGCATGCAAGCGCACCCAAGGATGTGCTGCCACTGCAGCCACAAATAGTGCAACCAATCCCAACTCAACAGGCTAGGCCCGTAGCCGCACACCACGATAAATGGAAAACACCCCTCTTGGCATCCATAAACAACAGGGGTCATCGTAGTTCCAGCAATGTTCAATGGTTCCCCTGTGCAGGTGGCCAACCTGGCCTGTGTATCGGTTAATGGTGAGGGTCTGTATACCCTGCTTGATGTGGTCAAATGACCTCTCGGCAATCACGGAGACCGCTGCACCAGTGTCCAACTCCATTTCAAGTGGCTGACCATTGACCCATACCATAAATTTAATGGAGGCCACAAGAGGAGCTGCCACACAATGCAGCTGCAAGCAGTCATCCTCCGGCTCCACATCCTCGGGAGTAGTCAGCGCAGGTTCATCCAAATGGAAGGTACGGCCCCTGGACTGGCCCCAGTTTCTGTCGGAACGATGGCGCCTCGGGACCGGCGTCTGCGACGGAATCGGTGCCCACAAGTCCGACATTGACATGGCTCCTCATCCATCGGTTCTGGAGAAGACTCCCTTCGGGGAGGAACATCCGGTGGCCACTGGCGTCGATCCGGATGCTGCCCCACCCAAGGCAGAGCAGGGGTGCGGGGAGATTCTTTTGGACGGAAGGGGTTGCACCCCAAGGCATGCACCTCCATTTCCTGTAGCTCCTACACTCCCCGTTCTGTGTTCTTTCGGGACAGCGCTATCTGAATGGCCTGTTGAAAAGTCAATGTCGGCTCAGCTAACAACTTTCTCTGGGTGACTGCGTTGTTAATACCGCAAACCAAACGGTCTCATAACATTTCTGACAATGTCTCATCATAGTCACAGTACTCCGTAATCCTGCGTATTCTGGATAGAAACTCAGCAATGGATTATCCTGGGGTCCTCTCTGTGGTATTAAACCGGTATCGCTGGACTATTGTGGACGGAGTTGGGTTAAAATGTTCCCCCACCAAGGTCACAAGTTAATCAAACATCTTGGTGTCCGGCGCAGCTGGGTACGTAAGGCTCCTAATCACCCCCAAACGTATTCGGGCCGCAGGCGGTGAGCAAAATAACCACTTGCCGCTCGTTTTCGGTGATGTTGTTTGCCCGGAAATAGTAAGGCATCCGTTGTGCGTACTGGTTCCAACTTTCCAGCGCTGCATCAAAGACATCCAAACGTCCATAAAGTGGCATGGTGTAACAGAAAAAAAACTCCCAACCTGTATCCAACAAAAATCCAGGAAGGTGGTTTCAGCAGCGTACACGTTAGACTACAGCAGCTATCCACTTTAACCCTCGTCGCCAGTTTTGTGAGGGCCACGAAGAATCCAGCACGAGTTTGTAGAATCAAAAGAAATAACTTTATTTACAATTACATATATACATATATATATATATATATATACACACACACAACAGCAGTACTCCACTACTCTCTCTCCTCTCTGGCTGGTTCGATACTGTCCAGCTCTATTAATGCAGGTGACTGCTAATGATTTCTCTGCCCCCCTCATTGGGGAAGCTCATACTCACGAAGGATTTTGAAGTGGGTGCAGCCACTCTCCCTGTCTCTGTTGCTGCTACTGTTTCCAGTGTTGAGCTGCATGGAGGAAGGAGAGAGGAGAGGAAAGTGGGGAGCTGGAGCGGATTTATTGCTGGAAATGGCAGACCCGGTTAAAGCTCAGGCCAAGGATGGAAGGCTTACTTGGTGCTGCATTGGTAAAGATCGTGCCGCGCCACCTGCAACTCGAGGTGCATTGATGGTGGCCTGCTGCTGCTCCTGCTCCTGGAGGTGCCGGGGGTTGGCCCTTTGGACTGTTGAAGTAGACTTCGGGATTTTGGTACCTTTCTACTGATTTTTGTCTGTTTGGAGAGACTATCTGGTATTCCCTAGATGTTGCCATGTCACCGGCTGGCCACTTTCTGGATTATTGGTGAACTTTTCAAGCTGCGACGGGTGTCAGCGAGTTTTCTGTCGGACACTGTTTTGTTGCATTTGGACTAACTTTTTGGACATTTGTTTTTGATCTGTTACTGTTTTTTCTGTTGTTAAATTGCACTTCTTACTAATGGTCCCTTGCCAGTTGGGCAGGTTACCACGGTTCTGTGGAGGAAGGTCCCTCTCTCCTCTGGCTCGCCCTGGATCGGTTCTCTACTGGTGTGGGGGCAGGGCTTCGGTGTGTTCCTTTTCGGTGGTTTGTGCAGCTCGCTTGGGCGCCTTTCTTCCAAGGTGAGGTTACTGGGCTGGGCCAGGGGTGTTGGGGGGTGTGAGCGAAGCGCCCGTTTGCTGGCTTTATGGCTAGCGGCCTGGAACTGTTGTTTTCAATTGAACTGGGAACCCCTTCATGGAAGGGGAGGGTTTTTTCCTCTCACCCTCCTCCCTAATGCTGTGCCCTGAGGCGGTGTGTCTCTTTCCGGGGGTTTGTGCTCCTCGTTTGGGCACCTTTTCTCCGATGTGAAGCTACCGTTGAGGGGGAGCATTGGTGCCCCTTTTCCTGTGGTCTGTGTTGCACCTTTCCGCCATTGTATTCTGCTGTTGGGGGACAGGGGGGTGATTGTGTATGTATGCTGGTGGCTCTCTGTATTTAGTGGATGTTTTTGGCATGTAACTGTTTTCTATTCTCTTTGACATTAGTTTCTATATGTTGATGAATTGTTTAGGTGTTGCTAGACTATATATGTGTCGTAAGGGGAGATCCCCCTCTCTTCGGCCCCCCACCGGGGGGGGCGGGAGAGAATAAATTGGCTATATACCGGCTTGCAGCCGGTGGTTTGTTTCATGACTCATTGTTTTAAGTTGTGTGGTGAACCACTGTGTGCACCTGTATTATGGGATGTAAGGTAGGACCTGCACTACAGGTTCGCCGGTAGCCCCTGCCGGCTAGCTCCGCCCACAAGGAGCCGTATAAATATGCGTGTACTCCTTTTGATCAGCCATTTCACCAGCTGCAGTAGGAGGCCATGCATCTGACTGTAATAAAGCCACAGTTGTACCAATCTGAGTCTTTCGTGCAATTGATCATGCATCAATTTATTACAGTCAGATTTACTAAGAGATGGATATCAGAATCAAACCAGATCGCCTGCAGCTGGATCCGCACTCGCCCGACACCAGAATTACATAGAATTACATAGAATTTACAGTGCAGAAGGAGGCCATTCGGCCCATCGAGTCTGCACCGGCTCTTGGAAAGAGCACCCTACCCCTACCAAGGTCAACACCTCCACCCTATCCCCATAACTCAGTAACCCCACCCAACACTAAGGGAAATTTTGGACACCAAGGGCAATTTATCATGGCCAATCCACCTAACCTGCACATCTTTGGACTGTGGGAGGAAACCGGAGCACCCGGAGGAAACCCACGCACACACGGGGAGGATGTGCAGACTCCGCACAGACAGTGACCCAAGCCGGAATCGAACCTGGGACCCTGGAGCTGTGAAGCGATTGTGCTATCCACAATGCTACCGTGCTGCCCTAAAGGACTTTAGGACTGGCTAGCTTGTTTTGAGGCTTACTTCAACGCTGCGAACCCCACGCCGATGGAAGCTTAGAAGATTCAGGTCTTATACTCCAGGTTGAGCTCCAATATGTTCCCGTTGATCCAGGACGCCCAAGTTACGCGGAAGCGATGGCACTCCTAAAAGAGAACTACGCACAGAAAGCAAACACGCTCTTCGCCAGGCACGTACTCGCCACTCGCGCTCAACTCCCCGGTGAGTCTATCGAAGACTTCTGGCGGGCTCTAATCCCACTCATACGGGACCGAGACTGTCAGGCCGTTACGGCCACTGAACATTCCAATCTCCTCATGCGCGACGCGTTCGTAACGGGGATTGCGTCGACCCCATCTGACGACTGCTGGGAAGGGCCACACTCGACCTAACGGAGACGAAAACTTTAGCGCTCTCCATGATGGTCGCATCTCGTAACGTCCAGGCCCACCCCGCTCACTGCGCGGCCCACCCGTCCTTCCCCTCCTGGACTCCGCAAACGACCCCCCCTGCCTACTCAATATGCCTGCGCCACCCGGGTGTTCCCGCTGCTACTTCTGCGGTCAGCAGAAGCACCCCTGTTAACGCTGCACGGCCCGCGCCGACACTTGCAAGTCCTGCGGTAAAATGGGCCACTTTGCAGCTGTGTGCCAGGCCCGCACAGTCGCTGCTATCGCGCCCGCAATCGCCCCCTCCCCCCTGCCGAACGCACAATGGGCGCGGCTACCTTCTCCTCCCGGGGCCATGTGCGACCAGTGGGCGCCGCCATCTTCTCCTCCCAGGGCCATGTGTGGCCAGTGGGCACCACCATCTTCTCCTCCCAGGGCCAGGTGCTGCCAGTGGGCACCGCCATTCCCCACCCAGTCCACATGCAGCCCATGGGCTCCGCCATCTTGCCCCGCCACCGCAACGTTGGCTCCATGGGAGCCGCCATTTTGTTCCCTACAGGACCCCCGGACGCCGCATCTTGTCTCCCCCACAGGGCTGGAACGCCAGATCTGGGTTGCCAACGCTCTACATCTGAAACCTCGGGCGACCACCCGCAGCTCGCCTCTATGACACTGGACCAGTCTTGTCCTCACAACCTGGCCACCACTTCGACAACAGTGAAAATCAACGGCTACGTGACCTCTTGCCTGCTGGACTCAGAGAGCACCGAAAGCTTCATACACCCAGACACGGTAAGGCGCTGCTCCCTCGCGCTCCACCCCGCCAATCCACGGATCTCCCTGGCCTCCGGATCCCACTCTGTCCCGATCCGAGGGATCTGTGTGGTCAATCTCACTGTCCAGGGTGTAGAATTCAGCGGTTTCCACCTCTACGTCCTCCCCAACCTCTGCGCTGCACTATTGCTGGGTCTGGATTTTTAGTGCAATCTCCAGAGCCTCACCCTCAAATTCGGCAGGTCCCTATCTCCACTCACTGTTTGCGGCCTCGCGACCCTCAAGGTTGACCCCCCTCACTCTTTGCCAATCTAACTGCGGATTGCAAGCCCGTCACCACCAGGAGCAGACGGTACAGCACCCAGGACAAGACCTTCATCAGGTCTGAAGTCCAGCGGCTGCTTCGGGAGGGTATCATCGAGGCCAGCAATAGCCCCTGGAGAGCTCAAGTGGTAGCAGTAAAAACGGGGGAGAAACACAGAATGGTCGTGGACTACAGCCAGACCATCAATCGGTACACGCAGCTCGACGCGTACCCCCTGCCACACATATCTGAGATGGTCAACCAAATTGCGCAGTACCGGGTCTTCTCAACAATTGACCTGAAATCCGCCTACCACCAGCTCCCCATTCGTAAATCGGACCGTCCATACACTGCCTTCGAGGCGGGCGGTCAGCTCTATCAATTCCTTAGGGTTCCCTTCGGCGTCACTAACAGGGTCTCGGTCTTCCAAAGGGAGATGGACCGAATGGTCGACCGGAACGGTTTGCAGGCCACGTTTCTGTACCTAGACAATGTCACCATCTGCAGCCATGACAGCAGGACCACGACGCCAACCTCGCTAAATTCCCCCGCACCGCCACTCTCCTCAACCTTACGTACAAGGAGAAGTGTGTGTTCCGCACGACTCGCCTAGGCATCCTCGGCTATGTAGTCCAGAACGGACTTTTGGGGCCCGATCCCGACCGCATGCGCCCTCTCATGGAGCTTCCCCTCCCCCACTGCCCCAAGGCTCTCAAACGTGCCTGGGGTTCTTCTCCTACTACGCCCAGTGGGTCCCAAACTATGCGGACAAGGCCCGCCCACTCATACAGTCCACTCAATTGCCCCTTGCGGCCGAGGCACAACACGCCTTCGCCCAGATCAGAGCAGACATAGCCAAGGCCGGGATGCATGCAGTAGACGAGGCACTCACTTTTCAGGTTGAAAGCGACGTTTCAGATGTCGCCCTCGCCGCCACTCCAAACTAGGCAGGCAGACCTGTGCCATTATTTTCCCACAGCCTTCATGCCTCTGAAATTCGGCACTCGTCCGTCGAAAAAGAGGCCCAAGCTATCGTTGAAGCTGTGCGGCATTGGAGGCATTACCTGGCCGGCAGGAGATTCACTCTCCTCACTGACCAACGGTCGGTAGCCTTCATGTTCAACAACACGCAGCGGGGCAAGATCAAAAATGATAAAAATCGTGCGGTGGAGAACAAGCTGTACACCTATAATTACAAGATTTTGTATCACCCCGGCAAACTCAATGAGCCCCCCCGACGCCCTTTCCCGAGGTATATGTGCCAGCGCACAAGTAGACCGATTCCGGGCCCTGTATGACAGCCTGTCACCCGGGGATCACACGACTGTACCACCTCGTCAAAGCTCGCAATCTGCCCTATTCCGTCGAGGAAGTACGGGCAGTCACCAGAGACTGCCAGGTCTGTGCGGAGTGCAAGCCGCACTTCTACCGGCCAGACCGTGCGCGCCTGGTGAAAGCCTCCCGCCCCTTTGAACGCCTCAGCGTGGATTTCAAAGGGCCCCTCCCCTCCACCGACCGCAACACATATATCCTCAGTGTGGTCGATGAATACTCCAGATTCCACTTCGCCAAAATGGACATTTTTTTTTCCCCTCCCCACTGTAAATTATTTGCAAAACTGTATATAGTTCCACACCACCCCCGCCGGACTCATTTTTAACAGGGGGTGAATGTGGTGAACCACTGTGTGCACCTGTATTAGGGGATGTAAGGTAGGACCTGTACTACAGGTTCGCCGGTAGCCCCTGCGGCCTAGCTCCGCCCACAAGGAGCCTTATAAATATGCGTCATCCTTCTGATCAGCCATTTTGCCAGCTGCAGTAGAAGGCCATGCATCTGACTGTAATAAAGCCACAGTTGTACCAATCTGAGTCTTTCGTGCAATTGATCGTGCATCAAGTTGCATTGTAGCTCCTTTGTGAGAGAGTGGGGGGTTCTCTTACTCTCTCTCTCTCTCACACCGTGCCCTATGTTGGCGTGCCCCTTTTCGGTGGTCTGCCACCGTCATCGAGGCCCTCAACACAATCTTCGCTCTGTTCGGATTCCCCGCTTACATCCACAATGACAGGAGATCCTCATTCATTTTTTTAAAAATTTAGATTACCCAATTATTTTTTTTCCAATTAAGGGGCAATTTAGCGTGGCCAATCCACCTACACTGCACATTTTTGGGTTTTGGTGGGGGAACCACACACAGACACGGGGAGAATGTGCAAACTCCACACGGACAGTGACCCAGAGGCGGGATCGAACCTGGGACCTCAGCGCTGTGAGGCGGTTGTGCTAACCACTAGGCCACCGTGCTGCCCGAGATCCTCATTCATGAGTGATGAGCTGCGTCAGTTCCTGCTCAGCAGAGGTATCGCCTCCAGCAGAACGACCAGCTTCAACCCTCGGGGAAACGGGCAGGTAGAGAGGGAGAACGGGACGGTTTGGAGGGCCGTCCAGCTGGCCCTACGGTCCAGGAACCTCCCAGCCTCTCGCTGGCAGGAAGTCCTCCCTGATGCACTACACTCCATACGGTCACTGCTGTGCACCGCCACAAATATCACACCCCATGAACGTGTTTTTACCTTCCCTAGGAAGTCCACATCCAGGGTGTCGTTCCGACTTGGCTCGCAGCTCCAGGACCGGTCCTTCTACGTAGGCACGTCCGACTCCACAAGGCGGACCCCTTGGTGGACAGGGTACACTTGCTCCACGCCAACCCCCAGTATGCCTACGTGGAGTTCCCCGCCGGCTACCAAGATACTGTCTCCCTCAGGGACCTGGCTCCCTCAGGTTCCATTCCAACACACTCCCCCACCCACGTGCCATGCTCCCCTCCCCCAGCACTCCCAACATTAACCCCACCAGGTCCATCCCTCCTTCTGCTGTCCACGCAAGAGGACGAGGAAGGTTTTGGCACGCTCTCAGAGTCATCCGACTACTGGCCAGCACCAACACCGACGTCGGCGACACCAGCACCGACATCGCCGTCACCGTTACGTCACTCCCAGCGAACCGTCAAAGCACCAGATCGACTTAACCTCAGACGGGCACCGGACTATCAAAATGGACATTTTTTTTTCCCCTCCCCACTGTAAATTATTTGCAAAACTGTATATAGTTCCACACCACCCCCGCCGGACTCATTTTTAACAGGGGGTGAATGTGGTGAACCACTGTGTGCACCTGTATTAGGGGATGTAAGGTAGGACCTGTACTACAGGTTCGCCGGTAGCCCCTGCGGCCTAGCTCCGCCCACAAGGAGCCTTATAAATATGCGTCATCCTTCTGATCAGCCATTTTGCCAGCTGCAGTAGAAGGCCATGCATCTGACTGTAATAAAGCCACAGTTGTACCAATCTGAGTCTTTCGTGCAATTGATCGTGCATCAAGTTGCATTGTAGCTCCTTTGTGAGAGAGTGGGGGGTTCTCTTACTCTCTCTCTCTCTCACACCGTGCCCTATGTTGGCGTGCCCCTTTTCGGTGGTCTGCGTTTCTCGCTGGAGCTCCTTTCTGCCACTGTGGGGCTGCTACTATTAGGGGCGGGGGTGGTAGTATGTGTGTGTACTGAAGATTTTGTATCTTGTGACTGTTTTTGATATGTAACTGTTGAAGTGTGTTGTGGCTTTGTGCCTTGTGACTGTTTTTGATATGTAACTGTCGAGTTGTTAATAAACCAAAATATTACTCTCTTTGTCTCTGGCTGCTACTGTTTCCAACGTTGAGCTGCATGGAGGAAGGAGAGTGGAGAGGAAGGGGGTGAGTTGGAACGGATTTGCTGCTGGAAATGGCTCCGGGGTTTGGCCCCTCGGAATGTTGATGTGGGACTTCAGGATTCTGACACCCTTTATTAATTTTTTTTCCGGAGAGAATATAATAATAATCTTTTATTGTAACAAGCATGAAGTTACTGTGAAAAGCCACTAGTCGCCACATTCCAGCGTCTGTTCGGGTAAGCTGGTACGGGAATTGAACCCCCGCTGCCGTCCATGTCCTGTATCAGCTGCCCCTTTCCGGTGGTCTGCGCTGCGCATTTGAGTGCCTTTCCACCGATGTGGGGCTGACGGGGGGGGGGGGGGGGGGGGGGGGTTTGAGATAAGTGGCATTTGCTGGCTTTGTAGCTAGAGGCCTGGAACTGTTGCTTTGGATTGAACTGGGGCCCCTTCGTGGGAGAGATGGGATTTTCCCTCTCACGCTGTGCCCTATGGCAATGTGTCCTTTTCCAGTGGTCCGTGCTGCTCGTTAGGCACCTTTCCACCGATGTGGGGCTGCCGTTGGGGTAGGGCATTGGTGTGCCCTGTTCCGGTGGTCTGTGCAGCTCATTGGGCCTCGTCGGGCACCTTTTTGCCGATGTGGGGCTTCCTTTGGGGACAGGGGGTGGTTGTGTATGTGTGCTGGTGGATTTTGTATTCAGTAAATGTTTTTGGCATGTTATTGTTTTTATTTTTCTTTAACTATGCCGTTTCTGTACGTTGCTGTGTTAATGCTATGTTGAGTTGTTAATAAACCAAAATACTACTCTCTCTGTCTGTTAATTTGTTAAGAGACAAAAATATGTTGTCAGGGGAGATCCCTCTCTCTTTTCTGGTAGTTTCCACCGATGTGGGGCTGCCGTTGGGGCAGGGCGTCGGTGTGTCCTTTTCCGGTGGTCTGTGCTCCTGGAGTGTTGTTTTGAATTGAACTGGGGCGTCCTATTGTGGGAGAGGAGGGGTTTTCCCACTCTCTCTCTCACACTGTGCCCTACATTGGTGTGTCCTTTCCCAATTGTCTGTGCTGCTCATTGGAGCACCTTTCCTCCGATGTGGGGCTGCCATTGGGGACAGGGGGTGGTTGTGCATGTGTGTACTGAAGATTTTTGTATCTTGGGAATGCTTTTGATACGTCACTGTTGAGATGTTAATAAACCAAAATACTACTCACTAAGGATTGTGGGATTGTCATTAGTCCCCAGCCAGTAGTAATCAGGCAGGTTATAACAAGATAGATGTTCTTTCCACCACCTCTTTGCAAAGTAATTATTGTATTCAATACAACCATCCTCTAAAAATTCACCACAGTTCCAAAACAGTCCTCTCCAAATTTATCGCTATTCCAATACCACAAAAAATTGTTGGCACAAGCTAGAACTCTATGTTCATGCCAAGAACTTGAGCCTCAATCCAATAAGTTGAAATGAAATACCAGGGCAAACTATATATAACATTTCTATGTGCAATAGAATCCTCTTCGTAAATAGATCTGGAAACCGCTCTTGTTTGCACAATTGCAAGTGCAGGATAAATTATCACTTAACTAACCATAGCTGCAGCACAAAAATGTCTGAGAATAAATGAACCACTTATTAAAGTTACATTTAGCATAAACTGAACTGTATATTGATATTTATATGATAAATGGCACATATTGGTTTTTGCCCTTAATTGTTTGTGCCACCATTCTGCAGGCGGAATAAAGGTCAGCAACCTACTCCCAAAACCATCGCCAACACCACACAGATTCAGTTGATTACTGCAAAAATGCATGAGAACGTCCCACCTAACATCATTGTGTGAATATCGTCACCATGTAGAGTGCAGCAGTTCAAAAAGAAAGTTCACAACACTTTACTCAGGACAACTTGGGAAAGGCAATAAATTAAGGTTTTGTTAGCATTGCTTACATCGTGAAACTAAATATTTAAAATATACTGAATTTACGTAGCAAATTATTTTAAAGGGAGGGGTATGGTGCATACCAATCCAGAAGCTGTTGATGAATACGGAAAGTTTGGAAAAGTGGAGTGTCTGATTCTATACAATTTATGGCCCACAAGGAAACTTATCATTAAACTTAATTGCTTAACTACCTGTGCCTCTTCTGCTCCATCTTCCAACAGATTTAGCCTGACAGAATCCCATCAATTTTCTCCTGTTCAGGTCTCCAACTAAAATTGCAGATCTGGTCCTGATGACATTATTGGGCCCTTATCTGGATATTTAAAGAGAATCCTGCCTCATCCTTCTGAATGTCTTGCTTGTTGAGCAGGTTGAAATGAGGATACAACGGGAAGACAGAAGAATCTCGGTGGGTAAGTGCCTTCATTTAAAATGCTCTTCCACTTGGCTTCCACCAGATGAGGAGAGCCAAAATTGGGCCCATTGTGTCCTCAGCATGTCCCAAAGTGTTTCATAATCCATTCATTGCTTCTGAACTGCAGGCGAATGGAGCAGCTGAATTATACAACAGCTGAATTCCCTGTGTATTTGGCCTATTTTGCTTGATGATAGAATGATGGCCACAATATGGGAGAACCCTTTACTCTTCGTCATATTGGCATTAGATCTTTTACTTTCCTGATTGGGGTCTTTGCTTACGCCAGCAAAGATGGCACCTCAGATCATGCATCATGGGTGGCACGGTGGTTAGCAGGGACCATGGTTCAAATCCGACCTTGGGTGACTGTCTCTGTGGAGTTCTCCCAGTATCTGCGTGGGTTTCCTCTGGGTGCTTCGGTTTCCTCCCACAGTCCAAAGATGTACAGGTTAAGTGGATTGGCTATGCTAAATTGCCCCTTAGTGTCCAAAGGTTAGGTGGTGTTATGGGGTTAGAGCGAGGGAACAGGCCTAGGTAGGGGTTCTTTCAGAGGATCAGTGCAAACCCGATGGGCCGAGTGGCCTCCTTCTGCATTGTAGGGATTCTATTATCATTGTTAGCGACATCATACACTGGAATAACAGTCTGGTGTGACGGCAATAATCTCTCCCTCAATGTCAACAAAACGAAGGAGATTGTCATCGACTTCAGGAAGCGTTGTGGAGAACATGCCCCTGTCTACATCAATGGGAACGAAGTAGAAAGGGTCGAGAGTTTCAAGTTTTTAGGTGTCCAGATCACCAACAACCTGTCCTGGTGCCCCCATGCTGACACTATAGTTAAGAAAGCCCACTAACTACTCTACTTTCTCAGAAGACTAAGGAAATTTGGCATGTCAGCTACGACTATCACCAACTTCTACAGATGCACCATAGAACATAGAACAGTACAGCACAGAACAGGCCCTTCGGCCCTCGATGTTGTGCTGAGCAATGATCACCCTACTCAAACCCACGTATCCACCCTATACCCGTAACCCAACACCCCCCCCCCCCCCCCCTTAACCTTACTTTTTAGGACACTACGGGCAATTTAGCATGGCCAATCCACCTAACCCGCACATCTTTGGACTGTGGGAGAAAACCGGAGCACCCGGAGGAAACCCACGCACACACGGGGAGGACGTGCAGACTCCACACAGACAGTGACCCAGCCGGGAATCGAACCTGGGACCCTGGAGCTGTGAAGCATTTATGCTAACCACCATGCTACCGTGCTGCCCTCTTTCTGGTTGTATCACAGCTTGGTATGGATCCTGCTCTGCCCAAGACCGCAGGAAACTACAAAAGGTCGTGAATGTAGCCCAGTCCATCACACAAACCAGCCTCCCAACCATTGACTCTATCTATAATTCCCGCTGCCTCGGAAAGGCAGCCAGCATAATTAAGGACCCCACGCACCCCAGACATACTTTCTTCCACCTTCTTCCATCAGGAAAAAGATACCAAAGTTTGAGGTCATGTACCAACCGACTCAAGAACAGCTTCTTCCCTACTGTCATCAGACCTTTGAATGGACCTATCTCGTATTAAGTTAATCTTTTCTCGACACCTTGCTATAACTGTAACATTATATTCTGTAGTCTCTCCTTCCTTCCCTACGTACGGTATGCGTTGTTTGTCCAGCACGCAAGAAACAATACTTCTCACTGTATACTAATACATGTGACAATAATAAATCAAATCAAATCAATGAACTAAATGTTTAAATTCTGGAGTCGGTTTTGAACCCACAAGTCTCCGATTTAGATCAATTGAGCCGAGCTCACATTTTGAAAAGCGGTTTTGAATGTGATTTTTATAAGGCGGTCAGTAATGAAATTTCAAAACCATGTTATTATAGTTTTAACTGGGTAACTTCTCAGAAACAAATCTATGAACCATAACCCACTTTTTTTGAAGAGTCATCAGATTATTTTGCTCTTGCAAATGTACATGTGCGTTTTACATATTTTCTCTAAGGGCATTCATAGCCCTGACTATTATCCTATTTATATCGTACCACTGATTTAACCATCACTGTTATTTTCAAGTTCAATGTTTCCAGACTTTATATATCTCATTTATACTGAGAGAATAACAAGGATATTAACAATTTATATGATGAATAGTATATACTGGGCACTATTCTCCGGAAAGATTTCTAAGTGTGGTAGCGAGCAGGAACTGCTGCGAGATTCCCGGCGTTTGGCCAGCAGCGTAATGCAACTTCAATTGGTCCACTTAACGATGCCCCATGGGCTTCACGCCACAAATGAACACGCACCAGCCGATTCGCCAGGATCGCACTCGCCAGTCCCACGCTAACAAGGTCAAGCAGCACTTAAACAGCTCTTCACATGCAGCCCCACTCAGCTCGCAGCCATGGCGCCAAGACGACCAGCCCTAAGTTTTGGAGACCCGGTCCTGGGGAGGCTCCGAGATTTGGTCGAGGCCAGAAGGGATGTCCTGTTCCCCTGAGGGTTCTAGAAGGTGAGCCACATGGCAGCCAGTGCCACCTGGGTATCACTGGCAGCAGCCGTCAGCTTGGGCAGCATGTCCAGGAGGACTGGCCTCCAGTGCTGCAAGAAGGTCAATGACCTACATTGGCCCACATGTGTGGGTTGCCACACACCTCCGCCCCCCCGGACACCTTCCCGACCCCACGCGAACAGCCGTCCAACTGTGGTAGTATGACTAGAGGTACTACGGTAACTGGGAGTGTGAGCTACCATTGGTGGAGAAGGCTCGCTGCTCATTGGCGCAAGTGTTTGCATTTCATTGGTCGGAACGTAAGGTAGCTCCGCCCAGTCAGGGGGGGTATAAGAACCCGTGTTTCCCAGCAGCCGGCCTTCTTTCTGTACTCGAGCTGCTGGGGAAAAATCTTGTTGATTAAAGCCTTCAATTCGGACTACATCCTCGTTTCAGTAGTTATTGATCGCACATCACCAACCCTCCCTTCATTCCCCCCCCCCGCCCAATTGTCCCTTCAGCCCCCAACCACCCCCCCGCCCAATTGTCCCTTCAGCCCCCAACCCTCCCTTCACCCCTCTAGCCCTCCCTTCAACCCTTCCTCCCCGGTGAACATACATGCAGCTAACAATGTCCTCTGTGTCCCCGCAGGAGAAGCTGTCCCACAACCATTGGGAGGGGGCCCAGCTCGGGGTGCCGGACATAAGAATCCACACCACCTTCGAGGAACGGGCCCTGGAGGTGATGTGGGTAGCCGAGGACAGAGCGGTCATCAACGCAGAAATCACAACATGGCACAGAGGTGAGGATCCACTGAGCCCCACCCAGAGGACCTGTCAAATGTAAGTTGTTAATGCCATTCAGACTGACCCATCAACCGTCCAACTAACCACATAGTCATTACCCTGCAGGACCTCCAGCCATCAGCGCCGGCCCATCTGGGGTTTTCCCCTACCCTGCTTCCCACCACTTAGGAGGAAAGCTACGAAGATGAAACCATCAATACGTCACAGCTGTCCTTCCCACCCTCCACCAGCACAGAGACTCATACCTTGGTGGGCAACATTAGTGGTCAGCTTCTGTGGCATATTCTGGTGAGCACCACAGAGTTGCAGATGCACATCGGTGAGACACCAGTTGGAGTTCCCCTGGATCCCAGGACCCAGATGGGTCTCAATCAGATACTGAACCTCTGGAACAGGTTTACTTGGAGCTGATGCAGATGTTAGGGTGCAGCCAGGACATTCAGAGGGCGATGTTAGCGACACTCCAGCAGGACCATAGACAATTGGAGGAGTCCCAGAGGCTACAGGCGCAGAGAGATGTTGCCAGCATTGCGTGGCACCGAGACCAACACTGCTAGGGTGGCAACCGCAGTGGAGAGTCTGTTGCACAACGTCAGCAGCATTAGTGGAGATGACAAAGGCATGGCGCAGTCGGTGACAGCCATGGCTGAGGGCCTCGATAGACTGTCCAACTCACTGGAGGAGATGACCCAGTACCAGGCGGACCTTGATGAGTTGCTGTGGGACATGTCCCATCTCAGATGGGAATGGCCGAGGCACTGCGGAGCTTGCCCAGTCGCAGGTGGGAATTGCGGAGGTACCACAGAGCATGTCATCACTAAGGAGCATTGCCAAGTGCATCAACACCATGGTGCAGACATTGGGGAGCCGCCAGGGCAGGCAGAGCCAGGTGATGCAGGGGCAGCAGGGGCTCAGTCCGTTGGATATGAGGTGGCTCCTGTTAATTGTATGGGAATAGCGCTTAAGTGGTGATTATTGGTTTCTCGCTACATTATGACAGAATCATGATTTCTTCAATGGGAGCGGGCCTGTTACATCGCAAACGGTTTGGCATCTGGCGCGGTTCTCGTTTTTGGCCTCTCCCGCTATTCACCAGCCTCGCCTCGCTTGAGCGAAACGAGGAAACTGAATTCGCGCCCACTAATTTTCTACTTATACTTTGATGGCTGTGATAAAAGACTGACAAAGTCCAGTTAAAATCCACTGAATGATAGATATAATGCACCACTTAGTCCTCTTCTACAATTCAAAAATTGTTCCTGCAATGATGCGTAAAGAATGCGTTAAAATTCAGTGAAAATCATGCGTTACAAATCATGAACAATTTATACATCTTGGATTTAAGGACAAAGGGATTATTTACAAAAAGACATTTTATCAGAGTAAATTTTGAACACACTAATATTCAGGTATACTCTTCCAGTGAAAAACACGGATTTTTTATTAAATTGAACATATGTACACCTAATTTAAGCAAGTATTATAAATTATGCAAAGCAAAATTCCTTGGTGGCTAGGAGGGTAAATTCAGTGAAGACAACTGAATAGGCCATGTTCAGGAGAGCTTTATTTGATCTCAGCTAGGAAGTAAGCAGAGTTCCTGCAAAGTAAGCAGAGTCACCAAGCTGGGGGGGACAAAAAGCATCAGATAGTAATCTAATTCTGGAAAGTACATGTGTGTGGACGGGATTAGGGCACGGCTGTGAAGCTACCCAAAATTGAATACCAGAGATATTGCATCGGAGTACTTGAAATGAAAATTGTTTATTATCACAAGAAGGCTTCAAATGAAGTTACTGTGAAAAGTCCCCAGTCGCCACATTCCGGCGCTTGTTCGGGAGGCTGGTACGGGAATTGAACCCACGCTGCTGGCCTTGTTCTGCTTTACAAATTAGCTGTTTAGCCCACAGTGCTAAACCAACCCCAGTCAGCCTTCATATGGGCAAGAAAATTAATTAAACACTAACCATGGAGAAACTTAGGACCATTTTAGTCTTCATGGCTGTATGTCATATTAGGCAGTCTATTTACATACATATTCAAACAGAAATCAATAAATCTATGCTTTTAGTGGAGAGTTAAAATGGGATAGGGGATCACGTTGGATGAAGATAAAACTCAATGAATGTTGATGGAGAAAACAGTTCTTTGTAGTAATGGTAGCTTCTAAATGAAAGAAAATATAAAAGGAAGATTAGATTTCCTTTAGCAAGCCAAGTATACTTCTGGTTACAACTATTTCTGTGTTCACTTTCTCAATTACGCTCAGGCTACATTCAAGGGAATGAAGTTTAATTCAACATTTTTGCTCCACCTCTCCTCAGTGCACTGACTATTGATGAGATATGGTCCCAAATGCTGAATAATGGCAGATTGTTGGTACATCTCAAACATGAAAAAGACAAATTACCTTGACCTGAACTTCAATGGCACAAGCATCGTCAGGACCCCACCAACATCTTGAGAGTCACTACTGACGAGAAGCTGAACTGGGTCAGTTATAGCAACACGACCGCAGCATGAGCAGGACTGGTGCTGAGTACCCTGTGATTATGGGTTCACCCCTCAGAATATTTTTGTTGAATACATGGGTCAAATCAGAAGTCCAATAGAACACAACATTCTCCTTGATGGCTGTGACTTCAACAGTACTCAATATCATCCAGGTCAGAGTTGCCCATTGCATTGCCATCCTTTCTAATAGATTGAATATTCATGGCCTCCACCAGTGGCATGCTGCATCTACAGCATTTACTATGCAAAGCAACCTTAAACCAAGCTTACTTGAATAGCACTTGAGAGCCTTATAAACTCTAGCATTAAGCAAGATCGTAGGAACACATTAAAGTTATTCAGTCATTCCCCATGTTTGTGTGGGTTTTGCCCCCACAACCCAAAGATGTGCAGGGTAGGTGGATTAGCCGTGCTAAATTGCCCCTTAATTGGAAAAATGAATTGGATACTCTAAATTTATTTTTAAAAAGTTGCTCAGTCATACACCATTTTAACTTGGACAAATATCATCATTCCTTTCTCACCACTTGGTCAATATCTCAAAATTCGCTACCTAACACCATTATAAGAAATAAAAACAGAAAAATACTGAAAAACTCAGCAGATCTGGCAGCATCTATGGAGAGAGAAACAGAGTTAACATTTTGAGTCTGTACAACTCTTCTTCAGAGCTAAAGAGATAGACAGATAGAGGTAGAGCAGCTGGAGCAGAGTAGGTCACTGATAGGCGGGAGCTAAGAGAGATTGCAACTAAGATTTGTTGTCAGAGTCAGAGGGAATGTTGATGGCAGTGTGGAGGGACATAGAAGGTTCTCCTAGTGGCATAAAAGTAAGATAACAGAATGTGTTAATAGGCAAACAAAGTTCAGTGCTTAACGAATGCAAATGGTCCAGCGGGGGAGGGCGGGGTTTCTGTCGGGACAAAATATTTTTGGGATAAGAATAGGAGTAAAGAAGGAGGAGCAAGGGCTGTAACTTGCCTAATCGGAAGGAGGTGCTCCTCCTCCAATTTGCATTGGGCTTCACTGGAGCATTGCAGCAAGCCAAGGACAGACAAGTGGGCATTAGAGTAAGATGCCGAGTTGAAATGACAAGCAACAGAAAGGTTGAGGGTCAAGCATATGGACTGAGCAGAAGTGTCCTGAAAAGCGGTCACCCAATCTACAATTAGTCTCCCCAATGTAGAGGAGACCGCACTGGGAGCAGCAAATACAGTAGATCAAATTGAAAGAAGTGCAAGTGAAATACTGCTTAATCTGAAAGGAGAGTTTTGGGGTCTTGAACAATGAGGAGAGAGGAGAGAAAGGGGCAGGTGTTAAACCTTCTTTGTTTGCAAGGGAAGGTGCCTTGGAAAGGGGATGAGGAGTTGAGGGTGATGGACCAGGGTGACATGGAGGGAGCGGTCCCTGCAGAATGCTAATGAGTGAATGAGGTGAAGATACGTTTTGTAGTGGCATTTTGCTGGAGCTGTAAGAAATCGTGTACAATGACCCTGTGAACCTGGCGGCTGTTGGGGTGTCGAGGGATCCCTATCATGGTTTTGAGAGGGAGATGAAGGGGGCAGAAAAGCGGAAAATGGGTCGAACCTGGTTGAGTGCTCTGTCAACCAAGGTGGGGGAACCTCATGGTGGGCGAACCTCATTTAAGGGAAAAGGAAGACATGTCAGAAATGCCATTTTCAAAGGTGGCATCATTGCAACAGAGGCAGAGTAACTGGGAGAATGGAATGGAGTCCTTAAGGAAGTGGGGTGTGAGGAGCTGTCACTGAGATATTGTAAGAGCACCATGTGCACAAGTAGTGACATATTTTCAAGACAATCAAGGTTCAGCCTTGCCAACAACAACCATAGTTCAAGATTTATTTTTAATTCTTAGTCATTGAAGGACATTTTTATTGTGGCTCTTATTTCATTCCATTGTTGGAGACTGACATTTGTGCACGTGATTGAGAAAATTACAATCTAAAAAACCAACAGCCTTATATTGGTGACAAAATCTTAAAAGTAATTTTGCATTCGTATGATGAAGCTGATTTTAGCCGTGTAATTGCAGGAAGCTGTTGCGCAGATAGTCAGTACTTTAGTTCTCTGAAGTAAACAAAAAGCATAGTGTGAAAATATTCAGCTGTGCAGATGTCTTAAATAATCAGCTGGAATTTCTGATCAAATTGTTATGAAAAACTCTGGAAAGGAAAGAAAAGGAGTAGTGCTAATGTTAGAGAGCACTTAATATTTTTTCTACTTTGGGTGTGTGCTTCAGAATTGAGCACAACACAAATGCTAATAATACTGCAGGTTTTAAATTAGTAGGTTAATAGGCATACTTAGGTTAATAGTCATGTTTCAAAGCAAAATAAAACTACCGGTAAGCTGTAATTTGAGGATGCAGTGAATATCTGTTGCTTTTTCTTCTGAGGGGCGGGTGGGGATAGAACATAGAACATAGAACAGTACAGCACAGAACAGGCCCTTCGGCCCTCGATGTTGTGCCGAGCAATGATCACCCTACTTTAACCCGTATACCCAACAATCCCCCCATTAACCTTACACTACGGGCAATTTAGCATGGCCAATCCACCTAATTGATGTAGTCAATTTTTGGGGTACAGGCTATATCCACACCAAAATGCACTTCCTAACTGGCAACATTTTTTTCCACAACTCCCAATTTTATCCCAGCCAGTTATCCTGCCTTTCTGTTTTAATGAATTGTGATTTTTTTTTCCTTGGCGTTCAACACATGGCTTGAAGTTTTTTGGTCTCCTTTGTGTTTTGCAGCTGTAGCAGATACTCCACCCCCCACCCACCCACCCAATTCACTGCAGAGCTCACTAAAATTCTTCCATTGTGCGGTCCCCACCCAGTCCACATTTGGGGTCAACTGTGCTGGCAAGCACGTTCGTAACCACACAGGGAGAGAGAGTTGCAGCAGTTTTGACGAAGAGCACATTGTTAACTGTTCGTGGTTCTGCTTATTGCGCTGTCCTCACCGCTTTCTGGGAAGAGCTGAAAATGGTACATGCACATTTAATCTCCCCACTCCTCGCCCCAGGGCAGCATGGTAGCACAGTGGTTAGCACTGTTGCTTCACAGCACCAGAATCCCAGGTTCGATTCCCGCTTGGGTCACTGTCTGTGCGGAGTCTGCACGTTCTGCCTGTGTCTGCGTGGGTTTCCTCCCACAAGTCCCGGAAGACGTGCTGTTCGGTGAACGGGACATTCTGAATTCTCCCCGTGTACCCGAACAGGCGCCGGAACGTGGCGGCTAGGGGATTTTCACAGTAACTGCATTACAGTGTTAATGTCAGACTACTTGTGACAATAAAGATTATTATGAGTGTCGCCAGACAAACTTTCATTTTTTTTTGTTGTTGCCAAAAACAGACCCTCGCATTAGCCCCTCACGCCGAGGTGTACTGTTTCTCATCATTATTTCACGCCTTGTAATACTGCAGTCTTCCAGCTATTGACCACATGATAAGTGCTGCTAACATAGTAAAATCTCTGCACCAATTGAAGCTGGTCAAAGCTGGAGAGGAGGGGAGGCTTTATCAGCTACTGCACGTAGGACAGTTAAGAAAAACCGATCACACAGAGCCCCCCCCCCCCAACCAAAAAAAACACACCAGAGGCTCAGGAGGATAAAGGTAAGGGACCGATTGGGGTTTAAACTCATCCGAGCTCCAATTTGGTTTTCTTGCAAACATGCGCCTGATTTCTGGTTAATGTGTCGAAGGACTGAGGATTTATGAGGGAGGAGGGGGCTTTGCTGTTAACCACAGCTGGGTGGTCACCCTCCCTTGGGGGGGATTTAACTGGCAATCGGGTGTCGGTTAAAGACCCGTTTGAAAAATAAATTAAATAACGCTCGATTCTTTTTAAGTTTGTTCCGTAAGTCGCCCCCGCCCCTTTCTTTAAAAAAACCAGATGCTATTCGCCGCGAGGGGCTTTTGAATGAAGCAATTCCTCGGGAGGTTGATTTTTTAAAAAAGCAACCAAAACGCTCGATGGTCGTGTGTTTACTTCACACTTTTGTTTTGCGGGCGAGGGGGATGTGGGGGGAAGCGGACATTAGTTTTTTTTTGGAAATACAGGACCTAAATTGTCGCACGTCCCTTTTTAAAACGTGTACTTAAATAAAAGCGAGTCGGAATTGACTACGGCGGGAATTTCCCACTCCCCCTATGCAATGGGAGGGGAGGGGGTAAAGGCTCACCGTGCATGCAGCTTGTCCGAAGTATTTACGGAGATGCGGTGGGCCGGAGCTGAGGAGAGACGTTAACCGTTTGTTTTTAAACCGCCCCCCCCCCCCCCCCCCCCCCGGCCGGAGTGTTCGATCTCGCGCGACGGAAGCCCTGGATCCCCAGGCGCGAGGGCGGTGCGCAGGCGCAGTGGCTCGGCCTGGGCCGGGCGTCGTGTCTGTGTGTCGGCCGCGTCCTTTTCCCCCAGTCAACTTGTTGGAGCCCACCCTGAGGGGGGAGCGTCTGGCCGAGGTGATTTAAAGCCAGCGGAATGCTTCTCAGGGCGCGTTGCGGGTGGAAGAAGGACTTATCAAGAGGTACAGATCCCCCTCTTTCTTTTTCTCCTCCCCATTTCTTCCCCTCTCTCTCACAGGATTCATTTGGTCTTCCAACTACGGACAAAAAAAAAATCAGTCCCTTGCTTTTTACAAACTGGGAAGGTTTGGTTTTCGCAGCTCCAGAGGCACCCGATGCGATTCTCTTTTCCTCCTGATTAAATGTTTGTGTGTTTTATCGCAGTTCCTTCGGTCGCGCCACACTTTTGCGATGCGGCTGTTTGATTCTCCCCACCCGCCCGGGGGCGGCTTTGGCCGCACTCCCGCTGATTGATGCGGCGCCCAGTCTGAACCCAGCCCTAACGAGCCCTATCCTGAAGATATTTGTTGCCCTAACGAGCCCTATCCTGAAGATATTTGTTACTCTAACGAGCCCTATCCTGAAGATATTTGTTACCCTAACGAGCCCTATCCTGAAGATATTTGTTACCCGCGCTCGGCCAGAGGATTTCACGGGGGTGGGGAGGGGGGCGTGTTGCCTGGTTCTAGCTGCTTGTGGCTGTTGTGAGCTTTTCCCCCCACTTGGTGCCTTTTGAGGGTGGACGGAATTCAAATGACCGAAATGTGTTCGTTGAGATTCGTCTTTTTAAAAAAAAATCACAAACCTTTTTAATCGGTAATCGGAGAGGATCTTGGACTGACTTCAGGTCTGCCCTGTAAATGGATTTTCCAAGAGGGATTAATTAATTCATTAATACGGCTGATGGAACCTGGTAAACTGTAACATTTTGTATTCCAACTTCTGTTATGATGGGTTAAGTGATCCGGTTGGGAAAACTTTATGGACTTGAGGTGTTTTGGCTTAGATAGTAGACTTAGCAGCAAATGGACTGTGGGAGGAGACTGGAGCACCCGGAGGGAACCCACGCTAACCCAGGGAGAAGGTGCAGACTCCGCACAGACAGTGACCCAAGTCGGGGATTGAACCTGGGACCCTGGAGCTGTGAAGCAACTGTGCTAACCACTGTTATACTGTCATTGTTCGTGGGGTTTATTGAGCTTCATGTGATCACCTCTCCCTTGGAGAAATCTCCCAGTTAACCCCTGGGCTTGTTTTGTGGAGTATGTTCAAATTTAAGTCACATTTTAAAAAGAACTAGGCACACGGTGACATTTGCCTTCCATACCTCAATTTATTTCACCTTTTTCTCCTGCACTGTGCGGTAGCGAGAGCTGCAGTTATGTTATTAATTACGAGAGCTTCTAGTTCTGTTTGCAGCTTATTTGAGCTTCTCTCAAAGTGCATTGGGATTGAACGAGCACATCTGCCCTCATAAAGGAAGAGAATGGTACCTATAATGTAATACTTTGACATTGAACATCTGGTTTTGTGACCTGGCTGATTGCCTTGTTTATGCTTCGGTATGCTATGTGCCTAATGTAGAAAAGTTGTTAAAATTCTGAAGCTGTTATCTGGTGATTATTCTCAGTGCACGTGATGCAACAAAATTTACCATTTTGGCATGTGACAATTTAGCCACCTGCTATGATGTGTTTGGAAGAAGTCATATGTTTCATTGTGATCTGGCCTATGGGAGGTACATAGCTAGTCTTTGGGACTGGGGTATCTTGTGTTCCAAGTGGTGGTTTAATTGTTTCTTATAGAATCCTAGAATCCCTACAGTGCAGAAGGAGGCCATTCGACCTATTGAGTCTGTAGCCATCCTCTGAAAGAGCACTCCACCCAAAACCACTTCCCCACCCTATTCCTATAACCCCTTAACCTAACGTACACATCCCTGGACAGTAATGGGCAATTTAGCATGGCCAATCCACCTAACCTGCACATCTTTGGACTGTGGGAGGAAGCAAGAGCGCCCAGAGGAAACTCATGCAGTCACGGGGAGAATGTGCAAACTCCACACAGTCACCTGAGGCCGGAATTGACCCTGGGTTCCTGGCCTGTGAGGCAGCGGTGCTAACCACTGTGCTGCCAATACTTCCAACACTGAGGGTGAGGACAAGCATTTGTTTTGCTCTCCTGTGATGCGCCAACTATAACATATTGGCAATGTACAACCCTTATGCAGCTGCCTTTGACACTGTCAACCATGAGGGATTATGGAGCCGTCCTCCATTTTGGCTGCCCTAAAGGTTTGTCACCATCCTCTGCCTGCTCCATAATGGCATGCAAAGCCGTGATCCATGGACCCGATCCACAGACTCTATTCACGTTTAGACTAAAGGCTACGTCATTGCACCGATGCTTTTTATCTTCATAGCTGCAATGCTTAATCTTATCCTCAGCAAGTTGCTGCTGGAGTGGTGTCAAACTAGGAACAAAACTGCAGAACAAACAGGAATCTGTTTAACCTCCCACCACCTGCAAGCCAGATCCAAGGTCTTCCCATCCTCCGTCATTGAACAAGACGGCATGGTAGCACAGTGGTTAGCACTGTTGCTTCACAGCACAGGGTCCCAGGTTCGATTCCTGGCTTTGGTCACTGTTTGAGCGGAGTCTGCCCGTTCTCCCTGTGTCTGCGTGGTTTTCCTCCGGGTGCTCCGGTTTCCTCCCACAAATCCCATAAGACTTGCTGCTAGGTAATTTACCACGGAAAGCATCCTATCTGGCTGCATCACAGCATGGTATGGCAGTTGCTCGGCCCAAGATGACAAGACCAGAGAGTCATGAACACTGCTCAGTCCATCACGCGAATCTGCCTCCCATCCATTGACACCATCTACACCTCCCGGGCAACATAATCAAAGACCCCTCCCACCTGGCTTACTCACTCTTCAACTTCTTCCATCGGGCAGTTATGTAGTTACATTGTGTACCTTGTGTTGCCTTATTATGTATTTTCTTTTTTATTTTATTTTCATGTACTTATTGATGTGTTGAGTGCTCGTAGAAAAATACTTTTTACTGTACCTCTGTACACGTGCCAATAAACCAATCCAATTTGGACATTCTGAATTCTTCCTCCGTGTACCCGAGCAGGCAGCGGAATGTGGCGCATCGGGGCTTTTCACAGTAACTTCATTGCAGTGTTAATGTAACCCTACTTGAGACGCTAATAAAGCTCCAAACCACTGTCAACACCTTCCCTGAGACGAATGAGAGCATGGGCCTTACAGTAAACATCCTTAAGAAAAAGATCGTTTACCAACTTGCACTACCCACAGCACTACCCACCACCAGTTATCAAGGCCTTGGACAACATGGGCCACTTTCTATACTTTGGGATTCTAAGGGCAGAAATTGAGGGCAAGTTTCAGCACCGCTTTCTGTTATCTGAAGATGAGTGTTTGAAGACCCGGCACCAAACGCATATCTACAAAGTAAATACCGGCCCTCCTATGTGGCTCGTGGTCTATGTACAGCAGGCATGTTAAAATCCTGGAAAATTACCACCAGTGTCTCCTCCAAGATCTTGACAATCCATTGACAGGATGGGTGCAGTGTCAAAGCATTGACCAAGCTCAAATCAGCTCCACTGGGCAGGATGGGCCACATCTGCAGGCCTGACATGAGACACCCAAAACAAGTGCTCTACTCCGACATGGCAAGCGACTCCCTGGGAATGCAGAGAAACATTTCAAGAGGACACAGCCTTTCTTGGAAAATGTATAGCATCCCAAACGGCACCTGAGAATCCCTAGCACAAGACCACCCAAAGTGCAGAAAAAACCTCCAGGGAGGAACTGGACACCTGGTTTGATCGCTGAAGGCAGGCTGAAGCCAAGTGTCAATAGTGAAAGAAACACGTGGCGCCCCGGGTACCAGACACCGGTTCAATCCCGGCTCTGGGTCACTGTCCGTGTGAAGTTTGGATATTCTCCGCATGTTTGCGTGGCCATTCCCTTCACGCCCTGCAGCCCTGTTTGATGCGGTGGGTAGCGTTCATGGGCTATATTTTGAGCAAGCCTGATCTAGAAGATCATGGGAACAGCACCTGGCAGTCCCCCTTCCAAGCCACTTATGATCCTAACTTGGAAATATATTACCGTTGCTTCACTGTCGCTGGGTCAAATCCTTGCTTGTTTTAAATATTGATTCCATTTCCCTGGAATTGATTTTGTCCTGATCAACATCTTTTTAAAATTATAATATTCATCATGTAGACCTAGGGAGCCAAACTTGATCTTCACCATTCAAGTTCAGACATCTCGGGGAAAACAATGGATTGTTAGTTGTCAGGTCAAACCATTTTTTTTACAAAATACAAAGTTGCCTAGATGCAAGTAATGAAATTGCTCGTTATTTCTACCCTTTGGTGATCAAAGCTTAGCCAGAACTCGCACACTGTTTGGTAGCCAAATAGACAATCCATTGATCTTCTGCAGAGCTTAATATGCAAGTACTGAATTACATCATACAGCTTGGGTGTGGATATTTCCATGGACTAGTTATAAATTGTCGTCTTCAAACACATTTGCACAGAACATTAGATTGGTGACAGTATTTGTGTTGGCGCATTCACTATCACCTTCATGCTGCTCTTCATCCATCATGAGCTTCCTCAAATGCTTTGAACAATCCTTGCTGCTGAAGTACAAGAACAAAGCAGACCACACTTTGAAAATATGATCCACAGCTTTTCCAAAAGAGCTGGTGTGTATCTACACCCACTCTATATTAACAAATTCTACAGACTGAGGTTTTCGCATTGCACTGCTGATAAAGCGACCATAGATTATCACCACTGCCTCTAAATCAATATTTAATTCTCGTAAACCAGCTTTGAATATATTAATCACTGCATGAGCCAAACAGCTAACCTGCTTTGGGGTTTTTTTCTCCAGAAAGTGTTTTATTACCATCTGAAAAGCTTGATGGAAGTCCAATCCTTCCTTTTCTACAGCTATCAGAAATTGATCCACAATACCTCAGCAGCTTCTAATGGATATTCAGAAATGTCCAGCAGTTTGGGCACACCTATCTTTTTGACACAAATAGGGTACTTCTTATTTCCTTTTATTAGAGGTGTCTATTGCGACCAGAAAGGGAAGAGCACGATGGTAAGACTCAGTGCCTCTTCTTCAGATACCAAGTCTGATAACACTTAACTTGCTAAGTTTGTGACAATTTGCTCTGCTTTTGCCCGCCCACTAGATATTTTTGGCACGGGTAGAATCTGAGTAAAGCTGGGGTCTGATTTTAAAGCAGCAGCCTATTGAGCAATCTGAGCCACCGTGTCTTACTGTATGATATATTGAAGATTACCTTTCTGCTTCTGAAGAATATTTGGAGGGGAAGAAGCATGGTTTCCTTGCCCTTGACAAGCAGTTGCCCATGGGATATGCCTTGTGTTTTTCTCCCATGGTGTGCTATTTCCTATTGCTCAACTCACCATATGCTAAAAACTTTTGTGCAGCATGCTTCATACTCCTTTTCAGTGTAGGATTTCAACTAGCAGTCCCAATTCTAAAGCCATTTCTCCCTTATTTTCTTTTAGGTGGGGTGGATGGCCCTGGGAAGACTGAGATAAGTTGGCTGAGAGAGTCTTGTATGTCACCAATGTTCGATATCCGTTGTTCTCTGAGCACACCCCCCCCCCCCCTCCCTCTCACACACACAGCCGCTCCTGTCCTGGTTTTGTTGTTGTTACCTGGCTGGGCTGGATCGTGCCTTCACTCTGCTGCAGAGCCTCCCCTCTTGCTGTCCCTGCTCCTCGTGGCAGGAGTGATCCAGTGACAAAGAGCTGAAGGCAGCAGCAAAAAGTGACTCGCACCCCATTGCCCTGGAGATCAGACATTTTCAGTCTTGTCAACAGCACCAGGCTCAGATGGAAATACGGGACACATGGTGTTCTGGGGAGATTTCCCTTGGGTTCAGGACAATACATTAAAAAAATATGGAAGGGTTGGCCACTCTGTCCTCGGGCAGAACATTGTTCGCAGTTTCTCCATCCAATTTGACCCTGATCTTAAATTGTGCAAGGCTGAAGCATAATATGAAGGTGCCTTTCCTTCCAAGTTCTCCCATAGTTGGTATTTTGTTACTGATCTCACCCCCACCCCCCCCCAGAAGATTGGAGTTATGTTCAAACAGCACAAGCTTTAAAAAAAAATTACTGCCATCTACATCATTCATCATAAGACAAACACAAGGTGTCCCAAAATCTTTACAGCAATGGCTACATTTCAGAAGCATTTGCAATGTAGGAAATGCAGTGTCCAATTTGTGCATAGCCAGCTCCTGAAACAGCAATGTGACAATGACCAGAATGTTTTTGTAATGTTGCTTTTGAGTGCTAAATATTGGCCATAACACCCCTGCTCTTCTTTTGAATAGTGCCATGGGATATTTTAGATCTACCTGAGAGGGAAAACAGGACCTCCATTTAATGTCTCATCTGAAAGGCAGCACCTCTGAGAATGCAGCACTCCTCTACTGCACTGAACTTTCAACTTTTTTTTCACTCTGGACCTGGAGCGAGACCCATAACTTTCTGAGTTTTGAGTTTAGCGTGCTACCAACTGAGCAAGTGAAGTTACTAATTTAACAAGTGATTACTAGTAACCTGCAAATCCAAATAAATAAAACGGGACAAAGGGAGAAAGTAAATATGACTTTAAATTTGATCTCTCTCCGGCCAATTTCCTAACCACAATGACTATGCACATAGGTCTCCTTCCACAGCATGGTCATCACATATATATTATTTCCCATGGCAACCAAATGCAGACTGGATTTCACAATTCCAAAGGCTGTACAATTTGTTGCTTTTGATTCAACCCTGTAATCCAGTTTAATTTCTTGCGCACAAATATGAATAAAGAGTATAGGACAGGTGCACTCATTGCAGCATTAATGAAACCTGAATGTCAAATTTTGATAATTCGCAAAAGCTTTAATTTTCCTTTTAATAATGGAGCACATTGATCTTTTTGTCTCCTGCCAGTGAAGAACAGGTTGTCACCTGCCTTTTAAGGCACAAGACAACCCACCTTGCAATCCTGCAGCCGGACATCATCCAGAAGCACTTCTACTTCAAAATCAACTTGTATCAATAATAGTTCACATAGTTCTGACAGAGGTTTGTTGCTTCAAGCCCCATGTTGGGATCTAGGTTGATACTTCAATATCATACTCAAGGTGGTCTGCATTGTTGATGGTGCTGGCTTTTCAACCAGCTGTTAAACTGGAATTTGCCTGTTAATTCCAATCAGTTTTTGTCAGGAAGTTGAATGTGAACATTGTCTAAGTATTTACTTGCTGAACAAGGTGACTACACTTAAATACATTAATTGGTTGTCTTCCACTTTGGGACCTCAGGAGGACATAAAATGCACCTTTCTCAGACTTTCAAGGATGCCAAAGGGGAACATTTATACCAGAGGATCAGAAGAATCCTTATTGTCAATTTTTCTGATACCATCAGTGGGAACTGCATAACCACTAAAAGTGAACTCTGTTTTTGTGCATCCTCCAATTAATGCTTTTTTAAATGTTCGGTGTTTCTTAACTTGCCGTTTTTTTGGTGCAGCCAATGAAGAGGCCATCTGAACACGATGTGGACCAGAATGGAAATACATTCTACTCCGAGCATTTCTTTCATTATGTTAATATTACGGTCAGCAGACATGGCTGAACTTAACTCACTTTGAGATGGAACAGAGCACTCCCAGTACTGATTGCATATCAGGAGACACTGGGGAAAAAAAAACACTTTCTCTGCTGTCAAAACCAAGAGTGAAAGACTGGAAGAAGTAGATTCTGACCAGATTTTAATAAATTATTTACATTGGGAACATACGAACTAGGAACAGGAGTAGGCCACTCAGACCTTCAATCCTGCTCTTCCACTCCACATTTAATTTTTTGAATGTATTTTTATTGGAAAATATCAGTTTTATCAATTTTTACAAATAATGCAACAAATTTTCAAAAACAAAGTGGTACAGTACAAACGATTTCTTCAGTATAAAAAGACAGAATGCCAGACAAGGAAGTACCACTGAACTTGTCTCACAGCCAACATATGCTTCTATCTCCCTAGATATGGATTCCTGTGTCCATACGACCTGGTGGGAAATCCGGGTTACTTTGAATGGGAGAGGTTAATTTTAAATGTCCTTTCTAAGTGACAGACCATTCCTCACGCTTAAGGTTGTAGATAATTCTAGGATTTTCACACTTAGCAGACCCCGTCTTGAAATCTCAAGAACAACAGGACCTGTACAGGATACACTGACTGGTCTGCTTCACTATCTAGCCAAATTGAGGAGGGGTCCTCTCTGACCCAGGAGCATGGGCGCTGCAATTTAGCCAACTTCGAGCAAGGTTTCTTTTTGTTCCATATGAACAAACTAATACATAGAGCATACAGTGCAGAAGGAGGCCATTCGCCCCATCGAGTCTGCACCGACCCACTTAAGCCCTCACATCCACCCTATCCCCATAACCCAATAACCCATCCTAACTTTTTTGGTCACTAAGGGCAATTTAGCATAGCCAATCCACCTAACCTGCACGTCGTTGGACTGTGGGAGGAAACCGGAGCACCCGGAGGAAACCCACGCAGACACGGGGAGAACATGCAAACTCCACACAGACAGTGACCCAGCGGAGAATCGAACTGGGACCCTGGCGCTGTGAAGCCACCGTGCTATCCACTTGTGCTGCCCCAAAATCATAATGGGGGGCTTCCGGTGTTGACCATGGAGTGAGTGGTCACAAACAGACAGCTCCTGCTTAAAGTCACAAAAAAAGAGCTCTTTTTACCAATACAGGGTGGAATTTTGATGAAAAGACATAGGTGAATGTTGGAGGAGTATTTTTCCCCCAGGGGTGGTATGTCTGCTGGTTATCAGACCCAGCAGAAAACGGTGAGAGATTTTGCTGAAAAGTTGGAGCAGACTTGTGCTTCAGAAACTAATCATAATGGGACCCCAGCAGCCGACAAGGTTGGCATCATGTGCAAGGGATAAAGTAACCTAGCCCACTGTTTTTCAAACTTATTTTCCCTGGACCACTTTTGTCAACCACTGACCCTTCAAGACCCACACTGGCCAACCTTCGTGACACATGCCACATTATCTTACCTTTAATGCAAAAGGGTTTAATGCTTTGTCCTCCATCGGGGATCCGTGTACTGACTGCTTCCTCCTTGCCCCTCTCACCATCACCCATCTATCTTCATTCTTAGGAGTAACTACATCTCTGAAGCTTCTATCTATGACCACCTCTGGCTGCCGAATGATCCGAAGTTCATCCAACTACAGTTCCTTAACACGGTTTCTGAGGAGCTGGAGATGGGTGCACTTCCCACAGGTGAAATCAGCAGGGACACTGACGGCGTCCCTCACCTCAAACATTCTGCAGGAGGAGCATTGTACTGCCTTCCCTGCCATCCCCTCTAGATAAAACAAGAAAAAGAAAGAAAGAGCTTACCTGATATTCACTCAACCTCTTAGGTTAGAGGAGATGGAAACGTGGGGGACACTAAAAGTGTAGTGTCTCGGGTTTAGCAACCGCCCAATTTATGTACAGGTACTACACACCTTCCCAGAAATCCCCACGGCTGACTTCCAGTTTCCTGCTGCTCTGAAACAAAAAAAATAACTCCCAAAAAAAAAGTTAGTTAAAAAACAAAGGCCGCTTCTCCTGTAAGGTAAGTTTTTAAAGTGGGAAACTTACCTTCCCGACAGCTCCCTGGTTACTGCTCTTGCTGAAAAACTGAAGCCAATAACCATTCAACAAAGAACAATACAGAACAGGAACAGGCCCTTCGCCCTCCAAGCCTACGCCGATCACGTGTCCTATCAGGCCTGTATCCTTCTTTACCCCGTCTGTTCATGTACCGATCCAGATAAGTCATAAAGGTCGCTAATGTATCTGCCTCAACTACCTCACTTGGCAGTGTATTCCAGGTAACTTCCTCACTTGGCAGTGTATTCCAGGTCACCACCACCATCTGTAAAAATACTTCCTCGCACATCTCTACTTTACCTTTTCCCCCCTCACCTTGAACTTTGCCTCCTTGTAATTGTCGTTTCCACCCTGGGAAAAAGCCTCCAACTGTTCACCCTGTCTATACCTCGAATAATTTTATATACTTCTATCAGGTCCCCCTCAGTCTCTGTCTCTCTCGGGAGAACAATCCCAGTTAATTCAATCTCTCCCCTTGTAGGCAACAACCTGGTAAACCTTTTCTGTACTGTCTCTAAAGCCTCCACGTCCTTCTGGTAGTGCAGTGACCAGAATTGGACACAATATTCCAAATGTGGCCTAACCAACGTTCTATATAATTGTAACAATTTGAGCGTTTATACTCCATACCCTGACCTATGCAGGCAGGCATGCCATATACTTTCTTTACCACCATTTCCAACTGTGCTGCCACTTTTGAGGATCTGTAGATCTGCACGCCCAGATCTCTGTATCTTGATTCTCCTGATGGTTCTGCCATTTATTTTATAGCTCCCACCTGAATTGGATCTACCAAAATGCATCACCTCGCATTTGTCCAGGTTAAATTCCATCTGCCATTTCTCTGCCCAATTTTGCAGCCTAGCTGTATCCAGTTGTATTCTCTGACAATCTTCATCACTATCCGCAACTCCTGCAATTTTAGTATCATCCGCAAACTTGCTAATCAGACCCGCTACGTTTTCTTCCAAGTATGTCATTTATATATATTACAAGAGTAGAGGTCCCAGTACTGATCCCTGCGGAACACTTACTAGTTACAGACCTCCATTCGGAAAAACACCCTTCCACTGCTACCCTCTGTCTTCTATGGCCAAGCCATTTCTGGATCCATCATATCATTCGTAAGCACTGTTGTCAAAGGATTTTGATACAGAGCCTGTATCCACTTAAGATGTTCCCCATACAACCCAAATCTCTGCAGCATATAAAACAATTCCATTCCACCCGGTCAAAACTTGAAAGACCTGAATAACACTTACTAGTCTCCTAACATTGTTGCAAGAATTCTGGCCTTTTATGAACCCAGTCTGAACACCCCTGCTGATCAGTGGGAGTGTTCTCTGCAAGGGCAGCGCCAATATTTTGAACAACAATTTCACATCTGTATTCAGAAGCGATATTACCCTATAGGATGCACACACTTGTAGTCTGCCCTCAAAATCGAGCGTCTATGGCAGCACACCTGCTTTGAATGAATGACTACACATGCAAATTAATGGATCTATTAGTAAGTCCTTAACTTCCTTGTAACGTTTACAACCAAAACTATCAGGCCCTGGGGGCTCAAATGGCCAAAGTCACTTCTCCTTTAGAGATGGAAGCAGTTAGGACTAACCTTTGCTGTCGGAGATTGTCAGAAGGTTAAGGGAAGAGAAGAATCGCTCCACCAAGTGTCAATGAATCCCCAGGTTGCCCCATCTTGTATAACTCCAGTGTTTAAAAAAAAAAAACCATAATTTTGTTGTCCTCTGGTTTAATCATTTATAGAATCCTTACAGTGCAGAGGGGAGCCATTCGGCCCATCAAGTCTGCACCGGCCCTCTGAAAGTAGGCCCTATCCCCATAACTTGGTGTATTGATAATGGCCAATCCACCTACGGTTTTGCCCCTGGGAGCGAAGAATGGAAGAATGTCTTCACCCAAGGCCAGAACTGAACACGGATCCCTGTCGTTATGAGGCAGCTAAGCCCTGTACCTCCATAATGCCACATTCTATTATCTTTAGAATCTAGCACTGAGGGGATACTTCTCGAGTCTGTCCCCCTCCGTAGTCAAAAAGGCCAAGTATCTACTTTGCTTGTTCCCGAACATATACAATTTTTGTTTCGCAAACTTTAAACTCCTGTCAACCCGTTCCCACTGAGTTGGATTGGATTTGTTTATTGTCATGTGTACCGAGGTACAGTGAAAAGTATTTTTCTGCGAGCAGCTCAAGAGATCATTAAGTACATGGGAAGAAAAGGGAAAAAAAGAAAATCCATAATAGGGCGGCAACACAAGGTAAAGGATTAGAACAAGTATAAGTTAAGTAAAAAGTGGATCTGTTGGGGAGAGCTCGCAGCAAGAATCAAGCGCTGAACTGCGTCAATCTCCCTTGACAACAAGTGGTTAGGGTTCCAGCATACTTGCTCTCTGCCTCAGCCGATTCAATTTTCAATTGGTGCTGTCGCTCCCATCATTTATGTCTTTATCTGGCTGTATATGATATAACTAGCTGCTGAGCATAGACTTTGCTCGTTTCCTGCAAAATGGCTACTTCAGAGAGAGAATTCACTGAGTAAAAGAGGTCAAATTCCTTCTTAAAAGTATGTAGTAAAGGATTTATCCCTGAGCAAAAGAGTGTCAAATCGGCATGACTTGGATCGGCCGGGGTGGGGAGGGGACCCATAGTAAAAACACAAGGAAAACAGGAGCATGGACTGAGATCACAATACTACCCATAGAGCAGGAGGCAACCACGTGCAGAATTGCCCTTGGCACGAAGCAGTAGTCAGCTCTAGTATGACATTGACGAGGAGCAGAGGAAAAAGTAAATTCTTTATCTTTGGGATGCAGTATTCTTCAAACGTCAAAATACTCCACCTCAGGAACCAATGCTGGTACCCTTGCCCATTGGGTGGGAGGATTTCTGGTTACTGGGAATTTATCCACCCAGGGGTTAAGGTGGCAATTGAAGTCCCCACCCAACAAAGGAATTAGCCGACACCAGCTCTGAAAAATCCATGAAGACTTTAGCAACAAACTCCTGGGAATGATTTGGTGGACCAAACAGATTCTTCATATAACAGTCTCTTAATCCTTGCCCTTCACGCAATTCTCTACCTTCGAAGGAACATTTTTATCGATTAAAATTGCTGCACTCCTGGTCAAGAATGAGGCAAAAAAAAAAACCTGGCCCACCTAGTCCCGCTTCAACTTTAAGTGTCCCTTGTTATCTAAATGAGTCTCCTACAACAAAGCTATGTCCACTTTTTTTAAAGGAAAGACAGTATCTTGTTTCTTTTAATGGGATGATGTCTCCCCATACATTCCAGAAGCATAGTTTTAAAATTGCCTACCACCATTGCTGAATTAACCAGCTGACATATAGGATAGGATTTTCGCGCTACGTTCAGGTGTGCAGCAACTTCAGTCGTACCAGAGACACCATATAATATATTTTTCTCTAATAAGAGACCTGTCTGTATCATTGCAGGTTACAGTTAACAATTCTGTAACCCCATAATGAAAAAAAAATACAAAATCATTGCAACAACAATAGTTCTAAGGGGACATTCCTCATTGAGGACCTGTAAGGCTAATTCTACTGCCATACTGTCATTACAATTGAGATATGCTCTTCAGCAAAGACAAGCCAGAAAGAGAATGGGAGCCAAATTCCCCTCCTGCATCTTGATCCCGTCCATGAAGCCCTAAGCCCACTCCCCGGCATTGGTGTCACTCACATCTATCATGATTAAAGTAGGCAAATGCATGGATAAAAAGAATCGATGGATCTCTACCCCGCGGCCTAACTACCATACCACTTACACAGCACACCTCTTAGCTAGAAGGAGCATACTGAAGGGTGTTTTCCATTCCGATAAATGGAAATCCCTGATATTCAAAGGATAAAACATTCAGTATTGTGTTCAATTGTTGACACCTCCCTACAAACATAATAAATAGCCCCATAAGATTAGGCAAGAAGTATTATGACGGGGGGAGAGCCTGAATATTTCAACGAGTTGCAGATTGTTATTCCAAATGATAGCCTTCTATGAACCTCAGAAAAGCCTAGGCACTAGCCAGATTATCGGATGTTTTTATGTCGAATATTACTCTGTGTCGCAGGATAAAGCAAGCATAATTCACTCCAGCAGCCTAGAGCTGTTTTTAACTTCATCAAGGCCTCTTAAGCTTCTGCCTGCCCAATAACAAATATTTGGAGACCGAGACCCTCGCTTCCTCGCGAAGCCTCACTGGCTTCAGGATGTTCTGGCAATCCATGAAGTTCCGAAAAAACTTAGAATCATAGAATCTCTGCAGTGCAGAAAGAGGCCATTTGGCCCCTCGAGTCTGCATCGACTCTCCGAAAGAGGACCCTATGGAGGCCCTCTCCCTGTAACACCACCTAACCTTTTACACTTAGGGCAATGTCATCATGTCTAATCTACCTAACCTGCACATCTTTGGACTGTGGAAGGAAACCAGAGCATCCAGAGGAAACCCACGCAGACATGGGGGGAGAGAACAAGCAAACTCCACACAGTCAGCCAAGACCGTAATTGAACCCGGGTACCTGGCGTTCTGAGGCAGCAGTGCTAACCACTGCGCCTATAGAAATCTTACCCTCCACTCCTGGCACTGCCGACCCAGAATATTTCTTCCAGCTTCGGTTCTCCATATCCTACAGGATTTATGATAAATCACAAAGCTGGTTTTCTGAGGATTGAATGCAGGCTCAGCTGAGGAAGCAACATTTTTGATGTTCAGGATCTTTTTCCTCCGTTTCATCAAGCCTTTTATTAGTATTTTGCAGCTCAGTCTCATGAACACTAACATTCTGTGTCAGCAAGCCAAGTTTGTCGTCTATAACACTTGATGATGTTTACAGTCATCTACAGTGTCTTTGAGAGTGCCGGGTCATGAGCCTGCTTGTGGATCAAGTCGCCATATTAAGGAGTTAGTTCCACCCCAGTTTCATTTGACTGCTCCCTTTTATTGACAACTTTTTTAGAATTCCATGGCATTTTATCTCCAACGCTCAGCCAAAAAATCATCCAGGAACATACAATGGAGTATTAACTCTGGTTTCAATAATATGTTCCACATAAACAGGATAAATGAAGGATTAAAAGATGGGTAGCACCAGAAATCTAAGCCACGGAAATTGATGAGAATGTTAAAATTGGGGTGTCGCTGAACCAGGAGTTATGTTAGGTTGGTGAGTGGCAGGATGATGGGTAAACCTGACCTGATTGTGAGTTTGAATGGGAGCAGCAGACCTTTAGGTGAGCTGTTTATGGAGGTTGCAAGACTGACCAGGTGTGCATTATAATAGTTTAGTTGTAATGAAACAATTTTTGCTCTACAAACTGGATATTGTGTTCTGAGCACTAGAGCTCGCATTCCCAAGCTGAACATTCTGGTGCAATGATATATCTGTAAATCAAAAGCTACTGTACTGTGACTGAATCTCCCTGTAGCACATAAAAGAATAAATTGCAATGCTATCCTGGTTAGTAGACTTGGTACTTTTTTTTTGGAATTTATTCCTGGCTAGAACTTAACCAACTTTGTTTATTTCCCACCTTCCCCTAAGTCGAGCAATCATCTGTTGACCTTGAATTTGCATTTCCTCTTTTGTGAGAACTCAAGGACAGGAAATGTTGTCATTTTATACATAACTCTTTCCGTCATGAAGGGCTGATCAGTTAAGTTGCCAAGTAATCCCACTATATTTGGTCCCGGTATAACAATAGTACTTGGTTATGGGTGCAAGTTTATGGATTTCCTGAGGTCTTAAAAGTACTCTCTGTTCCGTTTGTAACTATTATTCCAGATAGCCAGCTCATCAAGGATATAAGTACACATTTTTTTTTACAAGCTTTTATTTACAGAGCTATAGATTTCAAATTTACAGAGCTATAGATTTCAAACATGCAGCTTCCAATCCAGCTACCACAGTTGCCTTTTTCTATTTATAAGAACACAAATAAATTCCCAGTTAATATCCACTACCGACAAACAAAAATGGTTTCAGCAGGTGAGAGATGTTACTGATGTTCCATATTCAGTGTTTCACTAGTAGTCCTCAAAAAACTCCAACACCAGTTGGAGTGTGGATCTCAGGAAGCTATGGGTGTGCATGAAGAGAGACACCTGGAGGCCTTCAAAAAGCAATCCAGCTCGTTCCACACCCCACTCTTTTTTTTCTTTCCTTCTTCTACCCTTCTAATTGATTTTTCAAGTGATTTATCTAATTCTCTTGTGAAGGTTTCTGTCGTCTGTATCCACTACCTTCTCCAGAGGTACGTTCCAAATCCTAGCTACTCTTTATGCAGAAAAGCTTTTCATGTCGCATCTAGTTATTGGCTGTTCAGCTATTGAAGCAGTTTCTCTTTTTACTGTAACGTACTCTTTATAATTTTAAATATGTTGACTCGAGCCAATCAAATTATCATTTTCTAAGTATCTAATTATCCTTTATAATAGATTCAAACACTTTCCTACTACTGCATCAAACTAATAGGTCTGAAGTTCTCAGTTTTCTCTCTCTTTCCCTTCTTAAATATTGGTATTAAATCTGATATTTTCCAGTCTACAGGAACATTTTGAGAATCTACAACAAATTTTGAAAGATAACTACCAATAACGGCAGCACGGTAGCATTGTGGACAGCACAATCGCTTCACAGCTCCAGGGTCCCAGGTTCGATTCCGGCTTGGGTCACTGTCTGTGCGGAGTCTGCACATCCTCCCCGTGTGTGCGTGGGTTTCCTCCGGGTGCTCCGGTTTCCTCCCACAGTCCAAAGATGTGCAGGTTAGGTGGATTGGCCATGATAAATTGCCCTTAGTGTCCAAAATTGCCCTTAGTGTTGGGTGGAGTTACTGGGTTATGGGGATAGGGTGGAGATGTTGGACTTGGGTAGGGTACTCTTTCCAAGAGCCGGTGCAGACTTGATGGGCCGAATGGCCTCCTGCACTATAAATTTTATCTAATGCATCCAGTAATCTCTATAACCACTTCCACATTTGGGTGTGGCTCATCAGGTCCAAAGATCAGCCTGCAATCCGATTCATTTTTCCAAGTACTTCCTCTTTATTAATACTGGTTTCTTTCAGTTCCACATTTTCACAAGTCCCTTGATTCCCCAGTATTTCTGGCAGATTTTCTGCATCTTCCTCCATGAGGACAAACACACTTTGTTTAGTTTCTCTGCCATTTCCCTGTTCTCCAGTATAAATTCTCTAGTCTGTAATTGACCCACATTTGTCCTTTGTAATCATTTCTTTTCACATGCCTAAAGAAGTCTAAAGAACCAGGGCCTGGTTTAGCTCACCAGGCTAAATCGCTGGCTTTTAAAGCAGACCAAGCAGGCCAGTAGCACGGTTCAATTCCCGTACCAGCCTCCCCGGACAGGTGCCGGAATGTGGCGACTAGGGGCTTTTCACAGTAACTTCATTGAAGCCTACTCGTGACAATAAGCGATTTTCATCTCATTTCATTTCATTTCAAGTCTTTACAGCCTGCTTTTATTTGTATTCATATTCTCTTTTCCTTTATCAATTTCTTGATCTTCCTTTGCTGAATTCTAAATTTCTCCCAATCCTAAAGCTTGTCAGTTTTTCTGACCAACTTATAAGCCACTTTCTTTAATTTAATGCAGACTTTAATTTTTGTTAACAGCAATTGATTCACCTTTCCTATTGGGATATTGTGTCTTCAAGGAATATATATTTGTTATAGACCACGTAATACCCCTTTTTAAATGCTAACCATTGTCTGTCTACTGTTAAATTATTTTGTGTATTTTTCCAATTTACCGTGGTAAACTCGCACCTCATGTCTTCAATATTTCCTTTGTTCAGATTTAAGACCTTAGTTTCAGATTGAACACTATCACTGTTAACTTAATGTTAAATCACATTATGGTCACTATTTCCGAAAGTTTTTTTTAAGGTATTTTATTCCAAACACATGTAACAGCGAAATGCAAAATACACACTCCATACGATCACAGTCCACGGTTTGTACAAATTTTCCCTTTTATTCCCCCCCCACCACCTGAGAAACAATTCCTCAAATAGCATCATGAACAACCCCCACAGCAACTCTAAACCATCCACTGACCCCCTCAACTCGAACTTAATCTTCTCCAAATGGAGAAAGTTGTACAAATCCCCCAACCCCCTCCCCCCGACGACATATCCGTCCTCCAATTTAACAGGATCCGTCAGTGGGCAATTAGAGAGACGATGGTCATGATATCGGCCCCCTTTCCCTGCAGTAGCTCTGACACTTCCGAGGGCCCAAAAATGAGGTCTGGCTTGACCTCCATCCCCACTTTCTTGGATAGCGTTCCAAACACTGCTTCCCAATAGCTCTCCAGCTTGTTGCAACCCCAGAACAATGCACATGATTTGCCGTTCCCCGCCCACACTTCACACACACTCAGCAGCTTGGGAAACACCCTATATTCTTTCCGCACAAAGTCCCGCATCTGCATATATCTAAAATCACTGCGCCTTTGTAACCTTTCCCGCAGCTCGTCCAGATCCGTAATCTTTCCTTTCGAGAATGTCCTTAACCCTTTCTAGCCCCGCCTCCCTCCAGTTTCCATTCATCCCATCCATTTCCTCCAGTTTGAACTTGTGGTTCCCACACAGTGGCGTCAGCACTGACATCCCCACCAACTTAAAATGCCTTCTGAGCTGGTTCCACACCCTGAACATCGATTACACCACCGGCTCCCCGTGTACGTCCCCGGAGCTAGCAGCAGTGGACTCCTCTTCCACCCTGACCCACTCCGACCCCCAACCACCTCCACATTCGCCGTCCAATAATAGAGCCGCATGTTCGGGAGTGTCAACCCCTCTTTCTATCTCTGCCTCTGCAACAGAGCGCTCTTTACCCTCTGCACCTTCCCCACCTAAATGAACTCCGAGATCAATGTCTCCAGCCTTGGGGAGAGAGATCGGAAAGGTATGAAAAACAAACAGTAACCGTGGCAAGTACAAAGCGTCCCACCTCTTAAAATCCCCCTTAACTTCCTCCACTAACACTGTCAAATTCCACCTGTGCATCATAGCCCATTCTTGCATCATCTGTATCCCCAAATATCTAAACCTTTCTCTAGCCACCTTAAATGACAATGTTCCCAAATTGGCCTCCTGCCCCGCCACATTCACCAGAAAAATCCAGCTCTTCCCAACATTCAATTTATAGCTGGAGAAAGTCCCAAACTTCTCAAACAGTCCCATGATCCTGCCCATACTCTCCAGGGGGTCAGACACAAACACCAATAGGTTGCCTGCGTAAAATGATACCTGGTGCTTCCTGCTCCCCCTCACAACCCCTTGCCACTCTGCAGACTCCCAAAGGGTCATTGCCAAGGGTTCAATTGCCAGTGCGAATAACACCGGCAACGGCGGACACCCCTGCCTCGTTCCCCTGTGCAATCCAAAACCTGGTGAACTCATCTCGTTCGTGCACACACTTGCCATTGTGGGCACATACAGCAGACGCATCGGGCGCATTCGGCCCAAACCTTCCCAGAATTTCAAATAAGTACCGTCACTCCACCCGATCAAAGACCCTCTCCACATCTATAGAAACAATAACTTCTGGCACCTGTCCCTCTGACGGAGTCATAACCACATTTAACAACCTCCTGATATTGCTCGAGAGCTGCCGGCCCCCTTACAAACCTGTTAAATCCTCAGAAACCACCCCTAGCACACAAAAGAAAAGCCATACTATAACGTAATGGTTAAGAAAATAGATACTGGAAATCTAAAGTCCAGCTAGTTAAGGAAACTAGACAAATGAAGTTTCATAGGAGTCTGGAGTTAACAGAACAGAGGAAACTGAACTAGAACAGATTACAGTACAGTAAAGTCACAAAGTTGAAAATGCATTGGATCATGAGGGGTCAGTAAGATATGTGTAGAAGTGCAAAGGTTTGTGAGAAATTACTACAGTTTAGGAGACATTATGTGACATAATTGTAGAAATCGGTGGCTGGACTGTGGGAGTTTGTTTAAAACCTTTTAAGTCAAATGAAACCTGAAAGGAAAGGTATCAAACCTGACAGCGAAACCTTGAGGGAAGCAGCAGAGGGAAAGCGTAATTTAAAAGAAGATTTGAAAGTGTGACTTCTGAAAGCGGAAATTGAAATCACTGGTGTGGAAGCCATAGTTCAGTGAGACACAGTGGTTCATGGTATCGGAATAATCTGGGAGGAATGTGTCTTGCCACAGTCACCTTGTGTGCTTAAGTGTTAATGAGACCATTGTAATTTAAGATGTACTCTAATCTGTGTTAATCCTAAAACCTGTGTGTATTTGTTAAATTAAGGGGGGAGTGAAGCAGTATTGTATTATAATCCAATTTTTTCATGTTTAATAAATTTGTCTTGTTAAAACTAATTGGTCCTGTGACTTTGTATGATTTTTTAAAAAGCACAAGTTCCAGACTTTTGAGCCAGGGTTCCATTTTGGGGCCTTCCCACCCAGTTATAACATCAACTGGGATTGTAACAATACTAAATCTAAAATAGTCTGATACCCATTTGATTCTTCAACATGCTGCTCCAAAATCCATCTTGTGTACACTCCAGGAATTCATCTTGCGCAGCATTATTGGGAATTAGGTTTACCCTAAATGTAAATTGAAGTCAACCATCATTACTGCATGTTCCATGTAGCTCTAAGTTCCTAAATTATTTTGTGCCCAATGTTACTACTACAGTTTGGTGGCCTATAAATAATTCCCACATGTTTGCTACCCCTTGCAGTTTCTTCACTCCGCTCAAACTCATTCTACGTCTTGATCCGCAGTCTAAGATCGTCTCTTGCTAATGTACTTATCTTGTCACTTATTAACAGTGCTACCCCACCTCCCTTTTTCTTTTTGCCTATCTTTCCTCAATATTTTTGAATATTCAGTTTCCAATCTTGGTCTGTTGCTCACAATGGGTCGCGTCACATATCGCTCAGAATTTTGAGATGTCTTACCCTTTCAAGTTAATTTAAGGTAAACTTTAGGGACAAAGTGGGCTTTCAGCCTATTAATGAGTTTGTGGAATATATAGTGAACAGTGATCTGATTGGGGTAGCCATTCTCCCATAAGATAGCTTTGATGCGCCCTGTTTTGGCATCAGGCTTGCATGGTGAGCAAATGGCTTGGGCTCTATTTACAAGGTTATGGATAAGGTCAGTCTTAAAAATACATTGAATTGAGGAATCCCAATGTATATATCGATCAGTGAAGTTGGACGTGCGGTAGACAGTAGTAGAGAGCCCTTTGGCAGACTTCTCGACCAGCATGTCAAGGAAAGGGAGCTTGTTTGACTGCTCCATTTCAAAGGTGACTTTGAGTACAGGATGGAGTCCATTAAGATGTGTAAAGAAATTCTTACATGCAACTACATATTGAAATATATCAAATGCATCAGCTACCTATTGAAAATAAGTTGGGAGTCATTCCATAAAAGGTGTATTTCCCATGGCAACTGACAAAGGTGTTAGTGAGAGCTGGGCCTAAGAGGGGATCCCATGGCAAAACCATGTTTTTGGGCACACATGGTGCCATTAAAACTGCATTCAGCCGCATAGGTTGCTGAGTTCTGTCTCACACTACTTATCTTTACCCATATGGTTCAACCGCTTTCTGATTGTGTTGCATCCCAGGGTGGGAACGGATGGATATATTATTTACATCATTTTAATGTTTCAACTAGACCACTCCTCAATCTCTATACGAACCAAGTGGGTGACCCTCATTCAATGTCGGTATATTCTTCCTGGGGTACTGTTTAAAAATTGAGCACAGCACTGCAGATGATGTTTAATTAAAATTCTGTTCAGTAGAACAATCCTACACATTACATTGTGCCACCTTTCTTTTCAGAACTATAATTTGTAGTTCACCTGAGAAGCTCCAGTGAAGACCTAAAGCAGTCATCACACTCCTGTTGTATATTATTTGATAAAACAACAATAAACCGTAGATTGTTAAACTCTCAAAACTAAATTCTTTAAAGACCGTTCACATACCCTGGTCCACAATACCAGAATGTTTCCGTATTTTGTAACTATCTGCAGCATTCTGCAATGTAAAGTTGAGATACTCTGCATGATTTTCACGGATCAACATGAGCAGAAGCACTTTGAGGCAATGCGAGTCTCTCAGTCATCCATCTCCCTATTCTCGACCCCAAGTATAGAAACATAGAAAATAGGTGCAGGAGGAGACCATTCGGCCCTTCTAGCCTGCACTACCATTCAAAATGATTGTGGCTGATCATACAAATTAGTATCCCATTCCCCCTTTCTCTCCATACCCCTTGATCCCTTTAGCCACAAGGGCCATGTCCAGCTCCCTCTTGAATATATCCAACAAACTGACCCCAACAGCTTTCTGTAATAGAGAATTCCACAAGTTCATAACTCTCCTGAGAGATGAAGTTCTTCCTCATCTCAGCCCTGAATCGCTTACCCCTTATTCTGAACGTGGAGATGCCGGCGTTTGAATATAACCAGTTAAAATAGTGTTAAGGGGTAACTATTAAAATAATGATCAATGTATTAAAAATTAAGTAAAAGGGTTATTATCCAGAATGCCTCATTTTATACTCCTGATAGCCAATTAGTGAAAGAAGAAACCAGGGCCCATTTTTATTTATTCTGTATAGATGTATTCATGGAATGAACTATTGCAGATATATACCTCCTTGCTTAGCTCGCACCCTTGCATCAGTGCCCCTTTATTTGTTCTCAAGTAACTCCAATCGATGCCCTCCCCATATCTAAATGATTTTAATTTTTTTTAAATTTAGAGTACTCAGTTCATTTTTTCCAATTAAGGGGCAATTGCGTGGCCTATACACCTATCCTGCACATCTTTGGATTGTGGGGGAGAAACCCACGCAAACACGGGGAAAATGTGCGAACTCCACACGGATAGTGATGCAGAGCCAGGATCGAACCTGAGACCTCGGCGCCATGAGGCAGCAGTGCTAACCACTTCGCCACCATGCTGCCCTAAATGACCTGAATTGATACTATTAAAGCATCAAAGCCTGTTCTATTACAGATTGGCAAATGGCAAAGTATGTTGCAAAATAGTACTATACCGTTACATTTTCAATGAATTTAAAGTAAGAACTCTTGCCGTTAATGACATTGACTAAGCATTTATGAAAATATTTTTTATTCAGTGTAGCCTTGGAGTTTGATGGCCTGAGTCAAACTTGGCACTCATCAAATTCCCAAGACCATCTTTGACCAGGTTACTATAGTGACTGCCCCCATATCCAAGCAAACAGTACTACCATCTTCCAAGAACGTAGCTTAAACAGTAAAGTTAGCTATCAAATGCCAAATATATTGCCAATATGCATTACTTGGCCTCCCATTGCAGACTTACATCTATACTGAGTGCCTCACCAACTGTGTTACATGGGGATGGTATTTCTCTTAAAGAGGCATTTAATTACCATGATATTACTACCACTGATGAATATTATAAGGAAACTAACCGTCCACTAAAACCAATTGAAATTTTTAATTTAGGAAAACTTGTCAACTTAATAGTGGATGTGCAGTCATTTCCCTGTAATAAGATTTTAAAAATGGTGTTCATGAGGAAAACTGACACTTCTAGTTGACAGTACCCAAAATGTTGAGAACCGCATACTCCTCATTTATTCTGCTCCATCATCCAAAATTTGTACAATACCAATGCAACTGTTGGGTTACATGGATTTAGTAATCTTTCAGGAAGTTGTAGTTCTTGGTGCTCAGCTAAAATCAGTTTAATATGGATAATAAAGATATCTGGCACAGAAGGTAATCATTCAGCTCATCGTGTTTGGAAATGAGATATTTATTAATTTTCTTATAACTTCAGGCATGTCATTGGCAGCCAAATTTAAGGTTCTACAAGAGAATTTGTACTTTTTATAATTGCAGGCGATTAGTGTTTGTGATACAAGATGAGTTATATGCCTCATGTAGAATGAAACGTTGCCAACAAAGGGCTGTTGCATGCTGACAAACCTGCAACCAGAATCATGCAATCATGCACATTGAAAGTGTACTTAAGCGAGTTAATTAATTCATAGATTTGATTTAATTTTTTTGTGATTGGACTGCTTTCTAAGAAACTGCCAAATCATTTGTATATCACATTCAGCTATCTTGTAATTTACAGCTTGATTACAGATTTGTTTTATAGTTGGATGTAGAAGTTTATCTACTGAATTGCAACATTTGCATTTGCTTCTGAAATCTGCACTGTCACTTCCAGACTTGACTATTCCAACAGTGCCCTATCTCTCTCCTTGAATTCTATCATCTACAGCTCAGTGGCCTATATTATGTCCTGCTGAAATAATAACGAAATACTGTGGATGCTGGAATTTGAAACAAGAACTGTGAATGCTGGAAAAATTCAGCAGCTCTGGCAGCATCTGTAGGGGGAGAAAAAAAGTTCACCGTTTTGGGTGCAGAAGACTCTTCAGAGCTGAAGAGAGTGATAAAACACTGTATTCTAAATGCGGTCTCCTCTACATTGGGGACACTAAATGCAGACTGGGTGACTGTTTTGTGGAACACCTTTTGCTCAGCTCACAAGCATGACCCCAACCTTCCGGCTTGCCGTTTCATCTCTGCATTTTTTTTCTCCTGCTAACATGTCCGGCCTTAGCCTGCTGCAATGCTCCAGTGAAGCGCAATGCAAACTGGAGGGGCAGCCCCTCACTTTCCGATTAGGCATATTGCAGTACTTCGGACTCGACGTTCAGTTTTTAATAAATATATTTTTATTGAAGATTTTTTCCATTTTAACAATGTAGCCATATAAAAACGGATGTTGCAAGTTACAATATAAAAGAATCATAACCAACAGTACAGATCACATCCAAAAACCGCCCCCTGTCAACCCACACCCCAACGGTGACTAACTCTTTAAAAAAGAAAATGAATGGCTACCATCTTGGGTAGAACCCCTTAACCAATCCCTGATTGTATATTTGACCTTCTCCAAATGCAAAAATTCCATGAGGTCACCCAACCAGGCTGAGGGTAGAGTAGAATACCTCCACCCAAGCAGAACTCGCCTCCAGGCTATTAACGAGGCAAAGATGAGAACATCCGCCTCCAGCCCCACCTGCAGCAGCTGCGAGTCCGAAACCCCGAAAATGGCCACCAAAAGACAAGGCTCCAGTTTGACGTTAAGAATGATTGACATGGTATTAAAGAAGGAGACCCAAAAGCTTAGCTACTTGGGACACGGCCACGACATACAAGTATGATTACCTGGCCTTCGGGAACACCACTCACACTTGTCCTCCAGTCCCGAAAACAAACCGCTCATCCTCACCTTGGTCAGGTGAGCCCCATGCACCACCTTAAACTGGATATGGTGTTTAGGGCGAAAGGCCTCATTCCACAACACCGTCCAAAATAGTTCTCACTTTGGGAGGGACGGTGGTCACGAGGCAAATCAGGGAAAAGTCCTTTGTAACAAAAACTGGAATTATCAGATCAAGTTTGGCCTAGAGAGTTGAAATTTACTGACAGCTTCTCAAAACTGGCAAACTGCCCCTCCACGAAACTCTCGACCATTCCCCTCCCATAACCTAAATGTCGAGTCTAAATTTTTTTAAAATATAAATTTAGAGTACCCAATTTTTTTTCCAATTAAGGGACAATTTAGTGTGGCCAATCCACCTCTACTGCACATCTTTGGTTGTGGGGGTGAGACCCACTCAGACACGGGGAGAATGTGCAAACTCCACATAGACAGTAACCCGGGGCCGGGATCGAACTGCGCTCCTCGGTGCTGTGAGGCAGCCATGGTGCCCACTGCGCCATCGTGCTGCCCTGATGTTGAGTCTAAACTTGACGGCACAAAAAGATGATTGCCACAGATAGGGCTCAACAACGACATGAAGCTAAGCTTAAAATAGTGCCTAAATTGCTTCCATCTCCTCAAATGGGCACCATCACCGGGTTCCCCTCTTCTCAGGAGAGAACGGAGGAAAGCAGTTACCAAGGCACCAAAACAAGAGCCCCTGCAAGAACTCTCCTCCATCTGTCCTCATCTGAACCTATGATCGCTAACCCGCTCCAAAACCATCTCAATGTTGGCCGCCCAATAATAAAATAGCAAATTGGGTAATGCTAAAGCCCACCAACCGTCTATCCCTCTGGATGAACATCTACGGATTCTTGGGTTCTTGCCTGCCCAAATAATGGAGGCAACTACTTGCTAAGTGGCCAGATATTAAAAAATAAATAAAAACCTCGGGGGTACATTCATTTTATTAGACTAGACCCTGCCCGCCAGGCTCGGGGCCCATGAGAGGGAGAAAGAACCATATTCAACAGCCATGTATATGGGCCAACAATTGCCAACCCTTGGCAAAGACTGCTTGGTCTTCCGCAATCACCTCTTGGAGACAGGGCTCTAATCGCATCGCCAATACCTTGGCTAGCAGTTTGGCATCGGTGTTCAAAAGCGATATGGGTCTATGTGACCCACATTCTGTGGGGTCCTTGTCCTTCTTCAGAGTTGAGAGTGCCCAAGACAAATGGGTTTGAACTTTTTTGTGACAAGGAATTGTGTAAAGTGTAGCACTTTTAAGATCTGCGGTGAAATGCATGTTCTTCTCAGCCAGTTCAAAGGGTGTCTTCAAGTGGGTAGAAAACTTTTATTTACCTTCTATTACACTCAAGACTATGTATAAAATCACCTTTTCACTCCCTCCACCACCAACACTCTGGCAACAATGTGTACTATCTACAAGATTCCCTGCAGCTACTCACCAAGACTACTTCAGTCCTGCGAGCTCTACCACCTAGAAGACAAAGGCAGTAGATGTATGGAAACACTACCACCTATAGGTTTCCCTCTAAGCACACACCATTCAGACTTGGTGCTGTATTATATTACTGTTCCTTCACTGTTGCTGGATCAAAATCTGAGAACTCTGTTCCTAACAGCACTGTGGACTGCTTTCCTAACAACACTGTGGGTGTACCTGCAGCAGCTCAAGAATCATAGAATTTATAGTGCAGAAGGAGGCCATTCGGCCCATCGAGTCTGCACCAGCCCTTACAAAGAGCACCCTACTGAAGCCCGCGCATCTACCCTATCCCCGTAACCCATACTTACATTTTTTGGAAAGTAAGGGCAATTTAGCATGGCTAATCCACCTAACCTGTACATCTTTGGACAGTGGGAGGAAATCGAAGCACCTGGAGGAAACCCACGCAGACACAGGGAGAGCGTGCAGACTCCGCACAGACAGTGACCCAGCCGGGAATCGAACCAGGTACCCTGGAGCTGTGAAGCAACTGCTAACCAGTATGCTACCGTGCTGCCCTGAAGGCGGTAGTTTACCACTACATTGGGGATGGACAATAAATGCTGACCTAGTCTGCGACACCCACAACTGTGATATTTCTCAGACATAATACAGGATTAAGTCCATACTAATAGTACATGACTGGTCTAGATTATGTACATGCAAAGGACAAATGGCAGTGCTTTGTAAACTATTTTCCAATGTAACCCCATTTTAACTCGCCATCACCTTCTCCAGGGTGAAAGAGAGAGTGGCTGTGTGAGAGCTCCTGAGTGAGAATGTAGATGGGCTTTAGATTAGTTTCACTTCATGCGTTACAGTTAGTTCAGGTCGGTGCAACATTGAGGGCCGATGGGCCTGTACTGCGCTGTAATGTTCTATGTTCAGGGCCAGGTGGAGGGTAGGAAAAAAATTAAAAGGGTGGAATTCAGTGATCCAAAAGTCAGAATTCCACCAAAAGGTGACATTTCTCACCCCTGTCAATTAATTCTCATCTATGTATTTAAATATCATCATTGTCTTTCTTCGTCAGCCCCAAAATTCTTCTTACTCTTGGTGTCCATTATCCACTTTCCTTTGCCATACCATAAGGAGGTTGTGCCTTCAGCTGCCTAGACCCTTTGCACTGGACTTATTGAAGAGATTTGAAAACATTTAAAGAATACATATTCTTGGGGGCAGCACGGTAGCATGGTGGTTAGCATAAATGCTTCACAGCTCCAGGGTCCCAGGTTCGATTCCCGGCTGGGTCACTGTCTGTGCGGAGTCTGCACGTCCTTCCCGTGCGTGCGTGGGTTTCCTCCGGGTTCTCCGGTTTCCTCCCACAGTCCAAAGGTATGCGGGTTAGGTGGATTGGCCATGCTAAATTGCCCGTAGTGTCCTAAAAAGTAAGGTTAAGGGGGGGTTGTTGGGTTACGGATATAGGGTGGATACATGGGTTTGAGTAGGGTGATCATTGCTCGGCACAACATCGAGGGCTGAAGGGCCTGTTCTGTGCTGTACTGTTCTATGTCTATGTCTATATAGTTTTGCAGTACTGAACCATCTAGACTCACAGAGAAGGCCTGCTTGGGTGAGATTTCAGAAACTTCAATAATGGCTGATCCATCGACCTCTGTCTGCTAGCCTGTGCATGGGGGTGTGATCAACTTTCCCTCTGATTCCATTTTTTGGCCTGTTAAAACTCACTGTCCTGGCCTAGGCTTGACAAATGGACATTTTGGAAAGCTCTGAAAGAGAACACCTGCAAAAAAACTGCATCGCTGCAGGAGCGAGGAAGGGGAAGGTGGGGTTCGGGGCTGGAAAAACTTGGAGATTTAAATCCTGATTTAAAAACCTTGTTATTAAAAATTAAGTGATGGTAGTTTTTGATCTGTTAAATAATTATTAAGCATGACTGGAGAATTAAATGAAATGGTTTCCAAATTAGAGTCATCTTTTTCATGTATGAATGAATCTATTGTCCATCATTATTATTAAAAATGCTCAAATTGGGAAATAAATGATAACCAATATCAGATCTGTTGCCTTTAATTTAAATGGGTGTGTCGGTCCACAAATCTCGGCACATTTATTTGAGCATGCCATTCTGTACATAATTCTGTAAGTATACTGTGGTTGTGGGCATTCATTATTACATCAATACATTTTCCTATTAATCATAAGTTGCTTGCTCCTCCTAACCCAACTGCAAACATACACTTCTCATGGGAAAATATTCTTGCCTATTGACTCCACAATGCTCTCTGGCTGTGACAAACTATTTCTTTTTTAGCCTGATAAAGTTTATGTCTCAAGTCCATTATTAAAAAAACAATATTAAGTCGCTATATTTTCATTGCACATGTATTTGATCATAAAGACCAAGGAATAAATTTTTGTGTTGGGATGTTTTCTAAAAACGGCCATATAAATCAAAATGCTTTATGCATGAAGAGTCAACGTTGTCAAGAATTAAAGCAGCAATTTGTGCAAAATTACAGGATGTCTGATCGTGTGAAAGTAATGGTCCAGGCTAATCTTCCTGGTTGTAGATAAAAGCCATTGGCTTTTTTTAGTTGGTCATGGGATGTAGGCTGTGCCAGTATTTATTGTTCATGCTCAATTGCCCTTGAGGGGGCAGTTAAGAGTCAACCACATTGCTGTGGGACTGGAGTCACATGTAGGCCAGATCGGGTAAGGATGGCAGATTTTCTTCCCTAAAGGACATTAGTGACCCAGATGGGTTTTTACGGCAATTGACAATGGTTTCATGGTCATCATTAGACATTAAATTCCAGATTTTTATTTGAATTCAAATTTCAACATCTGCAGTGGTGGGTCTCCAGAGCGTTACTCTGTGTCTCTGGTTTACTAGTCCAGTGACAGTACCGCTACGCCACTGCCTCCCCTCATGGAAGTAATGTGCACACTAAACAAGGGGCAGAATTGGAATTAGAATCAGCTGTGTTGTTTTTTTCTCTCCTCCTTTTATAATTCAATTAGCTGGCATGTTCTGCCCAAGCTTAGATCTGAAGAATGACCAGTTAGGTGCTACACCTGAACAGATGCCATTGCTTTGGAATTAGAATCAGCTGTGTTGTTTTTTTCTCTCCTCCTTTTATAATTCAATTAGCTGGCATGTTCTGCCCAAGCTTAGATCTGAAGAATGACCATTTAGGTGCTACACCTGAACAGATGCCATTGCTTGCAACAGAGAGATGGGGTGGAAAACGGAGTATGGAACACAACCTCAATTGTTCGATTTCAAGATAAATTTTATCAATAATGGGAAAACCAGTGTTTCTTGCGGTGTGCTTGCTTGCCCCTTCTTCCATTCTCTGGAAGCTCAGTTTACACTGGAACAGCAAATTTGCTAACTGCAACTCCCTAGTGGATTTGCCTGCAACTCCAGCCACTAAAACTGATCAGGATATCTCAGAATGGATGAAGATACAGCCTTGATGGCTAAACATGACACCTATGACAAAGCATCATCAAACCTTGTTTTCTGCAAAAAGGTTTTGAAGTCGAGAGAGAGAATATAAAAGGAACAGTCCTTTTGTAAAGACAGTGTCCACTTTCCTCCAACGATTTGAGCTGCTGAGTTCCAGAATCTATCTGTTTTAAACTTTCTCCTGCGTCATGTTTGTCAATGTCTTATCAATTACATTAACAAACCTTGATGTTGGGAAACGGGTGATGGATGTATCTGAACACGTAAACGGGATAGCTGAGACACTGGGTATGGGTGAGGAGTGATAACACTGGACAAAGTTGGTCAGTAAACTCAACAAGGAAAGGTACTGAATAATGATTTTGACCACCAACCGGCTTCAATCCTGTTAAACATTGTTTGAGTGGTTTCTGTTGCACTCGGTTTGTTCAGTTGAACAGAACACATTTAAATTGCTGTGTGCTCTCTCGATTTTAAAGCCCACTGCTTGGTAATGCTGACATCAAGAAAATGCCAGTAGGAATATTAAAAGTGAGCTCGCTTTTTACTTTTAGTGCTTGTCTCTAGATGAGAATCTGTGACTGGCATGGTGCACAATTTTGGCTGTATTAAATGCTTTGGCCATGTGTGAAAAGTTTAAGTAGATTGTGCAGCGGATAGTTAAGTTCCAATGAGCAACAGAGGGGAGTGCTTTTGGAGATATTTTTAATTCCTGGGATGTGACCGTACCTTGCAAGGCCAATGTTTGTTGCTCATCCCTAATTGCCCTTGAGAAGGTGGTGAAACGTCGTCTTTTAAGCACTGAGGTCCATGTGGTGCAGGTATACTCCGAGCTATTAGCAAGGGAATTCCTGTTTTTTGATCCTGTGACGATGAAGGACTGGTGATGTAGTTCAAGTCAGGAAAGTGTTTGACTTAAAGGGGAACTTATAGGTGGTGCCATTCCCATGTGTGTGCTTTGCCTTTATTTTTCTAGATGTTAAGAGGTTTGGAAAGTGGAACACACACTCACTGGAAAGTGGAACACACACTCACAAAAAGTAATAGCTGTTGGCTCAGTTAATAATCCTAAAGCGATTGATGGACTTTTGGCTAGCTATTGCGAGTTATTGAGTTTGGTATAGATCAGTCCTGTTCTCATTGAATCATGGAGGCTTCAGGATTGAATGTCTTCTACTTTTGATCTGTTCTGAAAACTGCAAATGCTGGAAATTTGAAATAAAAGCAGACTATCGCAAAACTACTCGGCCATTGGAAGATAACCCTTTCTTTATCAAAACATTCATGTCAAACCTATATAGCAGTTAACAAAACACACAAATGAACAGTTTAAGATTATCAATAAAATAATACTAGTACAACAATAACTTTGACGCTAAAGTAAACCCCACTGATTCTAGTGTTTGGATGGCCTATAGAAGTGGGTTAGTTGTTGTTTGACTATGGAAAATGCAATTTTGTGCATTGCCAACAATGTGTTGTCTAACCACATATGTAAATTATGACCTCTTGGGATGAGATATGGATGATGAACACTAAATTAAAGCAGGAGCAAATTGAGGCGGTAACAGCTTGAAAGTTAGTTTTCAGAACTATAGAATCACAGAACTCCTACAGTGCGGAAGGAGATCATTTGGCCTATTGAATCTACACGAACTCTCTGAAAGACCACCCCACCCAGGCCCATTCCCCGCCCTATCCCTGTAACCCCACCTAACCTGCATATCGTTAGAATGTGGGAGGAAACCGGAGCACCTGGAGGAAACCCACGCAGACACTGGGATAATGTGCAAACTCCACACGGACAGTCACCCAAGGCCTGCAATTGAACCCAGGTCTCTGCCGTTGTGAGGCATGAGTGCTAACCATTATGCCGCCCCATTTTTTTGAGGAAAAAATGGTTAAGAATTAAAAACTGGAAAATAGATAGACATAGAAGATGGAATGAGAGGATGTGATTCATTTTTGTTAAAATTGTATGGAATAGTATGCAAGCATGATGAGCCTCGACCACAAGAGATGGGATGCGCTGAGATAATTTATTCAAAGTAAATATCTTCCATAATTCAAAAATAAGCAAACTGTTTACTTTTTTCTCCCTCCATTTTAGCCCAATAGGGAACTTGGTAGTTTTGAATCTCACGTTTTGTTTCGTATAGTTTAGTGCTTTACATTAATTGAATTTAATTTTCTTTTGGATTGAAGGTGAACTATTTCCATAGTGAACGTGGAATTAAAGATCTGTCTGCAGCAGAGCTCGTACGCCTGAAGCAAAGACTCAACATCAGAAAGAAACACATATTTGAGATTGCATAGTGCGTACAGTAAGTTCAACTGCTGATCAATTTTCAATTAATTAGAAGTGATCCCTTTTGTATACCAATTTTTTCCAGAAACATTGAGTCATTTGGGTGAGGATTCTACTATTGCTCTTTGTGTGACTTTACTTCACTGTCAAACTGATTGAGAGTTCAGGAGTATCCTATGACTGGTTTTCCAACAAATATTCAGGATGGAATTTTTTGTTGTGTGTGGACTATAGTAATTGAAATGCATCAAATGTAACTTGAATACGAGATTTGCATGCTCTTACACATTGATGCCAGTATGGCTTAAAATATTTTTAATCGGATTTGTCGACAGATATTTGGATTGTTAATGATTATCAGTTGTTCATCGTCTTTATCACAAAATTCACAGTTTCCAAAGCATAATATTGAATTTTAGTATTAGATTTCATAGATTTCATAGAATTTACAGTGCAGAAGGAGGCCATTCAGCCCATTGAGTCTACACCGACTCTTGGAAAGATTCTGGCTTTCCATCGGATAAAACTTTGCTTTCATGGTTTGAGACACTGAACACCTTGATTGGATCACTGTCTTGTAATTCTTGGACCCGCCAGCATTCCTTTTTGTAGTTGCCTGTAGCTCTAGTTAAGTGAACAACAGAGATTCAAATAAATGTGATTATAACGTGTGTTCATTCATTGTAGATATTCAGCTCAAGTTTTCTCAGATCAGCAACACCATGGTATAAATCTCAACAGTTTCAACGAGTACAAATAATTTCATACAGTTTAATAGGTTAAGTTAACAAAAAGACACGCACTCTTGTCTGAATTCACACAGCATTTGCAAAAGGATAGATGAATTGACGACACATGATGATAAATAGGTATGATTCAATTGTCATTAAGGAGACATGGCCGCAGGATGATTTTTTTATTCGTTCAGGGGGTATGGGTGCTGTTAGCTGAGCCAGCATTTATTATCCATGAACTGATTGGTTTGCTGGACCAAACCAGAGAGTCTCTCACATTGCTGTGGGTCTGGAGTCACATAGGCCAGAGCAGGTAAAGATAGCAGATTTCCTTCCCTAATGGACAGTAGATGGTATTTTATGACAATGGTTTCATGGTCAACATTATTTCAGATTTTTTTACTGAATTCAAATTCCACCATAGTGGGATTTGAACCCAAGTCCCCAGAGCATTATCTTGGGTCTCTGGGTTACTAGTTGAGTGACAAAAGCACACCACACCGCATAATGTTCAAAGATTCAACGTTTAGGAAAGAGAGGTGAAAGGGAAAGGAGGTGGAGTAGTGCTGAATAAAGGATGGGTTGAGTACATTAGTGAGAGAGAATCTTCGATTGGAAGATCAAGATATCCGTTTGGGTGGAACTGAGAAAAAGTAAGGGGCAGCAAACTGGTAGCAATTGTTTATAGGCAACCAAACAGTAGTGGTAATGTCGGGCATGGTATAATTTGGGAAATCAGGTGTGTGTAAAAAGAATAATGCAGCAAACATGAGGGGGTTCAATCTACATAAACTGGATTAAACTCGCTAATGCTGTGGAGGGCAGATTCCTAGGATGTATGCGAGAGCGTATTAGAGAACAGTTTGTTGAGGAACCAGCTAGAGTACTATGCAAGAAGAAAGGTCTAATAAATGTTTTTTGTTTTAAAAAAAAAATATATATATATATATATATATATAATTAAAGTTAGCATTTTTTCGCTTTACAAGAAATGGATGAAGAGGTTATAATTTACAATTTACACGTTGCACCTTTTTGCTCCCCCCCCCCCCCCCCCCCCCCCCCCCCCACTCCCCTTTTCTGCTGACCCTGGGTCCTATCCTAAGCCCTTCCCTTCACCGTAGGTGGTTTGGTTTGGTGTTTGTTTTACTCTTTTATAGCTTTGTGCGGGGGCCCCTTGTCCCCGTGTTGGTCTCTCTCTGGGTCCCCTTTGGGGTTTTCTTGGGTTTCTCTCCCCTGTTGTCCGCGTCCGTCCCCCCATTCCTTTTTTAAAATAAATTTAGTGTACCGAATCATTTTTCCAATTAAGGGGCAATTTAGAGTGGCCAATCCACCTAGCTTGCACATTTTTGGGTTGTGGGGGCGAAACCCACGCAAACACGGGGAGAATGTGCAAACTCCACATGGACAGTGACCCAGAGCCGGGATCGAACCTGGGACCTCAGCGCCGTGAGGCTGCAGTGCTAACCCACTGCGCCACCGTGCCCCCCCCCCCCCCCCCCCCAATTCCTGTCTGCTTTCTGTGGCCCTGGTAGTCCACATGAGTCCACCAGCCCCTCCCCACCCTTCCCCATTCTATCCGTTGTTGGCTTCGAGCAGCTCTTGGAACAGGCTGATGAATGGCCCCCCACGCTTTGTGAAGGCATTGTCCAACAGTCAGATGGGTGTTGTCACCCCCACAATCTTGGACATTGCCTTGAAGAAGGCTGTCCAAAACCTGACCAGTTTGAGGCAGGCCCAGAACATGTGGGTGTGGTTGGCCGGGCCTCCCTGGCACAGTTTACATTTGTCTTCCACCTCCAGGAAGAACCTGCTCATTCGGATTTTCATCAGGCGTGCTCTCTGCTTCACTTTAAACTGCATGAGGCTTAGCCTTGCGCAGGAGGAGGTGGAGTTGATCCTGTTCAGATATTCGCTCCAGTGTCCCCACCCTACTTCCGTCCCTAATTCGTCCTCCCATTTCTCTCTTGTTCCGTCCAATGGGAAGCATGTCCTTTCTAAAAGTCGTCCGTAAATGTCCCCATGGTTCTCTTTTTCCATGCTGCCCAGGTCCAGTAGCTCCTCCAACATTCTGCCTCTCGGTCCCTAGGGTACCTTGTCGCCTCCTTGTGAAAAATATTTTTGATTTGAAAATGTTTGAGTTCCTGTCCGTTGGGTAGTTCCAAAGTCTCTGACTGCTCTTCTAAGGTTGCAGTCTGTCCCCTGTGTAGAAGTCCCTAACCGCTAGCATCCTTCCGTCCTGTCTCCCCCCTCTTAAAGGTAATCATTTTGTCAATTTTCTGGACAAAGGCCTTGGGGATGATGATCGGTATGGATCTAAACAAGAACATAGAACATACAGTGCAGAAGGAGTTCATACGGCCCATCGAGTCTGCACCAACCCACTTAAGCCCCACTTCCACCCTATAACCCCGTAACCCAATAACCATTTGTAACCTTTTATGGTCACTAAGGGCAATTTATCATGGCCAATCCACCTAACTTGCACGTCTTTGGACTGTGGGAGGAAACCGGAGCACCCGGAGGAAACCCACGGAGACACTGGGAGAGCCTGCAGACTCCACACACAGTGACCCAGCTGGGAATCGAACCTGGAGCTGTGAAGCAACTGTGCTAACCAGTATGCTACCGTGCTGCCCTGAAGGCGGCAGTTTTCCACTACATTGGGGATGGACAATAAATGCTGACCTAGTCGGCGACACCCACAACCCTGATATTTCTCAGACATAATACAGGATGAAGTCCATACTAATAGTACATGACTGGTCTAGATTATGTACATTTTTACCTTTTTTACATCCTCTGCCAAACTGGTCAAATTCCAATTGTGGATCCGTGTCCAATCGGGAGCCACCTGGATCCCTAGGGTAGCTGGCTATTTTAAATGGCCGACCTTCCAGCTCTGCTCCTTCGCCACTCGGATTCACCGGAAAAACCTCACTTTTGCCCAGATTGAATTTGTAGCCCGAGAAGGCCTCAAACTCTTCCAGAAGCTTCATAATTTTGTTCATGCCGTTTTGCGGATCTGAGAAACAGTGGAGCAGATCATCCGTATAGAGTGAGACTCTTGTGCACGCTCCTCCTCTTCAGATGTGGTGCCAACTTGCCCAGTTTCCAGAATGTGGAAGCTGAGAATTCCCCGCTCCAATTGTTCATAACGTACTCGCCTATGGCCTATGATGTTTTCTAACAGAAGACCTTGTCAGTTGAGGGCTGTGTCCAACCTTCATGGGGGGCGTTGGCCACGGCCTGTCTTCAACCTCACATCCACTTAATGTGGAGCGTGGTTGGAGATTACAATCGCGGAGTATTTCGCCCTAACTATTTCTGGAAGCACCAATTTTCCACCCTACAAAGAAGTTGATGCCAGTGTCGACCTTATGTACTGTGAGTTCCTTCTAACCTGGGCGCAGGAACTGCCATGTGTCCATTACCCCCATCTGCTCCATGAACTTTCTGAGTTTCCTAGCCAGGCCTGTCGTTTTCCCTGGGGGTTTGACCTGTCTGTCAGTGGGTCCTGTAGACAGTTAAAGTCTCTCTCTCTCTCTCTCTCTCTCTGTCGCTCTCTGTCTCCCTCCCCCAGGTGCTCCTCCCAGCTGTGAGATGCCCCGCGGGCCCCCCCTCTCTTTCATATCTCCTGGTACTAGCTTTCCCCGCTAGACCTGTGCCCTCATTATGCCCAATCAATTGCCGTCCACTCTGTCTCCTCTTCACCCTTTCCTACGATCTGCTGCCCTTGTCCCTTCCTCCTCGTGAGTTAGTGCTCTTGCTCAAAGCGAGGCAGTACCATCCTGTGGAAAAATTGTTCATGTCCATAACTTTTCTTTTTCTTTTCTACCCCTGCATCTTCCTCATCGCTGCTTTGTCTACCTTTTGTCAAGGCTATTCGCCAGGGACCCCTCGCCTAGTGGGTCCGCCAACTTGCTTGCTCGCTGCACCTATTCTTTTCCACCGCTTCTGGCTTCCATGTGGCGTCTTGAGCTACTGCTTGCTGGTATATTGCTCTTTTTCTCTTTCTTTTCTGTTTAAGATAGAATAAGTCTGAATGTTCAGGCTAAATTCAGCCAAAAGTGCCTGTTATACTGTATTCTGGCGGAGAGCCACCTGATGTGCGATTGCTCAGCACATCCCCGTCACCGGAAGTCGAAAGGACTAATTAATAATCTCATTGTAAAGGCACCTCTAGGGAAAAGTATCCATAACATGACAGAATTTTACATTGTTAGAAAGTGATGTAGTTCAATTCAAAACTATGATCTTAAATCTAAACAAAAGAGCTACGAAGGTATGAGGTGCAAATTCGCTATGGTAGATTGGGAAACTGGGCAAGTTGGCACCATATGCTTTTCCTAATGTTGGAGCTGCCATCACTGTCACCAGAGGCCAAAACTCTGAAAAGATAGCGAGGCCTGAAATCTGAGGGCAGGAGGACAGGCAGGGATGAGTCGCTGCTGACTGCCGATTTCGTGGTGGGGGAGGAGGATTTTCGACGCTCTCTACATGTTTCATGGTGGCAGAAGCGACTGGTGCGATATTTTAGTTCCGTTGTTGCCAATGGGATTTCTGTCATCACTGTCTGTGCGGAGTTTGCACTCTCTCCCCGTCTCTGCTTGGGTTTCCTCCGGGGGCTCCGGTTTCCTCCCACAGTCCAAAGATGTGCAGGTTAGGTGAATTGGCCATGCTAAATTGCATTTCGTGTCCAAAAAGGTTGGGTGGGGTTGCGGGGATGGGGTGGAGGTGTGTGCTCTTTCCAAGGGTTGGTGCAGACACGATGGGCCGAATGGCCTCCTGCCCTGTAAATTCTATGATTCCATGATTCTAAATGCACCCCTCATCGCCAGGAAGCCCAAGGTGGGCGGGACTGGAACATCCTGCCACCGTGAACAGCCATAAATGAGTTCTGTTATATTCAAAGATTTATTTTATTCTGGCTAGGAATGCATAGTGCTGCAAACGTACTGTACAGTATTTCAGCTTGTACATTGGTTTTTTGTACAAGAATTGTCTGAAGGAACCGAGCTCTGGCTTTAACATTTCCTATGGGAACCCATGATTCACTCCTATTGTGATTTTCAGGAACGTAACAGCACTTTTAAGTGGGGACTTACTGTAATGTTTTAGACACAGTTCAGTTGTTCTCTCTTTCTCTCTCTCTCTCTCTCTCTCTCTCTCTCTCTCTCTCTCTCTCTCTTCTCTCTCTTCTCTCTCTTCTCTCTCTTCTCTCCTCCTCCTCCTCCCCCCCCCCCCCCCCCCCCCCCCCCCCCCCCCCCCCCCCCTCACATACACACACACACCTCGCTCTTCAATGTTAATGATTCTAGAGTATTGGAACACTAAATAAGTTACAGACTTCTTGTAAGTGAACACATTTCGATCCTTTTTACAATTTCTTCTTGTCACTTTTTGCTTGGTTGAATATGGATGACATTTATTCTTTATGTAGTTGTTCCTGTTAGCTATCTAATCTGTAAACAGTGTAAGAGTAATGGCTCAAGTCCATAAGAAATATGATGCATCTTCTAAAAAAAGTAGTTGGCACTTTTAAGTTAATCTTGGAGTAATCATTGTATACTTTGGCCTGAAGCATACTTGAAAGTGTATACCTCCTATCTAATGTTCTCTGGCAAGAAATCCCTTTCAGTTGGTTTTGAACCGACATTGACAACAGTACTTATACAGAGTGTTTATGTTCAAGTTGACATTCAAAGTAGGTAGTTAATCACTGACAAATGGGTCATATCTGCTTTTTTTCAGTTTTGTGGAGGTTCTTTGATTTAAATCGCGTGGAATAATGCGCCAGATTTTGGGGGAAAGATGCATCTCATGGTGTAACCTTCAGCTCAATATTTTTGCCTTGAAAGTTGCTGGGAAAGTAATATATTCGCAAGGGCCTAAAGGCAATTGGACTAATAGGGCAGGATTGACTGCACAACATGGCTGCCATTGGCCAGTGGCAGGATCTTCTCATCCCACTATTGTCAACAGGGCTTCCTGTTAAATGCCCCATACCACTTAAATCCACGGTGAGGCGGCACTGTCAACAGGACGAGAAGATCCGTGAATGGCTGGAAAAAAATTATCATGTTAGTCAATTAAATTTAAAGGTCAAGAAAGAAATGGAGGAATGACAGAGATGGAAATAGGATGACTTAAAATCAAATCAGTAGCTGAAGGAAATGAAATGAGGGGAAGAAAAGTTGGATGAAAAGAGACAAAGGAAAAGTAAGAACATTAAAAATATTAAATTAAAAAATCTTTAACAATTTGCTACCTGTAGGAATGATACTTCATAGGTTAAATTGTTTGCTTTCTGGACTGGAGTGGTATTATCATTATTTATTTTTGAAACATTGAACAAGCTGGGAGGCTGTACTCCTTATTGAAGACAGGAACGTGGACCTGTGGATAATGCCAGTGGCTAAAACAATTAACACATTGTTCTAGTTTACCATTTGGAGTGCGTTAATAGAAGTTGTGATCTCTCATCATTACCCACTTTGCACTAACCACCTCCATCTCCACTCTCTTGGCTCAGTAGATTGATTTTACAGCCAACCTGCCTTCCCGAATCTCCCTACATCCATATTCACTGCCACCTCCTCGTCCTTGCCATTTGTGTGGCCTTTCTAATCTCCGATAAGACAATCAATTGGCAGTGGGCAGGAAGGCCATCCAAGAGCCTTAATCAGGGCAGTGGCGGGAAGGCGGTGGGGTCCCCAACTCTCCCGCCTGATTAAGTGCCCTCTGCCACGAAACGTGCCATGGGAGAAGGCTGTAAGTTCCACCAGATATCTCTAGGTCTTTTGCAAAACTTCATCTTGACATAAAAGCGAAGCATAACATGGTTGTTAACTTGTAGATGTTATTGCCCACTGTTTTTGTAATCAGTGATTGGTGAAATCATCCTGTTGGTCACCAACAGCCGTCTGAATTTAATTTAAACTATGGATTGCCTCCTGGGTTAAATAGCTTCTGCAAATATCAACCACAAATTTGGGAGAAAGGTTTTGAAAACAATTACAGTCTCTTGCACTTCAACAGGATAACATCACAGTTACTGTAATGTAACATTTTTCTCTTCCTAAATCAGCTGTTCTCTAGAAGTGTTTGGTGCCATAGAACCACACCCATTGGGAATTGGATTTCAGCTCTTATGCATGCCATTCAGCAACTCACGCCTACTTTGCTATTTCATTAGATCATGTTTTGATCTACACCTGCACTCCCTTTGCTCACCGTTGCTTCATAAACCTTGGTAGCATTGCCTAACAAAAATCTACATCTGCTCTCATCTGCATCACCTGCTATCTCCTCAAGGTATCGTATGCAAGCTTGGATATCAAACTCTCATTCAAGTCATGGATAAATATGGTGAATGTTGAGGTTGCAGAACAGGTTGCTAAAAATACTACTTGCTTTTTTTAAAATTTAGAGTACCCAATTATTTTTTTTTTTACAATCAACCTACTTGGCACATCTTTTTTTGGGGGTTGTGGGGGTGAGATCCACTCTGACACGGGGAGAATGTGCAAATTCCACATGGACAGTGGGCTGGGATCGAACCCGGGTCCTCGGCAGCAGTTCTAATCACTATGTCATTGTGCCTCCCGAAAATATTGCATGTTAAATCAAAGTGCATGTCTTTTACCGCCACTCAATCTTCACCAATTCCACATTCTGGTCAAAACGTTATGTCAACTATTGTGTGACTGCAATAATATTGTTAATCTCCTGTGTGGTACATCACCAAATGCCTTCTGGAAGTCCATTCAAATAATTCTGAGTAGTACTACACTCCTGTATGCTTCACCTGATGCCTGTGGCTATGTATTTACATTGTGTATTTTATGTTTGCTATATATGTTTTCTTTTCATGTACGGAATGATTTGTCTGAACTATACACAGAACAATGCTTTTCGCTGTACCCAGTACAATAAACCAAACCAATCCAATATTTATAGACGCTCTCCCAGCTACTTTTATTGGGGACCTCAAAAGTTTAACAAGATTAGAGTCCCTCTGTCCTAAAGTACTGCCCTGCCTTATCACCTCCGTTTCTTTGAACTCGCACTTTCATAATTGTCCTACATTATGCATAATTCATTATTTCAGACATACTGTGCATCAAAAATGTTGGTAATCGTGAACTGCATTCAAATGTTTCTTTAATGAACTTCTGTGATGACCCCAAAGCCAGCAATCTCATTTTATTTGCCTCCAAATTGCCAACCATGCTAGGTTGTTTACATTTCTTGGTGGTTTAAATTTCTAGCTGAAGGTTAAACTTGCAGAAATAAGTAAATCTCGTAGCCAAGTTTAAAATAGTTAATTTTTTACCAATACACATTTTCCATTTACAAGATCTCCATGTTTATGTACTTGGCTCTTTATTTTCTTTACTTACTTCAGCTATTCCTAAAACCTTACATTAACTTCTTCACAACCATGTTCAGCCTTTCACTGATCCTTGTTTTTATAAAATTGCTTTTGCTGGATAATTTAAAGTATCTAATAATGAAAATAGCCTGTTTATTAGTTCATTGGTAATTATATAGATCATTGCACTTGAATTCTTCGTCACAGTGGAGGCGGTAGTGTCGTGGTACTGTCACGGAACTGGTCGTCCAGAGACCCAGGATAATGCTCCGGGGAGTTGATTTGAATTCCATAATACAGAAAATCTGCTCAATTAAAAGCTCAATGATTACCATGAAACCGTTGTCGATTGTTGTATGAGTACATATGGTAATGTTCTTCAGGGAAGGAAATCGGCCATCCTTACCCTGTCTGGCCTACATGTGACTCCAGATTCGCAATAAGAATAATAATCTTTGTCACAAGTAGGCTTACATTAACACTGCAATGAAAAGCCCCTAGTCGCCACATTCGGGTACACAAAGGGAGAATTCAGAATGTCCAAATTACGTAACATTACCTAACACCCTAACATCCGAGCACCCGGAGGAAACCCACGCAGACAGGGTGAGAATGTGCAGACTCCACACAGTGACCCAAGCCAGAAATTGAACCTGGGACCCTGGAGCTGTGAAGCAACAGTGCTACCCACTGTGCTACCGTGCTGCCCCAGTAATGTGGCTGATTCTTAAATGCCCTCTGAAATGGCCTAACAAGCCATTCAATTCAAAGGAAATTAGGATTGATAATAAATGTTGGCGCAGCCAACAATGCCCACATCCTGTAAATTAATTATTTTTTTATTTCAATTTTTAACTTGATTTTAGAAGATAATACAAATTATCCATCAGTTTTAATTGAGTTCTTAATCAATTTATCCACTCACTTATCTCTGAAAATTATATATCCAGGCTAATAATTGCTTGAACAGGAAATCAATATTGCAATAACAGAGAGGTTGGATGGATAATCATCTAAATGACTACTGTTAAATTGTTGAAAAATTATGCCCTGTTCTGTCCTTTAATTTATAGTAACAAAATAGTGTTGACATCTTGAGTTCTTCCTTTAGAAAGCGATGATAGATGCAAGGAGGGTTAGCACAAATACTGATATTTTAAGGCTTTATTTGAGTTGAAGTTTAAAGCAGCATTCTGGAAATGTGAATTGTATGAACTGTTTTAGTTCTGGTGCTTGCTTTAATATTGGTTTCCCCAACCAGATATGTTTTTCTGAACTGCTTGTTCAAGGTTAAAATAATTATAAGTCAATTTTTCTTGGTCACACTCTGTTTCAACTGTAATTTTATTCTATTCAAATACAGCATGGGATTAGATGCAGCTTAAAGCTGCTTTCAAACTACTTTGTTCTGTGTCCCCACACTCCAGCCAAAAGACCACCACTAACTGCTGTCTATCACTGATGAGTCCATTTGTTTCCAAATGGGTATAAATCCTGTCTCTGAGAATTCTCTCCAATAATTTATCTACTACTGATGTGAGGCTCACCGGCCTATAGTTTCCTGGATTATTCTCGATACCTTTCTTAAACAGGGAACCACATTAGCTATTCTCCAGTCCTCTGGGATCTCATCTGTAGCCAATGAGGATACAAAGATGTCCGTCAAGGCCCCAGCAATTTCCCCCCTTGCTTCCCTCAGTATTCTGGCCCAGGAGACCTATCTACCTTAATATCTTTTAAAACACCCAATACCACCACCTTTTTGATGTCAACTCTGTCCATCATTTTGAACAAATCTCCTCTTAATCTCCTCTTAATCTTCTCCAAGGAGAACAGTCTCCGCTATTCCAATCTATCCTCGCAACTGAAGTTCCTCATCCTTGGAACCATTCTGATTAATCATTTCTGCATCTTTTCTAATGCCTTCACATCCTTTCTAAAGTGTGGTGTCTGGAACTGGACACAATTTTCCAATTGAGGCCAATCCAGTATTTTAGAAAGGTTCATCAAAGCTTTCTTGCCTTGTACTGTAATTATAATTATCCCATTAATTTTGTTGACTGCTTTCTCAAGCTGACCTGCCACCTTCAATGATTTGTGCATATATACCCCCGATCTGTCTGTCCCTGCACTCTGTTTACAATTGTACATGATGTATCCCTTCTCCTACCTCTTATCAAAATTAATCACTTCATACTTCTGTGAATAAATTTAATCTGCCAAATATCCCCCCATTTCACCAGCCAGTCTATGTCCTCTTGTGTTCTCTTAAAGCTATCACCATCCTCCTCAAAGTTCACTATACTACCAAGTTTTGAGTCATTTCCATTGTAATCCAACACTCTTCTAGGTCATTGATTTTACATAGGATTTGGGTGTCACTGGCTGGGCCAGCATTTTTCTGCCCTTGAGGAGCTGGTGGCAAGTCACCTTCCTGAATCGCTACGGTCCATGTGCTGCAGGTGCACCCACAGTGCTATTAGGAAGGGAGTTCCATGATTTGGGCCAAGTGACCGTGAAGGAACTGGCAATATAGTTCCAGGTCATGATGTTATGTGGCTTGGAGAGGAAATTGCAGGTGGTGGTCTGCCCATGCATCTGCTGCTCTTGTCCTTCAAAGTGGCAGAGGTCAGGGTTTGGGAAGGTGCTGTCAAAGAAGCCTTGGTGAGTTGCTGCAGTGCATCTTGTCGATGGTGTACTCTGCTGCCCCTGTGTGTTGGTGGTGGCGGGAGTGGATGTTACAGGTGTTGGATGTGGTGCCATTCAAGTGGGCTGCTTGTACTGTATGGCGTTGAGCTTCCTGAATGTTGTTGGAGCTGCACTATCCCGGCAAGTGGAGATTATTCCAGCACACTCTTGCCTTGTGGAGGGCAAAAAGCTTTGGGGAGTCAGGGGTGAGTTACCCTCCGCAGAGTTCCCAGCCTCTGACCTGCTCTTGTAACCACAGTAATTACATGGCTGGTCCAGTTCAGTTTCTGGTCAATGATAACCCCCAGGATGTTGCTGGTGGGGATTCAGCGATGGTAATGTTGTTAAATGCCAAGTGAAGATGTTTTGGTTCTCTTGTTAGAGGTGGTCATTGTCTTGCGCTTGTGTGGTGTGAATGTTATTTGGCCCTTATTAGCCCAAGCCTGAATGTTGTCCATGGGCACAGACTGCTTCAGTATCTGAGGAGTTGCAAATGGTGCTGAACATTGTGCAGTCATCAGCGAACCACCCCCATTTCTAACCTTGTGATGGAGGGAAGGTCATTGATGAAGTATCTGAAGTTGGGTGGACCTTAGACACTACCCTGAGGAGCTCCTGCAGTGATGTCCTGAATCTGACAATCACAACCATCTTCCGTTGTGCTAGGTATGGCTTCAATAAGAGAGTTTTCCCTTTGATTCCCATTGACTCCAGTTTTGCTGGAGCTCCTTGATGCCGCACTCGGTCAGATGCTTCCTTGATGTCAAGGGCAGTCACACTCACCTCACCTCTGGAGTTCAGCTCTTTTGTCCATGTTTGAACCAAGACCGTAATGTGGCCAGGAGCTTAATGGCCCAATGGAATCCAAACTGATTATCAATGGGCAAGTTATTGCTGAGCAAGTGCTATCACTTTGGTGATGCTTGAGAGTGGGTTGATAGAGCGGTATTTGGCTGGGTTAGGTTAGACTTGTCCTGCTTTCTGTGGATAGGACATACCTTGGCAAATTTCCACATTGCTGGGTAGATGCCAGTGTTGCAACTGAACTGGAACAGCTTAGTTAGGGGCACAACTAGTCCTGCAGCACAAGTCTGCTGTATTGCTGAAATGTTGTCAAAGCCCATATAGCCGTTGCAGAATCCAGTGCCTTCAAAAGTTATTTTGATATCACGAGGAGCAAATTGAATTGATTGAAGACTGGCATCTGTAATGTGGGGGCCCTCTAGAGAAGACCGAGATGGATTATCTACTTGATATTTCGAGCTGAAGATTGCTGCAAATGCTTCATCCTTGCCTTTTGCGTTGATGTGTTGGGCTCCTCCATCATGGAGAACAGGGATATTTGTGGAGCCTCCTACAGCGAGTTGTTGAATTGTCCACTACTATTCATGACTGGATGTGACGGGACTGCAGAGCTTGGATCTGATCCATTGGTTGTGGGACCATCTCAATTTATCGCATGCTGTTTGGTGTATTGTAGTTTCATCTGGTTGACCCTTCATTTTTAGGCATCACCGACAGCCCTCAATAATGCACTGGATTTGTGTGCTCAAATCTCTGGAGTTGGACTTGAACCCACAACCGTCTGACTCGAGGTGCGAGTGCCAGCAACTGAGACACAACTGACATTTCATATGGGACTGCAGTAAAGGAATAATGGAAATCATGGGTAGCCAAAATAATTGTTTTATTTCTATTTATATACTATTGCAGGCATGGCCAAAGCACAGCTTGGGAGCTACATGGTGCTCTTTGACACTTTCGTCACCTTTTTGTGTTTCAACTCAATATAAATGATTACAAAACCCAAATTTACCTGGCCTTCAAGAACAGGGGTCAGAAACCCGTCTCAATAGTCTTTGGACTTTCCGCTCATGTGCAAACTGGGAATGGGTTTCACATGCACACTTGGGCAACGTTTTGTTCTTCAGATGCGCAGTACATCTGCACATAGTGGAAAAAGGAAACAAAGGCCAAGGTCGAGTGACTGGGTGCGAGTGCCATAGTCAGGATTTGTCCCAGAGAGGGACGAGGGAGAGAGCCCAAGGGTTTCACAAAGGTAGGGACAAGGGAAAGCAACAGGTCCCTATTAAGTTAAGAAAAGGTGGAACAGACTCAATTTAAGGAAAGCACTGCGGACAGCAGATTTCAAATAATGTGGGCTCATGAGAAGCCCTGAAGATCCAACACAGCAGCCGAAGGTTGGAGGCTCCGTTCCGCGGGCCATTGAGGCAACAATACCCCTTTGGAGCAGTAGAGTTTTGCTTGCAATGGCCGAAGAGCTGAAATTGTAATTTGATGCTCGAGTGTGCCTTGGAAATCCAGGGAACGGAATCTCAGAAGAAGAGATTGTAAATCTGCGAAGTGGGCCATTGTTGAAGCCGTTTGTGTTGGAACAGCATTTGGAGAAAATTCCAAGGCAGGATCTTCGCAGGTGAAGATTGGAAACTCTCATGGCACACAAGATACAAGTTGTGTTTATGGTTATAAGTTGCATTTAAATAGCTTTCAATTTAAGTGGTAACCCTGTGTAAACTTTGAATGAAAATTACATTGTCAGAATATTAAGAAACAAAAGTACGAAGATGAAAACAAATTGGGAAAGGCTGGAAACATATATGCTTTATCTGCTATGCATCACTCACTCACTACAAAGCCAGTAATTTGAAACACTAGTATAAAACAAATCACTAACCATTCGTTGGCATATCCTCCTAAATATGAATTACAGAAAAACAAGTTAACAGTGTTCAAAACGGGTTAGGTACGTTGTGGCGCAGCCATTTGGGCGCGGCCGTTGTGGCGCGGCCATTTTGGCGCCGGCTGTTTTGGCGCCGGACGTTTTGGCGCCAAAATAACATTTCTTTATTTGTGAATTAGCCTCAGGTGAGTTGGCTGCTGGTGCGGGTGCGTTGAGTTGGGTGCTGGTGCGTTCTATCACCATCTTTTTATACATTTTTTAACTAAACCAATTCGCATACCCATATGATGGCTGAGGCAGTATCAACGAAAAGTGGTAAAGAAAAATTTGTTCATAACGGATTCCTTTACGTCTTTGACAAAACAAGCAAAGGTGACAGCGAAGTGAAATTTTGGCGTTGTGAGCAAAAAAACCGGTGCAAAGCACGTCTCCATACTAAAGCTGCAAACCTGGTGAGGCAGCTGACAGCCATTCGCATGACGCTTCTGCTGCACAAGTAGAGGTTGCACTCGTGAAAACTAAAATAAAAAAGAGAGCACAGGAAACCCTTGAGGCACCGACTGTAGTTAATGAATGTTTGACAGACATATCCCAAGCTAGTCTACCAGCCATTCCTAATATATCTGCTTTGAGGAGAATGATAAGCAGAAAGCGTAATTATGTATTGAACGCCCCCACCAATCCAAGTGATTTACAACAATTGATTGTGCCAGAATGCTACAGGATATACGTCCCTCAACCAGGAGCGGAAGAAAATTTTTTACTTTGTGATAGCGGACCAGGTCACGACCGGATATTAATCTTCGGAAAACAGAGCTGGCTACAGCACTTATTGACATCTGATATGTGGTTTTCAGATGGCACATTCAGTATTGCTCCCAGCCTCTTTTCTCAGATATATGTAATTATGGTAAAAAAACACGGAGGAGTTACTCCTACGGTTTATGCTCTTTTGCCCAACAAGCAACGCACCACATATGCGAGAATGTTCGCATTATTGAAAGAAATCGGACCCAACTTGAAACCCAGTTCAATCGTATGTGATTATGAACAAGCTGCGCACCGTGCTATGAAAGACATATTCCCTGATGTTCAAATAAAAGGATGTTTTTTTCATTTAGCTCAAAATATGCAAAAACATCTAGCTAGTATGGGGTTCCGTAGTTTGTATAACACTGATCCAGATTTTGCGTTAAAAGCTAAAATGATTATTGCCATTGCCTTTGTACCTTTGAACAAAATCGATGAATATCTGGATGCTTTAGCGACCCAACTGCCGCAAGAACTTCAAGATTTACTCAACTGGTTTGAAGATACATATGTTGGTCGTCTGAACAGACGAGGAAATGGTAGACGAACACCTTTATTTCGCCCTGAGATTTGGAACCTTTATCAGAGAACATTAAACGGGGAAGACCGCACAAACAATAATGCGGAGGCAGCCCACCGTCGATTGAAATATGAACTTGGGCATGCATCATCCCACCATATGGAAACTAATTGATGGCCTGCGTAAAGTACAGAAAGGTAGAGATGCATATTATGAAAGGTTACTAGCCGGCCATGAACCGCCACAAAAACTAAAAAAGTATAGAGATGCAGATAAAAGAATACATGAAACTGTTCTTAAATTTGAAAACATGGATGCTATCGAGTACTTGAGGAGCCTTGCTCATAATTACCAAATGAACTAAACTAAAGGTTTTTTAACTTTAGTTTTTAACTAAATGAACTAATTTAAGGTTTTTAATTTACAATAAAGATAAAAGAATACATGAAACTGTTCTTAAATTTGAAAACATGGATGCTATCGAGTACTTGAGGAGCCTTGCTCATAATCACCAAATGAACTAAACTAAATGAACTAATTTAAGGTTTTTAAATTTACTTGCAACAATTTGCAACAAGTTACTAGCCACAAAAACTAAAAGAATTTCTGTCGTCTGCGCCCAAACGGCCGCGCCAAATTGGCTGCGCCCAATTGTCCCATGGCGCCCAAACGGCTGCGCCAAAACTGCCGCGCCCAATTGTCCCATCCCCTTCAAAACATCCCTAAATAGCCAAAAGACACTACTTTCAAGTAAGGAAGCTAATAAAATGACCAATGCTAATTTTGTTATGTCCTGGAATCTTGCTCTTGCGAAATGTGCATATTCTGGAGAATTTGTTTAGAAAAATATTGCTGAAATTATGCCAGTTTTAGATCCAAATAACAAAAAAGTTCAGCAACTAATAGCAAAAATTCCAATTTCGCGCCACAACTCTCATATCAGTGCTAATGTTGCAAGCAAGATGAAAAATTCTCTAGCATTCAGCTTAATTCTTGATGAATCCCCAGAAGTACAAGCCAACTCACAACAGGCCGCATTTGTTTGTTCCCTTGCTTGCAATTATGAAGGAAGGAATGTTGGACTTAGTGGCGCTAAAAGAAATAACATGAAAAACACACTTGACAGAGTTTTGATAAATGCTGCTGTACCCTGGATTAACCTGTCAGTGTTACAATGGATGGAGCACCTGCAATAGTGGGGGAAATTGTTAACTTAATTGCTCTCTTGAAGTTATCTCAAATTTCCAGAGTTTCTTCCAATTCACTGCATCATTCATTCTGAACATCGAGCAGCCAGATATTTCAAATACAGAAATGTTATGTAAATTCTCCTTGAAATTGTCTATTTTATCCGCTCAAATGGGAAGGCTTTGCTAACTGTTCAAAAAAAAATTTTTCAAGAACTGGACCTGGAAGATGAGCCTGCATTGAGGTATTTGTCAATCAGCAATGACTTGAATAAGTTTGTGAAACTGTTGAAGCTGATCATTGCTTTTCTTAACGAAAATAAAAATCCGTCCACACCTGGAAGGTGGTGAATAGATGCAAGATCTGATCTTTCTACCTGATATCATGAAACATCTGCAAACTCTCAACTTCGCATTCCTGGGGGAGGATAAGGCATTCCTCGGGGGTCGATAAGTTTATTTATGACCTTACTCAAAACAACTTTCAGCTTCCAGAATAATCATAGAATTTACAGTGCAGAAGGAGGCCATTTGGCCCATCGAGTCTGCACTAGCTCTTGGAAAGAGCACCCTACCCAAGGTCAACACCTCCACCCTATCCCCATAACCCAGTAACCCCACCCAACACTAAGGGCAATTTTGGACACTAAGGGCAATTTATCATGGCCAATCCACCTAACCTGCACATCTTTGGACTGTGGGAGGAAACCGGAGCACCCGGAGGAAACCCACGCACACACGGGGAGGATGCGCAGACTCCGCACAGACAGTGACCCAAGCCGGAATCGAACCTGGGACCCTGGAGCTGTGAAGCAATTGTGCTATCCACAATGCTACCGTGCTGCCCTCTAAAAGGCTTTAGTAAAGAAACATACAGTCAAAAGGACCACTTCCTCCATCTCAAAAGGAAGGTCACCACATTCCCTGATATTGAAGTAAAAGTTTACAAACTCAAAGAATACAAAGAAAATTACAAGGACTGCTTGATCAGTTTCGAACCAGGTCGGATGACTTGCATGAGTTGAGATCCTGCTTTGTCTTTCTTGTGAACCCATTCATAGTTGGTGTGGCCAACGATGGTTGTCCAATTCTTATTAACTCTGGTTATGGAAACATCTGCTGTAGAAATGGAACCATTGGACTTCCAGGAGGACCAGAGTTTAGAGATGATGCATAAATTGCAATCTACAATTGAGCTCTGGAAGCAAGTGCCAGGAACAAAATATATTTGACTCAAGAAATCTAGTGTGAAACGTATTTCAATTTTTGGCAAAACATACTGTTGTGAATCTCTGTACTCCAAAACATTGTGCAGTCCTTACAAATCAACACCTGATGGAGCTCCTTCATACAACCTTAACAGTTCAACCAGGTTTTCAAAAACTTGCAGCCAGGGTGGAGATCCACGAGACCTCTACTAGTAGTAATTTGTGTAAAGTTTGTTAATGTTTACCGGCTCTCAGATTATTTTATGCATGCTCTTAGGTTCATATGTTTGGTCAACCAGATTGGTCTTTTTTTACTTTGCAATTCAAAAATTACACTTTGCAAGTAATCTCCAGGTTCTATATGTAATCTTGGGTTGTGTCTATTGCTGAGAAAAACTTGCTTGGGAGAGTACAGTAAATAAAAATCCTTAACAAAAGCAGAAAATGCTGTATAAACTGAGATCTGGCAGCATTTGTAATGAAATAGAGTTAACGTTTCAAGTCCGTATGACTTCAGAGCTAAAGAGAGCAAGAAATATAATAGATTGTATACTGTATAAGAGGGGGTGGAGCAGAGTACAAGGTCACTGGTGGGAGTTATGAGTGATTGCAACAAAGACGTGTAGGTCAAAAACAGAAGTGTTAATGGCAATGTGAAGGTCTTTAACTTGTCTCAGTTCCTGTAAATAAAAGGTTTGGCCATGGATACCTGCCTGGGGCCCAGTTATGCCTGTCTTTTTGTGGGTTATGTGGAATATTCCTTGTTTCAGGTCTCTTCAGGCCAGCTGCCACACTCTTTTTGATGACTGTATTGGTGCCAGTTCATGCTCTCGCCTGGACATGGAAAAATTGATGATTTTTTTTTGTTTGCTTTGAATTTCTACCTCTCTCTCTCACCTTCAAATGGGTCATATCCCACCACTTCTCTTCTTTGATCTGTCTCCATTTCCGTGATAGACTGACCATCAATTTTCATTAAACAAATTCAATCCAATCCATTACAAGCCCACCAACTCCCACAACTACCTTGACTACAGCTCCTCGCATCCTGTTCCTTGTTAGAACTCCATCCCATTCTCCCAGTTTCTCCACCTCTGCTGCACCTAATGATGCCACCTTGAAAATAGCACTTCTGACATGTCTTCCTTTTTACTTTAGTAAGGCCAGGGTACTCAACTGGGTTCAACGCATTTCCCGCACCCTGCCTTCACCCTTCTCCTTCCAAGAAACCATGTTAGGATCCTCCTTGCCACCTTTTCTTCCTCTTCAGACTCCACATTCAAAGGATCATCCTTTGCCGTTTTCGCCAACCACAGCAAGATGCCACCACAAAACACCTTTGCTTAGTCCTCAAGCATTACCCCAACCTTCCTGTTGCTTGCCATTTCAACTCTGCATCTTGCCTACATGTCTGCCCCTTGCTTCTTGGAATGCTTTGCTTCAGTGCAGCCCAACCCAAACTGGGGGAGCAGCACTTCATTTTCCGATTTGGCACATTACAGCTCTCTGGACTTATGAGTGCAACGACTTTAGACTGTGACCTTTCTCCTTAATCTTGATCCTGTTTTTCGATATCCAAAAGATCTGCAAACCCCTGAGTTGTCAGCCACTTGTTCTTCAGTTTTGCTTTTACTGAGCACTGACCTTGTTCTCCAATGAACACGTTATGATATCTCACCTTTATGCTATTACTAGCACCTTCTATATCCCTTCACATTGCTATTAATGCACACTCTGTCTTGTGCCCTACACATCTTGGTTGCAGTCTCTTGACTGCCACCTATCACTGACCTGCTCTGCTCTGGCTGCTCCCCCTCCCGTTTACGGTAAATAATCCATCACATTTCTCCCTCTCTAGCTCTGAAGAAGAGTCATATGGATTTGAAACATTATCTCCATTTCTCTCTTCACAGGTGCTGCCAGATCTGCTGATTTTTTTCTGTTATTGTTTCAGATTTCCAGCATCCGCAGTATGTTGCTTTCTTAAAAATAAATTTACGTACCCAATTATTTTTTCCCCAATTAACGGCAATTTTAGCGTGGCCAGTCCACCTACTTGCAAATCTTTGGGAGTGAGACCCACAGAAACACTGAGAGAATGTGCAAACTCCACACGGACAGTGACCCAGGGCCGGGATTGAATAGGGTCCATGGCACTGTGAGGCAGCACTGTGCCACTGTGCTTTCCAAGTATTCTGCTTTTAAGAAAATATCCATATTTTATATTTGTCAGCGGTTCTCATAATGTACTTTGAAGTCTGAAGTGAACAACATCAACATAATTTTTTAGTTTGTCACAATGTCCATTTCTGTGTGCATACAAGACTTGAGCGTACTCTGGTTTACGTAGTTTTGTGCTCTAACAGCAAGTTAGGGTGGGCCGTGGCATATTGGTATTGTCACTGGACTAGTAAACCAGAAACCCCAGAGTAATGCTCTGGGGACCTGGGTCGAATCCTGCCACTGCAGATGGTGACATTTGAATTCAATAAAAATCTAGAATTAAAAGTCTAATGATGACCGTGAAACCATTGTCGTAAAAACCCATCTGGTTCACTAATGTCCTTTAGGGAAGGAAATCTGCCATCCTTAACTTGGTCTGGCCTGTACGTGAGTCCAGACCCACAACAATGTACTTGACCCTTAACTGCCCTTCAGGGACAATTAGGGATGGGCAATAAATGCTGGCACAGCCTACGAAGCCCATGTCCCATGACGAATACAAAAAAGTCAATTAAACCTTTGTGCTGTAAAATCATATAATTTTCCTGTTTTTTTAAAGTTTGATTTTGATCTATATTGAACTCTTTCACATGACAGTGTGTACTAATATTTTGTTGCATTGTGTGCTCTCTGAGAGAGATTAGGCAACACATGTTAGAAACTAGACCCTTTTTTTGATTCTAGTCCAATACAAGGAAGGGAAGCGGGTGGAAATAAATATGTAAACAGGATAAGGAAAAATAACGGCATAGGGTCTGTGTTCATTTTAGATTACTTTGGATGACAGCAAATGAAATCCAGATGGTCTGGGGAGCTGATAAGATCTTGGCAAAAGCCTTGGAAAAGAAAACATATTTCGGACAGTGAAAGTTTACAATTTGATTAAGACTAACATTTGATCCACTGTCAGAATGGAAAGTATTATCATAAATGTATTGTAAAGGCGTATTCTTAGTAATTTCACAACTTTTCAATAAACAGTTATAAATATTAAGTTTAAAAGTTATTTTCATGTATTTTACTTTGAGCATACTCTAAAACTACAGCAACAAATAACATGAATTAATAAAAAGCTTTTAACATAGAAAACTGCTCCCAACTCAGATCAGAGGTGCAATCTGAAAACAATGGGCTGGATTCTCCGCACCCCGACGCCAGAATCGCAGCCAGCGCCGTGGCAGAGAATCCATTTCCCCGCAAAGGAATTGGGACCGGCGCGTGTTCCCCAAGTCTCCTGGCCCCAAAAAGCGCGTACCGCACATCATCTACCTGCGCCATTGCTGGAGGCCCGCCATTCTCTTTTTTTTTTAAATAATTTTTATTAAGGTTTTCACAAAATATAAACAGCAAAACAATATTAACAGAATAACCATGGTAAAAACCCAAGAACAACATCCACCCCCCTACAAAAGCACCCCACTACTAAATCGAAAACAAAAAAAAACAAACAACAGAAAGGAAAGAGATAACACCCGCCACATCCAACAAACCCATGTACCCCCCCGGTTGCTGCTGCTGCTGGCCTATTTCCCTACCGTTCCGCCAGGAAGGGCTGCCACTGCCTAAAGAACCCCTGTACTGATCCCCTCAGGGCAAATTTCACCTTCTCCAATTTGATGAACCCCGCCATATCATTGATCCAGGCCTCCACGCTTGGGGGCCTTGCATCCTTCCATTGAAGCAAGATCCTCTGCCGTGCTACTAGGGACGCAAAGGCCAGGACACCGGCCTCTTTCGCCTCCTGCACTCCCGGCTCCACTGCAACCCCAAAAATTGCGAGTCCCCAGCCTGGCTTGACCCTGGATCCTACCACCCTCGACACCGTCCTTGCAACCCTCTTCCAAAACTCCACCAGCGCTGGGCTTGCCCAAAACATATGGGCATGGTTCGCTGGGCTCACCGAGCACCTAACACACCTGTCTTTGCCCCCGAAAAACCTACTCATCCTCGCCCCAGTCATGTGGGCCCTATGCAGCACCTTGAACTGTATGAGGCTAAGCCTCGCACAGGAAGAGGAGGAATTCACCCTTTCCAGGGCATCCGCCCACGTCTCCTCCTCCAATCTCCTCACCCAGCTCCTCTTCTCATTTACCCTTCAGCTCCTCCACCGAGGCCTCGTCTACCTCCTGCATTACGCGGTATATGTCCAAAATCCTCCCTCCTCCAACCCACACCCCCGAGAGCACCCTGTCCCGTACCCCACGTGGGGGAAGCAAGGGGAACCCCTCAACCTGCCACCTGGCAAACGCCCTAACCTGCATGTACCTGAACATGTTCCCCGGGGGGAGGCCCAAACTTCCCCTCTAACTCCCCCAGGCTCGCGAACCTCCCATCCACAAACAGGTCCTTCAACCTCCTAATACCTACCCTATGCCAGCCCAGAAATCCACCATCAATGCTCCCTGGAACAAACTGGTGGTTCCCCCGTATCGGGGACTCCATCGAGTCCCCTACCTCCCCCCTGTGGCGTCTCCATTGCCCCCAAATTTTGAGGGTAGCCGCCACCACCGGACTCGTGGTATACCTCACTGGCGGGAGCGGCAACGGCGCCGTTACCAGCGCCTCCAGGCTCGTGTCCACACAGGACGCCATCTCCATCCTCTTCCATGCTGCCCCTTCCCCGTCCATTACCCACTTACGCACCATCGCTGCGTTGACAGCCCAATAGTACCCACAGAGGTTGGGCAGCGCCAGCACCCCCCTATCCCTGCCCCGTTCCAAGAACACCCTACTCACCCTCGGAGTCTCATGCGCCCACACAAATCCCGTAATACTCCTGTTAACTCTCCTAAAAAAGGCCTTTGGGATAAGGATTGGAAGGCACTGGGACAGGAACAAAAACCTCGGAAGCACTGTCATCTTGACGGACTGCACCCTACCCGCCAGTGACAGCGGTAACATATCCCACCTTTTGAACTCCTCCTCCATTTGCTCCACCAACCTTGTGAGGTTGACCTTGTGCAGGGCCCCGCAGCTCCCAGCCACCTGGACTCATAGGTACCTGAAGCGAGGCCCGCCATTCTCTGCCCCCGACCAGCCGAAGTCTCGTCGGCGTGAATCTAACACGGTCCTGCCGGTCGAGATACTAGCGTAGTTGCTGCGGACTCGGTCCGTGGCCGCCCTAGTCGGGGGCTAGCCGATCGGAGAGCGGGGCCTTGTATGCAGCCGGGCAATTTTTGGGCGGGCAGTCAGGGTCCTGGGCACTATGTTCAGGATCCAGCTCCGCGGTCTGAGTCTGTCATGGAGCACGGCGCGGCCCCTGGAGGTCACCGCTGTGTGCATGAGTGGCCTCCGACCCGGAAGTGCAGCGGCCCATATCTGCAGCAAAAGCTGCTAGTTTTACGCTGGTTGATTGCTAGCGTCCTGTGGGGTTACGAATATGTGGCCCTTTCACGCCAGTTTTTCTGGCGCGAAAGTCCACAGTTTTTATGACAGCGTGGGGACGTAGTCCCAAAAGCAGAGAATCCAGCCCAATGAATTCTGAGCCAAAAAAAGTGATTTTAGGGTGAAGTGAGTATTAAGGCCTTGAAGGAGGAGAGTTGAAGAAATGGTGGAGGAATTTAGCAAGGGAATTCCTGAGAGGGAAAGGAATTTGGATGGGGAATTCCAGTGAATGTGGCCCAAGTGCTGAAAGTACAGTACCGGTGGTGGTGCTCTATGATTCTATGTAGGGAGCATTGCAAAAGTGGCCAGAGTTCTCTGTGTGATGGGTTGCAGTTCTGAAGGAAGCTGGATATATAGGAGGGGGGGGGCCATGTGGAATTTTAACAACATTTTAAATTGTTACCCACCCTGCAGTGCTACCAATGTAGGACAAAAAGCAATGTGATGATAGATGTGTGGGACTCACTGCGCAGTAGAATAGACTTTGTGGAAGTTGGAAGGCTGGCCAACAAAGTATTGGTACAGTCAAGAGAGCGATGACCAAACAAATGGATTTGAGTTTCATTGGGTGGGCTCAGGCAGGGGTGAATGTGGATGGGTTGCATCCCAGGATATTAAAAGAAGTACTGCAGCGACAGTGGATGTACTGGTAGTAATCTTCCAAGAATTCTTAAATTCTAGAAAGGTCCCAAAGTATTCAAAAACTGCCAATGTAACACCTTTATTCAAAAATGGAGGGAGACAAAAAGCTGTAGGCCAGTTAGCTTCTGTCATTGGGGAAATGTTAAGAATCTGTTATAAAGGTTGTAATAGCAGAGATTTAGAAATACATAATATAATCAAGTCGAGTCAGCATGGCTTCATGAAGGGAAAATCATGTCTGTGAAAGTTATTGGGATTCTTTTGAGGTCTAACGAGCAGGATATATGGGGAACCAGTAGATATAATATACTTGGATTTGCAAAAAGCATTTAATAAGGTACTGCCCAAAAGGCTTCTTAATAAGTGCCCTTGATGTTGGAAGTAGTATGTTAGCATCGTGAGAGGATTGGCTAACTGATAAGAGGAGTTTAGATAAGAGGGGCTTTTTCAGGATGGCATCTGTAACCAGTGGAGTACCACAGGAATCCATATTGGGGCCACAATTATTCACAATATGTATTAAAGACTGGACAAGGCAAGTGAATGCACTATTGGCAAGTTTACAGATGATACAAAAATAGGTGGGAAGGCAAATGATGAGAGTGGCAGAGTCTATAGAGGGATGTAGACAGGTTAGGTGAGTGGGCAAAAACCTGGCAGCTGTAATGCAGGAAAAAGTAAAGTAATGCACTTGATAGGAAAAATAAAGGAGCTAAGTATTATTTAAATGGAAATTAGCAGTATATTTAAATGGAGAAAGGTTGCAGAAAACTGCACAAGAGGGATTTGGGGGTCTTTGTGCATACATTTAAAAAAGCTAGCATGCAGGTTCAGCAGGTAATTGGGAAGGCAGATGGAATGTAGTGCCTTTATTGTAAAGTGATAGAGTATAAAAATAGGGAAGTCTTGCTAAAATTATCCCGTAATACTCCTGTTAACTCTCCTAAAAAAGGCCTTTGGGATAAGGATTGGAAGGCACTGGGACAGGAACAAAAACCTCGGAAGCACTGTCATCTTGACGGACTGCACCCTACCCGCCAGTGACAGCGGTAACATATCCCACCTTTTGAACTCCTCCTCCATTTGCTCCACCAACCTTGTGAGGTTGACCTTGTGCAGGGCCCCGCAGCTCCCAGCCACCTGGACTCATAGGTACCTGAAGCGAGGCCCGCCATTCTCTGCCCCCGACCAGCCGAAGTCTCATCGGCGTGAATCTAACACGGTCCTGTTGGACTTTAACCTGGTGTTGTAAGACTTCTTACTGTGCTCACCCCAGTTCAACGCCGGCCGGCATCTCCACATCAAAACTATGCAAGGCACTGTTTAGACAACACCTAGAATACTGTGAACAAAAAGTAAAAAAAGGCATTGGAGACAGTCCAGAAAAGGTTAATGAGGTTGATCCCAGGTATGGAGGGATTTTCATATGGGGAAGAGAAGTTGAGTGATTGGGCCTGTGCTCATTGTCATTTAGAAGAATGAGAGGTGACCTTATTGAGACATATAGGAGTTGCAGGGGGCTTGATGGTAGATGCTGAGAGGATGTTTGCTCTTGTGAGCGAGGCATGATTTGGGGTCATCCATTTAAGACCGATGAGGAAGAATTTCTTCTTTCAAATCTGTGGAATTCCTTACGGCAGAGCGCTGTCGAGGCTGGGTAATTATGTGTGGTCAAAGCTGAGATAGGCAGATTTTTGATCAGCAAGGAATCGAGGGTTATGGGGATAAGGCAGGCAAGTGGGGTTGAGAATTATCATGATTGAGATTAGTCATGATCTCATTGAATGGCGGAACAGACTCAATGTGTCGAGTGGCCTACGTCTGCTCTTGTGCTGTATAGTCGTATGTTATGTTATAAAAAGCAGCTTGTGTGAAAAATAATATGTAGGATCTGAAGCTTGGCTTGTGTTAACTCTGATGTCAAAGTTGTAAATTCTATTTAGCCTGAGACAATGGACAAAGAGGACAGTAGTATTGATGGTAAGTGCGAATGTTGAGGCGGGGACCGAGACTATGGTTTCACTCATTCCCAGCTGAAGGAAAACTAGGTTCATCAAGACTAGAGATTGGATAAGCAGCATAGCACAAAGTGGATCCCAGAAAGATCAGGGTTGAGTATTGCAGCATAGATATGGAAACTGGCCTCATGTTTGTGGATGATTTTGCCAAGGAATAATAATAATCACTTATTGTCACAAGTAGGCTTCAATGAAGTTACTGTGAAGAGCCCCGAGTCGCAAAATTTCGGAGCCTATTCGGGGAGGCTGGAATGGGAATTGAACCCGCACTGCTGGTCTTGTTCTACATTACAAGCCAGCTGTCTTAGCCCACTGTGCTAAACCAGCCCCTTGAATAGCTTAAGGGACCAAAGATAGCACTTTGGATGTATCCAGAGATGATGGTTTGGGATGAAAATCTATTGGTAGCATCGCACAGATAACACAGATAAGTTGAAGTGGAACCTAGTAAGAAACTGGAAGAAGGGCGGCACAGTGGTTAGTACTGCTGCCTCACAGCACCAGGAACGCAGGGTTCAATTCTGGCCTTGGGTCACTGTCTGTGTGGAGTTGCACTTTCTCCACGTGCTCCGGTTTCCTTCCACGGTCCAAAGATGTACAGGTTAGGTGGTTTGCCTCTTAGTGTCCAGGGATGTACAAGTTAGGTTATGGGGAAAGGGCACAGGAGTGGGTCTGTGTTGGGTGCACTTTCAGAGTGTCGGTACAGACCCAATGGGCTGAGTGGCCTTCTGCACTATAAGAATTCTATGGTTCTACTGCTGGTCCCCGAAGAATCATACTGTTGGAGATCCATAAGAATAATAAAGCCAGCAGTGCTTCAGTGCAGAATGAGGTCATTCGGTCCATCGAGTCTGCGACGAGCCTTTGAAAGAGCACCCACCGAGGCCCACTCCTCATAACCCCACCTAATCTGCACATCCTTGGACACCAAGGGGCAATTTTGTTTTTGGAAAAGTCAATCCACCTAACCTGCACATCTTTGGACTGAGAGGAGTAACCAGAGCATCCACAGGAAACTCCCACAGACAAGGGGAGAACGCACAAACTCCACATACAGTCACCCAAGGCTGGAATTGAGTCAGGGTTCCTGGGGCTGAGGCAGCAGTGCTAACCACTGTGCCGCCGTGCCAAATGTTAACCAAAATGATTTTCCACCACTTTACGATGATACTTGTCTGGTCTATTCGAGGGTAATTTAATAGTCCACAATAATGAATGTAGGTCCTTTACCTGTGTACTTTTTTAAAAACTGAGAACTTACCAAAACCATTTGCAAACTTCCTTTTCTTTATGAAGTAATCTGAAGAAAGTTTGCTATAATGCCTTGCTTCCTGGGGTAAAAGTTTTTTTTTTGTCAATAATCAATGAGCAGATGCCAACTTTTGAAGGCCATTTTTAGATTAACTCGTCCACAAATAGTGGTAATCACTAAATATCTGTCTGTCAGTTAAATGCACACGAACCTACACTCCATCTTTCCTGCAGGATTGCCCCTGTTCAAGGGCTAGTGGCGTCTAGAGCACTTAAAGGTTACTCCACAAATCAAATCCTCTCCAACATAAAGGGGGGATTTTCAATCAGAAACTGAGTTCTTGGTTATTTAGCGTGTTGTGTGAGGCCAGCGGCTGGACCAAAGTCCTAAGTTGCCTTTAAACTAGTGACAATTTTGAACCTTTGAAAAGACCATGGGAATGGGTTTTATTGCAGTTACATGTTAGAAGCAAACTACTAAACAAGTTGTCAATTGTCTGAAATGGGCACCATATTAAATAACTTTGTGAGAAGGGTTTGTTTGATCTTCAAATGAGCCTATTTCAATAGAAAAATGGGCTTGTACTGTGGTAGCCAGCCTGCTGTCCTCCGATTCCTGCTTCACATTGTTTCCTGAGAAGAACTCTGTACTGTCATCAGTTGCATAATCCTTAATTAAAGACTTATCACAAGCTGTTACAGGTTGCTATGATTTGGACATTGTGTTTTGCTGAGCAGTTAATGTATATGTCTTTTATTAGATTGGTATTCAGTTGCTCGATTTTCCATAAATAAATTTACTGTATTAGTTTTAGCCTGAATGTAACTTTCTGCATATGGAAACTGTCTCTGTTGCACGAGCACAAGCTAGAATTATTGCAATAAATCCAAATAGTTTGTTTCCTATCGTATCCTTTTAAATTCGGCATTAAACCGCAGTGATGATCAGTTTCCCAGTTTGTGCAGCAGGAATCAGTGCACCAAATACACAATCCAGGGCCATAAAGGTTACCGTAGTACCCATATCTTTTATATATTCTGAATGTTCCTTTTGGCAATAAGAAAACCTATAGACAGCCTGGAAGTTAGCTATTTTTCCCTAGCTTCATAAAAGATGAATGGTCTCCACTTGTTCTTGTACATGTGTGAATGCACTTAAATCTCCCAGATGATGAAGCGATATTCTACAGTAGGATTTAGAAAATATTGCAGTGTACACTGATGTTCACAGATAATGTTCTGACTGAAAAGTTCCACTTGCTGCCAGTACGTAAGTCTAAACATGAGATTTGAATCACACCTTGCTACAGAATGCATCGTTAGGCATTTTGTCAAGTAATAAGCCAACGTTTTTATGAAATTTTGAGTACCCAATTCTTTTTTTCCAATCTAGGCGTGGCCAATTCACCTACATCTTTTTGTGTTGTGGGGATGAGAACCACGCAGACACAGGGAGAGTGTGCAAACTCCACAGGGTCAGTGACACCGGGGTCGGGATCGAACCCGGGTCCTCAGCACCATGAGGCAGCAGTGCTAACCACTGTGTCACCATGCTGCCTGTAATAAGTCAATGTTAAGCTACCTCCACACTACAAGGTTGGAAATGCTTCCGTGGGAACGGGTCCGTATTTCTGTATTTTCAGTCTTAATGTAAAAATGTATCAGGAAATATACTATTATTTGAGTTAGGCATTTCTCAGCAAGAGATTTTGCGGGAGCAGTAGAATGCAAAGGCCACCAAATTGTGAGAAGTGTTCTTCTCCCACTTAGCTTTGGGTTTATGGTTGGGTTTATGGTTAGTAAGTCACAAGTGGGAGGCTAGAGGGTTCCATGATTATATATGCCTGGAAGTGGTCACCCCAGATGTGATGTGAGTTCATGAGGAATGCAAGTGGTTGACTGTTCATCCATTAGGTTAGGAAGAGGAGCTGGACTCTGCAGGAATCTGCCGAGAGTATTGAATTAACAAACTGGTGTAAAGCATTAATTATCCGTAACAAAGTTAGCAATTTGATGGAGAATAACTACAAGCAAATTCCTGTTGAAAATAGTTGGCAAAGGGAGGAACAATGAAATGTAGCAATGCAGTGGAAAAAGTAGATTTTAATGTCAAAACGTCACTTTCCAGGTGCCAAGTACAAGAGATTTTGGAGAGGGCATGAGATCAGCCAAAAGTGCGGCTTTTTTTGGAACTCATGGTAGGGGAAAGAGGAATGGGGTACTGCAAAGGCAGGTTCAGGAACTACAAGATAAATTTAAAGGTAATAAATTCAGGAGTACTTGTGGTGATTCGGCAGTAAGCATTACATGCATAATAGTATAAGATGAAAAGTATTTGGCTACAGAGAAGGAAAAGGTTCACATTCATGGAAAATTGGGACCTGTTCTGGGATGAGTCTGGCCTGTGCAGGATGCATGGGATTTAGGAAATGAAAAAGACAAAAACAGGAAAATCATAAAGAACTGATTAACTGAGGAAAGAGAACAATGTTGCCAAAAACATGACTCTGATCATGTATCTTTTTGGACCTGACTGTTAGTGTCAGTGGACAATTCAGTTGCCACAATTTCAGCTGAGCCTGGTACTAACCTCAACCAAATTTATAGTGAATTTATTATCAAATATTAAATTGAAGTGAGAATGTTGTTGGTCTTTCCATCATCCGCTCCTCCCAGTCTGGTGCAGGGATGTAGAGCTGAATTACATCTTCTATCATAACGCTATCTGAGATTATAATAATAATCTTCATTGTAACAAGGAAGCTTACATTAACACTGCAATGAAGTTACTGTGAAAAACCCCTAGTCGCCACATTCCAGCACCTGTTCGGGTACATTGAGGGAGAATTCAGAATGTCCAATTCACCTAACAGCATGTCATTCGGAACTTGTAGGAGAAAATCGGAGCACCCAGAGAAAACCCACGCAGACATAGGGAGAACATACGGACTCCGCACAGACAGTGACCCAAGCCAGGAATCTAACCTGGGACCCTGATGCTGTGAAGAAACAGTGCTAACCAGTGTGCTACCGTGGCACCCATAGCTTCCTCAGATTTATTGAATCTAGTATTTTTAGAATTTGCTTGGCTGTGTTGTGTCTTCATGAACTGAGCATCAGAAGCTCGTTTGCTCCAAGCAGAATTTCTCAGTGAATGAAGGAACTGTGAATGAATGTGGTGACTTAGCTTACAGTAGAATTATCAATAATTTTTAATGAACAAAACGTTTCTTTTTTTTTCTCCACTCTCTTTCACACCCTAATGCCCTCTGTCACCTGGTGCTCACATTTTCTCCTTTGCATCTCCCAAACCAGGGAGTGGGACAGAAAGGGCCCCAGAATACAGTCCAATTGAGGGATCAGGACTGGATCTGAAACCGATCCTGTTAAGTAAAATTAAAATAAGCAGGAGAAAAGGTTCAGAAAAGTAAAGAAAGGTGTGGGGGGCAGAATTGAAACAAAGCAGGCTTGAGAAAATCCAGAAGATTCAAATGCAGACCTTTGGAGCGCTGGTGTTCTGAATGGCAAGGCCAGATATCTGAGTGTGTCTGTAAGGTGAAGCTTGAGTGTAAGCGGAGATCCAGGGGAAACTAACATTGGAAGGAGTAATTGAAACCCTGGAAGTGGATCTTTGTTGCAGACATCAAAGAGTGGAAATTTCACCTGGGATTCAATTCTAATGTGAGTTCTACAAACAAACAGGGAGATTGGCAACCTTGTGAGAAAGACAAAAGCATCTGGGGAAAGGGAGGTTGATGAGGAATCCATAGAATATGCTTTGATTGCACCTGTCATTTACTTGTAGTCTGGTGTGTCTGACCACAGTTCACCTGTTAATTCAGATGTGCCACATACTTACCCTGAAAATGAGAATATAAGATATTGTAAAGTTATAGTTGAGGTGACGGAGTAGTGTAAATTGACTCGTTTGCATTGGAATCTTTCCAATCTTTTTGTCTAGGATAATATTTTTCTTGTTCAATTAACATTCTATTATTTGTGTTAAAAGTACCCTCAGCAGATTTATGTGACTTTGTTCTGTAACTGCCCTCCAAAGTTTCTTTTTAAAAAGAAAACAAAAGTTAGGATCTAAAACCGTCTGCTTCATTCCCAGTTTTCACCTGATCTATCCTTCTGGTGTGTTTTACTGCTCTATGTGCATGTCCTTTGCTCGTTTTTGGGACGATATACATATTCAAACTACATGTTCTTTCATGTGACTTGCACGTTCACTTTCAAAGTAAGTGAGATTGGAAGGATGGAGGTGGGGAAAGACATTAAACAATACAATGAAGGGGCAGCACAGGCCTCACGGTGCCAAGGTCCCAGGTTCAACCCCGGCTCTAGGTCACTGTCCGTGTGGAGTTTGCACATTCTCCCTGTGTTTGCGTGTGTTTCGCCCCCACAACCCAAAGATGTGCAGAGTAGGTGGATTGGCTAAATTGCCCTTTAATTGGACAAAATGAATTGGGTACTCTAAATTTATTTAAAAGACAATAAAATGACTGGATAGACAGAAAAGAATATGAAGGCGCTAATACGCGGTTATGAAGGTCAAAAAATGAGGGGGAAATTAGATGAGACAAAGAAAGCAACTCAATAGGTGTAAAGTAATGATATCTGGTTCACTAATGTCCTTCAGAGAAAGAAATCTGCCATCCTTACCTGGTCTGGCCACATATGACTCCAGCAATGTGGTTGATTCTCAAATGCCCTTTGAAATGAAGTGCAGGTAGGGATGGATAATAAATGCTGATCCAGCCAGTGATGCCCACATCCCCGAGTGAATAAAAAATAAGTTAAAAAGAACGATTTATGAGTGGGAAAGATGTTATCGGTAGACATCAACAGTCAAAAATAACACCATGACAAACAACTTTCAAACTTTACAGTAGCTGTCCCTATGCTATGGAATCTGTTACACACCACCAGAACCTCAGGCTGTATTTTCAGAACTGTTGCAAGGGCATACAAAATGTTGTTAACAATTTTATATTCTCTTGTATATAAATTTGGGGTGTAAAGCGTCTTGTGATAATTTTAAAGGGGCGCAGGACAGGAGGACCTTAGTATATTTATACACAAATTCTAGAAGGTGGCAGGACAGGTTGAGACCACAGTTAATAAAGCATAGAACATCCTAGGCTTTATTAATTGAGGTACAGAGTGTAAAAGCACAGGATTAGGATCTTGAATATATTCCTTGAGAGTGTGATGGAGGCAGGTTCAGTCCAGGCATTCAAGAAGAGTTTGGATTGTTACCTTAAAAATATTGTTTAAAAACATTGAATGACAAAGCATGCGAGATTGTGAGGACCAAACAGGTTCACCTTGCGCATTAAAGGTAAGCAAAAATAGCGTGGGTCGGGAAGGTTGGTAAAAGTGGGTCCCGGGAAGAAAAGTTTCAAAAACACTGGTTTAATGCGCTCCTTCTGAGAAATTTAGAGTTGTTAGGTGATTTGGACATTCTGAATTCTCCCTCAGTGTAGCCGAACAGGCGCCGGAGTCTGGCGACTAGAGGATTTTCACAATAACTTCATTGCAGTGTTAATGTATGCCTACTTGTGACACTAATAAAGATTATTATGAATTATAATTTATCTGTTCTTAATTTATCTGTCGAACTATGTTGTTGATGATCCAAATTTAGTCTTTATTCTACCACTGTGTCATGTGTACAAATAATGGATTGATTACCTAAATCACCCTAATTCCCCTTGCATCCCCTGTTCTCCCACACTGTGAAGCCCAGGGACCTTGAGGCCAATTTTAGCACACCAATTGTGCTACGGTGCCCGAGATCAACATATTTAACATAAGTCCTAGTTTTAATTTGAAGTAGATTTGCTACTTTACTGTTCAATGTTGTTTCCATTTGAGCCAGCAAAAGAACCTCATCTCATAGTTCCTTGTGCAAAAAATGAAAATCTACGACTGTTTATATGCTGAAAATAATTTACTTGCAGGTAAATTAATTCGTTCCTGCTTGCTTCTCCCCTTTTTTCCCTCTCATGTACATAGTTGTACATTGATACACAAAATCCACGGTGTTTCTTTTTACAGAATCAAATGACAACTTTCAGTGGATTAAGATGTTGCTTACATTTTTGTATTTTTAGTGCCTTGCAGTATTTTCTATAACATTGGAACCTGGAAATAAATCAAAACTAGCTGTAACTTTTATGTGCCCAGATTATTTTCCAGTGATAGCTCCTCTTCTGACTACTTGAATCAAACAATTGGAATCCAACAGCTGAAATAGATGAACATGACCTAGAATTGAGATGATAGAGTTACTCCCAACTGAAATGGTCTCCGCAATTTTCAGTTAGACAAAATTGTTGTAGAAACACACTTAATATTCTCCTTTTTAGATACAGCCAAACCCTGCAGTTTGAAATATTGCAATATTTTGGATAGTTTAATACAAAGATAATCCTATTTCTGAATTTTTACGGTTAGTAATTTAACAGTTCACTTTTGAATTCCTACTTTTGTTCATATTTGTATATGACATAAATCATGGGCTGCATTCTATGTTTGGGATGCCAGCGGAGCATGTGTGTGGTCTTTCACGACCGAAAAATCGTCATGAAACCCTCACCGATGCCGGTACCGGTGAGAGGCTAGCACTGGGGTCAACTGAAACTCCCGCCGCCCCCACCAAAAAATGGCAGTGAATGCCCGGGTCCCAGGCCGCACATGCTCACGGCTGACTACCTGCACCGGTCGCGCCATTCAACATGGGACCGGCTGTGCGCGACCCCAACCTGCCAACTGCGCTCCACAGCCCACCCCCCACCAGTTTCCCCAGGCCAGCGGCATGCATCCTGGCTGAGTGTGAAGACGCTGAACACCGTCCGTAGCCGTCACGCCCATACATGGCCTGCGCTGTCAGGAACTTGGCCCATCGGGGGCGGAGCATCACTGGTGGGAAGGCTGATGGCACGCCAACTTCGCTGAAATGACATACGTCACAACGCCAATTTGGAGGGGGTGGAGCATGGCGACCGGGCATCAAACCGGCACCAGCCCCGATTTCGACACGGCAACCCATTCTCCGCCGATTGGTGAACACTATTTCGCTGTCGGGCTATGGAAAATCCTGCTCCATAACTCTACGTTTCAGTCATACAATCATAGAATTTGCAGTGCGGCTGGGGGCCATTCGGCCCATCGGGTCTGCACTGGCTCTTGGAAAGCGCAACCTACTTAAGCCCACACCTCCACCCTATCCCGTAACCCAGCAACCGCACCTAACATAAAGGCAATTTAGCAATCCACCTAACCTGCACATCTTTGGACTGTGGGAGGAAACCGGAGCACCCGGAGGAAACCCATGCAGACTCCACACAAACAGTGACCCAAGCCGGGAATCGAACCTGGGACCCTGGAGCTATGAAGCAACTGTACTAACCACTGTGCTACAATGCTGCCCACGGTGTAAGAGGATATAAGAGGAATACACAGTTCTATAGTTTGTTGGTAACGCAGTATGGAAACATTCTTGTCAGTTAATGGACATTTTAAAAATAATATGTTTATAATAGATTGCAGAGCTGAGGAATGCATGCCATCATGAGTTTTCCAAAATTACGGAGTTATTCATTGACCAATAAATAACGTTTTCATTTACTATCTTGGTTGTTGCACAAACAACAGGACTATTGATCTCTTAAATCTCTATTTAAATCAAGTATGGGCATTTTGTGTAAAAATAAGTGAAACTTAACTTCTTACATAACAAAGATGTTGACCAAATTACACAATCTCAACTGTGGAAAGAATTTGATTTTTTTGAATATTAGTCTTCTGATTGCAATCCTCAAAAAAATAGCTGCTTGAATTACACACACATGATATCTTGTTTCTGGATTCCATTCTACTATTAGTCTACTGATTACAATCCTCAAAAAATAGCTGCCTGAACTATACGCACATGATATCTTGTTCTGGATTCCATTCTACTTTCTTCTGGTAGGTACTACAACAGTTTAAAATTACATGTTCAGAATAATTTAGCCATATGACCAAGGAGCAGGAGGAGTAGACTCCTTGAGCCTGTTCTGTCATTTAATGAGATTGTGGCTGAGCTGATCGTCTCAAATCTGCATCCTGCCTACCCCCAATAAGCTATCACTCTCTTGCTTACCACTAAGCTATACCTTCTTCCTTTAAAATATTCAAAGACTCTGTTTCCACCACCTTTTCAGGAATTGAATTCCAAAGACTTTCAACGCTCTGAATTTTTTTTTTTCATTGTTGAATAGGTGACCCCTTAAAACAGTGACCTAGTTCTAGATTCTTCCACATCGACCCGTCAGGATCTTGTATATTTCAATCAAGTCACCTCTTTTAAACTCCAGCTACAAGCCGAGCCTGTCCAACCTTTCCTCATAAGACTACCCGTTCATTCCAGGTATTAGTCTGGTAAACCACCTCTGAACTGCTTCCAATGCATTTGCATCCTTCCTTAAATAAGTGACCAATGCTACATTACTTCAGATATGGTCTCACTAGTGCCCTGTATCACTGAAGCACTAGTGCCCTGTATCACTGAAGCATAAGCTTCCTACATTTTATATTTAATTCCCCTCACAATAAATTATAACGTTCCATTAGCTTTCCTAATTACTTGCTGAACCTGCACACAAGCCTTTTGTGATTCATGCACTTTTGTGATCCCTCTGCATCTTAGAGTTCTGGAATCTCTCACCATTTCGATATGCTTCTCTTTTATTCTTCCTGCTAAAATGGACAATTTGACATTTTCCTACATTATACTCCATTTTCCAGATCTTTGCCCACTTACTTAACCTATCTATAGCGTACGTCCTCTTCACAGCTTACTTTGCTCCCTATCTTTGTGTCATTTTTTTCAAGTCATGTTTTCTTGTGTGCTCTTTTCTCAGATTAGACCTGTTTGCATTCATGTCAAGTTGAGCCCATTAGAATTGTGCCACATTACTGATGGTGTTTCCATCTTACGATGCTGACTTTTCTGTAGCTCCCTAAGAAGAAGAGCTTGCCTTATAGTCCTTGAAAATGCTGAGGTCTTGAGGAATAGATGATTCTTTCCTCCGTATCCTGTCAGGCAATATCTGCAGACTATTTAAATGGATACATTTCCCATTTCCGTATTATCATAAAGACATTGTTGGGATCCTTTTATCTAAATAAGATCATGGATGTGCAGTCGATCCATTGGGGATGAGACGGCTACATACAGTGCATTTTCGTTGATGAGTGAAGAGACCAATCCACGGAGGCAGGTTTTGCCACAAGTGCTGCATAAAAATGGTTATCAGGTTGTGGGTTGTTTTTGGTGTTGGAGCCTGTTGCCAAGCCAGTGTAGCCATTGATTAACAGATTGACATAGTTACAGATGCTGGCCTACATGTGAGGTCACTATTTCCCTCTGTTGTCAGCTGGTATCTCCCAGCTGTGAAATCTAGACAAAATGTATTCATAGAATAAAGGCATGGTCGGCTAGGCTCGCATTTATTGTCCATCCCTAATTGCCCTGGAAAAGGTGGTAGTGAGCTACCTTTTTGAATAGCTGTAGGTACACTCATATTTTATGTAGGGAGAAGTTCCAGGGTTTTGACTCAATGACAGTGAAGGAATGGCAATGTCGGATTGGAGGGGAATTTGCAGGTGGTGGTTCCTTCTAGGTGGCAAGTCCAAAAATGTGCAGGCTAGGTGGATTGGCCATGCTAAATTCCCCTTAGTGTCCAAAATTGCCCTTAGTGTTGAGTGGGGTACTGGGTTATGGGGATAGGGTGGAGGTGTGGGCTTGGGTAGGGTGCTCTTTCCAAGAGTCGGTGCAGACCCGGTGGGCCAAATGGCCTCCTTCTGCACTGTAAATTCTATGATCTAAAGGTCCAGAGTTTGGAAGATGCTGCCTTGGTAAGTTCCTGCAGTACATCTTGTAAATGGTACGCACTGCTGCTACTATTCGTTGGTGGTGAATATTCAGCACCGTGGTCAGCCCAAGCCTGGATATTGTCGAGTCTTGCTTCAGTATCTGAGGAGTTGCAAATGGTGCTGAACATGAATGATCAACAAACATTTCCACATCTGAGCTCATAATATAAGAAAGGTAATTTATGAATCAGCTGAAGATGGTGGGACTGTCCTGCCGGTGGGACAGATGGTGGGTCTGGGATATTATTTGTAAGCTATGAATCTGTGAGTATGACAAAGTCAGGCGGTTCCTTGAATAGTCCTGGCGAGAGCTTTCCCAATTTTGGCACAAATCCCCAGACGTTAGTAAGGATGACTTTGCAGTGTCAACGAGGCTCAGTTTGCCACTGGCGTTTGTGCCTCGACCGATGCCGGGTGGCCCATCAGGTTTCATTCCTTATTTTTTCTGGAGGTTTTACAACTGAGTGGTTTGCTAGACCATTTCAGACTGCTTTTAGTAAACCATATTGAAAATCAATGTTTCAGGCCTTCACATCACCCTTTCAAGATTCCTTGAAGCAAAGCTTTGGGCACCCTACTGGTCTTGTGCCTCTGGCTACCTTGGGTATGCATCCATCTTCCATCCTGTAAACATGCATGAGCCAGAGAAGTTGCCTTTGCTTAATGAGTATCAACACACTTTGGAGATCTGCTGATTGAGAGGACTGTTGCATTTGTGATTTTGTCCTTACATGAGATGCTAGAATGTGCTGCAAACAGCGAAGCTGAAAGTTGTTGAGCTTCCTTTCTTGATGGTGTTACGACCACCTGGGATAGTGCGCGGTCAATTCCAGCCCCACTTGACCTGGAGTCTCAACACAATTGAAATGAACAAATAATTATTCAAAAAACATTTGGAGTCTTCGATCTTGGCTGCCCAATCCAAGACCCCTCCCACCCGGCTTACCCACTCTTTCAACATCTTCCATCGGGCAGGAGATACAAAAGGCTGAGAACACGCACGAACAGACTCAAAACCAGCTTCTTCCCCACTATCACCAGACTCCTAATCGACCCTCTTATGGACTGACCTGATTAACACTACAACCCTGTATGCTTCACCCGATGCTGGTGTTATGTAGTTACATTGTGTACCTTATGTTGTCCTTTTATGTATTTTATTTTCTTTTCTTTTCATGTACTTAATGATCTGTTGAGCTGCTCACAGAAAAATACTTTTCACTGTACCTCGGTACACATGACAATAAAACAAAATCCAATCCAATAACTACAGTCATCAGATTTTTAAATTTAAACACAATTTGTATTAATAACAATAATTATAGAACAAAGAACAAAGAAAAGTACAACACGGGAACAGGCCCTTCGGCCATCCAAGCCTGTGCCGACCATGCTGCCCGTCTAAACTAAAATCTTCTACACTTCCTGGGTCCGTATCCCTCTATTCCCATCCTATTCATGTTTTTGTCAAGACGCCCCTTAATTGTCACTATCGTCCCTGCTTCCACCACCTCCTCCGGCAGCGAGTTCCAGGCACCCACTACCCTCTGTGTAAAAAAAACTTGCCTCGTACATCTCCTCTAAACCTTGCCCTACACACCTTAAACCTATAATTAAATACAGTAAGAAGTCTTACAACACCAGGTTAAAAGTTCAACATGTTTGTTTCAAACACTAGCTTTTGGAGCACTGCTCCTTCCTTGGGTGAATTAAGAGGTTTGTTCCAGAAACATATATGTGGACAAATTCAAAGATGCCAGACAATGCTTAGAATGCGAGCATTTGCAGGTAATTGAATCTTTACAGATCCAGAGATAGGGTTTACCCCAGGTTAAACAGGTGTGAATTGTCTCAAGCCAGGACAGTTGGTAGGATTTCGCAAGCCCAGGCTAGATGGTGGGGGATGAATGTAGTGCAACATGAATCCCAGGTCCCGGTTGAGGCCGTACTCGTGTGCGCGAACTTGGCTATAAGTTTCTGCTCAGCGATTCTGCGTTGTCGCACGTCCTGAAGGCTGCCTGGAGAACGCTTACCCGGAGATCAGAGGCTGAATGCCCTTGACTGCTGAAGTATTCCCCGACTGGAAGGGAACATTCCTGCCTGGTGATTGTCGCACAATGTGCGTTCATTTGTTGTCGCAGCGTCTCCATGGTCTCGCCAATGTGCCACGCTTCGGGACATCCTTTCCTGCAGCGTATGAGGTAGACAACATTGGCCGAGTCGCACGAGTATGTACCGCGCACCTGGTGGGTGGTGGTCTCACGTGTAATGGTGGTATCCGTGTCAATGATCTGGCACGTCTTGCAGAGATTTCCGTGGCAGGGTTGTGTGGTGTCGTGGTCGCTGTTCTGAAGGCTGGGTAGTTTGCTGCAAACAATGGTTTGAGGTTGCGCGGTTGTTTGAAGGCAAGTAGTGGGGGTGTGGGGCTGACCTTGGCAAGATGTTCATCTTCATCGATGATGTGCTGGAGGCTGCGAAGAAGATGTCATAGTTTCTCCGCTTCGGGAAAGTACTGGACGACAAAGGGTACTCTGTCGGTTGTGTCCTGTGTTTGTCTTCTGAGGAGGTCAGTGCGGTTTTTTTGCTGTGGCACATTGGAACTGTCGATCGATGCGTCATGCGCCATATCCCGTTTGTACGAGGGCATCCCTAGATCAGACATAGAGTGCCTTTGAATAAAGGACAGTCCTGGAAACCCTGAGGTTTCTTTCTGGCATCCCTCTATGGCATTTTCCTTGCCTGTCATTGGTGGAATGCCAATGCCAGATGAGGCCCTTAATTGGGCATTAAATAGTGTCCAGGCAGGAAGTCCACCCATGAGCCTTCCTGCTCTGGACTTAATCTGGTGGAGGTGGAAAGTTGGCAGTGGCTTCACTCTTCATCCACCTGATTGATTAAATGCCGGCACCTCCAGTGGGATATTGATTCCACCCATGACTGTGATTTTGAGTTGGTGTGTTTGAAACTTGTATCAGATTCATGTGAAAGCAGTGACAATGGTTTTAAATAGAATGGGCTTTGACAAAGTGTCATCTGGACTCAAAATGTTAGCTCTTTTCTCTCCCTACAGATGCTGCCAGACCTGCTGAGATTTTCCTTTGGTTTCAAATTCCAGCATCGGCAGTAATTTGCTTTTATTAAATAGAACTTGTTTGGAACCTTTGTTTCCTTTAGGAAAGTTCGGCAAGGGTAATTGTATAACAATGGATCTTGTAATTCCTGTTAAAGAAATATTTTATGTAGTTATTTTGACTTTAATTGCTCTAAGAAAATTCTTAACATGGCTGTTTATTTATTTTGGTTATCTGTGCTTAGTTTCTATTGCGCAGCAAGGCGAACACCTGTCATAAACCTATGCCCTTTATCACAATTTCAGGCATATCCTGTGGGACATATGTGAAGCGGTCTGCTATTTGCCATCAGTGGCTCTTGAAAGATTTCTAATGCAATAACACTAAACTATTCTCTCTTGTATGCAAGGATACAGCATGGAGAGCCTGGGTATTTGCCTAAATTACCATAAACAAGCAAGACTTAGTTCTGAGATGTTAGCAGCAATATGCAGATAATGGTCTGTTGACTTCTAGTATAACTCAGTACTGAAGATTTGATTTGAGTTACATTAAAGTGATTATTTCAGCATGTGTTTGGATGTTGGTACCTTCCATACCATCAAGAGGGAGCTGGACCACTTCTCTAATCAAATAGCACATGAGGAAAGAAAACCAGATCTCATGTTCTGATGAAAGAGCGGTTACAAGAAACTGGCCACTGGCTGAAGGGTGCAATTAAAAGTCCAATAAAGTTTGGACTAAATTGGCAGGTTCCAATATACATGTGAATATAGGAAAAGTTAACACAAGAACTCCCAAGGTTTGTAATAAATTCTTGATTTTATGATCCTGGTCAAAATATCTCTCACCATTATCTCCCTTTATGTCTTGAGCTTACTGTTTATATCTACTTTTGTTTTCATATCTCCCTCTGTATCTATTCTTCTGTGTCTAAATCTGCATTCTTTTCTCCTCCCCAAATCCATCCAACTCTTTCTGCCTCTCACAGATATTCTTCCGTCTGTGTGCAAGACTATCAAAGAGCAAATAGGTGATTCACGTTTTAAACAGCTAACTTAGTATTTTGCATCTGTATCTTGCGGCTCAGGAATGTCTTGGTAGTGAAACATTGCAACCTAATATTGCTGAAAAGAGACATGCTGCTGAATCTTTACCTCATCAGGCCAAGTTGAAGCCAAATTTCAAAGGATCGCACCAATCATACTACAGGAGAAAAGAACACAATAAATAGAAGCAAAGTAGGCCACCAGGACTTTCAAGCCTTCCCCGCCATTCAATACGATCATGGCTGATCTATGCCAACCTCAACTCCTTTTCTGTGCCATCTGCTGAAAGGAATATGGTCAAGCCTTGTGCTTTTTTGTGAATGACCCAAGAGCTTGGGGAATCTATTGTTCCCAGTTTCTTCCTCCATGCCAACGCCTTGGCCAAATTAGTGTTGATTTGCTTACCAATCAGAACCCTTTTCTCCTGTCAGCATAAATGGTTGATGAAAGCTTCTGCAACATGTTCTGTTTCTCGGTGTTTTTCAGGCAGGGCCTACGCTGATTTGAGAAAAGGATGCAGAATGTAGGAGATAGGACTGCACTACACCAGGAATTGGGATTGGAACAAATTGGTTTCAAGCAGTCTGAGCAATAACTGTCATGGCAGCTGACTTGAATAATAGATTTAGATTTATTGTCACGCACTGAGGTAGAATGAAAAGTATTGTCCAAGCAAATTGTTCCATACATGAAAAACGTACAATAAAAGCACAATGTAAATACATAGACATAATATTTTTGCCGGCTAACATTAGGCTAGTCATAGCCCCAGATAAGATCAATGAGGCCTTGCAACCTTTTACCAGGAGCTGTACACCTGAGTCCCTCGAGGGGGACTCGAAGATTACACAGTTTCTCGACAGGCTGGATGTACCAGCTGTGGGGGAGGAAAAGAAGCAGGGACTGCCACTGGAACTGGGGAAAGTTATGGAGAGGATTAACTCCATGCAATCGGGGAAAGCGCCAGATCCAGATGGATTCCCGGTGGACTTCTATAAAACAAATTTGTGGCAGCACAGCCCCGCACCTGTGGGAGATGTTCAATGAGAGGGACTCTGCTGCTGCACACCGTGGCAGAGGCCTCGATATTGCTGATCCCTAAAAACGGCAAACACCCGACGGAGTGCGGTTCACACAGACCAGTGTCAATGCAGAGGTAGTCGCAGAAGATCAGACCGGCTTTGTCAAGGGCAGCCAACTAACGGCAAACATCAAGTGCCTGCTGAACATAATTATGACCTCACCCAGGGAGGAGATGCAAGAAGTGATCATCTTCCTCGACACAAAGAAGACCTTCAACAGAGTCGAATGGAGGTACCTCATGGAGATACTGGAATGGTTTGGCTTTGGGCCAGGGTTCACCTCGTGGGTGAAATTACTGTGCAGTGCTCAGGGCAAGCGTACGGATGAAAACCACCAGCTCTGAATACTTCTGGCTGCACAGAGACACGAGACAGGGATGCCCATTGTCCCCGCTGCTATTTGTTCTTGCAATTGAGTAACTGGCCATTGCTGGCAGATCAGCAAAAGGGTGGAGAGGCAACCAGAAGGGAGACAAAGAGCACAGAGTCTCACTATGCGGATGACCTTCTGTATGTCTCAACACCCCTAGCTAGATCATGGGAGGAATGATGGAACTCCTAAGGGAGTTCTGGGTCTTCTCAGATTACAACTGAGCAAAAGTGAAATCTTCCCCATGAACCAAATTCTGATACCTGGAGATCGAAATCTGAACCTCCTATTCTACCACTGGGCAGGTACCGTAGAAAGAGTACAGGGATGGGTCAAAGAGGCGGGAGCAGAATGGGTAAGAATGGAGGAGAACTCCTGTACGGGGACATCCCTCTGAGCACCAGCCACGGCACCACTCCCATTCCCTCCAGCAAAGCACTCCCAAGAAGCCCAGTGGCATTGGCCACACTGCGAATGTGGAATCCACTCCGACACCACTTGGGTCTGCTCGCAATATTCACCATGGTCCCCACCTGCAAGAACCATAGATTTACCACAGCACTAATAAATGCCTCCTTTAAAAGGTGGAGATAGAACAAAAGAGTACTGACCATAGGGGACCCATATATGGAAAGCAGAGTAGCGAACCTGGGGAACTGACGGACAAGCTCCAGCTCCTGAAAGGCAACGAGCTCTGATAATATGCAATTAAGGAACTTCCTCCGCAAGGAGACAGCAACATTACCCCAGCTACCAGAACACTCCCTACTGGACAGACGTCTAACTGCAGGCGAACTAGGGGACGGTAACTGCGCTGACATGTACGGATGACGACTGAAAGAGGTACGGTCACCACCAGACAAGACACAGGAGAAGTGGGAGGAAGAGCTAAGCATAGAGATAGGGGGAGGACTCTGGATTGAAGCATTGCATAGGGTGAACTCCACCGCCCCTCATGTGCATGGCTGAGCCGAACACAGCTAAAGGTAGTGCGCAGGGCGCACCTGACCAGAACATGCATGAGTGGGCTCTTCCCGGAGGTGGAGGATATATGTGAACTATGCCAGAGAGACCACCATATATTCTGGTCCTGTCCCAGACTTTTCGGGTACTGGACTGCCTTTTTTAAGGTCACGTCCATGGTTGTGGGGTGAGGGTGGAGCTAAATCCACTAGTGACTGCCTTTAGAGTATCAAAACAGCCAGTGCTCTTTACAGAGAGAGAGGTGCGGACATCATAGCCTGCTCGGATGTAGATCAGCAGCACCATCCAAAGCCTTGCTCTCTGACTTAATGGAATTCCTTAAAGTGGAAAAAATAAAATTCTCCATTCAAGGATCGGAGGAAGGCTTCCACAACATGTGGAGGCAATTCACCAGCCTTTTCTAAGCATCCAGGTGGTGCCAAACAGGCCCCTGGCATGTTTTAATATCAGGAGGCAGCATGTAGAAAATTAACGGAGCCAGTTGTGGGAACTGACCGGGCCCCCAAAGTTAGAGGATCTGTACACCTGTTACCCTTGTCTGCATACCTGTTTATGTTATTTGTTTTCTTCTCGTATACCCTTTCTGTGGATATCTCTTTCTTACTGTGTAATGTTTCTAGCAATGTTATAAAAACAAAACCTAAAGATATTTATTTTGCTGGCAATGATTGTTGAATGGTTGACTCAGTAATGATACTCGTTCATGTGTGAGCCTAAACCATGTGTCAGCAGTTATGAAGGACATTGTAGGCAAGTCTGATTTTCTTTCTAATGTACATCTTCCAGGAGGGTTCATTGGAACACAATCCGGGTAGGGAATATGACTGACTTTACATTCCACAGCTTAGAGGTTGCAAGGCCGATGGCAATTTTCCAACTCCTGACCTAGCTCTCGTTTGCCAACTTACATTTCAAAAAACAATGCTTGAACAATCATTCCCTGGGTGTCTCCTTTACCAGTCGAAACGCCTCAGTTTCTGCAGTTTTTCCTAATGACTCAATCTGGATACTAAGCTTTTTCCCACTGTGACCCTATATTTAATGCATTTAATTTGCTTTGACTCCAGAGAGCAGGAGTCTCGGGTGGGGGGGGGATCATGTTGATCATGTCATGCTGTAATAATCTTCACCGTCAACTACAAAAACAATGACACAAACCCTGGCATCCACATGGATTAATCAAACCAGTGACATTCGCTCAAAAAATTATAAGGGGAATTTGGAAAATTTTTATCAGGCTGACGAGTAGAATTTTAAAAAATGTTAATAAATTAATTTGTGATTTATTTCTTCAAAAATCAATCTTAGTACGTAAAACACAAAATGATGGAAAAACGTAAACTCGTTTATTGTGCACAGTGACCAAGTATGATAACTGAGCTTTGATGTATCTTGAGCATAACTTCTCTATTTTAGCTGTCCCATGTTTAGCATTCCTAATATGTGCCTTTAAAAAAGGAACGGAAAAATTGCTTTCTCAGAAGAAAATCTATAATAAGGTTGGGTTACTATGTTCCTTCCCTGTAACTTATATGTAAAAACATATTGGCTGCCTTGAACCTAATTGGCCCCAAAATCCTGTTACTAACTCCTAATAACTTCCAAATGCTTTTCAGTGTACTTATCTCCCTGCCACTCGCCCACTCACGAACGCTTGCCCCCTCCCGGACGCCCACCTCCCTGACACTCTCCTTCAGACCTTGCGCTGAGCACCCTCCCGAGGTGGTGTGCCATGACGATGTATTTCTTCCACCAGGTGCATGGCCTCAATTATTACGTGCAGCTCCCGTTCATAGATCTGACAAGTTTTGGTCACTCCTTGCAGGTGTTGCCCATCTTTCACCACTGCGGTTTGTGGCAACTCACGGGGTGTCATCCAGCCCACTCCGCCACCCAGCACATCCCGATCCTGGTCACCCCAGCAGCCACAGCCCGTCCCTCCACCAGTCATCGTAAGTGGAGATGCGGATTCCTGAGTATTGGCTCCTGACAACAGACGCGGCTCCTGACAACAGACGCGGCTCCAGACTGATGAGAGCTGCGACGCAAGACTATGTTCCAGACTTTGAATAGGACCCGGAGGAGGAATGCCGCTCAGTGGTGGGTGGGGAGGGGGCGATTGGGTCCATCTGCAGCGAGGCAATGGACTCGCCTGTTTGCCCCACTGAGTCCCCCTGGGGAACTCCAGGACTCCGTGTTCCTCAGCCGTGGTCGACAGAACAGAGTTGAGCTGGGCCTTGACTGCTGATCTGATCTGGTGCTGCTGATCCGGTCCACTTATACGTATAGGGCATGAGGCATGGACTCCGGAACAAGCAGCTTCCTTGCTGAGCTTCTGAGGGAGTGGAGGGGCAGACCTGCCTCCCCCCCACTCTGAGCACTAAAATGGTGATGGGAGCACAATACTTTTGACATGAAAGTGACCATTGCCAGCCCCAACATCAACGGCAGGAGGAAGGCACAGCACAGGTTCCAGAACATCTTGGTCCTTCGAGAAAGGAAGTATGCAATGTACTTCCTGCAATCTGGGAGATTAAACTACATGGTAGCACAGTGCTTAGCAATGCTGCCTCACAGCGCCAGAGACCCAAGTTCAATTCTGGCCTTGGGTGACTGTGCAGAGTTTGCATTTTCTCCCTGTGTCTGCGTGCATTTCCTCCCACAGTCCAAAGATATGCAGGTTAGGTGGATTGCCCATGATAAAATCCCCCCCCCCCCTCAGTGTCCAGGGATGTGCAGGTTGGTAGGGTTACGGGATTGGGCGGAGGAGAGTACTCAGTGGGCCGAATGTTTCCTTCTGCACTGTAGCTGTTCTATGGTTCTACGGTTCTGTCTCCTGGAGTGACAAGAGGGTTTCTGCATGAGTCACCTGGCCTCTATTTCTGGCCTCTTGGGCGTCAGAGCCCTACAGCCTGAGCCGCCTTGTGCCCTTTCACACTGTATGTAGGGGTTTCCTGTATGCACACCCTTCACTTGTCCTCCTTGTTGCCATCCGGGGCGGAGGTCCTCAGTGGATATCCCTCTACGGAGAAGTCCTCCCCCTTAACATTGCGTACTGGAGGGGGTGGAAAGTGTTGCATGCAGCAGTTCAACACAACCGTTGGACGCATCAGTTCATGGACTCACAAGATGCCTGCCCTTTTTGTGACCTTGTGGAGTCCATGGACAATGCCTGTATAGGTTGTTTTTAGACTGCACCCTCTTCAGTTATTTTTTATAAAAATATATATTTTGTTACAGTTTTGGTTGCACTTCAGTCCCATGTTCCTGATCTGTGGGGAAATAGGAGGAATTCCTTGTGAATGTGCTCCTAACCTGGACATCGCCAACTTGCAATCAGCAGGTCCAGGCGATTGGGGGGGGGGGGGGGGGTTGTCTGACCTGACTGTCTGCCAACCTACAGGGCTGCATTCATGTCTGGGTGTCCCTGGAGAGGGAGCATGCGGTGCCAGTGGTACTCTCGAGACTTCCGTGCCCAATGGGCTTCGCAGCGGCTGGGGTAGCTTATTGGCCGCTCTAATGACCTTTTGGTTTTATATTTAAGTCTCATTTGTGATTCACTCTTTTGTTTAAGGCAGTTTCCCTTTAAGAGACTGTCCCTTTAATTTGTCCCTCAGTTTATTTGATTTAGTTGATTTGGTTATTTATGTTGATCAAAATAGTTGCAACTCATGGTTTGGCAACCCCTGCACAAGAGGTCAGTTAGCCTTGTGGTTTTTCTCTGCATTACCTCTAGTGCTTCCTTGTGTCTCAGCAACCAGAACTGCATATTGCACAAGTTGCAATCTGACTGGAGGGTACGCTTTTGTCACAACTTTTTTTGATTTGTGTTTTACTGTTCTGGATGATTTGATTATGCATCCTGTTATGATCTTGGTTACATTCCAGTAACCCTTTTCTAAAACAAAAATTTGAATTCTCATTTATCTACTGAAAGAACGAAGCCATATGATTCGACAGATTAAAGCAGAATAATTAGCAAAGACTAAATAAAATCTCCTGTACCCTGCTATAATCTAAAACCCAGAACTAACGCCAGTTAAACATTAATTAACAGAAAAATTGCAGTCGACTATAAACAGCATGCCAAGTACAACTAAGACAGACCTTGCGAATTGGCTAAACTGTTCTATTCAGCATATAGATAATCAAACTCCCATCACAAAGTTTTTCAAAAAACTAGCCTGATCCCCAGCTGACAGTTTCATGGACACACTTTTCTGCAGACCCTCCCAACCCGATCTGGATGGCGTAGATCCACTTGTGTTATCTTCAAGTAACAGTAAGAAATCTTACAACACCAGGTTAAAGTCCAACATGTTTGTTTCAAACACTAGCTTACGGAGTACTGCTCCTTCCTCGGGCTCTTTCCTCCTGAGAAAGGAGCAGTGCTCCGAAAGCTAGTGAAAAGCCTCTGCCACATTCCGGCACCTGTTAGGGGAGGCTGGTACAGGAATCGAACCGTGCTGCTGGCCTGCCTTGGTCTGCTTTCAAAGCCAGCGATTTAGCCCTGTGCTAAACAGCCCCTGTACTGTACTCACCCCAGTCCAACGTGGGCATCTCCACGTCAAGTAACAGAAACAGCTGCAGTAACTGTGTAATTTTAAAATTTCTCAGCTTCTGGAACTAGCCTCTGTCTTCTTCAGCTTTCCTGTATTGCACCACTGGACACTTTGACAACTGAGCTCTGATTGCTTTGTCTCCTCTTATATAGCTTCAACCAGTAGTTTTTGGTTTCAAATTCTCAGTTTCTGTTGAGCAACAGGGAGGATAGATTTGCCTTCTCCATTTGAGTTCTAGGTTGATTATATCCTAAAAAGTACAAGCTAGACCCAAAAATTCCATCACAATTGAATCCGTGCATTTTTTGAATGGAGATTTCAACATTGAGTCTGCGGAGACTCTTTAAGTCTCTTCAGAATTATTACGTGCCTATAATCAACACCATTGCTTGCTTTTCTTCTTACAATATTTTGATATAATTTTGCACTTCTGTATTTTAGTCAACCTATTTTGCTATTTCTTAACCCAATTACTTCAGCATTTGTTATCTCAAATTTGACTGCTTTGCATTGACCTTCTGCATAAGATAAAGATGCACTGCATAAGATAAAGATGCATGGCATTAAGGGTAAAGTGGTAGCATGGATAGAGGATTGGTTAATTAATAGAAAGCAAAGAGTTGGGATAAATGGGTGTTTCTCTGGTTGGCAATCAGTAGCTAGTGGTGTCCCTCAGGGATCCGTGTTGGGCCCACAATTGTTCACTATTTACATAGATGATTTGGAGTTGGGGACCAAGGGCAATGTGTCCAACTTTGCAGATGACACTAAGATGAGTGGTAAAGCGAAAAGTGCAGAGGATACTGGAAGTCTGCAGAGGGATTTGGATAGGTTAAGTGAATGGGCTAGGGTCTGGCAGATGGAATACAATGTTGACAAATGTGAGGTTATCCATTTTGGTAGGAATAACAGCAAACGGGATTATTATTTAAACGATAAAATATTAAAGCATGCCGCTGTTCAGAGAGACTTGGGTGTGCTAGTGCATGAGTCACAGAAGGTTGGTTTACAAGTGCAACAGGTGATTAAGAAGGCAAATGGAATTTTGTCCTTCATTGCTAGAGGGATGGAGTTTAAGACTAGGGAGGTTATGTTGCAATTGTATAAGGTGTTAGTGCGGCCACACCTGGAGTATTGTGTTCAGTTTTGGTCTCCTTACTTGAGAAAGGACGTACTGGCGCTGGAGGGTGTGCAGAGGAGATTCACTAGGTTAATCCCAGAGCTGAAGGGGTTGGATTATGAGGAGAGGTTGAGTAGACTGGGACTGTACTCGTTGGAATTTCGAAGGATGAGGGGGGATCTTATAGAAACATTTAAAATTATGAAGGGAATAGATAGGATAGATGCGGGCAGGTTGTTTCCACTGGCGGGTGACAGCAGAACTAGGGGGCATAGCCTCAAAATAAGGGGAAGTAGATTTAGGACTGAGTTTAGGAGGAACTTCTTCAACCAAAGAGGTGTGAATCTATGGAATTCCTTGCCCAGTGAAGCAGTTGAGGCTCCTTCATTACGTGTTTTTAAGGTAAAGATAGATAGTTTTTTGAAGAATAATGGGATTAAGGGTTATGGTGTTCGGGCCGGAAAGTGGAGCTGAGTCCACAAAAGATCAGCCATGATCTAATTGAATGGCGGAGCAGGCTTGAGGGGCCAGATGGCCTACTCCTAGTTCTTATGTTCTTATGTTCTGAGCCCATGTCATTTATGTAAATTGGGGACAATAGTTCTCCTCCTCCTCCTCCTCTTTCCCCCCCCCACCCCCCCGCCCCCCCCCCCACCACAGTTCAGAGAAAATGTACTAGACTAATACCTGGAATGGGCGGGTTCTTTTATGGGGGAAGGTTGGACAGGCGAGGCTTGTATCCACCAGAGTTTAGATTAAGGTTAAGCGGCAGTTTTTAAAAATAATTTGGAGACCCAATTCTTTTTTTCCAATTAAGGGGCAGTTTAGCGTGGCCAGTTGACCTACCCTGCACATCTTTAGGTTGTGGGGGTGCGACCCAATTAGACACGGGGAGAATGTGCAAACTCCACATGGACTGTGACCCAGGGCCGGGATTGAACCTGGGTCCTTGAAGCTGTGAGGCAGCAGTGCTAACCACTGTGCCATCGTGCTGCACCCAGAGGCAACTTGATTGAAACATACAAGATCCTGAGGTGTCTTATAATAATAATCTTTATAGTCACAAGTAGGCTTACATTAACACTGCAATGAAGTTACTGTGAGAAGCCCCAGTCATATATTCCTGTGCCTGTTCGGGTACATGGAGGGAGAATTCAGAAAGTCCAATCTACCTAACAGCAAGACTTTCGGGACTTATGGGAGGAAACTGGAGCACCCGGAGGAAACCCATGCAGACACTGGGCGACCGTGCAGACTCCGAATAGACAGTGACCCAAGCCGGAAATCGATCCTGGTGCCCTGGCACTGTGAAGCAACAGTGTTAAACATTGTGTAGGGTGGATGTGGAGACAATGTTCCTCTTGTGGGAGAATCTGGAACTGGGGGGTTACTTTAAAAATGAGGGGTTTCCCGTTTAAGACCGATGAAGAGAAATATTTTTTCTCAGACGGTCGAGAGTCTTTGGAACTTTCTTCCTCATAAGGCAGTGGAAGAGGAATATTTTTAAAGTGGGGGATAAATGGTCACCAGGAGTAGGTGAGCGGTTACATTCAGATGAGCATGGTCTCAGTCATTTTCAAAGCCAGGATTGCAACCCGCAGGGGCCTCTGGTGAACAAGCCATCAGGAAGAAGGTATAAACAGAACAAAGCAGTATAAAGATGATTTCTTGAGGTATGGTTTTATTAATTGTGCCACAGCAAATCAGGATACAAAGTTCATGCAGGGAAGCAAAATAGTGCAGTGGTTTGCACTGTTGCTTCACAGCGCCTGGGTTTGATTCCCGCTTGGGTCACTAACTGCAGAGTCTGCACGCTCTCCCTGTGTCTGTATGGTTTCCTCCGGGTTCTCCAGTTTCCTGGACATGGGGCTGGATTCTCCATCCTGCCTTGCCAGATTTCTGGTTCAGCATGCCAGCGGGAACTCCGTTTCACCGGCTTGTCAATGGGGTTTGCCATTGTGGGGCAGCCCCAATACGTTGGGAAACCCCCGGGCTGCTGGCAAAACGGAGCATCCCGCTGGCGGATAATCTAGCCCGTGCTGTTAGGTGAATTGGACATTCTGAATTTTCCCTCTGTGTACCCGAACAGGCGCTGGAATGTGGCAACTAGGGGCTTTTCACAGTAACTTCATTGAAGCCTACTCGTGACAAGCGGTTATTATTATTGTTAATTTAAGTCTACTTGTGACAATAAAAAAGATTATAATTATTATTATACTTGCAAATGAAAGATTAAAATCCTCAAAAACTTCAAAGGCATTGAGTTCTTAAATCATCAGCTGAAGTCCTTACCAGAAATGTAACATTGAATGGCAAAGCAAGTGAGAGCATGAGATCCAAGCAGCCTTAGCTGTCATATTAACGGTAAGCAAAAGCGAAGGCCAGCCGGCGTGGGTCGCGAAGGCCAGCCGGCGTGGGTCGCGAAGGCCAGCTGGCGTGGGTCGCGAAGGTTGTCCAGCGTGGGTCATGAAGGATGGCCATTTGGGAAAAACGGGTCCCGGGCAAAAAATGTTGAAAAATACTGGTCTTATTGAATAGTGGAGCAGGTTTGAAGTGATAACTGGCCTACTTCTCCTAATTCATATGTTTGTATGTAAATAATTGTCATTGTAGCTGTGCAGAGTGGATATGATGTGGTTAAACTTTTGATGACTGGATCTAATGAATTAATTCCATGTATTGATTCAAAATCAAAATGTTCATTACTATTCCAGTACATGATTTTTATGTCTCAATCCTAGCTGCATGAGGAAATTCAGTGGGTTTGCTAACATTCTGGCTTTAATAAATTTTACTGCATTGCGAATCTCCTGGGTTGATGTATGCCAATGAACCCAATAATACACTTCAGTGCCATTATTTTTGAATGACAGTAAGGACTGGCTAGCTGCAGCTAAATTTCATTGCAGCTTCCTCTGATATTCACATGAGCTCCTACCAGCTTGTGTTGCTGGCTGACAATGTGAACAGGAAGCCAAGGCTGCTTTTTTTATTCAGGATCCCTCTTGTTTTCAAACATTCCATAGCCAATAATAAGGACTCAAGTGCTTTCATTTAAATTAGCGTAAACGAAGCAATGAATGTCTCATTATTACAAAGTCTATATTTGCCAATTGAAACATTGGGCGCACTAAACATCAGATTTGCAATTTTAAATGTTATCTCATAAAGACTAGTAGAACAATTTGGGTCACATCGCATCTTAGATTTTACTTTCCCTTGCCTCGCCTCTGCTCAGCACCTCTGCATAATAGTGTGGTGAAGTTGGGGAGCTCCGAAAAATGGGACATTAATATGACTTGCTGCACTGCATTGGAGCAGCAAATCTTTGAACTCAAATGTTTTATATGCACAAAAGACAAAACCCTCAGTAACATTTCTGTTAAATTTCAGATGTTGATTACAGTGTTGTACGTTTTGGCTGTACTTCAATTACTGCTTTGTGAAATTAAACTAAGGTTAGTTTAAAACCGCCTTTAAAGCATATAAAGAAAATATTTCAGATATTTTGCTTTAAATGAAATAGTAATTTATTCTGCATTCTTTACTGAGTAACTTCTACACTCTGGAAACATAAGATGAATCACTATTATATTGACCGTAATAAATCATGAACTATTTAACATGCAGCTTGGAGAAACCAAATGAACTTTGCTCTACTCCGCCCTTAACACTCCAGTCTGCTATTCGTACGGATATGTCATGTGTGTTACATCCCCTTAATATTCTTCTGTTGTGAGATGAAGTATTTTGCACCAGGCGAAAAGCAGGCCGTAAATTAATGACACCGTGATTCTAATCAGTCTGGAACCTGGGAATTTTACTTTACAATCACAGTGTGAAGTCAAAACTATTTTAAGATGCAACTTAAAGTGGACGCTTTTGGATCCTTTCCATCTTGACGAACAAGAATTTGGAGCAGTGCTTAAAAAAAGGTCAGACTCGCTATTTTACAAAGAAATTGCAGGTGAATACAGTCCTCAGTATGCTATCATCTTAAACTTATTGCAATTAATTTGATAATGATATGTGTTCTGTTACTGTTCAGATATTTTTGACATTTAAAATAACTTTTGTTACTATTTATCTTCAATTGAAGGAAAATGTCTTTTGTATGTGTTCCATATACTGTGCTACAAAATATTATTGCAAGTGTGTTACTGTGAAAGGTAAGCATGTAACTACTTAACAAATCAAAGTGATATCCAGGTGTAGTAGATTTAAGCTTAAGCAAAAAAAAGTAACAAGCAGTTTGGAATGAATTTTCTCCCAAATTCTTTGACCAGTGTTTATGGCCTCATCTGTAAATTGTTGGCTGGAACATGTGTGCAAGTATTTTTCCAACAATTGCATTGTACCGTCATTCCTGATTATCATAAATTAGCCCAATTTTCTTTCAAGGATTTTCCAGAAATATACAATTACATAATTTGATTTGGATACAAGACCAAACTAAACAAAAATATTCAGATTTTATCAAATAAAATATTTAAATGACAATGATTTATTTTGATAAAATTATTAATTGGTTCCCACTTCTCCAATTGTTAAATGCTTTCACAAAGTGGTGTGTTCATTTTTTTCCTGAACGTCATTTGGCATGTTTACCGAAGGTGATCTCATTTAGTAGTAGAAGTTCAACATCTGAAGTTAGTTACCAGTCTCGAACTTCTAATCTCTTTAAAAACAACTCTGAACTTTATTTTTCTGCAGCTAACATAATAAAAAGCATTAGCCTTTTTAACACAGCAGGTGAATGTATATTGGTTTATTTAGTTGAAGCTTTTTAAAGTACCTACTTGATTTGGACATTTTTTTAGCATACAGCGCATATTCTCTCATTAGTTTATCCTTTTATGTGCTTGCAAAGAAGAATTATGCACCCAGACCTCCAAAGGAATAATAGCTTTTGAAGCCTGACTTAGTATTTTATCTTTTAATACCGCTTGTATTGATCACCATTCTGTAAAAAGGTTTAAAGAAGCATTGCACAACAGAACTCTGATTTGTGCTATTAACTGATAACCAGAATTGCCATTAGGGGTTGATAACTACAGTTACAATTTGTGTCATCTTGCTGTTAATGTAAGCCTACTTATGACAAAGATTATTATTATAAGACACCTCAGGATCTTGTATGTTTCAATCAAGTTGCCTCTGGGTGCAGCACGATGGCCTCACGGCATCAAGGACCCAGGTTCAATTAAAGTTTTTACATTTTATAAACTATATTCAACAAGGGTGTCTGTGTGGTGTGTGCATCGGTTATAATATACAAGCCATTTTCCTTGGCTCCCCGCCCCCTCATTTGTTGTTTCAAGATCTTTTCTTGGGTCGCCTATTATACAGTGGGCAGTTATCTTCTATTTACATGTGTGTGGTGTTTTCCCTCTCCCCTCCCCCTACTGTCGATTGGCCCCAGCCTCCTCCATTCTTTCTCCTTCCCCTTCAACCTCAGTTTTGATGTTTTGGTTGGTGATGGGGGGGGGGTCCGTTTCTAGCGGCCTTGCTCTGGGCTGTCCGATATCTGTTTTGGCTGTTTTTCGGCCTCCCCCTCTTCTCTTTCCCTAGTCTCTCCCCACCCCATCCCCTCCCTTCACTGTGCCCCCTCCCTTTGCTCTGTTGGCCTTGAACAGGTCCTGAAACATGTTTGTGAGTGGCCTCAACGTCATTCACCAACTGTGGAAACCATCCTCTGACCCTCGGATAACGAACCTGATCTTCTCCAGGTGGAGAAATTCTGGCAGGTCTGCAAGCCAGTCTACAGCTGTGGGCAGTGCTGCTAATCGCCAGCCGAGCAGGATTCTCTGGCAGGCAATTAGGTTGGTAAGGGCTTTGTCCCTCTTCCCCATTAATAGTTCTGGCTGGTCCGATACCCGGAAGATTGCCGCCCTTGGGCACGGCTCCACTGTTATGCCCGCAACCTTGGACATTGCTTCGAAGAAGGCTATCCAGAACCCAACAAGTCTGGGGCATGCCCAGAACATGTGGATGTGGTTGGCCGGGCCTCCCTGGCATAGTTCACATTTGTCCTCCACCTCCGGGAAGAACCTGCTCATTGGATTCTTGTCAGGTGCACTCTGTGCACCACTTTCAGCTGCATGAGGCTTAGCCTTGCGCATGAGGAGTTGGAGTTGGCCCTGCTCAATGCTTCACTTCAGAGTCCCCACCCTATTTCCGTCCCTAACTCTTCCTCCCATTATTTCCGTGTTTCGTCCAGTGGTGAGCGCAACCTTTCTAATAGTCAACAGAAACCCGCAATTTCCCCTCCCCAGATTACTTACATCCAGTAGCTCCTCTAACATTGTGTATCTCTGGATCAGTGGGTATGCTGTCATCTTGTTGTGGAGAAAATTCTTAACCTGTAGATGTTGGGAGTTTGTTTCCACTCGGTAGCTCCAATCTCTCCGTCGGTTCCTCTGGAGTAGCTAGTCTGTCTTCTGGGTAAAAATCTCTAACCGTCAGTGTCCCCCTGTCCTGTCTCCACCTCTTAAAGATGGCGCCAAGCATGACTGGTATGAACATATGGTTGCTGCAGATGGGGGCCATGGTGGCCATTTCGGTCAGTATTGGCTGAATGGCCTACTTCTGCTCCTGCACCTTATGGACAACAGTGACACTAGATGATGGTTGTTGATGCAGCAGTCATTGTTTTTACACAAGCCCCCACAGTTGGTACTTAGACAAATAAAAATTAACCATGATAGAAACAATTGATGTGTCATTGCACTCTGGGAGTATTCTGTAGGCCAGTAGATAGTGGTAGTTGGACAGATACAGAGGAGCAAGTGTTCAGGGAAGTTACAAAGATTCTTGATTAATAAGGAGGCCCAGTTATAGGGAGGGGGAAGGGGAATGGGGATGAGAAAAATATCAACCATTATTGAACGGCGGAGCAGACTTGATGGGCCGAGTGGCCTAATTCTGCTCCTGTGTCTTATGGTCTTATAATGGGGAACTTGAATTATTTTAATATAGACTGGGATAATAATAGTGTAAAAGGCAGAGAGGGGGAAGAGTTTATGAAGTCTGCACAAGAAAATTTGAACAGTATGTTTCCAGCCCAACACGGGAAGGGAAGGAGACAATGGTGGATCTGGTTCTAGGGAATAAGGTGGGTCAAATGGGCCAAATGTCGTTGGAAGAACATTTATGGGAGGGTGATCACCAGGTTTAAATTAGTTATGGAAAAACCTAGTGTAAAACAAATGTTGATTTCATGGGGTGAGGACAAACCTGGTCCATGCAAATTGAAATCAAACATTGGTAGGCACAATTGTAACTGAGCAATAGGTTGTTCATAAAGAGGAGATTGTTTCAATACAGACAAGGTACATTGCTGCGAGGGGGAAAGGTCAGGCAGTCAGAGCCTGCTGGAAAGAAACAATTAAAATGAAGCAAGAAAAGGGTTCATACGACAGATGTCAGTCAGGCTGATATTAAAGGTGAGAACCGGGCTGAATAAAGAAAGTTCAGAGGGGAAGCAAAAAAGCAAATAGACAAAGAGGATTCCAAAAGTGTTCTATTATAAGTTCCTAAGATATAGGAGCAGAATTAGGCCATTTGGCTCATCCCAGGGGAGGCAGTCGCTTAGTGGTATTGTCACTAGACTAATAATCCAGAGACCCAGGGTAATGCTCTGGGAACATGGGCTTAGAACCCACCATGGCAGATGGTGGAATTTGAATTCCATTTAAAAACAAAAAATCTGGAATTAAAAGTCTAATGATGACCATGAAACCATTGATTATTGAACAGGTGCCGGAGTGTGGCGACTGGGGGATTTTCACAGTAACTTAATTGCAGTGTTAATGTAAGCCTATTTGTGACACTAATAAAGATTATTATTAGTTTCTCCTCTTGATTTCAATTTGCTACCTCTTATCCTCTCATTCTAGAAAGCCCCACAAGAGGAAGCATCCGCTCCACGTATATTTTATCCATACCTTTTATCATCTTGTGTACCTCCATTTCATCTCCCCTCATTCTTCTAAACTGTAGAGAGTATAGGCCTAAACTGTTCAATCTCTCTTCATACGACAAACCCCTCATCTCTGGAATCAACCTAATGAACCTCCTCTGAACTGCCTTGAATGCCACTACATCTTTCCTTGAATAAGGGGACCAAAACTCTGCACAATACTCTAGTTGTGATTTCACCAATGCCTTGTACAGTTGCAACACCATTTTCTTTCCTTTGTACACTATTCCTTTAGCTATAAATGCCAACATTCCATTCGCTTTCTCTCTCGTTCTTTGACTCATGAACAAGGATCGTCAGATCGCACTGCATCAGAGCACCCCAAAGTCTCTCCCAATTTAGATAATAAGTTGCCTTCCCATTTTTCCGACCAAAATGCATGATCTCACAGCTTTGACAAAGGGTCATCTGGACTCGAAACATTAGCTCTTTTTCTCTCCCTACAGATGCTGCCAGACTGCTGAGATTTTCCAGCATTTTCTCTTTGGGTGCATGATCTTACACTTAATCCATGTTTCCATGTTTAACTGCATCTGCCACGTTTTGGCTCACTATCCTTTAACCTAATATTGATTTGTACGGTTCTTATTTCCTCATTATAACTTTTACTATTGGAATATAAATACTAAAAAGATGGTAAGAGAGGCTTTGGGGTGGATTAAGGACCAATCAAAAAGGACATGTATGCATGAAGGCAGAGGATATGGCTGAGGTATTGAGCGAGTACTTTGCATCTGCCTTTACCGAGGAAGAAGATGCTTCTAATTATAGTGAAGGAGACGGTAATTGAGATACTGGATGGGCCAATAATTGATAAAGAGAAGGTATCAAAGAAGGCTGACTGTACTTTATTGATAAGTCACTAAAAGCAGAAGGGATGCACCTGAGAATACTGAAGAAAATAAGGACAAAAACTGTGGACTGAGTGACCATCTTCCAATCCACAGCGGGAAATTAGGGGTTAGTTTAGCACAGGGCTAAATTGTTGGCTTTTAAAGCAGACCAAGGCAGGCCAGCAGCACGGTTCAATTCCCGTACCAGCCTGCCTGAACAGGCGCCGGAATGTGGCGACTAGGGGCTTTTCACAGTAACTTCATTTGAAGCCTACTCGTGACAAGCGATTTTCATTTCATTTCAATATAGGTAGTTTTAAATAATCTATGTTTGTATTATTCAATATTAGAAATAAGGAAGAGATTTAAGAGAGTTTAATTTAGTGTTTCTGTATAAGAATGGATTAAGACTTTAGTTAGATTCATGTTAAACAAGCGTGTTCGTATGTATGTCAGTATTGTGCTTGGAGAGTTGTCAGAACCCTGCACTGAACCAGGATGATTTATTGTCCAAATTAAAGATTGAGATTAAATCTCTCCCAGTCCAAAAGCATCTGATTAGAATTGTCAATCAATTAAAGTCCTGTACAGGTAATATGACTAACATATGTTCACACTGTCCATGTGTCACATATCTATTATAATAAAAACAGAAAATGCCAGAAATATTCAGCAAAGCAGGCAGCATCAGAGAAACAGAAGTGTTTCAGGGAGGTAATCTTTCGTCAGAACTGGGAGAAGTTGGAAATGTAATATGTTTCAAGCAAGTGAAAGGTAAGAGGGTGGGTAAGGTCAGAAGTAAAAGTCTGATTTTTAATGGAAGACGAGAGAGATTGTATGACAAAAGAATTGGTAGTGCAGGGCAAATATAGTGATAATGGTACAACACAAAGTAGGTGTGAATAACAGAATGATGAACAGCTGCCATCTGAAAGCTAAAACATGAGAGAGTAAAACCAAAACCACAACTCATTGATCTGGAAGACTAAAGTGCCTAATCAAACTTGCAATAATCTAAAAAATCTGCTACTTTAAAAAAAACTATTTATTGTTTTATTATTGTCCAAGACAAAGCATTTAACAACAACAATTTATAGAGCACCTTTAATGAAACACCTCAAACCACTTTGCAGCATTGGTACAACACAGAAGATGAGGCCGATCGTGACCATGTGCCGCTCTGAATGAGCAATGCACCTAGTGCCGTTTCTCTGACTTGTAACCTTGCATAATGATCCTAGAATAAAGTGCCTTAGTCCCAGATGACCATACATAGAAAATAGAAGCAGGAGGAGGCCATCTGGCCCTTCGAACCTGCTCTGCCATTCATTTATATCATAGCTGATCATCAAGTTAAATACCCTCATTCTGCCTTCCCTTCATTTCCGTTGGTTCCTTTAGCCCCTAGAGGTATATCTTAATTCTTTCTTGAAATTACACAACATGTTGGCCTCAACTACTTTCTGTGGTAGTGAGTTCCACAGATTCACCACTCTCTAGGTGAAGAAATTTCCCCTCACCTCGGTCCTAAAAGGTTACCCGTTGTCCTCAAACTATGACTCCTAATTCTGGTACTGATTTAACCTGAGGGTCACCACACCTCAGAAGAGGGGCACAGTTGAGAAGCTGGTACTGCAATTGAACCCGTTCTGTTGGCCTCGCTCACAAACAGCCTTCCAGCCAACTAAGCTAATCCGGCCCCCAATTCCGTCATGAATGGTTCTATTGAATCTGCCTCCACCACAGGCTTCCTCCATTCTAGATCCTAACCACTTGACCCATGAACAAGTTTATCCACATGTCACCGTTGCTTCTTTTGCCAATCCCCTTAAATTTGTGCCCTCTTCCCCCTTAATCCTTCCACTGGTCGGAACAATTTTCCCCGACCTACACTGTCCAGACCCCTCATGATCTTGAGTGCCTCTATCAAATCTCGTCTCAACCTTCTCCAGGAAAAACAATTCCAGCTTTGCCACTATATCTACATAACTGAAGTTCCCATTCTCATGAATCTTTTCTGCACTCTCTCTCACGCTTTCATACCTTTCCTGAAGTGTGATGCCCACAACCAAAAAAAAATCATGTAAATGAAGCTGAGCAAATGTTTTGTGAAAGTTTTAAATTATTTTGCAGAATGTTGGAATTGTTGACCAGATTAGCATTTATTGCCATCCCTAATTGCCCTTGAGAGTTTGTTGCTGTGCCGTAACCTTGAACTTCTGCAATCCAGGTGTAGATAAACCCATAGTGCTGTTAAGAAGGAAGTTCCAGGATTTTGACTCTGAAATAGTGAAGGAATGGCAATCTAGTTTCAAGTCAGAATTGTGTGTGTGTTGTGTGTGTGTGTGTGTGTGTGTGTGTGTGTGTGTGTGTGTGTGTGTGTGTGTGTGTGTGTGTGTGTGTGTGTGGGGGGGGGGGGGGCATGAACGTAATGGTGTTCTCGTGCATCTGCTACCCTTGTCTAGCTAGGTGGCATAGGTCACGGTAGCACGTGGGCAGCATGGTAGCGCAAGTGGATAGCACTGTGGCTTTGCAGCACCAGGGTCCCTGCTGGGTCACTGTCTGTGAGGAGTCTGCACTTTCTCCCCGTGTCTGGTGGGGTTTCCTCTGGTTTCCTCCCACAGTCCAAAGACGTGCAGGTTAGGTGGATTGGCCATGATAAATTGCCCTTCGTGTCCAAAACGGTTAGGAAGGGTTATTGGGTTACAGGGATAGTGTGGAAGTGAGGGCTTAAGTGGGTCGTTGCAGACTCGATGGGCCGAATGGCCTCCTTCTGCACTGTATGTTCTATGTCACGGGTTTGGAAGGCTGTCAAAGGAGCCGCAGTGCACATTGCTGCCACTGTGCATTGGTCATGAATGGACTAAATGTTGAAGTTGGCGAATAGGATGCCAATCAAATGGGCTGCTTTGTTGTGGATGACGTCAAGCTTCTTAACTGTTGTTGGAGCTGCACTCATCCAGGCAAGTGGAAAATATTCCATCACATTCCTAGGTTGTGTCTTGTAGAGTGCAGATAAGACAGGATTTGGGGAGTCAAGAAGTGAATTACTCATTACAGAATTCTGAGCCTCTGAACTGCTCTTGTAGCCACAGTAATAACATGTATTTATCAGTTTCTTCTCAATGTTAACCTCCAGGATGTTGTTAGTCCTTGAATATTCTTTTAAAAATTATTTAAGGGACGTGGGTGTCACTGGCTGGTGCAGCATTTATTGCTCATCCCTAATTGTCCTTGAACTCTTGAGTGCCTGCTCGGTCATTACAGAGTTAACCACATTGCTGTGGATGTGGAGTCACATGTTGGCCAGACCGGCTAAGGACAGCAGATTTCCTTTCCTACTGGGTATCAGTGAACCAGGTGGATTTTTATGACAATCGACAATTATTTTGTGGTCATCATTCGACTTTTAATTCCATATTTTTAAAATTGAATTTAAATTTCACCATCTGCCCGTGGTGAAATTTGAACCCAGGACTAAGAGCATTATCCTAGGTCTCTGGATTACTAGTCCAGTGATAATGCCACCACCACCGTCCCTAGGTGTTGCTCACTTTGGTGCCATGAACAACACAGCACTTGAGGGAAGCCTACCACTTCGTGGAAGATCTTCTATCTGTCCAGCTGGTTCTTACTTGCCATGAGAAAATTGATTAAACTGTTGCTCCTTTCTATCACTAACTACCACTTCCTTTTTACCCATATGCATGGCAGAATACATGTTTCTGGGTGATGTGGAAACTTTGCAATACGACAGGAGGAATCATTCCATCACCACATAGTATAACTGCAATTTGGAGACAGTTTAGATAGGTTGCTGACAAGTTCAGGTACTTGAGGTGTATAAGGGGGAATTTGTATTTCGCTGTGTGGACAATGTGACTTGGATATTGCATCTGCATTTGCTGGCCTTTCACGAACTTCTGCTCTGATGCAGTCCAATGTATTTGTAACTGTTGGGAAATGCCTATACTCAAAACTTTGTGTGGAGCTATTTAAATATTTGCAGAAACACACGATTCTGCAACTTAAACCACCCCCCCCCCCCCCCAAATAAGTTCCTAGAAAATACAACTCCTATTTGAGACAAGATGCAGAAATGTTGACCAGAAAATGCCACCAAGAGATCGTATGACTTGATTGAGCAAGACAAGCCCCAGAACTTCAATTGCACACATTAAGATGGGTTAGTGGTATACCATGGAAGGTCCTTAGCTGTCTCTTTTGAATTCCGTGATTGGCATAATGTAAATTGTAAAAACCCTACAAATGAGCCCTTTTACAAACTACTATTGCAATTTAATTGTAACCTCTCAAATATTTGGCTAGTAAATTGAACATACCCCGAATCTGGGATGTTAAGGGCGGCATGGTGGTTCAGTCATTAGCAATGCTGCCTCACGGCGCAGAGGACCCCGTTTTAATCCCGCCCGAGTCACTGTCCATGTGGAGATTGCACATTTTCTCTGTGTCTGCATGGGTCTCACTCGCACAACCCAAAGATTTGCAGGGTAGGTGGATTGGCCACCTCGATTGGTTAAATTGCCGCTTAATTGTGAAAGAAAAACATTGGGTACTCTAAATTTATTTTTTTTAAATCTGGGATATGTGCAACTATACGGCTGCCCTAATCTCAAAGTATCACACTGTTATCAGCAGTGTGAAACTAGCTGAATGTTCATGTAATAACTATAAATGTAGCTTCAGTTGTCTTTGTCAGTGGTAGCAAAATGGTACCAACAAAACAACAAAGTTCAGAACTTTGTATATTTTTGATATTGGGGGAGTCTAGAAATAAAACCTTAATATGAAAATTTGAAATTTGTTTGTCGACGATCACCAGAAGCTTTGGCATATGTATGTGAAATTAATTGACAGTAATTGCATATTAGGCCTCCATGGATTATTTTAATGCAAAACTAAGTCACTTGAAATGGCCCCTCTAAGGGAAAATGCTCGTTGAATTCGTCCGTTTATTTCAAAAGAAAGTCTGGCACGCTGTCTGTGGGAAAGTAGTCATTTTTCCCCTGGCTGTAGCAGAGCTCATTAATACTAATAGCTTTTGTTTTTGTGCTCAACACTTGCAGAATTTTAGGTGCTGGGTTGAAACTGCCCCAATTTATTAAACTGAGACTCTTGCTTCTGCGGGTATTTTAATCCCATCACCAAAACTTTAGCCCAAGCCACTAAGATGACTGGACGGTGTTCCAAACCTATTATGCCACTAATTTCCGAAGGAGAATCATATTGGACTTGAAACGTTAACTCTGTTTCTCCACAGATGTTGCCAGACAGGCTGATCTTTTCCATTATGCTACTATGTTCTTTTTGTGGTGTCTCTCCACACTGTTCTAAAATTGGGTACATCATGACACTTGGGTGCTTTTGCCTCCCATTTTGCCTCAATGTTAGACAACCAGCCTGACAACTTTGATACGGTGGATATATCAAATGCTGAGGTATAGCTGGATGTTGTCAGTGTATTCGTGAAACCTAGCGAAGATTGAAAGTTCAAATCTGTATCCTTTCATTCCATGTTCCAACAGACTGCGTCTCCAATGCTATCTTACTGTACTTTACTTTATCCCTCATTAACCATTTTTAAAATACATGGCATTGTGCAATCCAGTTCATGCCAGGATCGACATCAGGACCACACTGGTAAACATACCTGGAAACATGATTAAACAATGTTATTAAAGATAGAGCTTTTACAAGGAAAGGAAAAGTCTTGCCCTACCCCATTCCCAGCTGAGTGGATAGCCTACTCCAAGATTTCATTCCTTGGTACAGGATGAGATGGGTTATAATGAGATATTTTGTTCACTTAATTCTTTGAAACTTGATTATGATTAGGAGCTTGATCATCTGAAAAAGATTTCAGTGATATTTGGGCAGCATGGTAGCATAGTGGTTAGCGCAATTGCTTCACAGGTCCAGGGTCCCAGGTTTGATTCCCGGCTTGGGTCACTGTTTGTGCGGAGTTTGGACGTTCTCCCCGTGTGTGTGTGGTTTCCTCAGGGTGCTCCGGTTTCCTCCCACAGTCCAAAGATGTGCAGGTTAGGTGGATCGGCCATGCTAAATTCCCCTTTGTGTCCAAAATTGCCCTTGGTGTTGAATGGGGTTACTGGGTTATGGGGATTGGGTGGAGGTGTGGGCTTGGGTAGGGTGCTCTTTCCAAGAGCCGTGCAGACTCGATGGACTGAATGGCCTCCTTCTGCACTGTAAATTCTAAATTTGCTGTTTGTGACAACTGGTGCATTCCTTCTGGTGGCATCCCATTTGTCCTTTCATTGTGTAGCCATCTCAGACGGCCACCTGCAAAGGACCATGGGAACTATGGCCAACCCAGGACTCGGACAGCCTCAGAGTTTGTGTGTGTATTTGCAACCTAGATAGCTAGACGCGAACGGAACCCCCCCCCCCCCCCCTCCCGCTCGTTTGCATTCTAATGGCCCATTTCCCCAGAACAAAAGAACTGTACTCAGGTAACCGATACAGACTAATCGGTGCCACTCCTTTTACTCAGGGAGCCCAAACAGCCAAGGTCAATGACCGCTAAGTACACGCCAAGCGATCAAGGCACCCGCCTCTTTATTGGCCAAAATCGAAGGCAGTGATCGAAGCATGTCGAATTATTGGGTCCAAGTTAAGGACCGCCCCAAAGAGCGCAAAATTCTAGAGAGATAAGTAGAGCCACAGCCATGTGCTCGGTCTCTCTTGAATCCGGCCTATGCCAACCCAAGTGTAGCATAACGACCAGACAGACGAGTTCAAGCCCAACGATCGCTCCCAGATGGATGAGCCCAGCAGAAACAGAGCTACTTCTTCCACCCAGCCACGCAAGATCCAGACAAAGGCCGTGTCCATCTGCATAAAGCCGGTTGCCCTGAAGTTAAGTATAGGTTATTGTAGTTGTTAGGTGTAGTTTAACTTGTAGTGTTTTATGTTGCATGTCGAAGTCATCCTTTTGTGTAAATAACTCATCTTTGAACTTGAACTGACTAACTGGTGTGTGGGCCTTTGATCGATATCCGGTAAAGCCTTGTGGTGGTATAATTTGATACCTGGCGACTCTAAAGAGCATCATTATTAATTGGCAACATTATTGGTGCTGATTGGCAACAATTGGTTACAGCAAAGAATGGCATTTTCATATAAACATAGTTATTCATCAGAAGGAAGGATAGGTGCAGGAATTGGTGTGTAGGTGGGCAGTTATGTTGCTTAATATTGTGGTTATTATGTCAAAAGGGGCGGTACAATATTTTCCATCTGCTTCTGTGGATTCGCCACACCTTATTATTGAAAGTGTTCAATTATGATTCCTACCTCCTGATGAGGTTTAAATCTATAAAGTAGTGGATATAACCTCTGGGGAGGATTGGGGACCACACTGTTTTGCATTTTTGGCGATAAATTTGTCTTGCAACATTAGACGGGTTCCTTCATACAATTAATCACATTCTGTTTAGCTTTTCATTGTGGTCAGCTTTGTTTAATATCTTTTAGATGGGATTCATTGTTGATTACTGGCATGAAATGAAAATTGCTTATTGTCACAAGTAGGCTTCAAATGAAGTTACTGTGAAAAGCCCCTAGTCGCCACATTCGGGGAGGTTGGTACGGGAATTGAACCGTGCTGCTGGCCTGCCTTGGTCTCCTTTCAAAGCCAGTGATTTAGCCCTGTGCTAAACCAGCATGGCAGGCTATACGTACAAATTCATACCTTCCAATTCCCAAGGCCCACTTAACTGAAGTGATGGCATGGCAAGAGGTTTAGTGGCCGTTGAGGTGCAACTATAATATTAGTGGCAAATGAAGAAATGCAGTTTGCAACAGCAGTACAGTGTTTACTTTGGTTTAGAAATGTTGATGCTAGTTTACGGAAGTCTTGAAAGTATGCTTAAAGTATCGCAACAAAGTGATGTATCTTTCAATCTGTCCTAAAATATCTGCATGAGAATTTTGTTTGGGGGTGAAGGTGGTGGATTCTGGATCATTGTTTGTCATAGAATGTCTGTTGCTATGGTGCTGAGCAGCCATCAATTTGTGCGCTGAAAGGAGCTGCTGTTTTCAAAGCAATTCAGTGTGCCTTTTGTTGTCCTTTTTAGAAGTCAATATATATTTTAATGAGCAGTTTAAGTTATGGTGTCCTACTTGATCCAAAATTAAATATTTTAGAAAATAAGTATATCTTGGACAAAACAAAATTACCGTCTCAATTCTGCTTCCAGTTCAGTGCTTCAACTGCAGTTTAGAGCAGTCAGCTAATGGTGGCACAGTGGTAAGCACTATTGCCTCACAGCGCCAGGGACCCTGGTTCAACTTTTAAAAATAAATTTAGAGTACCCAATTATTTTTTTCCAATTAAGGGGCAATTTAGCCTGGCCAATCCACCTAATCTGCACATCTTTGGGTTGTGAGGGTAAAACCCACGCGGACACGGGACAATGTGCAAACTCCACATGGCCAGTGGCCCTCGGCCTTGATAGAACCTGGCTCCTCAGCGTGGTAGGCAGCAGTGCTAGCCACTGTGCCACCATGCCGCCCGGTTCAATTTCAACCTTGGGTGACTGTGTGGAGTTTGCATGTTCTCCCTGTATCTGCGTTGGTTTCCTTAGGGGGCTCCGGTTTCCTCCCACAGTCCAAAACTGTACAGGTTAGGTGGATTGGCCATGCTAAATTGTCCCTTAGTGCCCAACAGTTAGGAGGAGTTACATGGATAGAATGGGGTATGGGCCCAGGTCTGGTGCTCTTTCGGAGGGGTTGTGTGACTGCTTGGGCCAAATGGCCTCCTTCTGCACTGTAGAGATTCTATGATTTTATGATATGGGTGAGTTAGATTTTGGGGTTACAGAATTTGTAGACCTAATATTCCTTAAATGGCAGACAGATATAATTCCAACAAATGAGTAAAACATCAATAACAGATCTCCAATTGTGCAAGTGAAAATGAACTTTGATTCTAAATGAGAGTGTTTAACTTAAAATGGTTACCAAGTTAAATTTTAGGTTCTCATGGCCAAAACATCTTCTAATTAAAAATAAAAAGTACAACTTTTAATAAACATTTTTGTGAACAAGCATGCAGTGGAACATAATAGGAATTTCAGAAAAGATATTACGCCAAAGAGACAACAGAAGATGCAGCTTAAAGAATTCAGAACCTGGAAAGCCTTCATTTATAATGTGCACCATGTTTATTTGTACTTAAATTGTCATAAACTGAGGCAACGTGTGTTTTCTACTGCCTGATGGGTGTTCAATTTTGTTTTACTGTTGCTTTACTATTGCTGTTGAGGTTTATAAGCACATTTTTATACTTGCATTGGGCTTAGTAAAGGTCCGTCTTGACAGCCATGCTTTGGTGATTAACCTTTTGAGGTAAGTTTGTTGAGATATTTTTCTATGTTAAATGCATTATGCAAGTTGTTATTGTTATTATTGAGTTGGTTTCCTGCAATCTGTGTGCTGGGAGCCAGCAATAGGAGCCCATATCTTGTACAGTCCATGTCTTATTCAATATGAGCTCAACAACAACTTTGTATTTTTTTAAATAATGCATTTTATATTAATATGTAAGTCAGAGACAATATTACATACCTTAAAGAATAAGATCCTCAGTAAGCTGACTATAAGCTGACTGAAAGACAGATGGGAAGTTGGAAAAAGGATACGGGAAGGAAGTGCATATCTTGTGCTGGATAACAGGATGATATTTCTGAAGAGGTTTGTGGGAAATGAAGAAAATTGAACAATAGATGGCATTTAAAAGCAATGCGGATTAGTGAGTGTTAAGAATTTTACTATCAGGAGCAATTTATGCTTGTATGAGTAAACATCTGATTTTGCTTAGACTGTACTCCGTTATACAAAGTGCCAGCACAAATCAAAACACTTCCCAATGGGTTTTGTTTTTTGTTCTGCTGAACTCAAATATTAGGAAATTTGTTTCTAGCAAATTAATCTGGCTGTTCTCTAGTAACTTCTGTGAATGTTCATATTTGAGCTTTGCTAGTGACTTTTGACAAACCATTTTGATTGTGTAGACATTACAATCAATTTTGTTCATACTATATGAACATCAGAACTTTTGAATAATTCTGAAAGTTAACCTGGGGACTCGAAGATCTCAAGGTTTCGCCATAAAATATTTTTCATCTGGCTTTGGGGAAAGGAAGACAGAGTAGCAAGGTTCACCACCTTGCAAAGGTGGATCAGCTTGGGGTGGATGCTGCTGATGTACCCTTGTGGATACTAGTAGTCCACTGAAGATATTCAAATGATCTTATCACAAGGATTTGAGCCGAGTTGGAAATAATGTTAACACTTCTGCCTTGAACCAGGTGAATTTGTTTTGCAAGAAACGATTATTTAGAAAAGTAACAAAAAAGTTTAAAAACTAAATAAATAAGAATTAATTCCAACCTGTCTCTAATCTGTCTGCTTCCAGTTTTAACAGAGGCAGAATGAATGGACACAGGCAATCCACCCAGACCCTTGGAAGCCGGCCAGTAAAAGGGAGCTACAAGGGCTATATCCATAATATAAATGTCTTTACCACATTTCATGTTGGACCAGGAGGGGGTGGATTGGTTCTTAATGGTCCAAAAAGCTTAGGCCTGCAAAACCACTATAATTTTCCCCACCCCTTCATCTGCAGTTATATGATACCCACCAGCATTGTCTGTTTATCCCTGGCGCATGTCCCCCTTTACAACCCTGACCACCATCTTGTTCTACTGCCGTTGCGATTTATCATTAATTCTGATTCCCCCCCCCCCCCCCCCAAAATAACCTCCTCTCTGGCAAAGGGGGTGCTAGGTGGGTTCTACTGTGCTGCACTTCGGCTGGTGGAGTGGCCCTCTCCTCAACAAGAATTTCAGTGCTTAAGATAGACTAAAAATTCAGTGTTGCACTGAGGAGGTGCTGTCTTTTAGGTAACGCTTTAAACCGAGGTTGCTGTCGACTTTTTAAAAAATGTTCCCGAATCATTGTTCAAAGAAGAGAATGGAACTTTCCCAATGCCCTGACCAACACTTATTCCTCAATCAGCAAAACAGATAATCAGGTTATTTATTTTGTTGCTGTTGTGGAACCTTGCTGGGTTCTGGAAAGTTTCCCACACTATCAGTGTCTGTGATTCAAAAGTATTTCATGAGTCATAAAGTCATTTGGGAGGTTCTGAGGCTTGGAAAGGCTCTGGGTAAATGGAAGCCATTCTTTCAGTAAGTGAACTGCAGGAAACACCAATCACATTGTAAAACCATGCTTCATATCAAAAAATTATCTTTGGATTTACTGGCTGGAAACACCTAATGGATTTTTAAAAAAGACAACCACAATCAGGTGACTTTGGATCAGTCCAAGATAACTGCATATTTGCATCACTATACCTTCTATGTTCCAAAATTGTCTGCAAACTACCCAGCCAATCACTTGGGTACTCAACTGGTTGGAGACAACCCATTAGATATAATCACTTGGACAATGGAACCCTGGCTGAAAGAGGAATTCTTACCCATGATCTAATCAAGGTAACAGGAATACACTAGCCACAGCCACATATTTTGGGGTGCAGAGAAGTTATGTGACAAGCCAACCCTTTTTGTGTTTGAAATCTGTTTTCTCTGCAGAACAGGATAAACCACTGAGACACTGAAGGAACATGATCCTGGTGGATTTCTTCTCTTCCTCATCCTCTCTCACGTTCGCACTCTTGACATTGTGGATAGCACAATCGCTTCACAGCTCCGGGGTCCCAGGTACGATTCCCGGCTTGGGTCACTGTCTCTGCAGAGTCTGTACGTTCTCCCCGTGTGTGCGTGGGTTTCCTCCGGGTGCTCCGGTTTCCTCCCACGGTCCAAAGATGTGCAGGTTAGGTGGATTGGCTATTCTAAATTGCCCTGAGTGTCCAAAATTGCCCTTAGTGTTGGGTGGGGTTACTGGGTTATGGGGATAGGGTGGTGGTGTTGACCTTGGGTAGGGTGCTCTTTCCAAGAGCCAGTGCAGACTCGATGGGCTGAATGGCCTCCTTCTGCACTGTAAATTCTATGAAATTCTATGAAATACTGCTTTAAACTGCCTTGACAGTGAAAGAAACAGGGCCAGCTCCTGAAGCTAGCCAAGTCATCGACTGTGAGCATCCGTATAACTCTAATTGGACTGGATTCTACATTACTTAATCTATTCTCCCTACTCTATAATTCGTTTGTGTGTGTGCGTGTGAAACTTTTTTAAAAAACTCAAATCCTGTCTGACCTTGGCTTTTATGGTCACAGCATATAAGTAGTTAAACACTTTTGATATGTAAATTCATTTAACAAAAAACCTCTTGTGGCCAAACGGGAAGGAAAATAGGGGAGCCATTCATTCCCTCTTCTGATCATAACAACATTGTGTGATTGCCAGCATTATTTGTAACCTGTTCTAGAATAGTTACCCTATTTAGTAATTCTTTCCTCTGGCACAAGTGAAGAATGCGAGCGAGAGAAGGAATCCACTCAGTGAAAATTAACCCTCTTTTTTTTAAGAAAGGGGATGTTGAAAACACCAATTTTTCAATGTTATTACGGAAAAATATGAACGTAAGCATGCTGTAGTTGCATGGGCGGAGGAAACAAGAAACCCATGATTAAAATTAACTAAAATTTGGAATTGAGGCATATCACATCTGATTGAGGAAGTTAATTTTTCAACACTTGTATCTTTCATGTTGGTCATGACTGAGGTCAGGAAGTGTGCTTCCCCTTGCCTGCCATATGTCCTGTCACAGTGTCCCTTCCTGTTCAATCAACATCATTGCAAGTCTCTTTTGTCACCAGTTGCATTCACAGTGCAGGAATTCAGGACAAATAATATTAGTTCCCGTGTCCGTTTGCTTCTGGGTGATGTAAATTTCCTATACTTTGTTGAAATGTTTGTATTGGCTACAGACACCTGCCTTGTTGATCATCCTTGATTTGTGCAAGCAGTGAGTGCCTTTTCAGCATTTGACTGATACTATTAAGCATATTTGGTGATGATGCTCCAGGGCTGAATGCATGCTTTCTTAAATCACAATTGTGACTTTGGTTTGTAATTCCCTGAGGTATTGGATTTGTAGAGGTCTGTCTACTTAGCTATACTGTGAATGATAACAGTTAATATATATGTCCAGCTGGAAGCAAAAGGAAAATTAATTCTAATTCAATGCTTTTGAAGAAAATATGCCGGTTATACTTGGTCAGGACTGTCGGCAATATCTTAGGACAGTCAGCGGCGCTGAACACCCGGGTTCGAATCCCGGCCCTGGGTCACTGTCCGTGTGGAGTTTGCACATTCTCCCCGTGTCTGCGTGGGTTTCACCCCCACAACCCAAAGGTGTGCAGGTTTGGTGGATTGGCCATGCTAAATTGCCCCTTAATTGGATAAAAAAATAATTGCGTACTCTAAATTTTTTTTTAAAAATCTTATGAAGGTCTTGGTAATTGTGCTAAGGAAGTCCTTGCCTCATTTACCTAGGGTGATTACTGGCAGCTGCACAAAGAGCGGCGCAAACCACTCCGGCATCGGGCTGCCCGGAAGTTGCGGGATCCTCCGCACTTCCAGGGGCAAGGCTGGTGCCGCATGGTTTGGCGCCCCGAGTTGGCGCATGTGCAGAACCGCCGTGTGTTCTGGCGCATGTGCAGGGGTTTCTTCTCCATGCCAGACATGGCGGAGCTCTACAGAGGCTGGCACAGAGGGAAAGAGTGCTCCTACGGCACAGGCCCGCCCGTAGATCAGTGGGCCCCAATCGCGGGCCAGCTCACCGTGGATCCTCCTGCACCCCACCGAGGACTCCTTAGTCATGCTCCAAGCCAGGTGCCGCCGGGATGGACCATGTCCATTTTACGCCGGTGGAACTGGCCAAAAATGGGTGGCTGCTCGACCCATCAGGGCCCAGAGAATTGCTGGCGGGGGTGCCCGCTGGCAACGGCCCCTGACTGGCATGGTGTGATCCCTGTCCCTGCCTGAAAACCGGCGCCGGAGAACTCGGCAGCCGGCGTTGGAGCGGCGGGGCGGGATTCTCCAACCCGGAGGGGGATTGGAGAATCCCGCCCCATATTCTTGACAATGCCCATCTCGCTACTTGTTTGATTAATGATGGTCGTCAAATGGACTACATCAACATTTGTTGAATTCTCCTCTGCATTAAGGATAGCCTGATTAGGTTGCAGAGAGCTTTGCTGCTCAATCAATAGTGTCAAATTTCAATTACACCAGCAAGCTATGGGGGCTGACCAACACAGTTTCAGGGTGTGCAGGAAATTTGGATCTGTGGGTAAACTAGCTGCTCCCAGGTGGAAAAAGATCTGAGCAGCTAGGTGCGAGATGAATACTAAGATGGTTTCACTGAGGTAAAATAACAGGATAAATCATGGATGTCTTGTTCTCTGTCAATATCAGAATGGAATGCTGTAAAATATATTCTCTGCCTTCATAACCCCTTCAAGCTTTTGTTGTGGAATGTCAGTTACCTCAAAAGAAATATGACTGCGTGGGCAGCATATTGGTTTAATTTTGATTTGCCTGAAGAAGAATTTCTAGTATATGCTGACGATGTTGATTGTGTTCCATGTATTTTTAGTCATTCAGGAAACCTTCATCTATTTGCTAGATTATAAGAGACCATATAAACAATTCACGTTTTGACTACAGAGGAGTGTATTAGAAGTATATTCGGCCACATGATTACCATGTGGAATTATCACCTCAGGATAATCCTATAATAGAGAATTTTATTTGCAAAATGTTGGACCGAGATTGAGTGCGGCACAGTAGTAGGACCATTCATTGATTAAAGTTTCCAACCTTTTCACAGTTCTGATTGTGTTCATTTTCATGGGTTTGTTAAAAAAACTTTTACTATATCACAAACAATTTAATTTAGACTTGTGTTTTTCCAGCGAATGGAAAAAAAAAAAGGGAAAGCGCTGGTTCCCCCACAAATGCTCTGTGTAACTGTGGATGAAACCATTCATTCTTAATTCTATTGCTGTTTTGTTGTGATGTCATTTCCTTTGCAGCTATGTTGGACATGATCCTATTGCAGCAATAATAGATGAGTTCTTTTGTTTTTTTTAGTAAAAATAAATACTTACTCAGCAACACAGATTCAGTATTAAAGTTTAAGTTGATGTGTAATAATCTTTATAACTTCTGTTCCTGAATTTTAAATAAAATAAACATGGTTAGGAAACTACCAGCCGGAAACAAACAAGTAACCCACAAAACCAATCGATCAAATTTGATATTTTTCCAAACTTGTTAGTCGAAAAGAGTAACCGACACACTTTATCTAATTGGGTCCCTGGTGTATATTTCCAACTTGCTGGCAATTTTTTAATCACTGGTTATAGAATATTCTATACATATATTAAGCAAAGTTGTCGAGGAGGAAGAAAAATAATTTGTGGGGCAGAGGAAAATAAACAGTTACAAAAATCTAGCTTTTTTTTGTTTTAAAAACACAGCAACAGGTCAACAATATAAAACCAATTACATTCCGTATGCTCCAATCATTTTAAAACAATATATTCTCTGACTTACTGTGAACCACAGGACAATCTGGTGTTATCCTAAAAATCAGTCTCTCTTTTCAAGTTTCTCCTCACTTGAAGATTAGGTGCCATAAAGTTTTTGTTAAATCTGCGGAGTCGGATTGAATGGAACTTTGTATTTATACTGCTGAGCCGCTCCTTTACTCTGTTTGTTTTTGTTTTGTTTTTCAGGCCAATTGTTCCATAAAGGCTCTGCTGTTAAAAAATGTAAAACAGAATTACTTTAACCATTTAATATCCGTTTTGTTGCCAAGGAGGGAAACAAGTGGTATCATGTGATTAATGGCAATGTGATAAATGTCTGAATAGCAACTGCAGTCGTATGATATAGCTATGACCAAAATCACATGAATCTTTACATCCAATTAGTTAGTGCTTAGTTAATATGGATTAAAGCAGACTAATAGTCACTGGAGTTAATATTCCACATTCAGTAAACATTAGTCTGGTTAATGTTAGTGAGAAATCAATTCAAATTCAAGACCATTAAAATATTTTTTTACTTCGTCTCCAAATCAAATGGTTCATACGTATCCCACTTTAGTTGAAAATATTGGTGGGAATTAACAACCAACCCGTGCATGTTTTTTAGGGGTGAAGGCAGCCCACCAGTGGGATTTACCGACCCCACTGTTGTCAACGGGATTTCCCTGTGACTGCACCCCTCATCGCCAGGAAACCCGTGCGCCGGCTTGGGACCGGAATATCCCGCCGGCGTGAACAGCCGGCAGATCATGCCCTATATATCAAATAATTGGTCCAATCCACCAATATTACAGTTAGTTGGGGTACTGAATAATACAGGTGTAGAAGACCCTGCTTGTAAAGAGTATATCGTCGAATTTTTGGGGAGTCGATGATCTATTATTTGCATGGTCCCTTTAATTTTTTGTTGTTGCATGCTATGCATGTCAACTTGTGCATGACCGGCATGGGGTTCGGGGGGGGTTCTGGTTGCTTCATGGCCATGCAGTTTAAAGGAAACATTGGCGACAACCACTTCACTCTTAGTTATCAGTGATTTGGGCAGTACCTTTTGTCTATGTCCTCCGGGGCAAAAGTCATCCAGACGTCCCACCCTTCAAGTTACCCTTTTAAATCTGTAAATAAACATGTTTTAGACAAGGTTGGAATTTGGGTTCCATGATCAATTTTTACAAACAAATTAATTTATGGGATGTGGGCGCTGTTGGCTGGACCAGCATTTATTGCCCATCCTTAGTTGCCCTTCAAAAGATGCTGGTGAGCAGCCTTCTTGAACTGCTGCAGTCCTTGAGGTGTAGGTTACACAGTGCTGTTAAGGAGTTCCAGGATTTTGACCCAATGACAGTGAAGGACCGACGTTATATATTTCCAAGTTGGAGTGGTGAGTGACTTGGAGGGAACCTCCAGGTGGTGGGGGTCCCAGGTATCTGCTGTTCTTGTCCTTCTAGATGATAGTGGTCATGGGTTTGGAATGTTGCCGAGTTCCTGCATTGCATTTTGTAGATGGTACACAAGGCTGCCACTGTTCATCGGTGGTGGGGGGTTTGAATGTTTGTGGAAGGGGGAGCAATCAAATGGGCTGCTTTGTCCTGGATGGTGTTGAGTTTCTTGAGTGTTATTGGAGCTGCTCTCATTCAGGCAAGTGGAGAGTATGCCATTGCACTCCTGACTTGTGCCTTATAGATGGTGGACAGGATCGATTGGGGGGGGGGGGGGGGGGGGGGGGGGGGGGGTCAGGAGGTGAGTTACTTGCCGTTGGATTCCTAGCCTTTGACCTGCTCTAGTAGCCACAGTATGAATGTGGCTGGTCCAGTTCAGTTTCTGATCAATGGTAACCCCCAAGATGTTGATTGTGTGGGATTAAGCAATGCGAATGCCATTGAATGTCAAGGGGTGATGGTTCGATTCTCTCTTGTAGGAGATGGGCATTGCTCTGGTTCAATGAAGAGTGCAGGAGGGCATAAGCTGCACTTGTGTGACACAAATGTAACTTGCACTTGTCAGCCCAAGCCTGTATATTGTCCAAGTCTTGCTGTATTTAGACATGGACTGCTTCAATATCTGAGGAGTCGTGAATAATGCTGAACATTATGCAATGATTTGCAAACAACCCCACTTCTGACCTTATGATGGAAGGCAGGTCATTGGTGAAGCAGCTGAAGATGGGTGGGCCTAGGACACTACCCTGAGGAACTCCTGCAGTGATGTCCTTGAGCTGAGATGATTGACCACCAACCACTACAGCCATCATTCTTTGTGCCAGGTATGGCTCCAACCAGCAGAGAGTTCCTCCCTGATTCCCATTGACTCCAGTTTTTCTAGGGCTCCTTAATGCTATACCTGGCCAAATGCTGGCTTGATGTTGAGGGCAGTCACTCTCCCCTCACCCCACCTCTTGCAGTCAGCTCTTTTGTCCATGAACGAAGGCTGTAATGAGGTCAGGAGCTGAGTGACCCTGGCGGAACCCAAACGCAGCGTTCCTGAGCAGGTTATTGCTGAATAAGTGCTGTTTGATACCACGGTTGATGACTCCTTCCATCACTTGGCTGATGATGGAAAGTAGACTGAAAGGGCAGTAATTGGCTGGGTTGGATTTGTCCTGTTTCTTGCGCATAGGACACACCTGAGCATTTTTCCACATTGCCAGGTAGATGCCAGTGTTGTAGCTGTATTGGAACAGCTTGGTTAGGGGTGCGGCCAGTTCTGGAGCACAAGTCTTCAATATTATTGCCAGCATATTCTCAGGACCGATGGCCTTTGCTGTATGCAGTGCCTTCAGCTGTTTCTTGATATCATATGGAGTGAATCGTATTGGCTGATGACTGGTGTCTGGAGGTGACCGAGATGGATCATCCATTCAGCATTTCTGGCTGAAGGTTGTTGTAAATGTTGCGATTACCAGCCTTGTCTTTTGCACATGTGCTGGGCTCCTCCTTCATGGAGCACGGGGATATTTGCAGAGCCTCCTCCTTCAGCGAGTTGTTTAATTGTCCACCACAATTTGCAGCTGGCTGTGGCAGGACTGCAGAGCTTAGATCAGATGCGTTCATTGTGGAATCGTTTAGCTCTGTCTATGTTGTTTTGCACACAAGTAGTCCTGTGCTATAGCTTCACCAGGTTGACACCTCATTTTTAGGTGTGCCTGGTGTCGCTTCTGCCATGCCCTCTTGTACTCTTCATTGAACCAGGGCTGATTCCCTGGCTGGGTGGTAATGGTAGAGTGGGGGATATGCTTGGTTGTATGCAATTCTACTGCTGTTGGCCCACAGCGCCTCATGGATGCCCAGTCTTGAGTTACTAGATCTGTTCAAAGTCAATCCCATTTAGCACAGTGGTAGTGCCACACAACACAATGGAGGGTATCCTCAATGTGTGAAGGTGGGACTTTATCTCCACAAGGTGGTCACTTCTACCGATACTGTCATGGACAGATGCATCTGCAACAGGCAGGTTGGTGAGGCTGAAGTCAAGTACGGTTTTCCCTCTTATTGGTTCCCTCACCACCTGCTGCAGTCCCAGTCTAACATCTACGTCATTTAGGACCTGCCAGCTCAGTCTGTGGTGGTACTACAGAATCACATTTGGTGATGGACATTGAAGTCCCCCACCCAGAATATGTTCTGCTCTCAGCGCTTCCTCCAAGTGGAGAGGCTTCAAGGAACCCAGAATCTATATTGAGGACTCTCAGGGCAACTCTCCCAACTATATATCACTGTGCCGTTGTCTCTGCAGGGTCATTCTTGCCGGTGAGATATACCCAGGAATGGTGATAGTGGTATCTGTAAGGTATGGTTCTGTGAGTATGACTACCTCAGGCTGTTGCTTGACTAGTCTGTGAGACAGCTCTCCCAACTTTGGCACAAGCCCCCAGATGTTAGTAAGGAGGACTTTGCAGGGTCGACAGGGCTACGTTTAGCATTGTCGTTTCCAATGCCTGGGTCAATGCCTCTGGATTACTAGACACCGCCTCTCTATCAGACATTAGTTGTGGTAGTCATACATAAAGATTAACTACATCGGCAACGTATGACTAATTCACCTGCTCTTGCAGATTACAATTTAAGTCGTTATCAGTAATGAAAAGGTGAATTTAAGCATCCCTTTTTTGGTATTGTGGTTTGAAATTTTATTTTAAAATATCTATTTTTTTTTAATACTGTTTATATTAAACTTGCTGATGTACTCCTGTACATTGATTCCTCTCATGAAATAGAAAAGCATTCAGAACACAAGCAATGAGATCACATAATTTGGCAAAAATATTCTGAAATCAACTTTGATTTTCAACTGAATAGAAATGATTTTGAAAATAAAATATATTTTTCGGTCATCTTACTATCTGTGGCCAAATAGGACACTAGATCAAAGTCTGAGAAAGGCTAAGCATCTAAAGAATGCGTGCAGAGACAAACTGCAGAATCCTTCAAGAACTCCAAGTTGTCCACATGTATCCATTTATTAAAATGCTAACAGGCAAAACTATGGATCATGAATCCACTGCTAGTTTGAAGCAGAGTAGCAATGACATGTATTCTTAAACTGGGTATGATTCATGCTCGTGCTAATCTGAACCATATGGTTTTAAAAATGATAAACGAAAGTCAGAATCGCTAACAATTCCTACTTCTGTGTTAAACAGGGCAAAAACTAACGGCAGAAAACCTTCAGGTTATGGTCATTTCTGTTTTCTATTTCTATGTCCAGTACATATCTAAACAAAACTTCAGCCAAATAAACTAAGAGTTCTGCATTTATTTTTTTCAAAACCTATTTACTAGTGTCCACCGACTACCTTTGTGTGAAACTTCCACCGAACCTTTTCCTGTTAGCTTGCAAATTTGACGTGATGTAAATTATGCCAGAACACCATGAAAATTGAACGCAACTCTTTTTTCAACAAAAAGTTACACAAACACTTTATCAACACCGTGCAATTTAAATACATACCTAAATTATTTTCGAAGACAAGCCAAATCAACCGTAGCAGTAGTGTTCTCCGACTGTAAATTATTACTTTGTCACTTTTTACTTTTATAGCCCTGTCTCTGCTTTTTCTCTTTCCGTACACTTGTTCATTGTTGTTGCAGCACAAATTTGTACTACAAACATACAAGGAGCTAGTTTAGCACAGGGCTAAAGAGCTGGCTTTTAAAGCAGACCAGCGCAGGCCACCAGCACAGTTCAATTCCTGTACCAGCTTCCCCGAACAGGCGCCGAAATGTGGCGACTAGGGGCTTTTCACAGTAACTTCATTTGAACCCCACTTGCAGGTGCTTGTAGGGCGACATGCATCCAGTTGATCACCACCTGGACCCGGGGCATGGTGGCGAATTCTGCTGCCCGGGCATCCTGGCGGGCTCGGTTCACATTGAAATGGATGCACTGTGCCGACTGGGCATATAGGGCTCCCGTGTCAGCGCGGATGCACCTGTATACCGAGCTCTGTGAGATCCCAACAGGTTCCCACTTGGCGTCTGGAAGGACCCGTGGTGTAAAGGTTCAGGGTGACCATCACGTTGACAGCCACCAGGAGTGGGTGTCTCCTCCAATCCACCGCAGTGCCAGGCGTGCCAAGATCTGGCAGATATGTCACACTGTTCCCCTGCTCAGTGAGAGTCTTTGACAGCACGCCAGGTTCGGCAGATCCTTGAATGACGGGAGTTGCCGGTAGACACAAGGCCTCGTGCGGCACCTCCTTTGCACCTCCCCTTCTTCCACATCCTCGGCCTGTTGGGCGGCTTCATCTTCACCAGCTGCCTCCTGTTCGACTGCTGCACGCTCCTCTGCTGCAGCTTCCTCCTCCTCCTCATGCAGCTCCAGCTCGTACAGCTGCAGGGCATTTCCCAGGGCAGCGGCAACTAGGAAGAATGCCACCATTGCTGGTTGTATTCCAATATCCATTTTCTGCAGGCGATGAAAGACCGACATGTTAGCACGGTGCATACTCCCGCACCAATTAGGTCTAACGGGGTACACCGTGGCCCCGGTTGACACTGTTCTTTGCCCTCACATGACCCCCTCCACCCTCCTCTCCACACCCCTGGCCGCTGGTGCCTGGCACCGTGAGGGCCCCTGGCGCCCATACCTGCTGCCAGGGGTACCATCAGCTGCCGCTGCCCTTGCCAGCGATATGCTTCACGGCCCCCTTCCGTAGCTATCCTACCATTCCTCTACAAGTTTTTGAAAGTTAAGATTTCTTTTACAATTGAAGAGAATGTGCGGAGGAATCCGCACCTTTGGAGCGGCCCGACGCAGGAGTGGTTCCCGCCACTCCACTGCGCCATTTCTGCCCGCCCTGCCCCATATCTTTATAATGACTTTCTCTGCATCCTTCCCCATGGCAACGTGAATCACATGGTCTTGCACTAATTAGGTATCCTTGAGTGCCCACCTTCTTTTCACCTCTTTTCACTAAATGAGCAGTTTAAGATGCAACTATTTACGCTCGGACACTATCAATACTTTACTGGGACTGAGAGAACTCTGTCTCCACTGATAACCCACATGCTGCTGCCATTATCCCCAAGCGTAAATACCTTACACCTAAGTCTTCCCAGTAAAACACTCCTAAGCCTTTGATTTCTAACGATCAACCTCAGGCTTAACGTCAGGCAGACTTCAGAACAGGCCACTTGATTTTATCTTAAATTTGAAGACACATTAAAAAAAAAATTTTTAAAATAAACTTCAGTTGTAAAACAGCGATTGAAGTTCAGACTCCAGCTTCAACTTTGAGCTGATGTTCCTCAATTATACGATAAAAATAACAATAACTTTTTTTTCCCCCAGAATGTACTCAAGAATGGGGCATTGAAGATGATTAAATTTGATGTTATGATGATTTGGATTATCAGAAATTGGGTAAAAATGATAAATATGTGAATAATAAACATTGGCTGGTCTCCAGCCATTGGGATTCTCTTTTCCTGCTGCCAGCGCACCCCCGTCCGCGGGTTTCCTGGTAGCTTGGGGTGGCTTCAATGGGAAATCCTATTGATAAGTGACAGGAAGCGAGAATCCTGCCACCAGCAAGTGATTTGCCGCTGAGAAACTTGCAACTCTGGACGGGAGCATCCCGCCCATTAGGGGGAGGGAGGGAGATCAACCTTTTTCTTTTACATTTTTACCTGCTTGCTATTACAGTCTTTTTCATTCTGTCAAAAAAAAACCCTGGTGATATGCTGTTAATAACTGTATCAACAAAAGAGGAATGTTACAAGCTTTCGGATTTATTACTTTTCATTCACTTACAGGCATCTTGAGAGCAGCAGCTAATAATTCCTTCATACAAGTCAGATTGGTATGAAGGAGACTGCTTCAGGACAGGACTTTAATCTTAAATTCTGGTACTAATGTACATGGCAACAGGAGCAGAAATTTTACTGTAACTCTTCCTAAGTCACCAGACTGCTTACCTGACATGCAGAACTTTTCTCAAATTAAATATTGGCAAGACTGAAGTTATTGTTTCCGGCCCCACTTCAAACTCCATTCCCTTGCTATTGATTTCATCCCTCTATTTGGCAACAGCCTGTTTGAAACCTTCGTGTCATATTTGATCCAAGAAGAGCACCATCATTTACCCTCATTCGTGCCTTTGTTATTCCAAAGCACTCCTGGTTGGTCTCCTGCATTCTACCCTCCATAAGCTGGAGGCCATCCAAAACTCTGCTGCTGATGTCTTAACTTGTACCAAGACCTGTTCACCTATCACTCTTGAGCTAGCTGACCTGCATTGGCTCAAAGTCAAGTAGCATCTTGATTTTAAAATTATCATCCTTGTTTTTAAATCTCTCTATGGTTTCACCCATCCTTAAGACCATAAGACATTGGAGCAGGGTTAGGCCACTCGGGCCATCAAGTCTGCTCTGCCATTCAATCATGGCTGATATTTTTCTCATCCCCATTCTCCTGCCTTCTCTCCATAGCCCCTGATCACCTTATTAATCAGGAACCTATCTTATCTCTGTCTTAAAGACACTCAGTGATTTTGCCTTCTGTGATGGTTTTAAAGGATCGTCCCTTTAGTCTGAGATTATGTCCTCTGCCTCTAGTTTTTCCTACAAGTGGAAACATCCTCTCCACGGCAAAGAGTTCCACAGATTCACCATCCTCTGGCTGCAGAAATTTTGGCCTCTTTAGCACCCTTCTTGTTCCATCATTGATGGCTGTACATTCATTGCCTGTACCTTGAAGACCTTTCTACCTCTCTCTCCTGCTGTAAAACACTCCTTAAAATCTACCTAATTGAACAAGCTTTTGGTCATCCAAACCAATATCATTATAAGGCTTGGCATCAAATTTTGTTTTACTATGTTCCTGTGAAGCATGTTGGGGTGTTTTATTACGTTAAAGTTACTATATAAGTATAAGTTTTTGTTCCATTAAGACAATGGGTGCGATCTACCGGCCACATTGCACCCGACCGGGGATGCGACCTGGTCGGTAGAAGCAAGGTGAGGCCTTCCGTCTCACAGGATTTACCCAAGTCCCGAGAGGTGGCGTGACTAGAAATACCACCTACGTTGGGCAGAACCAAGCTACACGTACTTGAGGGTACACCCGGGATCTAACGGCCTCCCCTGGAAGTCCACAGTCAGGCGCTTTCAGTACTGACCAAACGTGGACCAGGCGGAATAGCACCCTGATGGTCTCCTGGGCCAGCAGAGGCCCCTGGGTGACCTGGGCTTGGGCAGGGTGGGCCCCTTGACACTTCCCTGCTGCCACCTTGAAAATGCCACCTTGGCAGTACCAAGGTGCTGGGTGGTGCCAGAAAGCCAGTAGGAGCCGATCCAGGGTGCCAAGGTGGCATTGCAAGTTTTCCCACGTACCAGGGTGGCACTGTCAAGGGTCAAGGCCTGAGGGTGGCCATGCCCATGAAAGGAGAGGATTATGAAAGGTGGAAGGGGTGCAGGATGGGTATGAAGGGGCCTCTGGAAGGCTGGGGGCAGCTCATAAGGGGTGTGGAAAGATCCAAAACAAGGGTCACTCAGTGATCCCAATGTGGGGTGTGCTCACTTGGGGGGGTGGAGGGGTATTGCCCAGACATATGAGGGGTGACATTGCCCATATGGGGAACCCTCAAGCTCACTGACAGACAGGGGCAGCATGGTGCCGCAGTGGATAGCACTGCTGTCTCATGGTGCCGAGGTCCCAGGTTCAATCCTGGCTATGGATTGGCCACGCTAAGTTGCCCTTTAATTGGAAAAAATTGAGTACTCTAAAAAAAATTTTTAAAAGCCCACTGAGAGATCAGGGCACCCTTTCAAAATGGTGGCCCGATCTCATAAGGAGCTGTTCTGGTCAGTGAGTTCAGCTCCCAGTAATGAAAATAATTCTAAATGTGGGCTAAATCGGTGAGAAACTTAGGGCCCCAAAAAGTGACTAAGTTTGGTTGGATTGCAGTGGGGAATCCACCGACTGAGCCGGCGGGAAATTACCTGCAAAACCTTCCACAAAGGACACTTGGAAACTTGTCTGTTAAATCATGCCCAATGTATGCAGTTCACTGAATCAATGTTTTTTTTTTTAAATAATTTTTATTGAAGAAATTTTTCAAAATTTTTCAAAATACAAACATTTTAACCCCCCCTACATTTACATTTAAATTATAACAAAACAAAGTCAAACCCCCCTACTTAACAAAAAAGTCCCCCCCCACCCCCTACTCGCGCGTCTCTCCCCCCCCCCCCCCCCCCCCCCCCCCCCCCCCCCCCCGCCGGCGAACCGACAGTCAGACCAACTTATCATTTCTGGCAGTGTCCTCGGGCAGGCCTTGCCCGTGCCACCACCGCTACCGTACTTCCTTCGTCATTGTCCCCCCTCCCGCCCTCCCCTCCCCTACCGGGTTGCTGCTGTCACGGCCTCAGTTTCTATCTCTGATCTAAGAGGTCTAGGAAGGGTTGCCATCGCCTGAAAAACCCCTGCACCGACCCTCTCAGGGCGAATTTGATCCTTTCCAATTGGATGAAGTTTGCCATGTCGTTTAACCAGGTGTTAACACTCGGAGGCCTTTCGTCCCTCCACTGAATCAAGATCCTCCTCCGATCCACCAAGGACGCGAAGGCTAATATTCCAGCCTCCCTCGCCTCCTGTACCCCCGGTTCCACCCCAACCCCGAAGATCGCAAGTCCCCATCCTGGCTTGACCCTGGACCCCACCACTCTCGACACCGTCCCTGCCACCCCCTTCCAGAACTCCTCCAGTGCCGGACATGCCCAAAACATATGTGCATGATTCGCTGGGCTTCCCGAACATCTAATACACCTGTCTTCACCCCCGAAAAACCGACTCATCCTTGTCCCCGTCATGTGGGCTCTATGCAGTACCTTAAATTGAATGAGACTTAATCTCGCACATGACGACGACGAGTTGACCCTCTCCAGGGCGTCTGCCCATGTCCCGTCCTCTATCTGTTCCCCCAGCTCTAACTCCCACTTATCTTTCAGCTCCACTACTGGTACCTCCTCCCCCTCCTGCATAATCTTATAGATGTCCGAGATCTTCCCCTCCCCGACCCAGACCCCTGATAGCACCCTATCACTCACCCCCCTGTCGGGGAGCGCGGGGAACCCCTCTACCTGTCGTCTGGCAAATGCCTTCACTTGGAGGTACCTGAACGTGTTCCCCGGGGGGAGCCCAAATTTCTCCTCCAGCTCTCCCAAGCTCGCAAACCTCCCCTCTATAAACAAGTCCCTCAGTTGTCTAATACCCGCCCTCTGCCAGCTCTGGAATCCCCCTCCTGTATTTCCCGGCGCAAATCTGTGGTTCCCTCTTAGTGGTGCCCCTATCAGACCTCCCACTTCCCCCCTGTGTCGCCTCCACTGCCCCCAGATCTTGAGGGTGGCCGCCACCACCGGGCTCGTGGTATACCTCGTGGGAGGGAGCGGCCATGGTGCCGTTACCAGTGCCCCTAAGCTTATGTTGCCGCAGGACGCCCTCTCCATGCGCTTCCAGGCTGCCCCCTCCCCTTCCATCATCCACTTTCGTACCATCGATGTATTTGCCGCCCAGTAATATCCTGAAAGGTTGGGTAACGCCAGCCCTCCACTATCCCTACTCCGCTCCAAAAAGACCCTTCTAACTCTCGGGGTGCCATGTGCCCACACATACCCCATAATACTACTCGTTACCTTCTTGAAAAAGGCCCTGGGGAGGAAGATGGGCAGACACTGGAACAAAAACAAGAACCTCGGGAGGACCGTCATTTTAACTGACTGCACCCTCCCTGCCAGCGACAGCGGCACCATGTCCCACCTCTTAAACTCCTCCTCCATCTGTTCCACCAGTCTGGAAAAGTTCAACTTGTGGAGGGTCCCCCAGTTCTTTGCCACCTGCACCCCCAAGTACCTAAAACTTTTAACTGCTCTTTTGAAGGGGAGCCTCCCAATTCCCTCCCCTTGGTCTCACGGGTGTATTACAAAGACCTCACTTTTCCCCAGATTTAATTTATACCCCGAAAAGTCCCCGAACTCCGCTAGTATCCCCATTACCTCCGGCATTCCCCCCTCCGGGTCTGCCACATACAACAACAAATCATCCGCATAGAGCGAGACCCGATGTTCCTCCCCTCCCCTTGTCAGTCCTCTCCACCCCCCTGAACCCCTCAGTGCCATCGCCAACGGCTCAATCGCTAATGCAAAGCGTAAGGGGGATAGGGGACATCCCTGCCTAGTACCTCGATGGAGCCCAAAATATTCTGACCTCCTCCCGTTTGTCACCACACTTGCCATCGGAGCTGAATAGAGCAGTTTTACCCACTTGATAAATCCCTCCCCAAACCCAAACCTTTCCAACGTCTCCCACAAGTATTCCCACTCCACCCTGTCAAATGCCTTCTCCGCGTCCAGCGCTACCACTATCTCCGCCTCCCCTTCCACTGCTGGCATCATAATCACATTTAACAATCTCCGGACATTTGTGTTAAGTTGGCGTCCCTTCACGAACCCCGTCTGGTCTTCATGGACTACCCCTGGGACACAGTCCTCTATCCTGGTTGCCAGGACCTTTGCTAACAGCTTGGCGTCAACATTTAGGAGGGAGATGGGCCTGTAGGACCCGCACTGGACCGGGTCCTTGTCCCGCTTCAAAATCAAGGAGATCAGGGCCTGCGACATCGTTGGGGGCAGAACCCCCCCCCTCGCGCGCCTCATTAAAGGCTCTCACCAGCACTGGACCCACCAAGTCCACAAATTTCCTGTAAAACTCCACCGGGAACCCATCCGGCCCCGGCGCCTTCCCCGCCTGCATCTGGCCTATCCCTTTAATTAGCTCCTGCAGCTCTATCGGCGCCCCCAACCCTTCTACCAGCTCCTCCTGTACCTTGGGGAACCCCAATTTGTCGAGAAAGTTCTTCATTCCCCCTCTCCTCCTCGGCGGTTCAGACCTATACAATTCCCTATAGAAGTCCCTAAAGACCCTATTCACCTCTTGCCCCTTCTGCACTACGTCCCCACCCCTCTCTCTCACTCCCCCAATCTCTCTGGCTGCATCTCGCTTACGAAGCTGGTGTGCCAGCATCCTGCTCGCCTTTTCCCCGTACTCATACGCCGCACCCTGCGCCCTTCTCCACTGCATTTCCGCCTTCCTAGTGGTCAGTAGGTCGAACCTGGCCTGCGAGCTACGCCGCTCCCTTAATAGCCCCTCCTCTGGTGCCGCCGCATATTTCCTATCTACTTCTAGGAGCTCTCCCACCAGCCTCTCCCTTTCCTGCCTCTCCTTCCTCTCTCTGTGTGCCCTTATGGAGATCAGCTCTCCTCTAATCACTGCTTTCAAGGCCTCCCAGACCGTCCCCACCTGCACCTCACCCGTGTCATTCGTACCCAGATAGTTCTCAATGCCCGTTCTCACCCTTCTGCACACCTCTTCGTCCGCCAACAGCCCTACATCCAGGCGCCACAACGGGCGTTGATCCCGCGCCTCCCCCATGTCCACGTCCACCCAATGTGGTGCATGGTCCGATATCGCAATGGCCGAGTACTCCGTGTCCTGCACTCTCGGTATCAGCCCCCTGTTCAATACGAAAAAATCGATCCTAGAGTACACTCTGTGGACGTGGGAGAAAAAAGAATACTCCCTCGCCCTAGGCCTACCAAATCTCCATGGGTCTACCCCTCCCATCTGCTCCATGAACCCCCTTAACACCTCTGCCGCTGCCGGCCTCCTATTCGTCCTGGAACTCGATCTATCCAGCCCAGGGTCTAACACCGTATTAAAGTCCCCTCCCATGATCAGGCCCCCTGCCTCCAGTCCCGGGATGAGGCCCAACAGGCGCCTCATAAAACCCGCGTCGTCCCAGTTCGGGGCATACACATTTACCAGTACCACATTCTCTCCCTGCAACCTACCCCTCACCATCACATACCTGCCCTCCTTATCTGCCACCACCTCTGCCGCCACAAACGACACCCTCTTTCCCACCAAAATCGCCACCCCCCGGTTCTTGATATCCAAGCCTGAGTGGAACACCTGTCCCACCCACCCCCTTCTCAGGCGGACCTGATCTGCTACCCTCAAATGAGTCTCCTGCAGCATTGCTACATCAGCCTTCAGTCCCTTCAGGTGTGAGAAGACCCTTGATCTTTTAACCGGCCCATTCAGCCCCCTTACGTTCCACGTGATCAATCGGATCGCTGAGCGACCCGTCCCTACTCCCTGTCGATTAGCCATGTCTTGTCCCTTGCTCGCCCCGGGTCATCCCTCCTTTTCTGACCCGCTTCCCATAGCGATGCCCCCCCCCGGCTCTCCCCTTCTCGTCCCTGGTCTTTCCAGCAGCAACCCGGTGTCCCCCCCCCCCCTACTGAATCAATGTTAATGGAACACATAAAGTTGACTGTTTGAGATTTGTTTGAAAAATTATGATTCAAATTTGTTATTTGTAAGTGAATAAGTTTGTCAGGACATACTTTACATCTCTTAATGGTGGTGTACAATGTAATACAAGTCTTCAGGGCAGATGTAATTATTGTACAGCATTTTCACATGCTTAGCTTATCTTGCTTTATCTGTGCAGGGAGAGAAAATTAACAAACATTTGACAATTACTGCATATAATTTGCCTTAAAAAAAAAATAAAGTCCCTAAATTATTGTGCTGCAGTGTTTGAGGCATCCAGGTATGTTAATTGAAGAAAACATTATTGTCAGTCTGTAGGAATGGAAATTGCTTTTAACTCGTACTGATTATACTGGAAGTAAAAGATTAAGTACTAATTCTTTGAATGAGCTGCAAGCCACAATCGGAAAGCATGGCATTGGACAGCTGTTTATCCTAGAAAATTGATGTAGAATTAACAGTATTACGGAAAGCCCATTTTATAGATCAGAAGGCACACAATTTAAAGAGTCGTAGCTACAAGTAGTTTGTGTGCTTTGGGATAACTTAAGGATTTAAATTATGCTATATATATATATATAAAGGTAAGCTCAGAAGAACCTGTTATACCAAGCATGGGAAGAGGTAGTTAAAGCTGGCAACACAAGCCTGGTACATAGTCACAGGTGTGGGAACCCACATGGAGGTCCATCATCACACCTAACTCAGGCTAAACTGCAGGTCAGGCAGGTCACTTTCCATATTCCCAAAGGGAATCACTTAAATGTAGTGGTAAGTTAGAGATCCTTGCATTGCACACCTATGCAACACAAAAAGCACCAGTGGAAAATTACAGTAGCTCAAGTTGTCATTGTTTACACATTAAATAATAGAAGGACTAAATATTTTGCACTTTACTATTTATTTGTTATTAGTTCAAAATATAGGAGCCCACTCTAGATGGTATTTGAAGAACGGAATATGAAACTCCAGACCAAATCATTGGACAAAGTGGCTTGTCACAGTTCCTTAAAGGAGCAAATTACATCAGTTAACTGTTACTTATGGTTTGTTGAATTAAGAAACTGTAACTGTGGCATTCATTGAAAAGTGAAGATTCTTCTGCTTAAGTGAAAGTTCTCACCTCACCATTCCTCTGCTTGCTAATACACGATGAATATTAGCCTTTTACCCTGTCATGACTTTTATCTTGATCATTGATATTTTCTTCACTGCAAAGTCATGGATTATGCAGCATGTGATCTAGGAACTTTGGGGGAGGAATGGTTGTATTGTAAAGCTGCCCCTGATTGACCCAGATGTGAAACATTCCTTTATGATAATAAATTATTGCCTTGATTCTGGGTGTTGTATAGCACCTATTTTGCTTTCTTTCCGTGGTTGGTACATGAACGTCATGGACCATTTAACTGCATAAGTAGCCTTGTTTACCCGGTATTATCTTCCTTACAAGGCATCATTATCTTTTCATACCTGGCATTGTTTTCCATTATTCATTCTCATTCCAATAAAGTATTTAAATGCATTTAATCTTGAATCTGGTATTCTGAGTATCTTGGGAAGCCTGTGATTCTGTACTGGTCCTTGTATTGACTGGATGAAAGCAAATTACTGCAGATGCTGGAATCTGAAACGAAAGAGAAAATGCTGGGAAATCTTAGCAGGTCTGGCAGCATCTGTAGGGAGAGAAAAGAGCTAACCTTTCGAGTCCGATGACTCTTTGTCAAAGCTAACAGACAGAGAAAGTGGGAAAAAATTATACTGTGGAGTGAGAATGAAAGATGAGTCATAGCCACAGAAACCTAAGGAAACCGGGTGCTAATGGCCACAGGAACCAAGGGGAAAGAGTGCTAATGGCAGTCCCCAGAGAGAACAAAAGACGTGAAAGGCCAAACAGCAGAGAAACTAACATCAGAGTGTGAACTGTAGATGTGGGGGGAGGGGACAGGGAAGCAAAGAGCAGAAAGGGTAAGGAAAGGTGGTTAAGATGGGGGGGGGGGGTTAAATTTTCTTTCCCCTTGGTGTATACGTTGTGTACTGGGGAGAAGAAGGAAAACTCCTTCTCCCCTGGGTGGGTGAACCTCCAGGGGTCCACCGCTCCCATCTGTTCCATAAAGTGACCGAGTTCCATTGCCATGTTTGAGGTTTTCCCTGTCTTGGGGTTTGATCTGTCAATCGTTGGGTCCTGTACACAATTGAAGTCTCTCTCTCTCTCTCTCTCTCTCTCTCTCTCTCTCTCTCTCTCTCTCTCTCTCTCTCTCTTCCCCCCCCCCCCCCCCATGATTAACCGGTGCGTCACTATGTAAGGGTTTCTGCCATGGAGGAAGATTATGTCTGCCTTCATGTTTCTTAGGTGGTTGAAGACTCTGGATCTTTTCACTGGGCCGTTGAGTCCCCTTACGTTCCAGGTGACTATACTGGTGGGGGGCTTCAGTCCCCTCGCTCCTGTGGGATTAACCATATTTACCTGGTGGGGGGCTTCTGCCCTCCGGGGTTCCCCCTTGTTAGGGGGCGGTCTAGGATGGCCGCTGTCACTGCTCTCTCCATGCGGTTGGGCCCCTGCGCTCCGGGGTTTCCCTTTGTCCCGGGGGCACCCGACATGGCCGGCCACTGTGCCTTCGCCACGCGGATAGTCCCCTACACTCTGGAGTCTCCCTTCACCCAGAGACTGTACTGGGTGGATGTTGCAGCGATTCCTTGTTCTGAGCCCTTGGTTGTGGCACTTTGTAGCCCTATTGCTGTTCCTTTTCTAGCCTTGTTTGTCCCTCTAGCCCTGTTTTCGGTGAGGTGCTGCCAGTGTGGCGGTCCCCCTCTAATCTCTTCTCGCTCCACTTCTCCGGGGGTGGTGGTGGGGTGCAAAGCAGCCCAGAGGTGGGTAGCTGGTGGTCGTATGGGAACCAACATGTGCAGGGTGGGGATTCGGACGGCCTCAGGGTTTATGGGTGTGTGGGATGGGGTTGGTGCCGGGGCATAGTGTTGCCTACTCGCCCTGGACGCCCTGAGGAGATTGTGCAGATGTTTCCGGCACTGAAGGCTGGCCCCGATGGTGTTAACCATGGCGCTCACCGCCTCTGCCACCTGCACCCAGGCATGGTGAACAGCGGCGGCTGGCAGCTTCTTTCCCGGGCCGGGGTGCAGGGTCATCCATCCACCTTCCTGCACCGCATTCATGGGGGGTCTCCAGCTCGGCGTCAATGAAACTTGGAGCTGCTCTCCTTGCTGTCATCATTTTGGCTGGGATGGTATGTGTGGGGAGTGCAGTGTGTATATGCGGCTGCAACTTGTCAGCCTCCTGAGTGTCAATCGTGAACCCGGCGAATCCTGCACCATTTCTCATTGGAATCGATTGTGTTCCAGATGGCGCTGGTGCTAGCCCCTTAACAGTAGCAGAATCGGTCCAGCTGCGGCCCCAGTTTTACTGTCGTGGCACTCCATGAATTCTGCGCTGGCGTCAACTTGGTCTCAGAAATGGAGAATCCAGCCCAATGTTTCTGCAGAATGTTACAGTCAGACTTTTTTGCTGCATGCTGCTATTTATGCATCCCTCTTCATCACAACTTCCATTCGGTACAATTATTAGACTTTACGCGCAACTTAAATGCAAGATGTGATAAGATGAAGAGAAAGAAAAAAAGGAATCTGAGCAAATCCTCTCCAAATTTATTTTTAATATGTATGTGCTTTCAATTGTCATGGTCGGCAATTACAGTTGAATACTTTGTAGAAGCAGGCAATGCCAAAAAACGTTCCAAGGAATTATACTGTGTGAAGATTTTAATAATGATCCTGTATTCCATTTGCTGATGATGTGTAACTTAATTTCACTTGTATTCAAAGTGAAAAAATATTACTTTTGGATAATGAAGCGATTCTGTGCCTGAGAGTCTTGGATACTTTTGACCTCAATGTAAGTAATGAATTCCTCTAGTAGTGAATTGAAAATTCTGGTTTTTGAATGCGATTATATATGCAATACTGTTCCAAGGGGAGAGTTTGTGTTCTTTGCACGTTGGACCTGCATGACTGTGATAGACACAGTGGGAATTCATTTCCTGTCAGGAAATTAAACTATTTATATTTGCTGAGTCAGTAAGCCATGAACAATAGTTGTTTAAAGGCTCCATCATGATTTTATGCCAATATTTACTTTGTTCTCAGTTGTATCAGAAATGGGCGATTTGACAATGCATCAAAACAATAATATGGTCTTGATTGTTGAGACGGTAAGCTGCACACCATGTGCTGATGTGTGCCATTGTAAAATGCAATAGAATTTGAAAAATCCAGTCATTTCAATTCCAAAAATCCCAGTTAGGAGAAATATCATGCATATAATTGTGTGTTTATGTATTTAAAAGATACTGCTCTAAAAATAGATGAAAGCCAACCCAGGAAAAGATCACGTAAGGTTAACGTAGTAAGGAATTCTAGCTTGAAAGGTTGAAATCTATTACTATTTTGCCACTAAGATGTTAGAATTGTGAATTTGCATGTACAAGAACAAGTTCAGTTTTATGCCTGTTTCAGTACATTAGCATATCGAATTTTGTGTATTGGGAATACCATTCAACATTACAGGTTGAATACTACATCCAAGGCTGGTAGGAAACTCCAAATTCCTTTAGTTTACGACTGAACCCTTAAAAGCACCTAAGTAGAAGGCTTTTTATCTGATCATGGACAAATTGACAGCAGGTGAAAAATGATGCTCTTTCTATCATCTTGAAGCCATAATGGAATTAACTATCTGGAAAGCATTGGACGACTATTCTTTCATTCCATGAGGAGCAAGACCAGTTGCTTTTGTCATAGACTCTAGTTCCTCCTTTGGCAGACTGGAAGGTTGAGCCTTGCCACCAATACCCACTTCCTGTGAATGAGTTTTAAAAAAATTATACCCTCCCATATGTGTTGTGGTTTCATGTATTCTATTTGCTAACTTTTTCAAGCATCATGCATTTCCAAGAAACTAATTCTTCCAGATCTACCAAAAAAACTGAGCGGGAGATCAAGAAAGTCCTGATCAAGTTTTAATGTAACATTCTTACAAGATTAATCTGCTTTGGCAGTCTTTTAAATGTGCAATGAGGCTTTGCCAAAGATTTGATGAATAATGAGTGTTTAAATATCAATCTAGCCCTGTTGACACAATGTAATTTCCTGGAATTATTTTGATAGGCTGTAGTTCATTGAACATGAGGCTAATGCTGAAGACCATTGTATCATACTGGATATGTTTCCTGAGAAGGATATCTTTGTACTGCATGAATAGATCTCATGCCCAAGCCCTGCTGATTCATGTGCAGTGTTTGCTGATCTTTGTAGTTTGGTTGTGCTGAAAAATTCACTGAGATTATTTAAGTAGTATGGTTTCCTTGGGGCGGCACAGTGATTAGCACTCCAGCTTCACAGCTTTAGTTCAATTCCGGCCTCGGGCGACTGTCTGTGGAGTTTGTACTTTCTCCCCGTGGCTGTATGGGTTTCCTCCGGGTGCTCCAGTTTCCTCCCAAAGTCCAAAGAAGTGCAGGTTAGGTGGATTGGCCATACTAAATTGCTCCTTAGTGTCCAAAAGATTAGGTGGGCTGTGTTACAGGATCAGGGTGGAGGTGTGGACTCGGGTAGGGTGCTCTTTCCAAGGGCGCAGACTCGATGGGCCGAATGACACTGTAAATTCTCTGAAGAGCCAGGAATGCTGCGAAATTTTACCTATTCTATCTTTACTCTGCTGCAAGTTTCTTTTCAATTGAATCGAAACGTCTCAATAAACTGACCAAAAAGTGCTTTGAAAAAATTTAAAATTTGAAATATCTGTACTAGTTATGGTCATAAATTAAAACAAGTTGTTTTTGATGCCCATATATATGTTGAAGAACTGTAACACTACATGTAGATTTGTCCACTAGTTTGGCAGTTGTAAGTTTCTAAGCTTGGTCTCTTATCAACCTGCGCTGAAACCTTTTGGACAAAAGTCCATGTTTTTGCTATCTTAATTGCAAATTAGCATTTGCTGTATATTAGTCATATTTAATGTGTAACAGATGCCCTGTTGATATGTCTTGAGTAGTTTCTCATACCACTGTACTACATCTGATGTGACGGTGACATATTGAAATTTCATGCTGAATGGCCAAGAACCTGCATGCAAATTTTTGTTTATGGATATTAACCAAGGTTTGGCATTACTACTGAAGAAACAAAGTTTTCAGATCAAAAACAAAGGATCAGATGTCAAAAGATGAGTACAAATACTGCATGCTCCTGTTATTCTTAATCTACTACTTTTATCAGATACTGCTGCTACTACTTCGGTATGACTGGAAAAGCTTATAATAAGATGCCTATTTTATCTATCCATTCAATAGCTTCCTCAGGTGCCATGTGAAGAAATGTGATGCCTCCTGAAATAGATCTTAACAGGCAGGCTGATGCTATGTGTTCTATGCTCTGGAATTTGATGTATACAATTACACTTCGGGTCACCTCTAACTAACCCTCTACTGATTGTATGTCCACATTCTGTTTGATGGTTGAGAGCTTTCTACTGTCCTTGAGGGAGGTCAAAGCCAGGGCCTGTGCTGTTGAGTCAGTGATGACGTGTGGTTCTTTATCCTGTGTGCATGCCACAATTGTCTGTCATTATAGTGAGTTAATATCAGCTACATGGCATTGATTGCTGTTTCTCAGAATGACCGATGTAATTTTAAGTGCTTTTGTCGTGGATTTTTCAAGTCTATGTGATTGGGATTATTACTGAAGATCATGACCACTGTTGCTCATGACTTTACATAAAAGTATCAAATATTCGTAGGTTACAGCCTAAACAACAATTTGATTCAAATGTTTATTCTTCTGCTTTCAGAAGAAATCACGAGGCATTGTTATATCCATTCAGCCAAACACAGTGCCAGGATAAAAGCAAAACACTGCGGGTTGATGTGTTGGGTATGCTGGGTCTGCGAAGACTGCGTTTACCATAGCAGTGAGAGAGACAGGCTTCCAACACTTGTAGAAATACAACTCTATTTTATTGAACTATGAACTGTTAAACATACTTGAACTGTGGGTTGACACTATGCTGAGTTGACTGGAGACCTGAGGCTAACCTGACCAGACTATCCTGCTACCACATGGTGGACATTCGTGTCGCTGCTCACGGGCTCTGGCTGTCTCAGAGGCTGCATCCCAAGAGAGTGGGAAAACTAGCGCCCTCTGGCTTTATTATGGTCGTGTCCTGTCTGGTGATTGGCTGCTGTGTTCTGTGTGTCAATTGGTCATTCAGTGTGTCAGTCAGTGTCTGTCTGTGCACCATCATATACTTGTGTGTATATTATGACACGGATGCTAGAAATCTGAAATAACAACAGAAAATGCTGGACAAGCTCAGCAAGTCTGGCAGCATTAGTGGAGCAAGAAACGGAGTCAGCGCCTCTAATATGTATGATTCCGAAGAGGTCTAGGGGACCTTGGCTTTCTTTTTAATGTAACAGAATATCATGGCTTAGCATGGCTTCCTTCATATTCCCAGTGGCTATTTTCACACTGAGTGCGTTTATTTTTTTCAATGTCTGACACTGGGGCTATTAAATACCAGTCTTTGGGGTCACCCTCTACGTATCTTAAAAAATAATAATAATGTGCCTGAATAAACATAAACTGGCGTCCCAAAAATTTATTTGAAATATAAGCGGCTAGTCTCCTGCATTGTGCAGTTTCCATGTCGCAATAGTAGGCTGGGACTTGAGTTACATTTATCAAAATCGCAGATAAAAAATTCTAAAAGGACCTGATCTCAGACACTTATTTTGTAGACTGTTTAAAGTGTTGTCATCTAGCTGTATACTTGGTCTTCTATGTAATTGTAAAGCTTGTAAGTACATTTAATTACTAGTTTTATACTGAATGATAATGTTTCACAACATGAGTTGTCTGTTTTTTTGAAGTGAGCAACCATATGCAAGCCATTACTGTAGAAAATTTATTGTTAAATCTGTGGGATACTATTCCAAATCATGGAATGTTTGAATGTGTAGGTTTCAAAGTATGAGACATTGGTCTTCCGAGGAAACTGCATTTTGCTGTGGCACCAATGAAGGCAATTGGGAGCACTGCGAAGGCGGCTTACAAAAGTTGACAAAGGTAGACACTGATTGAATGATTGTTAAATGTGCCATAAAAAGTAAAACCGTTTTTTTATATGTCAGACTGGATGTCGCTAACCCAAGACGTTAACTTGCAAGGCAGTGGCTGGGACACTGATGGCCCATGCACATGCAGAATTTGAGAAATGGCAGCAAATAAGATAGGTGAAAACTGCACACTTGAGAATTGAAAAAAATTCAAGCCCAGATGTGCGTGGACCTGTGCAGCAAAAGATGGATACGGTTTCTGTAAATATTTTAATCTACGTTAATTATGTTGCAAGTGTGATTGCCAGCAATATAAAAGGTGGCAGATTGGAAAGCAACAGCCATGGAAACCACTGGTGAAAATTTTTTAAAGGCTGGTTTTATGGTAATTGCTGATGAAGAACAAAGTTGGGTTTTTGATTAAATTGCATCGAGTTAATGGGATATTTGAGCGAATCAGCTTTGTATTTTAACAGTTGTTATCCTTTTTTGCATTTTAGCTGCATAGCACGAAAGAGTGACTTTGGGGAGAAGGCTGAGATATATAGATTGGTAACAATTTGTTTTGGCAGAGGTGAGGTGAGAGTGACCGCCTTTGACATTCAGGCATTTGACCAAGTATGGCATCAAGCAGTCTAGCAAAAATGGAGTCAGTGGGAATCCGGGAGAAAACCCTCCTTTGGTTGGAATCATACCTGGCACAAAGAAAGATGATTGTGGAGGTTGGAGGTCAATCATTTCCACTCCAGGGCATCACTGCAGGAGTTCCTCGGTAGTGTCCGAAGCCCACTCATCTTAATCAATGACCTTGCTCCCATCATTAGGTCAGAAATAGGGATGTTTACTGATGACTGCACAATGTTCAGTACCATTCTCAACTCTTCAGATTCTGAAGCAATTCATGTCCAAACTCAACAAGACATAGAAAATATCTGACTTGGGGTGACAAGTATCATTCGTTCCTCACAAGTGCCAGGCAATGACCATTTCCAATAAAAGAGGATCTAACCATCAACACTTGACATTCAATGGCATTACAATCGCTGAATCCCCCCCCCCCCCCCCCATGATATTCAGTGGCAATACATTCGCTGAATCCTCCAAGATTCAACATTCTGGGGAATATCAACTAGAAACTGAACTGGGCTGACCATATAAGTACTGTGATACCAGAGCAGATCAAAAGCTCAGACTCCTGCAGCGAGTAACTCCCCTCCTCACTCCCCAAAGCCAAGTCAGGAATGTAATGGAATACTCTCCACTTGGCTGGATAACTGTAGCTCCAACAACACTCTAGAAGCTCAACACCATCCAGGATAAAGCAGCCCACTTGATTGCTCCACCTTCTACAATCACTGACTAGCAGTGGGAGCTATGTGTACCATCTACAAGATGCACTGCAGGAGCTCATCACGGTTCCTTTGGCAGAACCGTCCAACACACGACCACTACCATCTAGAAGGATAAGAGCAGCATGTAAGTGGGAGAGCCACCACCTGGAAGTTTGCCTCAAGCTCATGAACATCCTGACTTTGAAATATATTGCTATTCCTTCACTGTCGCTGGGTTAAAATCCTGGAACACCATCCCTAACAGCACCGTGGGTGTACCTACACATCGTAAACTGGAGTAGTTCAATAAGGTAACTCACCACCACCTTCTCAAGGGTAACTATGGATGGGCAATAAGAATGTTAGTCCAGCCAATGACACCCACATCCCCTAAAATTAATTTTTTTAAAGTATTTTGCAGAGACAGAAGTATTTCACAATTTTAAATAGTGAAAATGTATTGGTTTAAAAAAGCATGGCTTTAGGCTTGAAAAAGCACTTGGGAAAAGATTAAATGAAAAGCATTATTTGAAATTCACTTATCTAGTTACGATCCTAGCTGCCGTTAATACCGGACAAGTCAAATCCTAAAGTGTATCCTGGCTTGATAGATCCTAACTCTTTTTCAGAAACCATGGAGGGAAGTTACTAAACAAATTCACAGAAAGTTACTGGTAAACGTTTTATACCAAAAAGTTTTTTAAAAGATAAGTGAATTATATTACATTGGAGAAAAAGGTTGGGGATAAAAATCACAATTCAAATATTCACTGTTCCTTTACCTAGCAATATCTCTACAAATGTGTACAAATTCAGAAAATAAAACAATTCATAATATCTATCTTATGCTCCAGTATTCAAGATAAGCATCAGGTACAGGTGACTTAACACTACTGTTCCTAAAAGCGTGCAGTAAGGTATCGCCAACCTTCCGCTGCCTCCTCAGATCTGCAGTGTTTCTCTCAAGTCTAGTTTGCTTCAGATCTGTTCCTCGCAGCTCTCCAACTCCAAGCCTACTTTTCTGCTCATTACATTTAACTTTACTTCTGTGACTTCTTTCTGATCCCTGTCTTTGTTCCTGTCTGGAACTTTGCCTGCATCTTTCCCCATGTCCTGCTCTTTAAGACACATTCTCTGGTGCTCCAGTTCAGGTCACCTGAACTGCAGCTTCTCAATGTTTTGCTTTTGCCTTCTGTGCAGGTGCCCAGGCTAGTTCCCAACCTGAAGAACAAAATAAGCACTACTGTGCATGTGTGGCCACCTCCTGGCTGGCCTGTGTGCAGGAGACCTGATTTATCAACCTGAAGATAGTGAAAGATACCAACTACACATGAGTGACCACTTCCTGGTTGCACGATTTAGGTTGAACAATGCACGTTCAATTAATGTTGTGAAAACAAGTAGAATGTCATCGTATTTCCTGTGTTGATTGGTGAATTTAAAATCTAATGAAAACTTTTCAAGTCACAGACTTCACAGCTGTTATTGTGCATGTGTTTCTGTTCTCATTGAATACAGTGCCTTGTATTTTTGAATACGTGCAAGTGGTTATTTTGCACTTATGCCTCCCAAAACGTCATGTCCCACTACAGGAAATATAATTTCTCTGATACCTTGTGTAATCTTAAAAAAGTACTCTCAATTTTTTAAAAAAAATTGAAAATCCTTCAGTGGCTGCCCCATATTATTTGTATGTTTGTAATTGTTAGGAAAATAAAGATTGTTTTATGGGATTATGTATTTGTATTGGTAAAAATTAACAATAAAGTCTAGTTTTAAGTCGGTTTAATTTAATGTTTCTGTGCCTGGAAGGATAGATTCATGCTGGACAAAGGTATTTGAATATGTGGGGGTTGGTTAAGTTCCAATTGTATTTCTGTGATGTTTAGATGGCTATGGCAAAAGAATAAATAAGCCAGCTGTGGTTGCCTAGAAATTGGGGCGTTATACGGATGAAAAGCTTTTTAAGGTTTAGTTCAGCTGATTTGATTGCAGTTGAAGAAAAGTAGTGAGTAGAAGGCAGCTCTGATAAAAGTTGTTGCATTAGAAGGCTAAAGAGGGAACATATCTCTTAGCTTTGTTAGAAGGAAAGCCATACTGTGGAGTAACTGTTAAGAAAACAAGAGCAAAGATCTGAAAAACAGATAGTTAAGGAAATTAGAGAAATCCACAGACTCTTAACATGGGTTCAGAGCGGAGTGTGTATTTGACCATAATCATCTGGTGTGCTTTACAGGGACTTTGTGTGTTGAGACCATTGTAACTTAACTTTACTTTGTATTTCGTGTTTTGAGCCAGGGTCCCATTTCGGGATCTTAACGTCCAGTTATAACATCAACTGGGATCATACATAATCCTGTCCCTACATTCTGAACATTAATATTGATCAATGCAGATGGCAATAACTGGTGTCAAGTGAAAAGCAGATCAAAGATTTGCTAACCATTTGAGAATTTAGAATGTTAACGGTACCGACCAAACCCATAATGTCTCTTGGGAAACAGAACTAGAAACCCCAACAATTTTTCAATTTGTAAACTGTGAGGATATTTCACCCCCCAGGAATGATTCCCCTGACAAATGGGGTGTTTTTTGTATTAAAACAAATATTATTAACGCAGGATTAACCCCATTAACATCCATGGAAAAAATAGCTTTTCAATTAACAGTTAAACAATTCTTTAAAAAATAAAGGACTTTGAACTTACTTTCCCATCTACTTCCAAAATTTCAATTAGAAAAATCCACACACAGGTCAAATGCTTCTTATTAATAAAGTTAACACTTAGTGGCTTACAGATTTATTCACAAAGTCCTTGGAGAGGAGCTTTCAGAAGTCAGTCTGCGAATCACAACTTCTTTGTGAAACTAAAAACAGACACAGGGCAGGGTTGAAGGGGTCCCTAGGGGAGGCAATGGCGTAGTGATATTGTCGCTGGACTAATAATCCAGACACCCAGGGTAATGCACTGGAGACCCACGTATGAATCCTGCCACGGCAGATGGAGAAATTTGAATTTGATAAAGTTCTGGAATGATGAGTCTAATGATGATCATGAAAGCATTGTTGAGTTGCAAAAACCCACCATTTCACTAATGTTCTTTAGGGAAGAAAATCTTGTTGTTCCTACCTGGTCTGGCCTACATGTGACTCCAGAGCCACAGAAATGTGGTTGACTGTAAATGCCCTAAGAGATGGGCAATGCTGGCACAGCCAGTGACGCCCACATCCAATGAACAGATAAATAAAAGCTGAAAACCGACCTGGCCCCTCTCATGAGTGACATCACAATATGCTGAGCTGTTAACCCCTTAAGCACCGTTTTAGTAGCCATATAGGGCTGGATTCTCCGCCCTGCCACGCCACCTTTCTGCCTCAATCCGCCGGCGGGATTCTCCGTTACGCTGGCCGGTCAATGGGGTTTCCCATTGTGGGGCAGCCCCATGCAATCTGGAAATCCCCGGGCGCCGACAAATCGGAGAATACCGCCAATAATCTGGATATTTTAGCCCACATTTTTAAAATAACATTATTGCAACAGACACATAATACAATATGTATAAAAAATGCCTACATTTGTCACAAGTTGAAGCCATTTTTGATCTTTTCGGGGTATAAGAGATAAGCATCTTTTTTAACCAGAATGTTGAAATTTATTGCTTTCTAATTTGGGGGAAATGCCTTTGCCATTTTGCACATTTCTTGCCGCCCTTTCCTTCTCGAATTGTGTAACTCCTTCCTAGGTGTCTTCCAGTACTTTGTCTTAATTAGTCATTGACTCAAGAAACCTCACTTGATGTTTGCATAGGTTACTGGATAACATCCAGGGGAAAAACAGCAACTGTTGTTTATGTTGCACCTTTAACATAGTAAACTGTGCCACAGGAGAACAATCAATCAAAAAAAGATTTTTAAGTGTTTATTGACACTGCCATCAGCCATTGAGTTGCACTGTGCCTGCTAATGAGAGTTAGTGGTGGGTCTAGATTTACAGAAGGACTCGTAACAAACAGTGAATTTTACAGCAATCAGTCAATTTACTCAGCAAAGTCTGTTAATACAGTACACTACAGCAAATAGTCCATTTGAAGAATGTCTCTAAGAAATACCTAAATAAAATGGTTGTTTCTTCAGCAAAATGGAGTGAGCGGCAGGCAGATAGTTACATATGAATTATACATACAAGATTGAACCTGGTCACTTGCAGAGGTCTCCAGCTGTGATTGACAAGGGAGTTATCCAATCATGTCCATTCTGCCCAGAAGCAGTGTGTTACTATATACACCAATGTTTTTTCTTCTGTAATTTTTGGGTTTCTAAGGGCAGCACGGTGGCGCAGTGGTCTGCACTGCTGCCTCACGGCGTCGAAGACGCAGGTTCAATCCCAGCCTCGGGTCACTGTCCGTGTGGAGTTTGCACATTCCCGGATAGGTCTCACCCCCATATCCCAAAGATGTGCAGGATAGGTGGATTGTCCGCATTAAATTGGCCCTTAATTGGAAAAAAAATGAATTGGGTATTCTAACTTTTAAAAACCCTTTTAGGTTTAATGGTACTGTGCCTGACTACTCAACAAAGACCAGAAATCAAACTGAGACTTTTGTGATTTGCATTGCTTGTATGGATAAATCTTATTGCACTGTCAGGGAAATGTGAATATCCCCTTTAAAATATAACTTCTAATTCACAGGGACATTTCATGCTGAATGTTATGTGTACAAGTTGATATTGTAAGGCAGTTCCTGTCCCTTTGATTCTAGTAGTTTTAATGAGATTCAGAATCTCAGGACTTCAAACGAAATGCGATTTATCAATTTCCACTGTTCTCGGTTTCACAATATATAATGAACTCGATTTTATGTTGCGCCTTTCAGACTATTGAGGCAGTGCTTCTCAGGCAAATACTTGTTTTTAAAAGTATAATCTTATTTTGTTTCTAAACTTGGCAGTCCCTTTGCACCCATTTCATAGATGACCAGTGAATGTGTTATATTGAAGATACTGATTGAAGGATAAACTGCTTGCAGGACTTCAGGAGAACTTCCACCTCCACCCCACCCCACCCCTACTCCTTGCAAATCTCTCTTTGAGTTGTGCCATGGGATCTTTTGCGTCCAGCTGAACAAACAAGACCTTAGTTTAACATCTCTTTCGAACAAAATAGTTTTGTCATTGCCACATTCCTTCAGCACTGCACTAAAGTGTTTGCCTAGACTATGTGCTGAGTGGGGCTTGACTGTATGACCTGATTCGGATGGAATACTGCCAGTGGGCTGAACTGATGAGAACACCTTGCTTTCATGCAGTGCTTTTAACATGTTAATTTTAACATGGATATTTTATTAAATTAAATTCACTAAATTTGGTAATTTTTAGCATCAGAACAATAACCATGAAAAGTCTGGATTTTCAGAAAATCCCAACTGGTTTACTAATACGCTTCATTGTAGGAAGTACCCAATAAGTCACTTTGAAGTTCAATAATGTGACAATTTGGCCCATCAACAATGACAAGTGATTCCCTGCCCAGTTGTCCTTGCACAGTCATTAACATCTGGGTGCTGTTCCAAAACATGATCATTTTCTTTTTAAACTACTAGTGCATTTGTGTTCACCTTTTCACATTTTGAGCTGTTGGAAATATCAGTTGTCTTCACCCAGAAAAAGAAAACAGGACAAAATCTTTGCATACTATCCTAGTGATGGACAGACACTAACGTTAGTAAGGGCAAGAACTGTCTGTATGTCATTTAATTAGAGAGCAGTAGGTGGGAGAAAAAATGAAGACTGATTGATGTTTAATATCACAATGACATGGACATAAAAATATTCTGTTTTCTTTTGACTTTCAAACTTTCTCCCCTCTTCTATTAGTACTTGTCTAGAAATTAGGTTGCACCCATGAATTCAATATGGCAATTGGTATGTACGTATTATTCAACACCAGAAATATGTTAATCATTTTACTGGTAAAGGTTCTTGCATTGGCACCCGGGACATGCACCTCTTTCCAGATTGAAAGTGCCTCATGTCGATTTATTTCCTGACCATTCTTGTGTGAATGAACGTGAAGGACAGCACAATCAAACCTGATGATCTTCCTTATCTGATATCCATAATCAGGCCCACGTGCGCTTTGAGACTGGCTTCGCTGGATAGCAATTGTAACATGAAAATGAAAATCGCTTATTGTCACGAGGAGGCTTCAATTAAGTTACTGTGAAAAGCCCCTAGTCGCCACATTCCGGCGCCTGTCCGGGGAGGCTGGTACGGGAATTGAACCGTGCTTGGTCTGCTTTAAAAGCCAGCAATTTAGCCGAGTGAACTAAACCAGCACCTAGTGAGCTAAACCAGCCCCTAGTGAGCTAAACCAGCCCCTGAGCTAAACCAGCCCCATGAGAACTAGGAGCAGGATTAGGCAATTCGGCCCCGCGCGCCCACTCCGCCATTCAGTACGATTATGGATGATCTCCTCAGCCTCAACTCCACTTTCCTACCCGTTCGCCATAACCCTTCCACCCATTACTAATTAAAAATCTGGCTGTTTCTTCAAATGTACTCAAAGTCCCGGCATCCACTGCACTCTGAAGTCGTGAATTTCACAGATTCACAACCCTTTGAGAGAAGCAATATCTCCTCATCTCGGTTTTAAATCTGCTGCCCCTTATCCTAAAACTATGACCTCTCGTTCTAGAATGCCCCACAAGCGGAAGCATCCACTCTACATCTACTTTGTCAATACCTTTTATCATCTTCTATTCCTCAATTAGATTTCCCCTCATTCTTCTAAACTCAAGAAACTATGGGCCTAAACTGCGCAATCTCTCTTCATAAGACAAATACCTCATCTCTGGAATCAATCTAATGAACCTCCTCTGAATTGCCTCTAATGCAACTAGATCCCTTCTGATAAGGGAACCAAAACTGTACCTTGTACTCCAGGTGCGGTCTCATCAATGCCTTCTACTGTTGCAAAAACACTTCCCTATTTTTATACTCTATCCCTTTAGCTATAAAGGCCGAAATTCCATTTGCCTTCCTTATTACATGATGTACCTGCATTAGTTTTGAGATACATGTGCAAGGACACCCAGATCCCTCTGTACCAAAGCACTGACGTTTCCCTCCATTTAGATAATAAGTTACCTTTCCATTTTTCCAACCAAATGGATAACCTCACACTTAACCACGTTAAACTCCATCTGCCAAATTTTGGCCCACTCATCGAACCTATCTATATCAATTTACAAATGTCTTATTTTATTGCAACTTACTATCTCACCTATTTTAGTGTTGTCTGCAAAATTGGCTATTGTACCTTCTATCCATACATGTGCCATTGACGATTATTGTAAATAGTTCGGGCCTGAGGACCGAACCCTGTGGCAACCCACTAATCTATAGGATGCCTATTATTTACCTGGCTTAGATCATAGGATTTACAGTGCAGATAGAGGCCATTCAGCCCATCGAGTGCACCAGCCCTTGGAAAGAGCACCCTACTTAAGCCCACGCCTCCACCCTATCCTCGTAACCCAGTAACTCCACCAATCCTTTTGGGCACTAAGGGGCAATTTAGGCTAATCCACCTGCACATCTTGTTACATCTTCAGAGAATTCTAGCAAGTTAGTCAAACATGATTTACCCTTCATAAAACCATGCTGACTCTGATGGATTGCGTTTTGAATTTCTAAATGTTGTATTATTACTTCCTCAATAATGAATTCTAACAATGACAGATGCTAAACTAGCTGGTCTATAGTTTCCAACTTCCTGCTTCCTTTTCCGAATAAGAGCATTACATTAGCATTTTTTCAATCCACTGGAACCTTTCCCGCATTCAGGGAATTTTGGAATATTATAATCAATAGATCCACTCTCTTCGTTGCCACTTCCTTTTAGACCCTAGGATGTAGGCCCTCGAGCCCTGGGGACTTATCTGCCTTCAATCCCGATAGTTTGTTTAGTACTTTTTCTCTATCGATGATTTTTCTTTTTTTATATATAAATTTAGAGTATCCAATATTTTTTTCCAATTAAGAGGCAATTTAGTATGGTCAATCCACCTACCCTGCACATCTTTGGGTCGTGGGGTGAGACCCATGCAGTTATGGGAGAATGTGCAAACTCCACACAGACAGTGATGATGATTTTTCTAAATTCTTTCATTTCTATTAGCTCTGCATTACCTGTTACTTTTGGGATTGTACTTGTATCCTCCACTGTGAAAACTGAAGCAAAATATTGATTTAGCGTCTCCGCTATTTCTGTGTTCCTCACTATTAACTTCCTGGTCCCATCCGCCAAGGGACTAATATTCATTTTAGCTACTCTCTTCCCTTTTATATACTTATGGGAGCTTTTGCCAGCCTTTTTTATATTTTGCGTTAGTTTTCTTCCATAATTTACCTTTGTTCTTTTTATTTTTTAGTAACCTTTTGATGATCTTGAGAAGTTTCCCAATCTTCCAGCCTGCCACTGGTCTTTGCAATATGGTATGCCTTCGTTTTTGGCTTTGTTATCTTTAACTTCCCTGCTCAGCCATGGATATTTTTTCCCTTCTTACAATCTTTCTTCCTCTCTGGAATATATGGTAGATGGGATATATTGAATATCTCCTTAAAAACTGTCACTGCTCATCAACTGTCCTACCTTTTAGTCATGATGTGGAGATGCCGGCGTTGGACTGGGGTGAGCACAGTAAGAAGTCTTACAACACCAGGTTAAAGTCCAACAGGTTTGTTTCAAACACGAGCTTTCGGAGCACGGCTCCTTCTTCAGGTGAATGGAAAGGCTTGTTCCAGAAATGTTTATATAGACACAGTCAGAGATGCCCCGGAATGCGAGCACCTGCAGGCAATCAAATCATCAAAGATGCAGAGAGAGAGGTAACTCCAGGTTAAAGAGGTGTGAATTGTCCCAAGCCAGTTCAGTCGGTAGGCCTCTGCAAGTCCAGGCTTGTTGGTGGGGGCCGAATGTAATGCGACATGAATCCCAGATCCCGGTTGAGTCCGCATTCATGCGTGCGGAACTAGCTATAAGTTTTTGCTGAGCAAAAACGTATAGCTAAGTTCCGCATGCATGAATGCGGACTCAACCGGGATCTGGGATTCATGTCGCATTACATTCGGCCCCCACCAACAAGCCTGGACTTGCAGAGGCCTACCGACTGAACTGGCTTGGGACAATTCACACCTCTTTAACCTGGAGTTACCTCTCTCTCTGCATCTTTGATGATTTGATTGCCTGCAGGTGCTCGCATTCCGGGGCATCTCTGACTGTGTCTATATAAACATTTCTGGAACAAGCCTTTCCATTCACCTGAAGAAGGAGCCGTGCTCCGAAAGCTCGTGTTTGAAACAAACCTGTTGGACTTTAACCTGGTGTTGTAAGACTTCTTACTGTGCCTACCTTTTAGTCACCTTGTCTAATCCTATGGGGCTAAATCTGCCCTCATGCCAACGTAGTTACCTTTCTTTGACACCAGAAAGCAATTATGGGACTCCAGTTTCTCGCCCTCAAACTGAATTTGAAATTCTATCATACTATGATAATTCTTCCCTAGAGGATCCTAACTGTGAGGTCATTAATGAATTCATCCTCATTGCATAATACCAAATCCAGAATTGCCTGCTCCCTGGTTAGTTCCCCGACATATTGCACAAGAAACAATCTTTCACACATTCAGTGAACTTTGCCTTGAGGCTACCCTTGCTAATTTGATTAATACAACCTATATGCATATTAAAATCGTCCATGATTATTGTTGCACCTTTCTTACAAACCTCCAGTATTTCTTGGATTATAAGGTGCCCACTGTGCAACTACTATTTGGGGATCTATAGATTACTCCCACCAGAGACTTCTTTCCTTTGCTATTTCTTATTTCTAATTTCTACCCATACTGATTCAACGCCTTGATCTCTGGTGCCTATATCATTTCTCACTACAGCACCGATCCCTTCCTTTACTATCAAAACTACACCACCTCTTTTACCTTTCTGTCTATTCTTCCAAAATACTGATTACCTTTGAATATGCAATTCCCAAACCTGGTCTCCTTGTAACCATGTCTCAGCAATTGCTACCAAATCATATCCGCTTGTCTCTATTTGCGCTCATTAATTTTGTTCCGAATTAAGTGTGCATTCAGACACAACGCTGTATAATTACTTTTAGTATAATTTTGAAAACTCTTGTTAGATTTCATTTAACCTTCTCTGTTCCAGTAGAGAAAAAGTCCCAAATTTCTTGAGCCGAATTTTATAATCCGACATTTCTTGCCTAATGTTTCACATGATGAAGAATCATCAGCCGTTTTGACTGTGTTGATTTCAGTCGGCCCGGATACATAGAACTGTCTTTCACTTGCTCTCATTTTTTGACCCTCATGCTTACTGAGGTTATTAAGATGATTGGTGTGGGAAATTGAAATCTCACCAGGTCAAAGTATTTGGTGCCCCCTTAAGGTTAGACCTAAATCATGTTGCTCGAGCTGAAATGGGGCTTTGCTGTACCTCAGGCTACACCTCAGCTGTAAACAATACTTGATACTAAAGGACAAAAAAGTATAATAACTTTACTGTTGGCTGTCAATTTTGATCTCTCACCCACTTTTATGCTTGCATTCTTTCTAACACATACAATGGTTAATTGTTTCTTTCCATACTTTTACACGGTATAATATATCATGGGTACCTTCTATGTCAGAGGCCAGGATAGTTCTGTCCCAGGGCTCGGACAAGGTTATTTGGTTGATCTCCCAGCTGTTAGTCGTCTTGAACATTACACTGATAATGTCAACTGAGCAGCAACCTCTGAATGTGTGCATTCAATTCCTAATTCAATCCTGAACTATTTTCTTGGCCTATATCTTTGTGTGTGGAAGTGTTGTGCCATTTGAGAGCTTAGTAATACTGGTTTAATGCTTTCCGTCCGTTTGGAAAGCATTGCCACTGAATAAGGATAATGGTAAATTTTATCTGAGTGACTTTTATTTTGAAGCTGTCTAAATATAACAAAAGGGAAATCTTGTTTTTGACATTAGGACAAAAAAGAAGATGACAGAAGTTCCATGAAGGAACTTTTTCCAATTGTCGAGGGACCCATATCAGGATATAAAATCTTAGTTGATATTGCAGTATCATAGCAATGAAGTAGCAAGCATTGTCCACACCCCTTTATTATGCAAAATTACTTGTTCCATTCACTAACTTAAAGCATCAGTTGCATCAAGAGATATATCAAAAGTTAAGCCTAAGATGTGATGACATCTAAAAAGAGGGAAAAACAAAGTCATCCTTGCCAGAAAAATACATGAATTTATATATAATTTTTCATGACCTCGATGTCCAAAGCACTTTTTTAAAAAAATACATAATTGGCTGCTCTATAATTGAACTGTTGTAGGGAAACACAGCAGACAATATACACATAGGAAGATCCCACAAACAGCAATGAGATGTGACCTTTGTTGAGGGATAAAAAATTTCCAGGACACTTGGGAAAACTTAACCTTTTTAATAATTTTGCAGATTAGAATATATTCATTTGAGACGGCAGGCAAGGCCTTAGATTAAATTCTCATCTGAAAGACATTCTCCATGCTGCACTGAAGTGAGACTGGAACCAGCAACCATATTACAACATAGTACATGGAGGTATACTTGTGCTGTATGATTTGTAAAATGGATACCCAAGACTGGGCTAGATTAATTATTTTAATCATGCCACATAGCTCCATGGATAAATGTACTTTCACAACATTATTCTTACTTGGCAATGACAGTAACTTGGGTTCATCGAATCTCTCCGATCAACTTCTCCTAACCAGACTATGATTTTCTCTTGTTTGTTCCTCCTTTTTGATACTGTTACAGGTCCAGACCAGACCCTCAATCTGTTGTGGAATTCCTGACGAGAACCCAACTGTGAGGAAATGTTACTGTGCTACAGCAGTGAGAACACTGACCAGCAGACAGCTTTTATGGGAAACAAACTTTAATTGAAACTCAGAATTAAACACAGCAACAAAGAAATAACTTACATTTAACAGTTATAACATATTTCTTAGTTTCTAACCCTCTCTCTCTCTCTCTCTCTATATATAATATATATAATTTATATTTTCCAATTAAGCTTACTAACATATCTTGGACTATCACTCATGGATAAAGTTAATCAACCAAGGTTTTTCTTGCTTATATTGGTATAGGGCCTTTTAGAGAGAAATCTTTTTTAGAACCAAATTGAACTATGTCTGTCCAGCTTGGTGTTCCAGAAGCAACTAACAAACCTGGCCTCTCCCATTAACTATGCCACCTGCAATCCAAAAGCACACCACATTCTTGTGTCTTGTTACAAAAGGTTACTTTGCCCTTGCAAAATCAATGATTTTCTTTGTTATCACAACAAAAATACTAAATACAAACTTTAAAATATGAAAATTTGTCACGTTCATCATAGATGCCAGCAGGCAATTTTATATATGCCATCGATTGGCCTATGTACATTTCCTAAAAGCTGAACATTGCAATTCCTGAACAGTGCCAAAGTAACACGCCACTGAACAATTGGCCTTCTGCTTGTATTTTTCATGTTTGTAAGAGTGATCCATTCATAGCTAATGAAACGGTGTACACCAAAGTATGAAATGAATAAATCTCAGCAAAGACCAGTTTCAAGGGGAGTAACAAAGTATATGTACAAATTTTTCAAAAACTGATTTTAAAATTATTTAAATTTTAAAGAAATAATTACGGTGAGGTGCAAAAATGGTTAAATATAGCCTGAGACAATAAAATGAAAACAATTCTGGGTATGGACAAGCCAGAAATAACCAGGAAAAACGCAGAATTAAGTACAACAGAATTGAATACTGAAACAGAATTGCATTTAAAGCAGCACAATTTTTAGTGAGGTTTAAAGAACGTTTTTTTAATTTAATGTTGCTGGTTTTGTATGTGAATAAAGAGCTCCTTAGTTCAGTGCCAGCTGGCGATAGTACAGGAATATGCAGAGCTGCAACAGTTGCTGAAGCGTAATTTCTGTAATTGGCACGTTAGTTGTCATGGCAACATGGATGGTTATGTACATCGTAATTGTGTTTGCTGCAAGATAGTGACTAAACTAAGTGGACTGGTTGCTAAACTGAAAGCAGTTTATATTCCATTCTTAAACAGTTATCTGTTTACCAGAAGATTTTGGTCATGCATCTTGCATTTAGTTCCTTTTGCTTAGAATACTTCATGCAAGAGATAGTGGGAGAAATGTTACACCACTTTTGGTACAGGCTGAAAATGCAATGACTGACAATTTATAAAATTCTATGAAAGCCTCTCCCTGTGGAGTTTGCACATTCTACTCGTGTCTGCATGGGTTTTAGCCCCACAACCCAAAGATGTGTAGGTTAGGTGGATTGGCCACGCTAAATTGACCCTTAATTGGAAAAAAATAATTGGGTACTCTAAATTTAAAAAATTTTTTTTTAAAGAAATTCTATGAAAGCCAAATCATTATAATACATTTTTAATCTGTGAAAATATTGAATTCTCAGTGGTGGAGTGTGCAGTTGACCTATTTTGTGTGTCAGCAAGTAATGATTGATTCTCAAATACATCCCTTTAAGTTATAAAGAAATGAGCCTACAAGGAGCTCAGTACCAGAAGCTTTAGGAGCTGAAACTGACAGTGTGATAATGTAGGGGTTTACTCGGCACATTATGGATGAAAACAAAAGTCATAATGAAACTATAGCAGTCTTTGACAGTTCAGTGTTCAATGTTAAATTCTCCTGAAATTTAGTGGATGAAAAATCTCTTTCTGCTGGACGAAAACTGATAATAGTATTTAAATACTCAGATTTGTATTTTGTTTATCTTTTAGATGAACTAATATACTGGTACACAATTCACATGTCACCATCAGAGTGAAAAGAATTGAGGGGGTGATGTCAATCAAAGACCTTGGTTTTTAATGTAGGAGAAAAAACTGGGCTGTAAAGGACTTCCAAAGTTTAGATGCCCTTGGAAAAAGAACACAATAGACTGTGAAATGAGTCTAGTTTTAAACATAGTGCTGATGTGAGAAAGACGGTGAGTGCTATTCAGCGATTGTGTTTGCGCCGGGTGAATCCTGGGAGAGCTTCAAATTGGGCTCCGTGCTGGCACTGGGCTGATTGTGCATCACCGACTTGCTCCGCCCGCGCAATCTCGATCTCTCCCTCGCTGGGCAAGATCCAGACCATGGCTCATTTAAATGCCCAGACAGCGGATTCACCTGGCGCCCAGGAGTCAACATTCGCATCTGCGAGACACAAAAGTGGACCAGGTGTAACGCACCTCAGGGGTTTCACAGGGCATTAAATACTCCCAGGTGGTTGGGAACGGGGAAGGGTAGATTCCTGGCACTCCCACTGGCACCTTGGCACTGCCAACTGACACCTGGTAGTGCCGCGCTGGCACTTCCCCGGTGCCTGGGGCAATGTCAGGGATCGGGCCCGGGGAGTGGCTTGCTAATTGGACAGAGTGGGGGTTCCCAGGGGTCTCGGCAAGGTGTGGAGGGTGAGGCGGGGGTCCTGAAAGATGGTGGGAGGGGGTGGAAGGGTGGGGAAGAGAGAGATCGGTGCTGTCGCTCAGAATTGGGCCCCGATCTGCAAACAACCATTCCTGCTGGCGAGATCAGCTCACCAGCAGGAAATCTCTTAAGTGTGGCCTTATCGGGGAGAAAATGCTCGAGGCCCAAAAAACAGCAAAATGCAATTGAATGGAGGGGTGATTCTCGGCGCTGCAGGTACCAAGAAACACCCCACCAAACGTGACCAAATGTGGACTGAAACTTTTGCCTGCTGAATCACGCCCTATATTTTGGATAGTATTTTTGACCTTGGGAAACTAAAGCCAAAAGTTACTTGGTACATTAGTCATCATAATATTAAGATAAAGATTAAAAAGATTTCGATGAAGTTATAAGTGGTTCTGAGTTTTCTCTCTTTTAATTCTTAGGTTTTGATAAAATGGTTTATGAACCTCCATTTGGCCTGTTAAATTTGATCCGCCATTCAATAAGAATGATCTGTTTCTGTTTCAAGTTCCACGTTCTCATCTACCCTCGATAACCTTTTGATTCCCTTGCCTATTAAGAATTTTATCTATCTTTGCCTTAAGAATATTGAATGACCCTGCTTCCACTCTCTTCTAAGGCAGAGAGTTCCAAAGTCACATAACCCTCAGAGAAAATATTTTTCCTCATCTCTGTCCTGTACTTTTAAAATGGTGCCCTCTATTTCTGGCCTCACTCCAAAGAAGAAACATCCTTTCCACATCCGTCTTTTCAAACCATTCAGGATTTTATATACTTCATCAAGCCACACTTCACTCTTCTAAACTCCAGTATAAACAAGTCCAGCCGGTCCAACTCTATTCTCGTAAAACAATCTGCTTATTCCAGGTAAAGCTCCTCTGAACTGCCTCCAACGCATTTACACCCTTCCTGAAATAAGGAGACGAAAATTGCACACAGTTCTGGAGATGTGGTCTCACCAATACCCTGTATAACTGAAGAATACATTGTTTTGTGTTCCTCTCGTAATATATAGAACATACAGTGCAGAAGGAGGCAATTTTGCCCATTGAGTCTGCACCGACCCACTTAAGCCCTCACTTCCACCCTATCCCCGTATCCCAATAACGTCCCTAACCTTTTTGGTCACTAAGGGCAATTTACCATGACCAATCAACCTAACCTGCATGACTTTGGACTGTGGGAGGAAACAGGAGCACCCGGAGGAAACCCACGGAGACACGGGGAGAACGTGCAAACTGTGTACAGACAGTGACCCAGCCTGAGACCCTGGTGCTGTGAAGCCACAGTGTTAACCACTATGCTACCGTGCTGCCCATTATGAAAGGATAGCATTCCATTCACTTGTTTATATGTTCTTTGCATATTGCAAAATCTCAGCTTCAAGAATATTGTTGTTTGCTGAAAAATACTTGCATAGAGTATTATTGCTACTCAGAAACATCTTAAAGTATTTAATATGCAACTGATTATTTCTATGTAGGCAAATAAGGACAATCATAGATTTATTGAGAAATAACAATGTGATGACACATTGATTATTGATTCACTCACTCACTGCCGCCTTTTTTTTCTAACAGTAACAATTAAGCTTTCAATGCCTACCTGGACAGGTAAACAAGACCTTCGTAGGGTGGCGTTCCAACAGTCCATCATTTCAGTGATACTTTGAATGTCATCTTAAGTCAGGGTTATGCATACATACAACAGATTCTGAGTCTCATATAGTCCATCTAACTGGCAATATAGCTGATAAAGCTCAGGCATCCATTTTTGCCTTGTGCTAATGTATTTTAGTGGTTGATTTGTTCTGTGTGAATTTTGTAGAAATTTTCCATGGGCTAATTAAAGAGTGGCGAGGATGCAAGTTTAGGACATGCCTCTGAATTTTCTGGTGCTTTTCTGATATTGTAAAAGCAGAGACTTGGAACAAATATGTGACCAGTCTATCCATCCCGCTGAAGAGAGTTAAGTATGTTGCCTTGAGAACCTGAAATAATTATTACAATGCAATCTTTAGCATGTAGCATGCGTGAAGATTGGGTAGTGCTGGTTAATAAAAAATATATTGGTTAACTAAGAGTTCCATTTACCAATGGAATACAGTGCAATTCTTGTAGCATGAACGAATATGCAAGTGTTCAGGAAGAAAAGAACAGTATTCTTTTCATTTTTAATCTTCAGTACATAAAACATAAATCAAAATATAAAATGATGCATTTTACATGTACGAGATCCGGATAACTTTGTAATTGTTTCTGATGATTTGTATTGGGGGAACATTCCGGTTAGTAGAGAATTCTGGTTGATAGTGTGCTGGATAACACAACGTTTATTTTACTCGGTTTCACCAAGCAAGCTTGATTGAGACATTTTCATATACAAAATAGTGGGGCAGAGTAAAGATTCGTTGAATTTGATATGATTATGGAGTTAGGATTTCCAATTTGGATCTGCAATAGCCATTTGTTTGAATTGTGAGGTGCACATTTTATTCCAAATTGTTGACAAAGTAATTGAAAATTATGGGATACATTCTCTGGAAAGGTTTACACACCTGAAGCTGCACTTTTCAATGTACAGATTGCCTGACGTTTCTTTCTGTAAGCTTTGTTTTGTTCATGTCGTAACCCCCAAGGAGGACCACGGAGAAACTATTGTCGACCATCCCGTGGGGCTCATGGAGTATAAGCTTCCCATGTAGGAGGAGCTCATTAAAGACTACACAAAAGGTAGCATAGTGGTTAGCACAATTGCTTCACAGCTCCAGGGTCCCAGTTTCGATTCCCGGCTTGGGTCACTGTCTGTGCGAAGTCTGCACGTTCTCCCCGTGTGTGCGTGGGTTTCCTCCGGGTGCTCCGGTTTCCTCCCACAGTCCAAAGATGTGCAGGTTAGGTGGATTGGCCATGCTAAATTGTCCTTAGTGTCCATAATTGCACTTAGTGTTGAGTGGGGTTACTGGGTTATGGGGATAGGGTGGAGGTGTGGGCTTGGGTATGATGCTCTATCCAAGAGCCGGTCCAGACTGGATGGGCTGAATGGCCTCCTTCTGCACTGTAAATTCTATGATTCTATGAAAAGCCGGCCCAAACAGGACCCGCAGTAGTTATTTGTCCCAACAAGGATTGGATTGGGAGAGAGTTACTGACGTGGGCAGAGTATTAATCCTTGTTCCACTACTGCTGGCTTCTTCCAGTTACTAAAGTTCAAAGTAAGGGTGTGGAGTAGCACCAACACCAAGCAGACCTGTTGCTCCAGTAAGCAATTTAATGCATGAATGGGATAGCAGCATTCTGTTGTGGTTGATGCCCCAAATTGTTCAGAGTCCTGGTAATGCTGCAGAAATCCTTTAAAAATGAGCAAACAAACATGATTAACATTCGATCACTTGAGGCTCAAGTGATAAGTGAGCTGTGTACTATGCTGACATTTACAAAGCCTTGTTACAGCGTACAGGAAACTAATTGAAGCATATCGTTTGCCGTACTAATGCATTGTAATGTTTTATTATTGTATTAAGCTATTGACAACAGACCTGTGGAATGGAGGAATAAGTCTAATTTTTTTAAAATTCATGAATGGGATGTGGGCGTTGCTAATGCAAAATTTTCCTGACTCTAGAACTTCAGCTTTCGCTTTGATGCAGCTTTCTGGGATTTAAATCTGAGCTAATTGGAAAAAAATCTGTTTCTTAAAACGTCTCGTGTAAGTGAGAAATTGTATTTTTTTTTACTTGATTGGCATAGCTCATAAATGATGTCATGCTTCATTTCCAATGAGCCTATCTGCATGAACAAGCAAAAGCACAGACAAGTAGGACGGATTAATGGGTCATAACGAACTAGGAAGAGGGAAGAATTTCACTGTCACTGTTGTCTTTCCGTGAAAAACTTTATCTTCCTGCCTGTGACAAGAGAGACTGATTTCAACAATTAAAAAATACGTTCTTGGAAACTAACCATGTCAATAATGAGCTTTTCATTTGTATTCTTGTGTCAGGATTGGCATCCAGGGGTGAAATGGATGCCAAATGCTGTTGTCCTGAATGGTTTGCCTGAAGGAAGTCACCGCCAGTCATTTGAGTAGGTTTTTCCTGTCAGGGAGAATTACCATGGCAAGATTGCAGCAAGGTTTATTTGAGTGTGCAACTGAAATGAATGGGAAATAATGCAAATATGGTACTGTTCCTTGCGCAAACATTTCCTGTAATAGGATTCATTTTAAATTGTCTTTATCATTCCTCAACCCTGGAATATTTCAATGATTTAAATTACTGTTATGTGAAAATTTTCTGCAAATATATGGCATTTTAAAGCACAAGATAATTTTGAACAGATGTTTGTTGCACTTCATACCAGCCTCCCCAAACAGGCGCCGGAATGTGGCGACTAGGAGCTTTTCACAGTAACTTAATTGAAGCCTACTTGTGACAATAAGCAATTATTAGTATTATTATTATTATTAAATCCTATTTTTGCGGCAGCATGGTAGCACAAGTGGATTGGGCAGCATGGTAGCACAAGTGGATAGCACTGTGGCTTCACAATCCCAGGGTCGATTCCCCGCTGGGTCATTGTCTGTGCGGAGTCTGCACGTTCTCCCCGTGTCTGCGTGGGTTTCCTCCGGGTGCTCCGGTTTCCTCCCACAGTACAAAGACGTGCAGGATAGATGGATTGGCCATGATAAATTGCCCTTCGTGAACAAAAAGGTTAGGAGGGGTTATTGGGTTACGGGGATAGGGTGGAAATGAGAGCTTAAGTGGGTCGGTGCAGACTCGATGGGCCGAATGGCCTCCTTCTGCACTGTATGTTCTATGTTATGTAAAAATAAGTTTATTTAAATCAAAATGTTCACAATATAATCATTATATGTCAATTAATACACAATTCAATATTGCCATTACTTTGTCTTTCAGGTTAATAGTCTTAAGGTATAGCTTTAAATGGTCTTTGTATCTTACATGTTTAATTTTTGTAACCTACTTTGATTGAATTTTTCAAGGAGGTTAGCGTTTATAACCATGGTTCTTCTTTTATCTCACTTTCTCTTCACCCTGAATAAAATTGCACACTTAAATGATAAGCTGTTCATTACATTTTAACCTTAAAAGTACCAGTTTTTAATTTTGCACAGTTAAAAATTTATGACTCGAAAAATGTTTACAAGCATCGTCCAATATGTTTCTATTAAATTTGTATTTTTGGCTAATGCAAATTAACTTTCCGTAGTGGCTGTAAGAGTTCAACATGGAATCATTTTGGGTGATGCTTGTGAACAGATGCCCCTACACTGGGCTATACATTATTTGCTGTCAAAAGCCAATCCTGCGTAAATTATAAGAAATGGCTGGTGTGGGAAACCAACAAAATAGAAATATTCACTTGGGTCATGTGTACACGAAGCATCAGCTTTTAACACTGATGGTCAGCAATTTGTAAACCTGATCTGAGTATTCATATTGCAATCAAGTCTCTTTCACCACATCTTTGACACCCCTGCAGCTGGAGCCTAAGGGTGAATGCTCCCTTGCAGCACTAATGTTTCAGATTGTTACTTTTTTGCTTACTATAGACAGGAACTTTTATGAGTGGCACTTTGCAGCTTCAAAACATAGATTGCGATTCTAGCTATTACTGTTGAGAGCAGTGCAAACAAGAGCAGAAATTGCAAAGTAGTTAAACAGGTATCTTGTGTTTGCCTTCACAATGGAAGACACACAAAGCAGACCAGAAATTTTGAAGAACCCAAGACTCCAATGAAAGTGACAAACATAATGAATATTAGTAATGAAAATGTTTTGGAGAAATTAATGGAACTAAATGCTGATAGATCCCTGAATCTGAATGCCTACACCCTTGGTTTTCAGAGGTGGCTGCAGAGAGAATAAATGTATTGGTTTTGATCTTCCAGAATTCCTTTATTCTGGAATAGTCCCCATGGATTGGAAGACAATAACGGTAATATTCAAGAAAAGAGTGTGACGGAGAGTGGGGAATTGCATGCCTGTTACTAGTATATTATAATCTTTATTAGTGTCACAAGTAGGCTTACATTAATACTGCACTGAAGTCACTGTGAAAGCCACTAGTCGCCACGCTACGCCGCCCGTTTGGGTGCGTTGAGGGAGAATTCAGAATGTCCAATTTACCTAACAAGTACGTCTTTCGGGCCTTGTGGAAGGAAACCGGAGCACCCAGAGGAACCCCATGCAGACACGGGGAGAACGTGCAGACTCCACGCAGACAGTGACCCAAGCCAGGTATCGAATCCGGGTCCCTTGCGCTGTGAAGTGCTAACCACTGTGCTACCGTGCAGCTGGTGGTGGAAAAAAATGCTGGAATAAAAGGATGTGATATCAGAGCATTCCGAAAATCACAACCTGATATGGCAGAGTCAGCATGGCTTTCTGAAAGAATGCAACAAGCAGGGTAGAAAGGGGTGAACCAACGGATTGGTATATTTTCAGAAACTTAAATGTATATAGTGCCTCTAAAAATGAAATGTTTTAAGACAATTCATAGGAGTATTATAAAACAGATTATGACACAGACACGCAAGGAGATAGTCGGTCAAAAGACCAAAAGCATGGTGAAAGAGAGATTTTAATGAGTGTCTTAAAGGAGGAAAGTGGGGTAGAGAAGCAGAGTGGTGAAGGGATGGTATTCTAGAACCTAGGGTCTCGATAACTGAAGATGTGTCGATTAAAACTGGGGATGCACAGGAGGCCAGAATTAATATCTTAAAGGGTTGGAAAGCTGGAGGAGATTACGGATACTTGGAAGATTGAGGCCATAGAGGGATTTAAAAAACAGGAGTGAGCATTTTAATATCAAGACGATGCTTGATTGAGTGGTATGGTGGCGCTGTGGCTAGCACTGCTGCCTCATGGCGTCAAGGACCGGATTCGATCCGAGCCCCAGGTCACTGTCCGTGTACATTCTCCTCGTGTCTGCGTGGGTCTCACCCCAAAATCCAAAGATGTGCAGGGTTGATGGATTGGCCATGCTAAATTGCCCCTTAACTGAAAGACTTTTTTTTCGAAGACATTGCTTGATAGGCCAGCGAGAACCAGATGATAGGGGAATGTGTGGCAGAGCTGACCGCAGGAGTGTACCTAGAGTGCCTCTACACCAACAGAAGTCAGTTCTAGAGGTAATGAAGGCATAAATGAGAATTTTAACAGATTCAAAGTTAGAAGATTTTATAAACGTACATATATTTAGTCTATGGTATATCTTATCTTTAAAAAAAATCAAAATACATCCAGAAGTTAATGATACTATGTGACTGTATTACCCAGGGGTGGGCAAACTACGGCCCGCGGGCCGCATGCGGCCCGCCAAAGGTCTTTATGCGGCCCACCAAGATCAAGTCATAAAAAAAATAAAAAATAAAATTTTTTTTAAAATTTTTTTAAATTATTTTTATTTTTATTTATAAGGTTAATGGGGGGGGGCTGTTGGGCTACTGGTATAGGGTGGATACATTGACTTGAGTAGGGTGATCATTGCTTGGCACAACATCGAGGGCCGAAGGGCCTGTTCTGTGCTGTACTGTTCTATGTTCTATATGAGGCGCCCAGAATCATAACCGGGTGAAGCGCCATTTTTGAAAAGTAGAGAAAAAGAGGGCTAAAGGCAGAATGCCGCCGGGGGAAGTGCTGAGGTATATGCCGCACGCTAATTGGTTACAACCGGGACTATTAATTAATATACTATGCGGCCCTTTAAAATTGTGAATTTCTGAATGTGGCCCTTGCACGGAAAAGTTTGCCCACCCCTGGTATTACCTATTAAGGAATGCAGGAGAATGAAAATGGAGTCCCTGAAGAGGGAGGGGGTGGTATTTTGATCCCCAGATACAAGCACTGTTGTATGAGGATTTGTTTTGAGTAGAATGGTCCTAAACTCACTGGAGTTTGGAAGATTGAGAGGTGATATCATTGAATGTATAAGATTTTGAGAAAGCTTTCCAGACTGGAGGCTGAGAGGCTGTTTCTCCAGGCTTGAAAGTTTAGACCTAAGGCTCTTGGTCTCAGGATTGTGTGTCAGCCAAGGGCAGAGATGAGAAATTCCTTCATGGTTTATGAGCATTCTACTTGAGAGACAGTGGATGCACAGTTCAAGACTGTGAATAATAAATGTTTGAGTACTGAAGGAATCAAGGTATATGTGGGCAAGGCAGGTCAGTGGATTTGATGTAGCAGATGTGATCTTATTGGCATAGAAAGCTTGATGAGTCCCAAGATTCACTCCTCTTATTTTGTTATGTTCTTATGGATTCTCGTACCCATGAATGAGGAGAATGAATTAGGGGAGAAAACATGGCACGGACAAAAATAGGTGAGGGTAATGGGAGAAGGGAGTGACTGTCAGATAGGAGGTTAGATGTCCGTGAAGGGGAAAGATGAAAAGCTAGGAGCAATGGAAGTAATTGATGGGAATGTAGAGTGAGTTAAATGCTTGGTAATTGAAAGGCAGGGAAGTACTAAATAGTAAAAGAATAGAAACAGGAGTAATACATTGGAAAAGGAAGGAAGCAGTGAACAGCACTTTGGAAAGATAAAGAGGGAAGAAGCTGTGAATAGAACATGGGCAGAACGGAAGAAAATTGAGCCCAGGGGAAAGTACCATTTTGATCAGAAGACTGGACGTTATGTACCAACCAGTTTAAATAGGTTAGAATGTGGATGCGCCAGTTAAAATTGACCTGATCAAAAATTAAAATCTTACTTTCAAATATCTGTCCTCTGGAGGACATGGAGCTAGCATGTTGCGCCCATTTACTTCTAGGTGCTGTCTAGCTTCTACACATGCATGCAAAAAAAGGGAGGCACCTATTTCCAAGCCTATGCCAATATTCTTGTCACTAGTTTGGGGAGACATGGGATTCTATTCTATTATGCAGATGATACCATCTAATCTCCTCTGTTCATGTACAGTGAGATGCTACAGCCTACAACTTTCACCTGGAATGGTTTAAATCAAGGAACTGAGTGGAGGGGATTAAGCAATCATTCCTTTACTCTATTGTGTTGTACAATAAAGTGGACTATTTCGTTCTCTCCACAGTGCTGCAATTTATACAGAGATTATATGAATGCAACTACTGTAGCTATTCTGTAACTATTCTGTTTTTAAAAAAGTGTTTTCCTTATTTTGCTGTCAGTAAATAAGTATTCTGTAGATTTTTCATGCAACAAAAATGCGGGTTAAAGTTTTTTAAGATGTTGTCATGCAATGGTCTTCAAAATGTCATCAGCAGTTGTACTTTTTTGATTGAATTATATTACTTTCTGGCAATGTTTTTTTTTCTTCTGATGGTCTTTAATACAACTTAAGGAAGATGTATCTGCATGACATTCTTTTTGGAAACTTAAACTGGAGAGTTTATTTTCAAGTGTCATATCTTGATTCCATTTGTGATTGCTGTGCAAAAGTGTTAACCTACTTGTTTCTTTGTAGGTTAACAGATAAAAGACAACAGTCAGCATGAGTGGTGATGCCAACCAAGGGGTGATAACCTCCCCTCCTCCACCCAGTGGGATTCATAAAGGAGGCTATTTTGACCGCATCAATGAAAATGACCCTGAATATATTCGTGAACGGAACATGTCACCAGATTTGCGACAGGATTTCAACCTGATGGAACAGAGAAAGCGCGTTTCTCAAATACTACAAAGTCCTGTGAGTACTATTCAAATAACTGGTACTGCCTCTCTGGAAATTAATTTTGGAGTTTCCTTGTAAAAGTAATTTCCCAAAGGAAAATTGATTTATAATGCTGTAGTATGTTTTTGGAAAAGGTTAAGATTGTAGTCCTTTAGCTTTGAATTTACAGCACAAAAAACAGGCCTCCTTATTCCTTCTTGCCCTATTGGTGTATTCTTCCATTCCTTTCTCCCTCATATACTTACTTAATATTGATATTATCATTCAAGGGGTAGCTATTTACCCCAACTACTTCAGTGTAAGAGCAGATTCCATTTTCTACCCATTTGAGTGGGGCTTTTTCTCCAGATTGATGACTATATATTTATGCCACCGAGTTTCAGAATTCCCCACAAGTGAAATGATTTTCATTTAGCTTAACGAGCCCCTTTGTTATCTTTGATCAGCTGATCTTTCAATATTCTTTTTTCTCGAAGAGAGCCCCAGCCAGTTCAATCTTTCTTGAAGGTTATAACCTCCCAGTTCTGGAATCATTTTTGTACGTCGTTCCTGCACCTTCTCCAATACCTCTACATTGTTCTGTAATATGGAGACCAGAAGCGAGCACAGTACTCTGGTGTGGTCCAACCAACTTTATAGAAATGTAACAATTTCCTTTTCTTTTGAATTTTATTCCTCCAAAAATAAAACCTTGGGAGAAAGTTAATACCTTTCCCGAGTATGGAGGCAGGTGGGCATTCCTACTTATGTCCCAATTAATTCTGCAGAAAGTGGCCTTCTCACTGCACCAACAGTTGAGGCCCTTGAATGGGCAATGAATGCCCACTTGTGGCTTCAACCTCCACCCTCCTGTCTGGTATTCAACTACTGTTGGGCGGGAAGTGCAAAAAGCGAACCTTATCGGGGCTGCTTGTGGGCTCCCAGGTAGCAGGAGTGTCCCTTGTTCAAAGACATTGTGCGTGATTGAGGAACCTGACTTTAGGAAAGGGGGGGGCTAGTATCAATCACATCGCTGCCCTTGCTGATGGCCCCATCTCTCTCACTGGACAGCATCGACTAGAGGGTTTCTGCCCACCGGGCCCTTGATCCAGACAAGGTCCATCGCTGCCCATGTGCCTAAAAGAGGCTCTCTCCGGCTCTAGTTGGTGGCTGAAACTCGTTGCCTGGATTAAATATTGCTTCTGGTATTTTCTTCCAATTTGTTTATGTATTTTTTGTTTCCCCACCCTATTCACACACTTATTTTCCAAGAGTAGATAGTCCCTTTATTTCTCCTGCCAAAATGCCCCACCTCACAGTTGGCTACATTGAAAGCCATTTCCTTTTCCTCACCCACTCTGAAAGTTTGTTAACATTGATCTCTCATTGCCTTCCTCAACAGTAAGTATACCCACTTATTTTGTGTCGTCTGAAAACATTGATATGGTACATCCAATCCCTCAGTCCAAATAATTAGGAAAATGCTGAACAATGTTTCCAATATTGACCCCTGTAGAATATCACTTCCCAACTCCTACCATTATGAACAGCTTTTTTAAAAAATGTTTTTATTAAAGTTTTAACATTTTATCCAAAATTACAGAAAATTCAAACAATAATCCTTGACTAGACACAAATAACCAGAACCCCTAAAAGGACCCTTCAACCCAAGGAACAAGGACCCGCTCACCATCGCGAGGTGCATAAATTGCATCAAGTCCCCGAACCATGCCGAAGCACTTGGCGGCGTTGCTAGCCTCCAGCCCAGCAGGATCCACCTCCGTGCCACCAATGAGGCAAAGGCAAGGATATCTGCCCCCGCAACTCTGGCACATCTGAAACTACAAAAATAGCCACCAAAGGACAGGGCTCCAGCTCAATACTTAAGATCGTCAACATGGTGTTGAATAACAACCGCCAAAAATCCACCAATTTAGAACAGGATTATTTTAAGTGAAGACTCCCTGTGTCTGAGAATAGAAGAAAGGGGAAAACAAGGAATAAGCATGAAGGAACAGGAAGGACCCTTAAACTTTTTGTCTTTCTTTCTTTACAGCTGTAAGGAGTAGGCAGAGTGGCTGTTGTAATGGTGAAATTAGGGGCCCAATGCTGATTTTCTAAGGCAGATTAATCAATTTATGTTAGGAAAGTGGCTACAAAGAAGTCATTACATTTACAAAACAACTCAACTTTGTAACTAATACAATCTTATTCTGGTAATATTTTACAATGTAGCATAAATAACATCTGTCCCATTTATTTTTTTAAAATTTAATTTAGAGTACCCAATTCATTTTTTACATTTCAGGGGCAATTTAGCGTGTTCAATCCACCTACCTTGCACATCTTTGGGTTGTGGGGGCGAAACCCACGCAAACATGGGAGACTGTGCAAACTCCACACGGACAGTGACCCAGAGCCGGGATCGAACCAGGGACCTCGGCACCATGAGACTGCAGTGCTACCACTGCACCACCGTGTTGCCCTGTCTGTCCCATTTACACTATCCCCAGGATTAGTTGACAATCAGATATAATAAGAATCTTTATTGGTGTCACAAGTAGGCTTACATTAACACTGCAATGAAGTTACTGTGAAAATCCCCTAGCCGCCACATTCCGGAGCCAGTTCGGGTACACCGAGGGAAAATTTAGAATGTCTTATTCACCTTACAAGCACGTCTTTAGGGATTTGTGGAAGAAAACTGGAGCGCCCGGAGGAAACCCACGCAAATGTGGGGAGAATGTGCAGACTCTCCACAGACAATGACATATACCTTCCGTTCAGGAAAAATGTTGGTTGGATTGTTGATCTGAATTTTTCAGAGAAGAATCATACATCGTCCCAAAATTCAGTTCAGTCTCAACTTCAGAACTGGATTTTTTTACTCTTGAAAGATGTCACACAAGTTTTCTTGTACACTGAATTTACAGCTTATCCACAGGTGTACTAAAATGTACAAATAGTATATATTTTTTTATTATTGTTTGAGGTGTGAGAGAAACTGGCAAATTAAGTAGAAACATAAATGGGAAATGCCAACAGGAGAAAATGTATGACAGCAGTATCCCAAGAGAAATCGGTTCCAGAAGCACACGAGTTATAGAATTGGGTTCCTCTTAAGGCTCTTTATGGTAAAAGTCCTTTCTGCTCTTTCTCAAGCATTTCAGTGGATTTTTTTGCCAATTTACAATAGATTATCGGGAATCTTCACACTCCCGCCCACCCCAGAAAAATTTTAGTCACATCTTTGGTTCGATTTTAAACAGGATGGTGCAGGGTGGGGTGACTGTGAACCTGGGTGAAGTCGAGATTTGTAATACCTTCTTTAAACAATATCCCAGGAATAAATAGAGATTTCATTCCCAGATTTTGCAAGAGTAATAAAACAAGCCAATCCTGTGCTTTGCATCACTCTTGGTTTTTAGTTTCTTACATTTATTTTGATAAGGCCCAAGATTCACAAGCCTTTGGTACATAAACACAAATGTCATCAGAATGGTGTCTACTTTAAGGCATGATGAAAATTTAGACTGGTATTTATATGCTGATTTAAATTCAAAGGAAAATTTTAAGAAGTATACCATTTTTAATTTGGTGCTACTAAACCAGGCTTGTCCAACTTTTTCCGCTCGTACATATTTTTCTCATTCAAGGGGCCGATGAGCAAATTTCAGAAAGATCCGTTTGGCACAACAATAAACTGAATTCCCAATAAAGTTCACATTTAAAGGAAAAAAAACAATTGCTGAACAAATGTAAAGCAATGTCACAGCAATAAATTGTTGAGTTAGAAAAGAGAGCAAGCAATGAAAAGTACTAGAATATTGGGAGATCAGTGTATAGGCGGGAGTATGTGGATGCATGCATGTGTATGGGTTGGTATGTGACAGTGAATAAGAAATCTGAGCCTGGGCGTAAGGCAGACTCGCACTCAACCCACACCCATTCACTCAATCCCATACTGCCTACTCAGTCACACGTACGCTCACACACACAGTCACTCACTCACTGCTCCACACACGCAACCCCATTCAATCACTCACTGCTCCACACACACTCACTCAGTCACTCACTCACTGTTCCACATACATACTCAAGTCGCTCTCTCCTTCACGGTCCTGCCAAAATGAGATAAATTCAACCTCCCTGGGCCCAATGCGTCTCAGCACTGGCTGCTCAAACTGAACAACGACAAGAAACCCCAGCTACAACACCGAGCATGGATACTGGCTGCAACTGGACTCACTGAAGTGATGTCAGAAAGATGAGTGGCTGCTGCAAACATGCTGTGTTTCTGCTCCTTGTGCTTTGTATCCAATCAAATGTATTCAATGTTGGAATTTCTCTCGGAATCTTTACATTCTTGCAACCGCGTGGCTGTACTGTGTCACTGTTTCCACATCTTTATGCATTTCCCTCCCACCCTCCATCCATCCCTTCCCAAGTCTGGGCTATTTGATGTTCGTGTTATTTGCATTTTATTGTGAGCTGGTGATAACTCTCTCACACTCTCTCTGCCTCCTTCCTACTAGTTTGTTGCTGAGGCTTTATAGGTTACATGAAGTTAACATCAGCCGCCAGTCAAAATGCGATTTTTCCTCCCATGATGACGAGAGTGGAGAGAGGAAACATTCTTGTGCTGGGTTTCTTCATCTTTCTAGGATTGCTGGGAAAGTGCATCACATGCAAAGATGTTTGATCAGTTTGTCTGTTAGCTGTTGGAGCTGTGATTTTTTTTTTTTTAAAAGAGGTACATCAAAAATAGAGAATGAAACTGAAAAGAAAGGACATGTCTGGCAAGAGAGTTGCAGTTGACAGGATAGGGTCAGCACACCCCAAATCCTGACTTATTTACAATCGGTATTTTCCTGGAACTCTTGGTTAAAAAGGGAGAAAGCACCCGGCCCACAGACGCATGTATTTTTAAAATAGCAAAGAGTGTGTACTCTCTTCTCTTGTATTGGGGGGGGGGGGGGGGGAGCAGCTTATGTAACCTACAAGGCCCTCCCAACAAACCAAAGTAAGAGCCATCAGCAGTTAACTATGAAATAAAAATAAATGAAATGAAAATCGCTTATTGTCACAAGTTGGCTTCAAATGAAGTTACTGTGAAAAGCCCCTAGTCGCCACATTCCGGCGCCTTTTCGGGGAGGCTGGTACAGGAATTGAACCCGCGCTGCTGGCCTTGTTTTGCTTTATAAGCCAGCTGTTTAGCCCACTGTGCTAAATCAGCCCCAAGAACATGAGCAACAAACAGCCCGGATTTGGAAAGGTGAGCAAGGCATTAAGATGTGTACGTGGGAGAGAGAGTGCCTGATTATTTGGTGCATCTGTGTGTTAAAATGGGGTTACATCAGTTAATGAGGAAAAAGGAGCCAAATCCAAAAAACAAAATATAACCCCTGCAACTCAATAAGTAGCGCTTAACTAAATTAAGTTAGGTCGTTTTTTTCTCTTTAAAAAAAAACGTTTTCGGGGAGGGGGGGGGGGGGGGGGGGGGAAGTTGGGTGACAGTGTGGTGAATCTTGTCTCCTACGTTGCACCCTTGTTCAAAAACAGGTGTTGGGATAAACCCAGTAACTACATCCCAGTTAATTTAAGTTTAGTGGTGGGAAAGATTTTAGAAATCGCTTGCATTCCATTCTGTTGTACCACTATTAGTATTATTACGATCCCAGACCCGACCCCAAATGTAGGATATTGGACAGAAACGTCAATATTTTTAATTTTGCAAGACTCGCTCCAGGAATGATTTCACGCTAAGTAGGCATATGTATATTAAAACAAACCTTATTACGACCACAGTAGAAAGTGGAAGGCTTGTCAGGAATATGTTAGAATAGTCAAGATTAGAAAGTAACAGACATAGATTTGGGTTTCTGTAACAGATCAGGCAGGCAGGCAGTCGGAGGTGGAATTAGGCAATCTGAGTGATCGTGTAGATATATGTTCGACAGCTCATCTCCGCATTCAGGTGTAACACCAAGATTGCAAACAGTCTGCTTCAGTCTCACTATTGCCCAGGGGAGGCTGAGGTAAGGAGCAGAGTTTCTGGTGGAGACCAAAGGCAAAGGCTTCGGTCTTTCCGATGTTTAGTATTTTTTTTTAATATAATTTTTATTGGAATTTTTTACAGAAAATATAAAACATAACGACAAACAATGAAATGCAACAAAATAACCCATAATGACTGTAACACCCCCAGACCGTATCGACGCATGTATCACATCCCCCACTCCCCCAACCCCAATGAACAACAAAAGAACTTTAAAATAAATTTAAATTAAATAAACAAACATAGTCATCGTCCCCCCCCCCCCCCCCCACCTTTTCCCTCCCCCTCCCCCCTGGGTTGCTGCTGCTACTGTCCCGTACCCTATCGTTGAGCCAGAAAGTCGAGAAAAGGTTGCCACCGCCTAAAGAACCCTTGTACCGATCCCCTCAGGGCGAATTTGACCTTCTCTAGCTTAATGAAACCCGCCATGTCATTGATCCAGGTCTCCACGCTTGGGGGCCTCACATCCTTCCATTGTAGCAAGATCCTTCACCGGGCTACTAGGGACACAAAGGCCAGCACACCGGCCTCTTTCGCCTCCTGCACTCCCGGCTCCACCCCAACCCCAAAAATCGCGAGTCCCCATTTCTGATGTTTAGTAGAGGAAGCTTCTACATTCTGTACTGATGTCTGACAATTTATAGACATTGGAGTTGTCAAGAGAGGTGGTGCTGAGGTAGAACTGGCTGTTGTCAGCATACACGTGGAACCTGGTACTGTTTCCAGATGATGTTGCCAAAGGATAGCATGTAGATAAGAAATAAGGCCCAAGGATAGATCCTTCACAAACACCAGAGGTAATAGCGCAGGGGGAGGAGGATATGTCATTTCAGATGATTATCTGGCTACAGTTAGATAGATTAATTGTAGATAAAAACAAATTACTGTGGATGCTGGCCAACCTCAGCAGATCTGACAGCATCTATGCGGAGAGAATGGAGCTAATGTTTCGAGTCTGGATGACTCGTTGTCAGAGTGGAACCAGTTTAGACCAGTCTGACCCAGCTGAACAATGGTGAAGAGCAGTTGGAGGGGATGTGGTCAGCTGTGTCAGACAGAGGCTGTTGGCTGGTGAAGAAGGGCATTGGGGGATAATTTATTGTTGTCGCAGTCACATAGGATGTCATTTGTGACCTTGAGAGCTCTTTCAGTACTGAGAGGGCATGGAGCTCCACAAAAGATGAGTATGGATTTGAGGTGACATCAAGTTTGAGGACTTTGGAAGGAACTGAAGATTGGAGATGGTGCAGTAGTTTGCAAAGGCAAAAGGCCTAGAGTTAATTTTTTACAATTAATTTACAGGATGTGGTGACTGATTAGGCCAGCATTTATTGCAAGAATATATAAGCAGAATGCATTTTAAAAGGTGTGAAACTTGTAAGTGTTGATGTTCAAAGAGACTTGATGTGCTTGCACAAGGGATGCAGAAAGTTTCCCCCGAGATGCAGCAAGCAATTAGGAAGGTGAATGGCATGTTGGCCTTCATTGCAAGAGGATTGGAGTACAAGAATAAAGAAGTGTTGCTGCAGTTGTACATGGTTTTTGTGAGACCACATCTGGAATACTGTATGCAGTTTTAGTCTCCATATTAAAGAAAGAATATATGTCATTGGAGGTGGTATAGCAAAGGTTCACTAACTTGATCTCTGGAATGAGTTTTTTTAAATTTACATTAGGATAAGAACACTGGGCTTGCGTTTTCTGGAGTTTAGAAGAATGATAAGCAACCTTATTAAAAGCTACAAGACTCCAAAGGGGCTTGATAGGGTTGATACTGAGAAATTGTTCTGCCACCTGGGGAGCCTAAAATGCGCAGGCTCAGTGTCAAGATAAGGGGCCAATCATTTGGGACTGAGCTGAAATGAAATTTCTTCACGCAAAGAATTGTGAATCCCAAAAGCTTGTGAATGCTCTATTATTGAATATGGGCAGCAGGCAGGAAGCCCAAGATCAGTCATGCTCCTTCTGAATGGTCGGGCAGACTCATTGAGTCATATCTACTCCTAATCCTATTTTTTGTGCATAGTCGGGAAAGGGAACTTAATTTAAAAGGAAGGGGCTGTTTAGCACAGGGCTAAATCGCTGGCTTTGAAAGCAGAGCAAGGCAGGCCAGCAGCACGGTTCGATTCCCGTATCAGCCTCCCTGAACAGGCGCCGGAATGTGGCGACTTGGGGTTTTTCACAGTAACTTCATTTGAAGCCGACTTGTGACAATAAGCGATTTTCATTTCATTTTCATTTCATTTCTTCATCCCTCAGCCAGGTTTTGTCAAGACCATGTCATTGATGTAGTCATCTACAATAAACTCAATGGCAAAGACCTTACTTACGAGTAAACAAGCATTCTGGAGTGATATGCAATGAGGGATGATGATAATTGATCGGCTGGCAGAGTTCACGGTCAACAGTTGGGAAAGAAGTAGAATCTGTATTCTATTATAGTCGGAAGAGGTCTCCGACTGGGCCATAGAGAGTATCAATAATGAATTTGATTATGCAATTATTTGAGTAATGACTGTGATCCTTCCTATACAAATACTTTATTTAAATTTATTGAGATCAGTGAAGTCATATAGTCAGCGTAAGATAGCTGAATCATACCAAGGAAATTTATTTTCTTTGCAATGTAGCATTGTTTTAAGGGGATTTGTGAGTTCACACATTAGTTCACAATAGGTGTGTTCGCAAATAGGAAATTCTAGAAATGTATCAAGTAAAAGTACAAATGTCAATTTTAATTTGCATGGTAGGAAATAATTAATTTCAAAGATTATCAATTTTTAAAAATATTTCCCTGGAAGGGACATGGTGGTAAAATAAATCTTGCAATTTAATTCCCCCTACAGCAACCAAATATATATTTAGGGGCCCATCAAAATAGAAGTCAACAGGAATCATGGGGAAAACTCGCCACAGGTTGGAGTCAAACCTAGCATAAAAAGATGGTTGTGGTTGTTGGAGGTCAATCATCTCAGCCCACTCATTGCTATAGAAGTTCCTCACGGTAGTGTCCGAGACACAAATATCTGTATCTGCTTAGTCAAAAACCTTCACTCCAAGATCATAAGTGAGGATGTTTGCAGATGATTGCACAGTGTTCAGTAAAATTCACAACTCCTCGGATACTTTACAATGTGTGCCTTTTCACTGATGTGTGGCTACCGGGTTTTTGCGGGGGGGGGGAAGAGGTGTTTTTATAGTATTGATGATTATTTTGCATATGACTGTTTTTTTGTACTATGGAGTTGTTATTAAACTCAAAATATTATTGATATATTGGCAATAAATACTGTAGCTGCTCACAAAAGCAGGTCTGAGGCTGGGAACTCTGTAGTGAGTAACCCATATCCTGACACCCTAAAACCTTTCCACCATGTACAAGGCACAGGTCAAGGGTGGAATGGAATACTCCCCACTTGCATTTTCTTCCTCAATTCTTTTCTTTATATTCTGCTTAATAAGGTGAAATGACATCCTTCTAACAGATCAGACTTTAAAAGGAACATTTATTAATATTTTGACATGCTTCCTAATTTGACTTCAGAGCATTGTCCAGAAATAGTGTGACGCTTCTGTGAAGTATGGAGTTAGAAGTTTCACTCCACTTTCCTAGCTGCTTCTGTGGCACTCAGGATCTCTGTTTTAGTGGCTTCTTTCGCCACACTTGATGATTTACCAGAGTACGCAATTTACTTTACAATTCATTATAAAAGCTGTCAATCTTAAATCAGGAAGAGGTTTACACATACCCCAGCTTCATTGTACTGATTTTGGCTGGAAAAGAAGTACACATAATGTTGGGAACAAAAGAACTATTGTCAGTTAGATGGTGTGCAATGCTGTTCATTCCCTGAAACCACTTGAATTGCATTTTTAAAAATCATAACGCATATAGAAATCCACCCCTCTGTTTTTAAACCATGTTATAATAGATGAATAGATTATACACAATGTTGCAAGCGTTAAATGTTGTTAGTAAAATTGATAGAAATATAAAATATTTTTCTTCTTGTGTATGTGTGCTCTCTCTCATTCTTTTTTAAATAATCTCCTTCCACTTCTTCACCAAGGGATGGTGAGGTTAATTACAGCATCCCAAGCTAAGATGAACTAACTTGGAACAGAGATTCAAGCTGAAACCTTTTTTGTCAAAGTTTTGTACCCACTAGTGAATAGGTTGAAAATTCGCAGCTGGCAATAAAAGCTGAAAATCCTGACTTCTGCATCAATGGTTTAACACTGTACCAAACAGAACCTTCTCCCCAGAGGCATTTGATATTAATGTGTTTGTACTTGTGGTTGACAGCCAGATGTATTTCACTCGAATCATTTATCATGTTCTCAGCCATCACTCTTTGGCTAGATTTCACTCTTTCCCATCGCAATTTACTTTACAATTCATTATAAAAGCTGTCAATCTTAAATCAGGAAGAGGTTTACACATACCCCAGCTTCATTGTACTGATTTTGGCTGGAAAAGAAGTACACATAATGTTGGGAACAAAAGAACTATTGTCAGTTAGATGGTGTGCAATGCTGTTCATTCCCTGAAACCACTTGAATTGCATTTTTAAAAATCATAACGCATATAGAAATCCACCCCTCTGTTTTTAAACCATGTTATAATAGATGAATAGATTATACACAATGTTGCAAGCGTTAAATGTTGTTAGTAAAATTGATAGAAATATAAAATATTTTTCTTCTTGTGTATGTGTGCTCTCTCTCATTCTTTTTTAAATAATCTCCTTCCACTTCTTCACCAAGGGATGGTGAGGTTAATTACAGCATCCCAAGCTAAGATGAACTAACTTGGAACAGAGATTCAAGCTGAAACCTTTTTTGTCAAAGTTTTGTACCCACTAGTGAATAGGTTGAAAATTCGCAGCTGGCAATAAAAGCTGAAAATCCTGACTTCTGCATCAATGGTTTAACACTGTACCAAACAGAACCTTCTCCCCAGAGGCATTTGATATTAATGTGTTTGTACTTGTGGTTGACAGCCAGATGTATTTCACTCGAATCATTTATCATGTTCTCAGCCATCACTCTTTGGCTAGATTTCACTCTTTCCCATCGGCTGTATTGAAATCAGAGGGGGGGTGGGGAGAGGGATGTAAAATCCAGCAGGATTTCCATTCTCTATCCACCTGCCCCTGACCTATCTGATATTTTACATGGGGTGAGGAAGAACTGCCCATGGCACCTGCCCAGGCTTGGGCCTTTATGTGGCCAATTAATTTTTTTTTACTGTTTAATGGGATAAAGGTGTCACTGACAAGGTCAGCTTTTATTACCCATTGCTAATTGCCCGTTAGCTGAGTGGCTTGTCATGCCATTTCAGAGAACAATTGAGGGTCACTGAGAATGCTGTGGATCTTGAGTCACATATAGGCCAGACCAAGTTAGCATGGCAGATTTCCTCCCCTAAAGAATATTAGTATTAGTGAACCAGGTGGGTTTTTATGACAGTCAATGATAGTGTCATGGTCAGCATTATCGAGATCAGCTTTGAATTCCATATTTTTTTTCTATAAATTGAATTAGAATTCCACCAGCTGCCCTGGTAGGATTTGAACTTCCCGGAGCATTAGCCCGGATGACGCGATTACTAATTCATTGACATTGCCACTTCACCGCTATCTCCTAATGGCCATATAAAGGCCTCATCCTTGTGCCGCTAGTATTTAACCGACAGCAGGAGGAGAGCCGGTAGCTTTAACCGTGCAGGGTGGTGTCGGGTAAGGGTGGAGATTTGGGGAACTTCCTTTGCAGTCCTGTAGGCCCATCGAGGCACTTTCCCCTCCCCCCTTCCCATAACTCTTGCCATCCCTCAGCCACACTCCCACAGTCTCTTGATTCCAGTCCCCTACTCCTCACCCCCTTGGCTGAGACTTCCAGCTATGCACTTAATGGGCTCCTCAGCATGGTGGAACTGCCTGTAGTCCCAGCAGTGGCCACCACTCTTCACTGCCGCTGCCGGGACCTGTAAGATGGGACTTCCTCCTGGGAAAGGGATAGAAACCTCGCCCTAAAGCAATTGACCCTGCTCCCAGCATTAAATTGCTGTGGGGCAGCCAACAGGATCGTGGGTGGTCTTCACCTCCTGACTATTTAGCCAGGGGGTCACCGAAACCAACACCCCATAAACTCCAGCCCCATAATTTAACACAGTCTGTTCTGGATTTTTATTCCAAGCTAGTTGTTTAGGTATACATTTAGGAAGCCTTAACTATACTCTGGAATAAAAATAGGAATGCTGGAAAGGGCGTTGCCAAATGCATTAACTTATCTTCCTCTTAAATGTAACTTTTAAAGTAATAAAGATTACAACCTAAAGAAGGGTTTTGAATGACTTGGTGCAGTTGTAAAACCACGCCTTATGATCTAACCAATATAACTATACTGTGACTTTCCCTATCTCCCATAAACAAAATATTGCGAAACCTTGCTGGCTTTGTGTTTGATAAAACTCCCTTGGAACAATGTGGTTATTGAAGTTATTGACTTTTATGGTTCCAGTTCTGTTTTGTAGATCAGCAGTAAACAGTGTGCATTTACAGATGTCTGGTTTGCAGATGGCTGGTCTAGCCATGTGTGGGTTGAACATAAAACTCAAGGTCTTTATGTAACTGTGTTCTTTGGCAGCTTTCAGGCTAACAATTGCTCACTCACATGTAGTCTTCTAAAGGATTAGACGTGCCAGTAACCCAGAATTGTTTTGCAATATGCTGTATGGGTACAAACATTAAATTGTTGTTGGAAAAGCTTGACCATTATTAACCATTTAAAATGACTAGAGCAGCAGTTGGAGGTTTTGCAAAGATGTCATGGCAATGATCAGTTACTGAAATAGAATTGAAGTTAGGACAATAAACAGTTAATAGTGGTTGTAATTCTGATTCTTACTTAGTGTGACATTTAATCATATAAACCTGGGAAGTTAGGGGCAGCAGGGTAGCATGGTGGTTAGCATAAATGCTTCACAGCTCCAGGGTCCCAGGTTCGATTCCCGGCTGGGTCACTGTCTGTGTGGAGTCTGCACGTCCTCCCCGTGTGTGCGTGGGTTTCCTCCGGGTGCTCCGGTTTCCTCCCACAGTCTAAAGATGTGCGGGTTAGGTGGATTGGCCATGCTAAATTGCCCGTAGTGTCCTAATAAAAGTAAGGTTAAGGGGGGGGTTGTTGGGTTACGGGTATAGGGTGGATACGTGGGTTTGAGTAGGGTGATCATGGCTCGGCACAACATTGAGGGCCGAAGGGCCTGTTCTGTGCTGTACTGTTCTATGTTCTAAGTTGCAGCACAGCCCCAGCCTCCGTGTTGGCAGCTGTTGGGACCCAAAGACCTGAGTTTTGCATTGGGAATGATGGTGAGAATGTCAGCATTGGCTGTCATTACTTCACTGAAACTGACAGCAATTTTGGGAGTACAGAACAACGTAGAAATCAAAACATTGCTGTCATTGAGTCTTCGCTTCTCCAGAGGGAATGCTATAGAGGTCCCACTACACCGCGGTTTACATTGATGTCCCAATTTAATGAAAGCCTCAAAGTCTATGCTATTATTCTCGTTGTGAAAACGCTTGAAAAAGTTCAACCTTGTTGATTCAGTTGTGTCTATGTTTTTAGCAGCATATTAACTCATGCCAAATTCAGTACCTCTGCCTGTCACGATTCCTGCTGCTGGCAGGAGCAGATTTTTCTGCCCCATGCCTTGGGTAGCACTTTACCTTTCTGGGCAGCTTTCTTTGAGGTGAGTGTCTTTCCTTCACAACTGACTGCAAAATCAAGCCCAACAGTTTCCAGTATTTCCCTAGACTGGAGAGAGGAGATCATCCAGCATTCCAGCACTTCATTTGCTATCCACTGACCACTGGGTCCACTCATCCTCATGGTCAACAAGGAACCATTCTCTTGTTCTCTCACACGCATTGCTTCTTCCCCCATACATTGCTTGTATTGACAGCTCGCTTGCTCAAATGCCATCCCTTCCTGAACCCACCCCTATATTTAAATAGTGCAAAGCTATGGATTATTGATGAGGGATAGCAATACCCTAGAGCAGTGTTTTTCAAACTTATTTTCCCAGGGCCCACTTTTACCAACCGGCTGACCTTCACGACCCACGCCGGCTGATCTTTGTGACAAATGCAACGTTTGTTTACCATTAATGCAAAAGAGGAGCCTACTTGGTCCTCACAATCTCGGTTGAATTAGTGCAAAGGAGAAGAGGTCAATGTGCATATCAGGTGCCGACTTCAGCCAGTTCCTTTGTACGATCTTCATCTTCGTGAAAATTAAAGGTCCTCTTGAAGGACAAAACCATACCTCAAGAAATCATCTTTGTCCTGCTTTGTTCCCGATTTTTCTTTGTAGGCTGTGAACCAGAGGCCCTGGAGTTATGTGCAGTCCGAACAGTAGCACTGCTCTGTCCTGCCCTGGACTCTGCTGAGCAGCTCTATCAAGTAAATTCTGTTGTGAGAACCAGTCCAGGAGATAAACTGCCTATTTGAGTCTCTGGCCATCGCTTACTTTTAAGAAAACCATTCAGCTTCACCGTTCACTTGCCTTTCTTGCCAACAGCTGGAAAATGGAAGCAATACTGCTCTGATTTGGTGCCAAAAGCATATACCTGGAGGGCACTTAACGTCAATTGTGCATGCAGGGCATGTGACATGCTCTCTGCTGCCACTTCTTTCTGGTAACCTTCACACGGCCTAATTTATTTCATTTAAAAGGTGGCAGCAGCCGCCATTTTGCAATAAGTATTTTAATTTGGACAGGTAGGCACCAGAGATCACAACATGGCCAAGAGTATTATTTTAGCTGGTATCGCAATCTAGCTTTAGAAATTCATAATTTTTCCAGAATGCAATTTCATTATAATTCACTTCAAAATGCAAAAATGGTAAATTTCTTCAAGATAGCAATTTCGAGTCATGACACAGAAGTTTAATGCTTGAGGAGGTACAGCACTGAAGTCTGCAGTCTCCAAACATTATGCTCTCCTGCCGAATACCAAAATAAGCTATACACTTTTCAGGGTCCATGTCATTTTGCACCAAAGTTCGGTTTATATCACGAGGGGAGTCCTTCTTAGTAGAGACAGGGAATTATTTTCAAAGTACGACCTTGGATACTAAAATAAAATGTAAAAATCTGACAACCACATTGACTGTCATTTCGGAACCCGGCACTCGGTGTGGCCCAGGGCTTTATCAAATACAGCCCCCCACCCAGCCCTCAAGAAAAGAAACCTGGTGCCCCCAAAACCAAACCACAAACCAGGGGCTACACACACCGAGCCTCAAGCGCAGGTGCACCGGGAATCGGATCAAACACTCGAGGTGGGGACCTTCCCACCGTGGGGATGAAGCAGCTTCATCTCCCCCTCAATCGCCAGGTCTCACTCACAGTACGGCCCTGGTGCCCCACACAAAACCTCTCGGACACCAACCGACATTCGACCGTCTCCCTCTCTGCCGGAGCCGTGGACATTTTCAAACTTGGCCCCCATTCTCAAAGTAAAAGACGGTTGCTTCTCCTGCGATCTGGAGCACCGCAGGAATGGCGCACCCAATTGTTCCGCACCCCCCCCTTCCTGTGACCCACCCGGGGATTGCGAGCCTGACGTTGAAAAACTCTGTCCTAGAGATTGGAATTCTGCTGGCATTATGCAGGGGGAAGACGTGCACGAGGAAGCTCGCTAGAGTACTGCTCTTTTATAGATGAAATGCCTAGAAAACCCAGGGGAGAAAAGCCTGAAAGTAGAAGTTCGTTGACTGAACCAGAGGCCTCTTGGGGTTTATCAGTGTAAAAAAACTGGCAGCGGCAGCCTCTGGGATTAGAGACCCCAGGTGCTTGTCCGCTGGGCAGGGTGGCACCCTGGGACTCCTGTTGCCTGCCTGATAGTACATACCTGGTACCTGCCACTGTCAGCCTGGCACCCTAACAGTGCCATTTGGGTGCCAGTCTGGCACTGCCAAGGCACCCAGGTGGCACTGCCTGCTGGCAGGGGCACTGCCAGGCTTACAGTGCCAAGATGCCAGGCTGAGATTTCTCCTGTGTTGGGGATCAAGCCTGGGGGCACCCTGCGCAGGTGGGGTGGGGTACAGGAGGGCCCCAAGGACGTACATCTCAGTTTGGGCTTTTGGGAGGGTTCCAGGTGTTGAGATGGGGAGGTTGAGAGATCGGGATACTGTTTTCAAATGGCGTCCTGAACTCCTCAGTGCAGGAAACAAGACTAAGTGTGGCCTCATCATGGAATACCCCGCTGAGGCCCCGAATTAAACCAGAGTCCCGGTGTGTGTCGGCGCTGCAAGCTCGGCAAAACACGCTTTTCCTGGGACTCTGTTCCGATTCAGTTAGGTTGGGCTTCAAGTTTATTCTGAGAAGATTAGCAGAATGGTGCTACTCGAGATGTCAAGTCTCATAACATTGGGTCAAACATGGGCACGGAAACCTCCTGCTGATTACCACATTCCATCCCCCTCATCTCTCCTCCATGTTGAACATTTCTTGGAGGAAGCACTGAGGGTGGCAAGGGCGTAGAATGTACTCTGAGTGGCGAACTTCAATGTCCCATCACCAAGAGTGGCTCAGTAGTACTACCAGAGACTAACCTGGCCGGGTCCAAAAGGACATAGCTGCTAGACTGGGACTGTGGCAGGTTGTGAGGGAACGAACAAGAAGGAAAAACACACTTGATCTCATCCTCACCAAGCTGCCTGCCGTGGATGATAGTATCAGTAGGAGTGACCACTGCACAGTCCTTGTGGAGACAAAGTCCCTTCTTCACATTGAGGATACCCTCCACAGTGTTGCACGGCACTACTACCGTGCAAAATAGAATAGACTTCCAACAGATTCAACAGCTCCAACTGGGCATCCATGAGGCACTATGGGCCATCAGCAGCAGAATTGTACTCGACCAGCATCTGTAACCTCATGCCCCACTCCACCATTACCACCAAGCCAGGTGATCAACCATGGATCAATGAAGAGTTCAGGAGGAGCACCAGGTTTACCAAAAATGAGGTGTCAACCTGATGAAGCTACAACACAGGACTACTTGTGTGACAAACAGCAAATGCAGCAAGTAATTGACAGAACTAGGCAATCCTACAACAAATGGATCAAACCTAAGCTCTGCAGTCCTGCCATATTGAGCCATGAATGGTGGTGAACAATTGAAACAACTAACTGGAGGAGGAGACTCCACAAATCTCCCCATCTTCAATGATGGATGAGCCCAGTACATCTGTACAAAAGGTAAGGCTGAAGCATTCGCAACAATCTTCAGAAGTGTCAAGTGGATGATCCATCTTTGCCTCCCCCCAGATGTCAGTGTTCAACCAATTCGGTTCACTCCACATGAAATCCAGAAACCGCTGAAGGCACTGGAAATTGCACTGGCTAAGGGCCCTGACAGTAAACCAGCAATAATACTAAAGACTTTCGCTTCGGAGCTTGCTGCGTCCCTAGCCAAGCTGTTCCAGTATAGTTGCAAGACTGCAATATACACAACAATGTAGAAATTGCCCAGTTATGTCCTGTACACAAGAAAAAGGACAAATCCAACATGGTCAATTACCACCCCATCAGTCTACTCCCGATCATCACCGGTACTATCAAGCGGCAGTTACTCAGCAATATACTGCTTGCTGATGCTCAGTTTGGGTTCCACCAGGGTCACTTCACTCCTGACCTCATTACAGCATTGGATCAAACATGGACAAAAGAGTTGAATGTTAGAGGTGAGGTAAAAGTAGCTGCCCTTGACATCAAGGCAGCATTTGACCGAGTATGGCATGAAGGAGCCCAAGCAAAACTGGAGTCAATGGGAATCTGTGGAAAACCCTCCAGTGGTTGGAGTCATACCTGGCGCAAAGGAAGATGGTTATCGTGATTGGAGGTCAATCATCTCAACTGCAGGAATTCCCCAGATTTGTTTCCGAGGCGCAACCATCTTTAGTTGCATCCTTTCTCCCTTCCTTCTATCATTAGGTCAGAAATGGGGATCTTCGCTGATGCCTGCACAATGTTCAGTATCATTCGTGGCTTCTCAAAAACTGAAGCAGAGTATGTCCAAATGTAGCAAAATCTGGACAATATACAGGTTTAATAATAATACTCGCTTATTGTCACAAGTAGGCTTCAATGAAGTTACTGTGAAAAGCCCTTAGTCGCCACATTCGGGCGCCTATTCGGGGAGGCCGGTGCATGAATTGAACCCGCACTGCTGTCTTGTTCTGTATTACAAGCCAGCTGTTTAGCCCTCTGTGGGCTGACAAGTAGCAAGTAATATTTGCACCACACAAGTGCCAGGCAATGACCATCTCCAACAAGAGAGGATCTAACAGTCGCCCGTTGACGTTCAATGGCATTACCATCACTGAATCCCGCACTATTAATAGCCTGAGAATTACCATTGACTAGAAATTGAACTGGATTAGCCATATAAATACTGACTACCAGAGCAGGTCCAAGGCTAAGAATCCCGCCGTGAGTAATTCCCCTCCTGACCCCCTAAAGCCTGTCCACCATCAGGCATAAGCCAGGAATGTAATGGAATACTCTCCGCTTGCCTGGATGAGTACAGCTCCAACAACACTCAAGAAGCTCGACACCATCCAGGCCCGCTTGATTACTACCCTTTCCACACATTCAATCGTTCGACCACTGGCGAACAGTGGCAGCCACGATACACTGCAGGAACTTGCTAACGTTCTTTAGGCACCTTCCAAACTCACGACCACTACCATCTAGAAGGACAAGAGCAGCAGACACCTGGGAACCCCACCACCTGGAGGTTCCCCTCCAAGCCACTCACCATCCTGACTTGGAAATATATCGCTGGTCCTTCACTGTTTCTGGATCAAAATCCCAGAATTCTCTCCCTAACAGCACTGTGGGTGAACCTGCACCTCGGGGCAACTACGAATGGGCAATAAATGCTGGCCTAGCCAGCGACGCCCACATCCCGTAAATGATTTTAAAATTTTTTTAAAAATAATTCTACCTTTATGCCTGCTTAAGCTGATGTCTTCATTTTAAATAATTATCCAGAAATGATTAGCCTCCTGTGTAAAATGATTCAAACCCGATAACACTGAAGTGATTGATGTTTGTACTATATGGATATATATTATCACTTTGGCCATGTCATTCTATTTGTAATCGATTTTAACTGAAATAATTGGGGCAAATGAAGCTTTGTTTTGCGAAATTATTGCTACTTTGTTATTTCAATTGATATAGGGAAATATTTGCAGAAATTAAAATGTGTTGTAAAAACAATAGTGTAGAATAGGAATAAGATTTTTTGTGCATTTGCTCCTTTCCAAGCTTTATCTGGTGCATGTAAATTGCCTTTTCTGACTTTTCACGTGAAATATTAATCCTGTGGAGTGTAAAATTACTGCATAGGCCAGTAGATCTATATGATTCATATTCATGTTTTAATACAAATACATTTGATTCTAGGCCTTCAAAGATGAGCTTGAGGTCCTTATTCAAGAACAGATGAAAAAGGGCAATAACCCTGCTGGATTGCTTGCCCTACGACAAATAGCAGATTTTGTAATGGCAAGTTCTGTCACAGCTTTACCCACAGCACAACTTAGTAAGTGCCTGAAAAGACTTTAAATACTACTTGAAGAAATATATGCATTGGTGAACTCAAATGTATTGAGCTTTATTTTTTCTTTAGATCTAGGAATAACCACACCCATCAATGATCTACGTGGCGTTGAATCTGCTACTTTTGTGAAAGGAGAGAAGTTGACCCGCTGTAAAGTCGCAAGCCTTTACAGAATGGTAGATCTCTTTGGATGGGCACATTTGACAAATACCTGCATAACAGTAAGCATGCATTACAGCATATATTTAGTTTTTACAATGCTCTTGCTCATAATTTCTAATTTTAGACCTGAGGAATCTAAATAATGAGGATATTGCAACTATAAAATATATAACAAAAACATAAAATACTGTGCAATTGTAGCAGGTCTGAAAGTATCTGTGGAAAGAGAAGGGGGCTAACGTTTCCGATCTGGATGACTCTTTGTCAAAGCTGTCAAAATGTCTCCAGCTTTGACAGAGACCCTTCTTTCTCCACAGACGCTATCAGACGTGCTTTGATATTGTCCAGGGTTTTCTGTTTTTGTTTTAGATTCCAGAATCCGCAGTAATTTGCTTTTATCTTTGTATAAAATATAGAATCCTCTCGCTATGTAGTACTGCTAAATACGTGTCTTAAAATTTAGAAAATGCCTTGTAATCCATTTGCAAAATAACGGTTGATCTCTTTATTCCTCTTTACTGAATAGTGTTTCCTAAATTCTTTCTTGATTTTATGATCATGGGAACTAATCCACACCTTGAGAAAATATTAAAACATAGTAATTGACAAGGAAAAATATATGTCCAAAATGTAACTATCAGAATTGATGTTTAAGTTAATTTTATATTGTACTGGTCATCAGCTCACCAAAGGAACAACCCATATTAAGTCTCTTTGGGTGTCATTACTGTAAGATGCATTAAAAAAAAGTAGGTCATTCTGCCTTCTGAATCTTCCACCATTCTATTAGATTATGACTGATCTGTACCTCAACTACATTTTCTTTCTTTGCTCCATATTCCTTGATAGTCTTCGCTAACAAAAATCCATTGACCACGATCTTAAAAATTTCAGTTGTCCCAGCATTCACAGATTTTTGAGGGGGAGGGGAAGAGTTACAGAATTCCTCTATGCCAAGCAAGAATTTTAAGATTATGCTCCCTTGTTTTGGATTCCTAAAGCAGAGGAAATAGTTTCTCTGTATCAACACCATTGAATCCCTTCATCATTAAAAAAAAAAATGATTTAGCTCCCTCTCAACTGTCTAAACTCAAGGGAATGCAGACCAGGTTAATGCATCCCTGCATAATAATAATCTTTATTAGTGTCACAGGTAGGCTTACATTAACACTGCAGTCAAGTTACTGTGAAAAAATATTAACTCTTCCAATCCTCAAAACTCTGGTAACTATTGGGGCGGCTGGGTGGAGCAACGGTTAACACTGCTGTCTCAAGGCGCTGAAACCCAGGTTCGATCCTGGCTCTGGGTCACTGTCCGTGTGGAGTATGCACATTCTCCCCATGTTTACATGGGACTCACCCCCACAACCTAAATGGTGTGCATGAGTAGCCACACTAAATTGCCCCTAAATTGGGGAGTAAAAATAATTGGGTACTTGAAATTTTGTTTTAAAAAAACAAACTTTAAAAATATTTTTGTTAAGGCATTTATAAATAAACATCAAACACAACTACAACCAAGATTAAAAAGATAATAAAAGGATAACAAACAGGAGATCACATCGTAACTTCGTAACTAAGAAAGTAACCAATAACCACAACCTGCCCTCTCTACCATACTCCACACTCTCTGCCTCCATCTTTTCTTATTGACCCCAACCCCAATCCCTGCTGATTTAGCCATCCTGGAAGAAGTCAATGAACAGCTTCTATCTCTGGGCAAACCCTTCCATCGACCCCCTTAAGCCAAACTTAATTTTCTTCAGATTAAGGAAATCTGCGAGGTCGCTCACCCAAACCCCCAGTTTGTGGCTCCGAGTCCCTCCACCTCAACAGGATCCGTCTCCGGGCTACCAGTGAGGCAAAGGCCAGAACATCGGCCTCTCTCGCCCCCAGGGCTCCCAGGTCTTCCGACACTCCAAACACTGCCAATTCTGGATCCGGAACCATCTTCACCCTCAGTACCTCCGGCATCACGTCAGTGAACCCCTGCCAAAATCCCTGCAACTTCTGGCAGGCCCGAAACATGTGAACATGATTTGCGTGCCCCCAGCCCGCACATCGCCCACACCTATCCTCGACCCCCTCAAAAAACCTGCTCATTCCAGCCACCGTCATATGCGTCCTGTGGACTACTTTAAATTGAATGATGCTAAGCCTAGAGCACGAAGAGGATTAATTCAACCTCCTCAGAGCCTCCTCCCATAACCCAGCCCCCAGATCCAACTCCTCCCATTTTCTCTTAACTACTCCTATCGAGGCATCCTCCCAGTCCATCAATTCCTCATATATCTTTGACACCGTGTCCTCTCCAACCTTTGTTTTCGACAGCACCTTATCCTGCAATCCCGGGGTGGCAGATCAGGAAAGAACGGCGCCTTTCTTTTCACATAATTCCACATCTGTAAGTACCGGAACCCGTTTCCGCTGTCGCCACTGTCCCCACACCCTCAGGGCTGCCATTACTATCGGACTTGTGGAGTACCTGGCCAGTAAGAACGGCAGAGGCGCCGTCAGCAGTGCCCCTGAACTAGTACATTCATATCTAAATTGTTTATATAAACCACAAACAGCAAGGGCCCCAGCACTGATCCCTGCGGGACCCCACTGGACACAGACTTCCAGTCAAAAAAAGCACCCCTGGACCACCACCCTCTTGTTCCTGCCACTTGACCACTTTTGGATCCAATTTGCAAATTTCCTTCGATCCCATGGGCTCTCAGCTTCGCTATCAGTCTCCCATGTGGGACCTTATCAAAAACCTTGTTGAAGTCCAAGTAGACTACGTCAAATGCATTTCCCCCATCTATATACCTGGTCACTTCTTTGAAAAGTTCAATCAAGTTGGTCCGACATGACCTCCCCTTAACAAAACCATGCTGACTGTTCTTGATTTATCCCTGCCTCTCCAAATGCAGATTAATTCTGTCTCTCAGAATTGATTACAATAGTTTCCCCACCACTGAGGTTAGACTGGCTGGCCTGTAGTTTCCTGGTTTATCCCTTCCTTCTTCTTGGATACTGGTACCACATTGGCTGTCCTCTAGTCCTATGGCACCACTCCTGTAGCCAGAGAGAAATTGAAAATTATTGCCAGTACCCTTACTATTTCCTCCCTTGCCTCACTCTGCAACCTGGGTTACATTTCATCTAGCCCTGGAGATTTGTCTAATTTTAAACCTGCCAGGCCACTCAGAACCTTCTCGATGTTAATCTCTAATTTTATTACAGCCCTTCTCCCTGATTTCTGTACCCACACTGTCCCTCTGACGAGTGAATACTGACGCAAAGTACTCATTTAGAACCCTACCTACATCCTCCAGCTCCACACGCAAAGGACTACTGTAGACCTTAATGGGCCTAGTTATCCTTTTACCCTTAATGTACTTAAAACAACTTCGGATTTTCCTTTATTTTACCTGCCAGTATCCTTTCATGTCCCTTTTTGCTCTCCTAATTTCCTTTTTAAGTTTCCTCTTGCACATTCCATATAGCATCTAGGATTTCTACTGCTTTGACCCTCTGTATCTGCCATAAACCTCCCTTTTTGTCCTTATCCAATGCTGTATGTCCCTCAATATCCAGGGTTCACTGGATTTGTTGGTCCCACCCTTTTTCTTGATTGGAACATTTTAGCACTGTGCTTTTCCTAATTTCTTCTTGAATGCGTCCCTCTGTTACGTCACAGATTTGCCTAAAAGTGTCTGCTCCCAGTCACTCTGGCCAAATCATATCTGATCTTATCAAAATTGGCCTTCCCCTAGTTTAGAACCTTGGCCTCATGCCCACCATTGTCCTTTTCCATAACAAACTTGAATCTAATGGAGTCATGATCACTGTCTGAAAAATGCTCCCTCACTGATACTTCAACACTTGCCCAGCTTTGTGCCTGAAAATTAAGTCCAAGACCGCCTCCTCTTGTAGGTCCTTCTATGTACTGTCTTAAAAAGGTCTCCTGGATGCATTTTCTGCATTAAAAGATATCAGACGAGACATACTGGTTGTAAACACTTATGGTCCAGATCGTCAGAGTAGCAGCAATGAAGAAGAATTGCCGCTGCACTCAAAGATTCCCCTGACTCTGGAATGGGTGGAAATCAGTTGGCTGGGAGGGTTGCCTTTATTCTTTCATGGATGTGGGTGTCAATGGCGAGGCCAACATTTGTTGCCCATCTCTAACTACTTTTGAACTGAGTTGTTTGCTGGACCATTTCAGAGGGCAGTTAAGAGTCAATAATGCTGTTGTTCTGGGTCTGGGGTTGTATTTCAACCAGATTAGATAAGGATGGCAGATTTCTACAGAAAATGCCTGCTTCCATCTAACAATTCTAAAACATCGTAACAAGGCATTTTAGATATGGATGAGTAATTTAAAATTTCTCTCAATATTTTATGATATGGTGTTGGTTGTGAACAAAGAACAAAGAAAATTACAGCACAGGAACAGGCCCTTCGGCCCTCCCAGCCTGTGCCGATCCAGATCCTTTATCTAAACCTGTTGCCTATTTTCCAAGGATCTACTTCTCTCAGTTCCCCGCCCGTTCATATATCTGTCCAGATGCATATTAAATGATGCTATTGTGCCCGCCTCTACCACCTCCGCTGGCGAAGCGTTCTAGGCACCCACCACCCTCTGCGTAAAAAACTTCCCACGCACATCTCCCTTAAACTTTCCCCCTCTCACCTTGAAATCGTGACCCCTTGTAATTGACACCCCCACTCTTGGAAAAAGCTTGTTGCTATCCACCCTGTCCATACCTCTCATAATGTTGTAGACCTTAATCAGGTCCCCCCTCAACCTCTGTCTTTCCAATGAAAACAATCCCAATCTACTCAACCTTTCCTCATAGCTAGCACTCTCCATACCAGGCAACATCCTGGTGAACCTCCTCTGCACCCTCTCTAAAGCATCCACAGTGGCGTCCAGAACTGCACGCAGTATTCCAAATGTGGCCTAACCAAAGTTCTATTCAACTGTAAGATGACCTACCGACTCTTGTACTCAATACCCCGTCCGATGAAGGCAAGCATGCTGTATGCCTTCTTGACCACTCTATCGACCTGCGTTGCCACCTTCAGGGTACAATGGACCTGAACTCCCAGATCTCTCTGTACATCAATTTTCCCCAGGACTCTTCCATTGACCATATAGTCTGCTCTTGAGTTAGATCTTCCAAAATGCATCACCTCGCATTTGCCTGGATTGAACTCCATCTGCCATTTCTCAGCCCAACTCTCCAATCTATCTATATTTTGCTGTATTCTCTGACAGTCCGCCTCGCTATCTGCAACTCCACCAATCTTGGTATCATCTGCAAACTTGTTCATCAGACCACTTATACCTTCGTCCAGATCATTTATGTATATCACAAACAACAGTGGTCCGAGCACGGATCCCTGTGGAACACCACTAGTCACCTTTCTCCATTTTGAGACACTCCCTTCCACCACTACTTTCTGTCTCCTGTTGCCCAGCCAGTTCTTTATCCATCTAGCTAGTACACCCTGAACTCCATACGACTTCACTTTTTCCATCAACCTGCCATGGGAAACTTTATCAAATGCTTTACTGAAGTGCATGTATATGACATCTACAGCCCTTCCTTCATCAATTAACTTTGTCACTTCCTCAAAGAATTGTGGGACGAAATTTAGTCAGGACAATGGGAGAACTCTCAGTGCTTTAGGATCTTGAGAAGTTACTTGAATAGATCTGGTTTAATGTTGGATCCTGCACTAATGTCTTATGTAATTATGTGTTCAAGTCTTGGAATGTAGTTTAAACACAAGACTTTCCGACCTGGAAGGGAGACTAAACTGGATTAAACCATGTGTCTAATAGAAATTACTACAATGTGACATGTATACTAGGGATGTGGGCCAAATACGGGCAATTGGGACTAGCTTAGTGGTACAAACTGGGTGCATGGACAAGTTGGGCTGAACGATCTGTTTTCATGCTGTAAATTTCTATGACTCTATATAAAGTCATATTTAATTTATATTATGGTATCAAGCCATACAAATGTAATGTTGTCAGTTGGATTCACAGTCTTTGTGAGTTAGCTCATGATAGCAAGGCAGGGATAGGAGGGAAATTTTAGCTAGAATCTCATGTTCCTGATTACCCTTACCCCAAATTATTTGCTTGGATATCAGGGATAGTGGTATTATCACTGGACTGTTAATCCAGAGACCCAGAGTACTACTCTGGGGTCCCAGGTTCGGACTCCCGCCATGGCAGATGGTGAAACATAAATTCAATAAAAATCTGGAAGTAAAAGTCTAATGATGACGACAAAACCATTATCGATTATCGATAAAACTCTTCTGGTTCACTAATGCCCTTTGGGAAAGGAAATTTGCCATCCTTACTTGGTCTGGCCTATAGAATAGAACAGTACAGCACAGAACAGGCCCTTCGGCCCTCGATGTTGTGCCGAGCAATGATCACCCTACCCAAACCCACGTATCCACCCTATACCCGTAACCCAACAACCCCCCCCTTAACCTTACTTTTTAGGACACTACGGGCAATTTAGCATGGCCAATCCACCTAACCCGCACATCTTTGGACTGTGGGAGGAAACCGGAACACCCGGAGGAAACCTACGCACACACGGGGAGGACGTGCAGACTCCGCACAGACAGTGACCCAGCCAGGAATCGAACCTGGGACCCTGGAGCTGTAAAGCATTTATGCTAACCACCATGCTACCGTGCCTACATGCTACCCTACATGTGACTCCAGGCCCATAGCAATGTGGTTGACTCTTAAATGCCCCCTCATGGGCAATTAGGGATGGGCAATAAATGCTGGCACAGCTTGCGATGCCTAGGTCCCATGAACAAATAAAAAAAAGTGAGGATAACATCTAGTTAGGCTGTGATGCCATCTAAGATGAAATACATTTGCCAGCTATGTGCATGACACTGTTAACAAAAGAGAAAATTATGAGAAGGAATGGAACGCGATTAGACTGGTGTAACATGTAGTGTTTTTCTGGGATGCATCCTTGCACAATGGAGTGATATTTAATCGACAGTAACGTGTTTTGCTTGACTTGTAAGTGTTCAGCAGCATTGGTATTCTATTCCCCAGTGTAAGGGGAATAGAATGTGGGCATAAAGTTTATATCTCTGTTTTTTGCAAAGATCCTTTTTATTTGAATCTTATTGTAACTTTCATAATTCTTCTATAAATTAATGGTTTCTCAAGTTCATATATTCTGGACAGTCTTACTTTGTACAATGTTAGAAACTTTGAGAATTATCTATGCACTTATACCTTGAGGCATTTATTATTGAACGTGAAATTTAGTGACATTTTTTCATTTTCATTCTCTTAGGTTAGGGTGAGCAAAGAACAGGAACATTTTCTGATTATTCCCAAGGGCCTGTCATATGCTGAGGCCACAGCTTCAAATCTTGTAAGTTTGCAAACATCATCTATTTAACTGTTCCTTTATCAGAGGTTCTGTTGTAACATATTGATGGAAACATTCAATTATGGGACATTTTGCTGTCTGAACTATTGCTGAAAACAAAAATCAGGACTTCAGGTGGCGGGGCTCTGCTGAGCAGTCGCATGAAAGGTGGCTCTCCCCCTAGAGACTCCAACCTAGGTACTTTTGACCCAAAGATCAGTCAGTAAGCTACCCCTACCCTCAGCCTGAAACATAAAGCACATGAAGAAATGCCCAGCAACCAGCAAAAAGGCTGAAAGGACAACAAAAGCTGTAAGACCAGGAGAGGAAGGCCGAGGCCACAGACATGAGGAGCGAGGCAGAGCCAGGACATAGCAGATCAAGCGGAGTCACTGACACAACCGCCGGCCCTCCTGCCGACAGGGGTAATGGATGGAGCTCCTGACATGAGAACTCCTAAAAGTTAGGGACTCCACTAAGGAGGACCTCATGTCAGCGGTGAAATCGGCAGTAACCGTCACCTTGGCTCTCTTTAAGGCGGTGCTGGGGAGGATGGAACGGCGACTGTAGACGCAGGAGGCAACAGTGCGGGAACTAGAGAAGGTGGCCACAGACCAGAGGGATCAGATCATCTCACTCGAAGCAGAGGTGGTGAGGTTGGTAGCAGCCCAGGAAGTGTCAAAGAGAAGGTGGAAGACCAGGAAAAGTTTTCGCCCCCCAAACCTTAGGTTTGGGCTGGAGGGTGGGAACCCAACGGACTAAATGGTGCAGATGCTAGGAAAGATGGTCAGGGAAGAAAACTTCCCCAAGCCCCCGAAGGTGGAGAGGGCCCACAGGTCACTCCGGCAGAGGCCCAAGGCACGGGAACCACCGCGGGCGATTATTGGCAAACTCCACCGATTCCAGGACAAGGAATGGATCTTGAGCAGGACAAGGAAAATGAGAAGGGCAAACAATCCAAATTTATCAAGACATTGGGGCTGACCTGGCCAAGCACCAGACTGAGTTCAATGAATCAAAGGCAGCTCTATTCAGGAGCAAAGTACGGTTTGTGATGCTGTACTCAGCAAAACTTCGGGTGACCTATAAAAATAGGGAAGACTATTTCACCATGCTGGGAGAAGCAGCGGTATCTATCTGCAAAAGTGGGCTGGGAAAACAGCAACAGTAATGGGCACACACGGACCATTGACAATGATAATGTTCCTTTATTTACTAAGAACGGGTGAGGGAGTCGCTCCCAGGGAGGGAGCCAACACACTGATACAGGGAAGGGGTGGGGAGGGGGGGGTGTCGCAGCGCAGCTCAGCTCCCTATAGGGAGGGAGCGCCTGCAGAAGGGAGGCACAACACTGAGCCTGGGGGGCGTGGAGAGAAGGTGAGGGGCAGGAACCTGCAGGGGCACAGGGAAGTGTCAAGGCAGAGGGGCTCGGGAGGGATCGGATACTGATTTGGGGGGCTGGTGGGGGGTCAAACACACACACAAGGTTCACACACCCAAGGGAGAGGGAGTTCTCCTCCTCCCAGGTCCGCAAAGTTGACACCCAAATTGATATCTTTGTAGTGGTAAAATCGGTGCTTCCAGGGGTGGTAGGGGCGGGAAACTCCGCAATAGTCATCTCAGATCACACTGCACACATAGATGTGAGGTTGGTGAAGAGTCGGGCTCACGCCCCCCATGGAGGCTGAACACAGCCCTCCTTGCCGAAAAGACATTCTGTGAACAAATGTCACAAGCTATCGGCAGGTATGAATCCTGCAATCAGAAGGCGGTGACAAGATGAGAAATAATTGAGTATAAGGAACTTAGGGACAGGAAGGAGAGGGTGGCGAGGCAGCAGCTGCTTGACTCCGTATTGGTGGTAGATCGGCAATGCTCCACCGCCTTGGCCGTGGGACTACTGGTGGAGAGGAAAAGATTACAACTGGAATTTGACCTGCTCTCCACCGGGAAAGCAGTGAACCAGTCCGCCAGTCACAGGAGACCTTTTTTGAGCATGGGGACAAGATTGACACACCAGCTGAGAAAGCAGGCTGCCACGAGTGAAATAGCACAGATAAAGGGCAGGCGAGGCAACTAGCCACAGTGACACACAAGATCAATGAGGCCTTTGTGACTTACTACCGAGAACCGTACACCCAGATGGGCTGGACACAACAGTCTTGGGACAGGAAAAGAAGCAGGGACTGGAAGCACCACTAGAACTGGGTAATTTTATGGAGAATATCAACTCAATGCAGTCAGGAAAGGCATCAGGATGAATGGATTCCTGGTGCACTTCTATAAAAAAATCACAGTAACACTGCCCTGCACCTGCGGGAGATATTCAAATACTCACTATCAAGGGGGACCCTGCCAACCACACTGGCACAGGCCTCGATATCACTGATCCCTAAAAAGGACAAAGACACGACTGAGTGCGGGCCATACAAACCCTTCTCACTCCTAAACACTGACACCAAGGTTCTGGCAAAGGCCCTAGCGAGGCGACTGGAGAGTTGCATGCCAGTGATGGTCGTTGTGGACCAGATTGGCTTTGTCAAGGGCAGCCAGCTAATGGTGAACATCAGCCGTCTATTGAACGTGATCATGGCCTCACCCGGGAATGAGACGCCAGAAGTGATAATTTCCCTGGATGCAGAGAAGGCCTTCAACAGAGTTGAATGGAGGTACCGGAACAGTTTGGGTTTGGGCCAGGGTACACCTCATGGGTGAAACTATATGGTACAGTGCTCCCATGGCGAGCATATAGAAAAATGCTCTGAATATTTCTAGCTGCACAGAGACACGAAGCAGGGATGCCCTTCATCCCCGCTGCTATTTGCCATGGCAATTGAGCCACTGGCTGTTGCTCTCAGATCAGCGAAGGAGTGAAGAGGTATCCAGAGGGGAGACGGGGAGCGCAGACTCATTCTATACGGATGACCTGCTTCTCTACATCTCGAACCCCTTAACCATAATGGAACTTCTAAGGGCGATCAGGGCCTTCTCAGGTTACAAATCTTACCTGAACAAGAGCCAAATTTTCCCATGAACCCGCGTGGGGGGAGGATCAGGTTTGGGGGAGCTGTCGTTTAGGTAGCCCAAGCCAAATTCCGATACCTGGGGATTCAAATATCCCACTACTGGACACAGATCCACAAGTGGAATCTGTAGAGTCTCGTGGAAGAGCTAAAGAGAGACCTGTGGAGGAGGGACTTGCTCCCGCATTCCCTGGCAGAGAGAGTACAGATGATCAAAATGAACGTACTGCCGAGGTTCCTCTTCCTGTTCCGATCCCCCTGACCTTCATCCCCAAGGCCTTCTTTGCTAAGGTAGACAAACTAATCATCCATTTGTGTGTGTGTGTGTGTGTGTGAGAGAGAGAGATGGGATGGTTGGGGGGGGGGGGGGGGGGGGGTGCACAGTGAGCAGGGCTGTGCCTTATGCAGCTAAAGGTGGTGTTTAGGGTGTACTTAACCAGAACACAAATGAGTGGGTTCTTCCCTGAGATGGAGGACAAATGTGAACGATGCCAGGGAGGCCCAGCCAACAACACCCACATGTTCTAGTCTTTCCCCAGACTTGTTGGATACTGGGCATCCTTTGAGATGATGCCCAAAGTTGGGGGGGGGGGGGAGAGGATGGAGCCATGCCCGCTAATGGGGGGTTTCGGAGCAGCCAAGGCTCTTCATGGAGAGAGGGGCAGGCATCCTACCTTTGCCTCCCTTATCCCCCTGCCGAAGCCTCCTACTCGGGAGGTGATGAACAGCCACCGAAAGCCACAGACTGGCACTCCGACTTGCCAGAGTTTCTCAAATTTGAAAAAATTAAATATGGCATTCGGAGATCGGAGGAATGTTTCCACAGCACATGGAGGCTATTCACTAGCCTGTTCCAAGATCTGTTTGTGACCAGCAACCAATAAGCAAAGGAGGATCGAACTGGACAATGGAGGGATAGATGGGGAGGTTGGGGGGGGGGGGGGGAGAAGGCAGTGAAAGTGCCATGGCGAACACAGATCAAGCAGGACAGGGGAGCCAGGAGGGACAATGGGTGAAGGTACACATGGTAGTGAACACAGAGGCCACAGCAGCAACCCAATGCACCCACATTGTTGAATAACCTTCAGCACTTATTCTGACTGGCCTTTATTTATTCCAGGTTTGACAGCGATTTCAGGCAGTTTTTTGTACATTATAACTAGTTAGTCCCACTGTCACCTGACATCCACATGCATTAACATGTCACTGAGTAATAATGTAGAACATGAACGTGAGTGTAAACCTCATTCTCCCTAAATCCAAGATGATGTAACTAATTCCGGAGTATGCTGGCAGTGCAAACTGGGTTCAAATTTGGGACTCGAGGTCAGTGTAGCTAAAGTACTGGATTAACTCAGTTGAGCCAATTGGAGACTCCTGTAACACAAGTTTTCTTTAGTTTAGGAATACCTCTTACAATTGTTATACAAGCAGTGCTGAAAAAAATGCTTTCTGTTCCTGTCACATGATGCTACATCACCATAGTTACCTAATTACATGTTTGTTTCCTCCTTAACTGAGCACAAAATCACATAATCAGAACCAGGACAGTAAAGTAAAACATACAGATTTGAGGAAGGAGCCATTCTTTGGATTCTGGAGACCACATAAATTATTAAACTTAATGCACATGTTGCAGCTTTGTCACAGCTTCTTGATTTTGTTTCTGCCCTACAATGTTGGCCCAGTCAGCTACTGTTCAATATCTAAAATAGCCTACAGATTAATTATTGTCTTTGACCTTGTCCGGGCACTTACTGTTGATTCCCTTATTTCCCCTTTATTTTTGCTGTTATCATTTGATCCATGGATGCTTAATGGACATGTAGCTTTAAGTCGAGCAGGGGAAGTGAGGATTTCAAAAGTTACAAAACCTATGGACAGCAGGATTCAGACATTTTGGCACCCGAGAGATAGGGTGGGACTCTGTTCGATTGGTTGGCTGGTGGCCAATAATTTGGCCACAAGGATGTATTCTGCCTGGTGACAGGTGGTGATTGAGATCTGCCTGAGTGAGATAATTCTCTCTCGCTCTCGCTCTCTCCCACTGAAAAGCACCTAGACTGAAGGAGGTGTGTTAGGAACAACTACCAGAAACAAAAGGTGAAATCTAAGACCGCCCCTGACCCGGGATGTGACCCGCTGGTATCCTCTTGTGAGATTTATCCGGCTCGTTACTCCGTGCTAGATCAGACGGGATCTCGCAAGACATCACGATCTGGATCCCGCCCACAATGGGTGGGTCCAAAATCAACATATTAAAGTGAGCAGTTAGGCCACGGTGGGGGGGGGGGTCATGAGTTCAGGTCGCTGATCTCTCCCCACACTAGCGAGCAGAGCTTGTTAGTGGAGGAAATAAGACTGAGTGCGGCCTCGGAGGGACGTTCCTCACCTAGGCCCAAAAATGATCCAGAGTCCCATTCAGTAGCGGAGTAATTCTAGGCACTGCTGGTGCCGGGAAACACCCAGCTAAACGCACCCAACGTAGGACTCTGTTTCATTTCCGTCCCACGACTTTTATCTTTTACTAATTATTTTACCCCCCCCCCCTCTGTATTTGTCTGTCTTGTATGTAGGTGTAGAGGGTGGGATGAGTTTAAATGGGGAGGGGGGTTAAGAATTGGATTAAAGTTACAATCCTGGTGACTGCAGTTACTGAACAAAAAAGACTTCAGGTGTTTTTCTAAGAATGATTTATTAATTTTAATTGAGTTGCGACTCCAGGTCAAGTGGGGTTGGATAAAAGCAAATTACTGTGGATGCTGGAATCTGAATCAAAAGAGAAAATGCTGGAAAATTTCAGCAAGTCCAGTAGCATCTGTAGGGAGAGAAAAGAGCTAATGTTTCGAGTTCGATGACTCTTTCTCAAAGCTAACAGACAGAGAAAGTGGGAAATATTTAGACTGTGGAGTGAGAATGAAAGATGAGTCATAGCCAAAGAAACCCAGGGAAACCGGGTGCTAATGGCCACAGAAACCAAGGGGAAAGAGTGCTAATGGCAGTCTCCAGAGAGGACAAGAGATGTGAAAGGTCAAACAACTGGGAAACTAACATCAGAGGATGAACTGTAGATGTAGGGGAAGGGGAAGCCAAGAGAGGAAAGGTGGACAAGATGGGGGGGAAATTAAATGTATGTTAAGAAAGAAAGAAATGGTAAAAGACAGTTAAACTGAAATGAAAACAAATGGGTCGATGGCGCACTGACCCAGTCGTAACAACCTAATCACTAATTAGGCATGCATAAAACAGCACTTAATATAGAGTGCTGGTCAAGAATTGGCCTTAATATTCTTTATAATTTTTGAATTGGCTAGTTTCAAGTTCTTTAATCTTTGGGTCCAGGGGATGATATCCAGCCCAGATAAAATTTAATTATTTCTCTATTAAAGGGTCTTCCATTAAATTATATAGGATAGTTTAACCCAGTTACGAACTTAAAGAATGCAATTGCACTCAACTATTTACAGTGTGTCACCAAAGGGCATTTAGTGAATTTGTTGCTATTGCAAGACTTGCTGTCTGGGCCGAATAAAACACTCTCAGGCCCTGCTGTGATCTGCCAAACATGTTTACTACTCCAAAATCATTGCAAAAAGCAAAGAATACCAAGTTTTCTCTGTACTGCAACCTTTTTGCGTCCGAGGCATCTATGTTATAAAAATTCAATCAGACCAGTCCACCTACACCAGCGGCACCCCGCAAGGTCATTGCTATCTTTCATTTTATGGACTCTTTAAAGGTCACAGTGTCTCGCATCCGCAGGTGGACCCAGACTGACCCTCAGCTATCTGGCCTTTGCCACATGAGGCAGTATGTGGCTCAGAACACGGCTTTACCGCAGGATTTGAAGGCGTACACCACAAGGTTGCAGGAGCTTAGCATGGGGGGAAATCGCGTGGTAGTTCCCGAATGTGGATGCGGCCAGCTTCTGATGGACCTCCACAATGGACACCCAGGCATGTGCAAGATGAAAATGTTAGCTTGCAGCTTCGTTTGGTGGCCCGGTATCGATGCAGACATTGAGCGCTGCATCCAGTGTCAGGCACACCAGAGGTTGCCTCCTGCAGCTCCGGTCCATGGGAATGACCAGGTCGTCTGTAGTCTCTCCTCCTTTCTGGGTGCATTGTTCCTCATCCTCATCAATGCACACTCCATCTGGATGGAGGTCCTCAAGATACAGATGAAGATGACCCGGACCACCATAGAGAAACTACGACACATTTTCAGCACGCATGGCATAACCAAGGTGCTGGTATCAGACAATGGTACAGATTTACAAGTGTGGCATTTGTCTCCGCTAACGGGATCTGTCAACGTGAGGCCCCACCCCACACCACCTGGCATCAAATAGGTTGGCCGAGCGGGTGGTGCAAACTTTTAAGCTCAATGAAAAATCAGACATTGGGTTCCTGGGAGACCTGCTCAGCCAGGTTCTTGTTCTGCTACCGGACAAAACCGCCTAGCTCCGACTCAGAAACCGAGATGGACGTTCTGCCATTGCTGAAGGTGCCCGTTCCGGCTCTCGTGGCCACACCAGCAATGCCTCTGCCGCCCAAACACTCGGCACGCAAATGCCGTTCTCTCCGGTCTGATGTACGCCTCCTTACGCTGCACGGTCTGTGCCTGATCGCCATTTACAAGCGAAACGGATGAAAGGCCTGGATGTGGACGTTGCTGTGGACCTAGGCGTGGCGGACTATTATAACACCAATGGAGGCCTTGGGGTCAGGATCAGATGGTTCCCCATGACTTCCATGAAATATAAACTTCCCGTTTAAGGGAAGGGCTTCCCCTTAACAAGGAGAGTCCAGCTTGTATAAAAGACTCTTGGGGGATTGGAGGAGTTTTGGAATTGTATTGTAATAAACCTTGTTTGTTAATTTCTACTGATGTATATGCGTTCTGCTTACCACGGATTCAACAGTACTGAAACATGCCACATGTTTGTTGCTGCTTATTTGGTTCATGGACTCTCCCACCGGCCATTAGCCCAAAGGCTTATGTCATTTTTCTATAGTGAGCCTCAGGAATGCAATGAAAGCTGGAGGCCAGCCTCCTTGTGATCAATTTTATTTTTAAACTGATTTTACTGCAAAACCATATAATTAGTGGTCCTTTACTATGTAATTACTAACCATTAGAATCCTAGGTTAGCCATGGGACAATATCTGCTCCGGAGATAATAGGTACGTAGCTTATGTAACTTACTTTAATTATTGATTGAGTTGCTTAATTACTAACCTGCTGAATTGAGTATTGCAACTCATTATATTGTTCTTGCAGTTTTTTTTCTAGACTAGCTCCATAAAACATGCATTAATCAACATTAATTAGCATGCATATAAAGAGGAAAGCCATTTTGATTAAGTTTGAAACTTTCGGCATAATCTAATATTTATATGTTAACATAGTAAACAGAAAGGGGAGAAACAACATAGAGAGCCCTTACAATGTTAGAGAAAAACACCTGCTTTAGTTACTCAATGAATGAGCTACATTTTCTCTGTAGATCAGTGTAACGGGTAGTGCTACAGCTTCGACAGTATTTATTTGAGTAATGATTAAAGATCAGTTTGCATACAATGAAATCTAAAGTAAAATTATTGAAATAAACCAGCATGTATATAATGTACTTCACAACTTCAGGATGCCCCAAAATATTTTACACACAATGAAGAACCTATGAAGTTACCATTGTGATATGGACCCAGCCTCGCACAGGATGACCCCCCCCCCCCCCCACCCCATCCCCCAACCACAGTTACCTGAACCACTTACCTTCTTTCTCCCTTTAAATTATCCCTTAAGGCACCTCCTTTACAGCAGCTAGTGTCGTAAAATGGGGGTTCCTTTGCAATCTGTGGAATGAACTTATGAAAGGTAATATGTGAAATGTTAACATTTGAGTTCTGTCCACAGAAACTTGCTGACCTCAAAAGTCCCTGATCAGTCTTCATGGACTATTGATGCTATTTTCCCATATGGGGAATAAAAGATTGACATTTGTTGGAGTACAAGGAATATAGTCCTCATGGCAGTGCTTCAATGTGATCCAAATCAGTGTTTTTTTTAAACTCCATATTGCAAAAAGTTAACCCTTTTCCTTGAGGAACTTTCTTATTCCAGTAAGTTTTATTTCAGCATCACAGTGTGAGAGTTGAAAAAAAGCCAAATCACGCTATATAGGTTACTGATTTTAGGAGCCTGCAAGGAAGTTTAAGCCTTAGATTTGAAAGTATTCTTGAGTTTTTGTTTTAATATTTGAGGTGTTGTTGTCATGTGGACAATTGGGATTGCATCTGCCACATCAAAGGAAATGGAGACCTATTATCCAAAGCACGTTATTTTCTTTAATAAATAACTGAAAACACACAACACATAAAATGGCAAGAGTACAAAACATCAAACAAAAAGGAATGCTTCCTGGAATTTTGGTCTCTGTGCCAAGCTCGATTTACAGTGGTGCTTCTCAAACCTTTTCCCACTGTCGCCTTGTTCTGATGTTAATACTTGATTGGAGCTTCACAGCAGCCATTACTGCCTCAGATCTTGCAAGCCCAAAATGTTATCCTAAGACTCTCAGTTTTGTGAGTCCTGACTTACAATATTAACACCCTGGGATTTCGCGCTCTTTGGGGTGGTCCTTAACCTTGGACCCAATCATTCGACAGGGCTCTGATCACTCTCTTCGATTTCGGCCAATAAAGGGGTAGCTGGGCGGGTCCTTAGCAGTCACTGACTTTGGCAGTTGTGCTTTCTGAGTAAGGGGAGTGGTGCCGATCAGTCTATGGCTGTACCGGTTGCTTGATTGAAGTTCTATTGTCCTGGGAAAATGGGCCATTAAAATATAAAAGAGCGGGTTTCGGTCAGGTCTGGTTACCTGTGTTTTAGATACACATAGGCTGTGTATCTGTCTCAGTCCTGGGTTGGCCATAATTCCCATGGTCCTTTGCCGGTGGGATGGCTACACTCTGTGCCGAGTATCTCATGTCCTGACTCCCCAAAGCCTTTCCAGTATCTACAAGGCACAAGTCAGAAGTACTAATTGAAGATTTATCAGACTGATTACTGGGATTTTGGGGTTGATGTATGAGGAGATTGAGTTGGTTTGGATTATGTTTGCTGGAGTTTAGAAGTATGACGGGGAATCTCATAGAAACCTATGAAATTCTAACAGGACTAGACAGGGTAGATACAGAAAGGATGTTCCTGATGGTGGGGGAGTCCAGAATCAGGGGTCACAGTATTAACTTATGGGGTAGGCCGAGATGTTTCTTCACTGAGTTGTGAGTGTTGGGAAATCAAAGGTAGTTTTAAGAGTTTTATATTTGTATTGGTAAACATTAGAAATGAGGTATCTTCTTCAGCGATTGCTCGCTGATTAGTATGATTGTCCACCTAAGAAACTCTGTGTCACTGGTCATGGGTTATGTGGGTCCTTACGTGACTGATGAGCCCGATTTTAGAGCCACACCTCCAGCTGTACACTTGGAAGGTGCTTCTTGGACTCAAGATCACTGGTATTCCTTTCTCAGGCTGTTTTTCCGGGCCTCCTTTTGACGTCAGGTCTTCTTGAAGAATTGTGTCCCTTCAATCAGGAGGTTCCCCCAAGTAGATCCCTTTTGAGCAAAGGTCTCCCAAGCATTGACACCCATGTTGCGTTTCTTAAGGTAAGCCTTCAGGGTGTCTTTGAAGTGCTTCCTTTGTCCTCCTCTTGTTCAGGAGCCTTCCTTGAGCTGGGCGAAGAAGATTTGGTTTGGCAGTTGGGACTTGGGCACCTTAAGCACATGGCCGACTCAGCGGAGTTGGTTTCGGATGATCATGGCCTCGATAATGGTGCTCTTGGCTCCTTCAATGGCTACTGTTAATACGCCTATCCTGCAGACTGATTTAATTTGATGTTTCTGCGGAAGGAGGGATAAAACCTATAGTTAGATTCATGCTGGACAATTGTATTTGTATGTGTGGGGGTTGGTTCAGTGTCAACTGTGTTCCCATTGTGCTTAGAGAGGGCTACGGTGTGAAGAATGAATAAGCCAGCGGTGGTATGCGGGTGTTCCTTAGCAACTGGAGGGGGGAAAAGTGTTTTTGTTCTTAGTTTGGCAGTTGAAGAAAGACACCAGAGAGTAAACATCTCTCTAAGGAGAAAGACTGGACAGGGCTGGAGCTGCAAAGAGGCAGGCTTCCCAAAGAACCAATTACAGTCCAGATAACCATGGAATTGGGACACAAAGAACATATTCAGACGACTGAAGTTAAGAGAAAAGAGACCAAGGTATTAGTCATAAGAATTCAAGGAAGAGTAAAAAAGTGTTCTGAGTTAAAGAAACAATTGCAGTAACCAGATTTAAAGTGAGAAAACAAACCTCAGAGGTAAACCAAAAGTTTGATGCCAGTCGTGGAATTGAGAGTGAAAGCAAGCGAGTGAACAGTTTGTACAGCAGTCAAAACAAATACATTTTAATGGGTAGAAAGTTGGTGTAAACCTTTCTACCCTTTGTAAACGCTGGATACTGGAGCCGTTGTTAAAAGTGGAGTGGAAGCTTTGTTTAAAAAAAGTCATTTGGATAACATGGGCTGGATTTTGAATTGCAAACCACTAATGGAAAGCATTATTGTGAAAGAAGAATTTAAAGTGTGTTTTAGGAGTTAAGTTTGGAAACTCTCATGTGATAATTATCTAGGGAATTCTGAGAAGAAATTAACGGACACTAACTTAGGTTCAGAGCAGAGTGTGTGTATTTGACCAAAACCAATCTATGTGTTAATGAGACCATTGCAGTTTAAGATGTACTTTGTGATCCATGTTAATCAAATCTGTGTGTATTTGTTAATCTAAGGGGGGAGTAAAGGAGGATTGTATGATCCAATTTTTTAATGTTTAGTAATTTTTTGTTCATTTAAAACTAATTAGCGGTCCTGTGACTCTGTTTCTCCAGGTTTTACATGAAAGGAAAAGTTATGATCCTTCAAGCCAGGGTTCCATCTGGAATCTTTCTGTCCAGTTATAACATTACCTGGCATCGTAACATGAGCCTGTGGAATGTTTTTTTTTAAGTGTATTTATTTGTTTTCACATTTAATGTTCCACATTTCAATTCATTGGTTAAGTTACAAGTTGCAAAACCGCTCAAAACAAAGCAAAAACAACCAAGGAAAAATTAAAATTACAAAAGCGATAAACCAAGGAGCAAAAAAAAAACAAAGATCACTTTATATATTTACACGTACTTGTCTTAAGCTCCCTCTATGCCATGGTCCCCATTTGGCCGATCTTCCTCAGCTGTACTCCCCAATGTTGGTCTGAGCGTGTATTAACCGGCATGTTTTTTTTTTGTTGTTCACTCTAGTTTTCCACTTGCCCTTGGGCCTGTCCCCTGCGGGTCTGTCCCTTGCACCTCGCGGTCTTTTTGTGGACTTTTACCCTCACCCTCCTTCCCTTACCTCCCTTTCTTTATGCTTTATGTTCCCTTGCTCCTCTGTGCCTCCCCTCACCCCACGTTCCCCCTCCTATCTCTATTGGTTGCTGGCTACGAACAGGTCTTGGAACAAGTTGTTGAATGGCATCCACATCCTGTGGAAACCACCTTCCAACCCTTGGATGGCAAATGTTATCTTCTCCAGTTGGAGGAATTCCGATAGGCCGGACAGACAGTCTTCTGCTCTGAGTGGCGCTGTCGATCACCAGCTGTGTAGGAATCTTTGGCGGGCGATTAGGGAGGCAAAGGCTAGGGCGTTGGCCCCCTCCCCATAAAGAGTTCCGGCTGCTCTTGAAATCCGAAAGACCACAACTTTTGGGCATGTTTCTATCCTCATTGCCACAGCCTTGGACATTGCCTCAAAGAAGGTCAGCAGGGCAGCACGGTAGCATGGTGGTTAGCATAAATGCTTCACAGCTCCAGGGTCCCAGGTTCGATTCCCGGCTGGGTCACTGTCTGTGCGGAGTCTGCACGTCCTCCCCGTGTGTGCGTGGGTTTCCTCCGGGTGCTCCGGTTTCCTCCCACAGTCCAAAGATGTGCGGGTTAGGTGGATTGGCCATGCTAAATTGCCCGTGGTGTCCTAAAAAGTAAGGTTAAGTGGGGGGTTGTTGGGTTACGAATATAGGGTGGATACGTGGGTTTGAGTAGGGTGATCATGGCTCGGCACAACATCGAGGGCCGAAGAGCCTGTTCTGTGCTGTACTGTTCTATGTTCTAAGGTCATCCAGAACCCTACAAGCCTGATGCAGGCCCAGTACATGTGAGTATAATTGGTTGGGCCTCCCTGGCACTGTTCGAATTTGTCCTCCACCTCCGTAAAGAACCTGCTCATTGGATTCTGGTTAGGTGCGCTTTGTGCACCACCTTTAGCTGCATTAGGCTTACTCAGCCCTGTACATTTGGAGTTTGCCCTGAATAATGCTTCGGTCCACCATCTCTTGCACCCCCCCCCCCCCCCCTTTACTTCTATGCCTCCTGCCTCCCATTTTCCCCTTATCTCATCTGGGGGGGGGGGGGGGCGTACCTCCTCCATTAGTTGTCCATAAAGGTCCCCACAGTACCCCTTCCCTAGGTTGCCTGCGTCTAACAGTTGGGGATTTAGAGGAGCAGGTCATCCACATAGAGGGAAACCCTTATGATCCCTGTCTCCCGCTGGATACCTCTCCAGCCTTTCGTCGTATTGAGGGCATCACAGGTATGCCAGCATTTACTGCCCATTCCTAATTGTCTTTGAGGGGGCAACCTGTGAGTCTGGAGTCACATGTAGGCCAGACCAGGTAAGGGTGGCAGATTTCATTCCCTAAAGGACATTAGTAAACCAGATTTTTTTTACGACGATTGACAATAGTTTCCCGCTTGGGTCACTGTCTGTGCGGAGTCTGCATGTTCTCCCTGTGTCTGCGTGGGTTTTCTCCGGGTGCTCCAGTTTCTTCCCACGAGTCCCGAAAGATGTGCTGTTAGGTGAATTTGATATTCTGAATTCTCCCTCTGTGTACCCGACCAGAGGATTTTCACAGTAACTTCTTGGCAGGCAGCGTTGATGTAAGCCTACTTGTGACAATAATAAAGGTTATTATGAGATTTGATTCCAGGTTTTTTATTGAATTCAAATTTCACCATCTGCAGTGGCAGGATTTGAACCTTGGATCCCCAGAGCATTACTCTGGGACTCTGGTTTACTAGTCCAGTGACAATACCACTTCGCCACAGCCTCCCCATGCACATCAAAAAATCACCAAGGCTTTTTTCGACAGCAGCGTCTAAACCTACAAGATACAACACCTAAAAGGACAAGGGCAGCCGGTGCATGGGAACATCAGCTTTTACAAGTTCCTTTTCCAAGTCGCACAAAATCCTGACTTAGAAAAATATAATCTTCATAGTTATTAGGTCAAATTCCTTGACTTCCTTACTTTTACATCACTGTGGTTATACTTACATGGCACTGATTGTACCTGTGCAAGAAACAGAATCATCATCACCTTCTTGAGGGCATTTAGAATTTATCAGTATATGTATTCTCAACATTCCGTATAATTCTTTCTACCTCGAGTGAGATAGTAACAGTATCCCCCTGAGTCGTGTCTATGTTTTGGTGAGTGTGGATGCTTCCTTCTAAAAGGATAATTGCTCTTGCTGTATGTGGTAGATGTTAAGTGTGCTGGGGAAGGTCAAAAGTTTGAAAACGTCAATAAAACTTATATTCCTCTTCTCTGAAAGATGTGCATCGTTCTGTTGAATAGGTAAATGAAAAACTGTTGGTGGCCCGTTAACTGCCCCCGTTGCCAACCATTCTTCATCTATATTGAGTTTCATCATACAAAGTAGGAGCACGCCATTTGGCCCTTCCAACCTGCTCCGCCATTCAATAAGATTATAGCTGATCGGATTGTGGCCTCATTGCCACATTCCGCCGACCCCGATAGATTCTTGACTAATAAGGGTGTCGAATGCTATTTCTTCTGCCTTAAAATTAATTATTGACCCAACTTCACCATGGTTTGGGGAAGCGAGTTCTAAAAATTCATGGCCCTCAGAAAATATTTAAATCAAATCTAAGTTCAATGCTACAATGTGCACTTTCGTAGGAATGGCAAGAATGTAATCAAGATTGGTTAGTTTATTCTTTTCCTCTTCCTATCTTCCAGGAGCTTTGCATTTAAGATCAGTAAACACAGCACAGCATGAAGTCTGGAACCTTTTGGTCTAATGACTGAATGTTGTTAATACTGCATGTACGATTTTAGCTATTCATAACTCGTGTGAAACACAGGCTCCCTAATAAAAAGACAATGGCTGCGATTCTCCAGAATCAATTTGAAGTGCTACTGACAGCGGGGAAACCGGTATATTTCCTGCTGCTGGCAGCGCTGCTGAGGTGGGATTCAACGGCACTTTCTCGGAGAGGGGCAGCATGAACCCACGGGTCTCGCTCCTCAGAGATCGGGGCCTCCTTTTTAAGGGCAGTCCTGATCTCAGAATAACACAACAGCCCCCCCCCCCCCCACTTCTGAATAACTTGCAAAGCCCCGCCAAAGTGAGCGATACCCTATTATGGGCTCACCAAATCCCCACCCCTTCCTCAGATCCCTCCTCCATTCGGCCCTCACACTCGGCAGTGTAAACCTGGCGCCATAGACTCCAATGAGATGAGCATCCTCTGTACAGGGAGTCCTTCAGGGGAAGTGTAGTTTGGGGGGGGGGGGGCAAGATTCTGGCTGGGCTGTAGGGGCTCAGCTCGGGGTTCTTTCCCAGGATGGGGGCAGCAGCACTCAGACAGAACATCTGGTCTTTCTACGAAGCTATTCAGATCAAAGAAACAGCCTCTTTAAAAAGAACTGTGCTTAGAGAAAACTCCTGCTCAAAAGAGGAAACAATCTGAGTTAATAGACTGAGAAGAGCTATAAAAAGAAACAAAACTAATCCTCCTTTTAAATAGCCTGGACATGTCAATCAATAGGCTTGTAAAATGTAAACATGAAATTGAATGAAAGCAATGCAGTTCAAAGCTTTAAGGTGACTCAGCATGCCAAAAGGCTTGAAAAAGTTGAAAGAGAATTAAATTGACTGAAAAAGCACTTCAAAGGATTCCATCAAAGGGAAACCTTTCACCTTCATCTGACAGTTCATTGATATTGACATCCTGGGAGAGACATCAAAGGGTTCCAACACAGGGGGAAGATTTTTGACTGCAACTTGAAATGCTGAAAGACTGTTTAATGATTTTCAAAGCTGCAGTGGGAAGGCTTGCCACACAACCCCCAGCACGAGCCCACCTCTCCTGAAGGTCCACCCTCGGCACCCTGGAGGTAGGTGTAGAAGTCTCTGAGGAACAGGACCGGTCAGCAGGTTTAGGCCGCCCCTCTCCAGGCCAGTGCTAAACCAGCATCCTCCTTGGGAATTCACGACACATGGTCCCCGCATGTCAGGTCCAGGAGAGATTGGCGCCTGCAGGACTTCCATCTCGTGGGAGTGGGAGCATACCGGGAGGCCAGAGCATCTGGTCTAAAACCCAGTAATGATATTTAAATTTATGTTGATCAGCTGTAACCGCTCTGGGCGAGAACCTGATCAGGCCAGGCACAGCGGATGGGGAGACTCGCAACGGGTTTGACGCCTGGCTAGAATCCTGTTTTGGCACTCGGACCTGATCCAACAGGCCAATGAGAATCCCGCCTGGGGCAAGCAACCCTGGAGAATCACGGCCAATGTATGCAAGAAACATTGATATTCTGGAAGGGTAAAAATGGTCTGAAAAGGCTTTTGTTATCAACAGTGCCTTGTGATTTATTTTAATGAATAGCATTGCTGTTTGAGAATCAATTGAAAGTAAATGATATAAGTAGACAATGAAGGCTAGCTTGTTATTTACTTGGTCTCGCTAAAAAGAAATGGCCTTGATCATAAAAGTTCATCACATGTGCTTTTTTATAAATAGGTGAAAGTTAACATACTAGGTGAAGTAGTGGACCAGGGAAGCACAAATCTGAGAATTGACCAGGCATCATTCAGCCCCCATGCAGCCATCTATGCTATACGCCCTGATGTCCGTTGTGCTATACATATACACACACCAGCAGCTGCTGCTGTAAGTGATTTTTAACATTTATATTTTAAGTTTTACATTTTACAATATTTTTCATATTCAATTCTTGAAAGTTATTTGCTTTCCCCCTCAACACCCACCACCAGGTTTCAACCATGAAGTGTGGTATCTTGCCAATATCCCAAGAAGCCTTGATTGTGGGCAGTGTTGCATATTATGATTATAATGGTTCACTTGATGAAGAGAGCGACAGAATTCAGCTCCAGAAGTGTTTAGGCACAGCTTGCAAGGTAAGATCACAGTAGTTGTTGCTATGTTCAAAGTGAACAATCGATGTTGCTGATTTTATCCCAAAGTCGATCCGAGAGTATTTAAGAATTCAAAGATTACCACCAGTGTAAAGTATGTTTCAAAAGCAAAACACTGCAGATAATGGAAATCTGAAATAAAAATAAAAAATGCTGCAAATGCTCAAGCAGGCCAGACAGCACCTGTGGAGAGAGAAACTGTTAACTTTTGAGGTCAAAAATTGATTGAATGTATACTTGGAGAGGACTAATTTGCGGGGTTATGAAGTGAAAGCTGTGTTTTGAGAGTCAGTTTGGAACTCTCGCAAGGAGCTGGCACAGGCACAGCTGCCGAATTGCCTCCTTCCACTGCTGCAAGATTCAGTTTTATGACACAATTCGGCTTAGCTGTGATGCCACTCCAATGTTCACTATATAGGCGTGGACAATCACGCTACCTAGGCCTATGCATGCAGAAAGGTTGCTTGGATGGCATAGATGAGGAAAATTGGCATATTTGGAACCAAGATTCAGTGCCTTCAGGAGAAGAGAAAGGGAAGAGCAAGGAAAGAGAAATAAGAAGCATAGGTAATAAAAGTAAATCAGAAAAAATGCTGTTTTAAATTGACTGTTGAGTTACACTAACATAAATTTTCCTTTGCTTTCTGCATTCTCTAATCATGATTTTATTTTCAGGTATTGGTTCTTAGAAACCATGGTGTAATAGCACTTGGTGAGACCATTGAGGAAGCTTTTCACTACATCTACACTGTTCAATTAGCCTGTGAGATCCAGGTAATGCAGAAAATAATGTACAACTGGTGCCAATTCATTTAATGATACCGTAGAGCAATAAATACATTCAAACCCATTTCATTAGTTAAGTGCCTGGTTCCTATTTTTATGTGTATTCAACAGACTTTAGGGACATAGTTTTCACATCCAAGTTGCTCTCTTCTGACGAACTAACAATGTGTAATGTCTTCATTAACCCATTTTCTGTAATATTTTCAGATGTAGTGGGTATATGCACTGTGATATATAATCGAAGAAGCAATACATTTCTCTGCATAATACTTGGTGTGTGCATGTTGACATGATTTCAGCCAAGGTAGAAGGAGGATTGTCTTGGCTGTTCTCAAGCTTTAGGGGGTCAACCACAATTTACATTGATTCCAACCAGTGAGCTATGCTAACCTCAATGCCCTAATTCTGTCCCCTCCAGTGACTGCTTGGCCAGGCTGAAGCCAATGACGTTTCAACAGCTAACACGTTAATTGCCAAGACCAATTCTCTCATCCACTCGCGTCATCTCGAAGCTCAGCTGCTTGAACGGTCCCTTTGCCAGCTACCACTCAGCACAAATTTTAATAATTGAAATCTCCAACCACATTTATGCCACTCCTGGGGCGGCACGGCGTAGTGGTTAGCACTGCTGCCTACGGCGCTGAGGACCCAGGTTCGATCCCAACCCCGGGTCACTGTTTCACCCCCACGGCCCAAAGATGTGCAGGTTGGTGGATTGGCCACGCTAAATTGGCCCTTAATTGGGAGGAAAAAAAGTTGGGTACTCTAAATTTTTTAAAAAACAATTCTGTCACTCCTGTAACTCCTTATTCCAAACTCATTCGGATTTACAAATATTCATAGGGGCCAACCTCACTTTTAAAATTTACTCCAGCACTGTATTGTAGCTCGCATGCTCCAGTATCAAAGGCAACGTGTTTGGTGTTCACATTCCTAAACTTTGAAATTCTTTTATCAGTTTATACACTCTTTGGAAGCAAGTAAAGATAAAAACCAAAGTTTTAAACTGTGTTTTTGAAACAGTGCTGTTCCAACTATTACATCTTCAGGTGTTTCACTACATTGCAAAGTGAAAATTGTTGCTGATTATGGTCAGTTTTAGTTATCATCCCCCCTGCCCATGGTCAGAGAGATACCTTTCACATTTGTGGCATTGCCTTAGTTACTGTGTCAGACTGGAACGTATGAAACATACGTATAGGAACAGGTGTAGGCCATATAGCCTGTTGGGCCGGCTTCGCCATTCAATACGATCGTGGTTGATCGGCCACTCCAATGCCTTTTATCCACACTATCTCCATAACCCTTTAAGTTATTGCTAATCAGAAATCTATGAATCACCACCTTAAACTTACTCAATGCGTGAGTATTCACACCCCTCTGAGGTAGAGAATTCCAAAGGTTCATAACATGCTGTGTAAAGAAATCTATCCTCATTTCAGTCTTAAGTGGCATCCACCTTATTTTGAAATTGTGGCCCCTGGTTCTAGACTCCCAACCAAAGGAAACATCTTACCTGCATCTACCCCGTCTATTCTTTTGTAGGTTTCAATTAGATCACTTCTCATTCTTCGAAACTTAAAAGAATACAGGCCCAATTTGTCCAATCTCTCGTCATAAGACAGTCCTGCCAACCCCAGGAAAAGCCTGTTGAACGTTCATTGCACTCCCTCTGTAGCAATAATATCCTTTCTGAAGTAAGGGGACCAAAATTGCACACTACTCCAGGTGCAGTCCAACCAAGCTTCTTTACAATTGAAGAAAAATCTCACTACTGTACTCAAATCCTCTTGGATTTTTTACTATTTAGGAAATACTCTGCACTTTAGGAAATACTCGACACATCTATTCCATCTACCAAAGTGGATTACCCCACAATTTTCCACATTATATTCCATCTGCCATGCTCTTGCCCACTTACCAAGCCTGTTGAAATCCTCCTGTAGCTACTTTACATCTTCCTCACAACACACATTCCTGCCTGGCATTGTGTCATCCACAAACTTGGAAAATTATATTTGGCCCTCCCATCCAAATCATTGATATATATTGTGAACAACTGCGGCCCCAGTACTGATCATTGCAGTACCCCACTGGCCACAGTCTGCCAACATGAGAATGATCCGTTTATTCATACTCTCTGTTTTCTGCCTGTTAGCCAATCCTTAATCCATGCCAGTATATTGCCTCCTGTCCCATGTACTTTTATTTTACTCATCAACGTCTTGTGGGGGGGCTTTATCAAAAGCCTTATGAAAATCCAAATATACTGCGGCCATCGACTCCATCAATTCGTTTGTAACATATTTAAAAACTTCCCAAATTCATCAAATGTGCTTCCTCATTCGTAAATCCATGCTGACTAGGCCCAATCAGATCCAAGTGTCCATTTATCATATCCTTTATGATAGATTCTAGCATTTTTCCTATTACTGATGTACGGCCACAGGTCTGTAGGTTCCTTGTTTTCTCTCTCCCTTCTTGAATAGTGGGGTGACATTTGCTACCTTCCAATCTTCAGGAGCCATTCTAAAATCTAGAAGTTTTGAAGATGATCACCAATGTATCTACGATCTCTATAGCAACCTCTTTCAACATACTGGGATGCATAATATTGCCTTCAACTCCACATTCTCCCAAATCTTTTGGACCTCTACATTTCCTGTATCTTCCTCAGTGCAAACAGACACAAAGTAATCATTTAGCTTCTCTCTCATTTCTCTATTCCCCATTATGAATTCTCCTGACTCTGTCTGTCTTAGGCAAACATTTCCTTTTTCCAAATCTATAGAAACTTTTACATCTCACTTTAATATTTTTTTTTTTTTGCTGAATTGCATTCATATTCTGTTCTCCCTTTTATCAGTTTCTTGTCCTTTGCTGTATTCTAAAAAACACACTCTCAGGTTTACTACTACTTCTGGCAACTTTATGAGCCTTTACCAAGCATGAAACAGTCAAAAACCTTTGGAAAGGTAGACCATCAGTTTGGGGAACATGCATTCAAATCACCTGCACAATTTAAAGGAAAACATATTAAATCATTAAGTCAACAATTATAGCACTTGTGAATCTCTGTCAGAAGAAAGTTCCCTTTATATTCAACCCACTCCTAGTAATTAATCATAATTGGCCCAGATACAATGCAACCTATTGAAGTGCTTTGATGAATAGAATTAGTTTCGAAGTTTTTAGAAAAAGAGGAGATTCTTTGTGTGAAATTATCTGAATAGATGTAAAATCATCAGTGCTTATTACAGTAATGAACCATTTTGCAGTTTTATACTTCTATTGGCCCACTAATTACAAATATTTCACTGTTTTCAGCAAACAATGCTTCTTACTGTATTAAACTGTAAACTGAACAGAATTTCAGTAAATTTCTAATCTGTGTGTGAAGTGATGTCTTGAGTGATCTGAAAATGTTTATAAATATTTATAAAGATCTTGCAGTGTGTTACAAAATGTCTGGGTACTTTCGGTTTATGATTTAGACAGTGAGGAGTGGCACCATGGTTAGCACTGCTGCCTCATGGCGCCGAGGTCCCAGGTTCAATCCCGGCCCGGGTCACTGTCCGTGTGGAGTTTGCACATTCTCACCGTGTCTGCGTGGGTTTCACCCCCGCAACCCAAAGATGTGCAGGTTAGTTGGATTGGCTACACTAAATTGCCCCTTAATTGGAAAAAATAATTGGGTACTCTAAATTTATATATTTTTCTAAATGATTTAGTCAGTGAAAATATTTTGAAGAATGGTTCTCAAAGTATTGTTTCTGTCTAAAAATGTGCAGGATAGATGGATTGGCCATGCTAATTTGTCCCTTAGTGTCTAAAGATGTGCAGCTATGGTGGGGTTCTGGGGATGGGACAGGGGTGTGGGCCTAAGCAGGGTGCTCTTTCAGAGGGTCAATGCAGATTTGATTGTTTTAAAACCGGGGAGTGATCTGTGCGCTTTTAACTAAATGGTTTATTTGCAGGTCCGAGCCTTGTCAAGTGCAGGTGGTGTGGATAACTTACTGCTACTGGATCTGGAAAAATTCAAACCTTACACGCAAAAAGTAGCTATTGATGGAATTAATATGGGAGTTGCACAGAAGTGGAGAGTTGGAGAACAAGAATTTGAAGCTATGATGAGAATGTTGGACAATCTGGTGTGTATATTTTCAAGATATTTATCCTTGCTTTCAAATCTCTCCAAGGCCTCACCCGACTATCTCCATGATCTCCTTCAGCCACATACCCAACAGTAACTCTTGGTTCATTTCAGTCCTGGAATCCTCCATGTTCTTTGCTTCATTGCTTGCAGCAATTCTTGCAGCCACTGCCATGCCAACCCGCTCTACCTTTCCACGTAACTAAATTTTTCTTTTTCCTTTCTACTTGATGTTCACTATTTTCTTCCAAGCCATGAGACGTCTTTCATGACATATAAAGTGTGAAAAAAAAGTTTTTATAGGAGTGACGCATGTTTTTAAAAATTGCAAGTTTTTGTTGTGCCTAAACCTGAGTAAAATCTTGGTTTTGAGTTGTCCCTAGAGCATTTATATTTGGCAGGATTAGAACTGGATTTATATTACAATGAAAGGAGCCAGCCTTGATTTAGTGATAGCACACCTCCACTGAGTTGGAAGGCTTAGGATTTAAGCCCCACTCCAGGACTCAAGTACATTATTTCGTCAGACATGACTTCCAGTGGCGGGGATGTGCTCAGCAGTCGCATGAAAGGTGGCTCTCCCCTGGGAGACATCAACTTGGGTGCTGTTTACCCAAATATTGACCATTAAGTCGATCAAAACCTCTCTCCCTACTCTCACCCGAAACCCAAGGAAATGCCCCCCGAACCAGCAAAGGAGCACAAAAGAGAAAAAGATGCTGCAAAAGCCAGGAAAGGAAGGCTGCAGCGGCGGACACAAGGAGCGAGTCTGAGCAAGATATGGCAGAGTCACCGACACAAATGCTGGCCCACCCGCAAATAGGGCAATTGGTAAAGCTCCTGAAATACGGGGGTGCCATCAAGGAGGGCCTGATGACGACGGTGAAGTCGGTGGTGGCAGCTGCCCTGGCCACTTTCAAGGAATCATTGGAGAAGTCAGAAAGGCAGCTGGAGGCGCAGAAGGCGATGGTGCGAGATCTGGAGAAGGCCAGCACCTACCAGAGCGACCGGACCACCTCATTGGAGGTGGCATGGTTGGTGGCAGCCAGGGAGCGCTCAAAGAGATGTTGGTGTACCAGGAAAACAGATCCCGCCTCCAGAACCTGAGGATCGTGGTCCTGCCAGAGGGCACAGAGGACAGGAATCCAGGGTATGTAGCGCTGATGCTGGGTAAGCTCTTCGGGGCAAAAGCTTCCCCAAGCCCCCAGAGTGACAGGTCACTCCGGCAGAAGCCCAAGGCAGGGGAACCACCACTGGCCATCATCGTCAAACTCTACCAATTCCAGGACAAGGAGCTGATCCTAAACTGGGCACGAAACATGTCATCCTGCAAGTGGGAAGGGCAAGTACCAGGGCATTGGGGCCGACTGCTGGAGCAAGTTTAATGGGGCCAAGGCGGCAATATTTAAGAGCGAGGTGCTGATTACAGTAGTTCGCACATGGTGAAGGCTGGAACAAAGGAATAAATGGTGACCATTTTGGATGGCCCCCCAATGGAAGAGAAACACCGCAGTGCAGGGGCACATCCGCACGGTAAGTATGGCTGAAATGTTTTCGTAACATGTCCTTCTTTTCAACTATTAGTTTTATTATTACAGACTCATGTTGGTTATATAAATTAACTATATTTTGAACTTTCAATTTTTCTATACATAATATAAGGGAGAAATCTGAGTAACCCAGGGTGACATAACTATATTAATACAACTTTTAAAACATGCCCATTCACCTATGAGAAAATGTAAAATATACAGACACAATTATGCATTGTTTTGCAAATACAATTTTCATTTGTTTGGTTAATTGAATAATCCTGAAACATTGTTATTGGTTCAAGAAATATGCCATTGTATTTTTCGGCAGTACACTCACTTTTAATATCATCATCATCATCCTACTAACAGATAGCAAATATGTATGTTACATCTGAATGGGACTCAAACTTTCAATGCTGTTTGCATGAAATTAAGCCTTAATTGCCATGTTTTTCCATGACCTCTTCTGGATTTTGTATTTTTGTCTGCATCGTGGCTGGTTTGTCTGCTTTTTCTTGGTAATTTTGTACCGGTAGGAAGAAAATGTCCATTCAGTTGTTATCTCCTTTCATTTCCACAGGGCTACAGAACAGGCTACACTTACAGGCACCCTATTCTGAGAGAAAAACTCCGACACAAGAGTGAGGTGGAAATCCCTGCAACTGTCACGGCATTTTCCTTTGAAGATGAAGCTATGCCATGCTCTCCCCTCAAATTCCTGGCACAGAAACAGCAGCGTGAAAAGACAAGATGGCTGAACACGCCAAACACTTACATGAAGGTCAATGTCCCAGAGGAATCTCCAACTGGTGACTGCAGCCCACGATCAAAAACCACAGTAAGTATTAGTTTAAAAATCTTCTGTCATTCTTAAAAAAAAATTTGATATAACTCAGTTTATGTTTAAACCACATTTCCTTTTGAATTAATGAGTTGAACAAGCCTTCAGTAGTTCACAATCCGGAAAATGTCATTGATTTATCGTAGAACGCAAACTAATTGAAGCCACAAACAATTGTCTTACTACTATTCAGATGTCAATCAATGAAACAAACTGAATGCAAGCAAGTATGAAATTAAAGCTGGAGAATATTTTACAATGGGAAATCATATTTGAGGAGCAGTTTTGAATATGAACATTAGCATGGAAAAGATTATAAAAGATTAATACTGAGGAAAAGCATTCTCTACAAACATCAGAACCGCAGTGTAGAACCTTTGTTTCTAAACTACTCACCTAATTGTGAGAGAGAGGGAAGGGAATGCAAGGGGGAGAGGAATGTGTGTGTGAGTCTGAGATAGAGGAGAGCGTCTGTGAGTGTGAGGGGAAGGCGTCTGCTTGTGTGAGGGGGAGGAGAGTGCGTGTCTGAAGAGTGGTGGAGGTGTGCATGTGTGAGAGGGGGAGTGAGTGTGACAGAAGGGAGGGGAGTGCATGTGTGAGAGGGGAGAGAGAGAGGTGAGTGTGAAGGAGGGGAGTGCGTGTGTGAGTGCAGGACAGGGAGAGGGGAGTGCGTGAGTCTGAGATGGGGAGGGTTCTGGATATGAGGGGAAGGCGGGTGCATGTGTGAGGGGAATGCATGTGTTGAGTGTGAGAGTGGTAGGGGTGAGTGAGTGTAAGAGAGGGGGAGGGATGTGCGAGTGTAAGAGACTGGGAAGTGTGGGGGGCGGGAGTACATGTGAGAGAGAGGGGAGTGCATGTGTGAGAGGGGAAGGGGACTGTGTGAATGAGTGCGAGAGAGGAGAGGGAATGCGTGCATGAATTCAGGGGTGGGGAGTGAGTGTGTGAGTGCGAGGAGAGAGGGGAGTACATGTGCAAAAGGGGGAAGGAGGTGCATGTGTGAGAGAGGGGGTGGGGCGTGCATCTGTTCGAGAAGGGGAGTGGAGTATGTATGTATGAGAGGGGAGGGGATGCGTGTGAGTGCGAGTGGAGAGGGGTGTGTGTCTGTGAGAAAGGAAAGGGGAGTGCAGGTGTACAGAGGGGAGAGGTTGCGTGTGTGAGAGGATGAGGGGTGTGTGTGTAAGTGTAAAAAGTGACAAACGGTAATACTTCAATTTTTTTAAATAAGAGAACTTTTGAGTACTAAAATCGAAAGTACTGCTTCCAGCGGTTAATGTTATGTCATGTATTAATTATCAATCGGTTACTTTGGAGTCTTGCACCTCCTGCCAGGTGAATAGATCAGAGCAGATTTTTAATTGCTGTGCGGAAAGCTGTCACTTGGAACCCTATCTATTATGGTTTCAGTCAGTAAAGAACTCCATACAGTTGGCTACCAGCTAGGAGACTTGTAGGATTTTATTTCTAAACTATTACAATGTGAGAGACCTGGAATTAAAACATTTTCACTCTACGCAATTCCATTATTATCAGTCTTTTTAAAAATAAATTCAGAGTACCCAATTATATTTTTTTCCAACTAAGGGGCAATTTAGCGTGGCCAATCCTCCTACCCTGCACATCTTTGGGTTGTGGGGGTGAGACCCACGCAGACACGGAAAATGTGCAAACTCCACACGGACAGTGACCCGGGGCCGGGATCGAACCTGGGTCCTCAGCGGCGTAGGCAGTAGTGCTAACCACTAAGCCACTGTGCACCTTTATTATCAGTCGTATTAGATAAATCCTAAAATCTGTTTATGAAGGCTTTAGCTATATTTGTATTTATATAATGCCTTTACTGTAAAATGTCCTGAGACACTAATATGCCTTTCAGACTCTTTATCACAACAGGTTGTAGTAAATAGATTTGAAGCTATTGACCTTGAATTAGATAAAGCATACCAGTACTCTCCAGGAGTACGCCGTGGTTGGACTGGACCCAATGGATATTTAGCAGCAATTGGTGAGCTTTTGACTCGATTATAAAAGGGATGAACAAAAAACCCTAAATATTTATCTTCTGTGCCAGAGAGACTGCATGGAGTGATTTCGTAATGCTACTTTTCTCAGATGCCTCAAAGGCGCCCAAGATATAACTATAGGGGGGGCAACGTGGCACTGTGGGTAGCACTGCTGCCTCACAGCGCCAGGGACCCAGGTTCCATTCTGGCCTTGGGAGGGCTGACTGAGTTTGCATGTTCTCCCCGTGGCTTCGTGGGCTTCCTCCAGGTGCTCCAGTTTCCTCCCCCAGTCTAAAGGTGAGCAGGATAGGTGATTGGCCATGCTAAATTTCCCCTTAATGTCCGATTATTGGGATAGGACAGGGGAGTGGGCTTGGGTGGGTACTCTTTCAGAGGGTCAGTGCAGACTCAATGGGCTGAATGGCCTCCTTCTGCACTGTAGGGATTCTACGATCTGTTCATTTCATTGTGTTTTGTACACTCGGCGCTAAAACAGTGAACTTTGTGAACATTCTCCCAGTGTCTGCATAGGACCCACCCCCACAACCCAAAGATGCGTAGGGTAGATGTATTGGTCACACTAAATTGTCCCTTAATTGGAAAAAATAAAAAAAGCAATAAACTTCTTGTAAACTGTGGCAGAATAGAGGTGAAGGTTCCTGCAGCCACATCAGAGCACTGATGCCAGAATTGCAAGCCTCCACATTTTCCAAACCTCCAGTTAAAAACCATGACGAGAAACCATAACTATTTAAATGAAATTCTTGTATAAATTAGATATATAAAACTTTAAATAGTTTTTTCAGTCTTGAAGCTGTGATTATGTGTGTGCTTTTGACTTAACGTTCCCGAATCCATCTGTTTAAAGATATAAATTTACGTGGGTTAGTGTGTTTTTTGTTTATAAAAATGGTTAAGTATCTGATTTTATTGTGAGAAATTGGAATTGAATTGTGCAATCTCAGTGTCAGATGCATAAAAGCGCTACAGCGATTTAATAGCATTACAGAGGAAGAAATATTTTTCTCATATTTACTTTGCTTCATACTTTTAACTTGTCAAAATAGTCCAGGCATCAGTCTCCCATGTAAGAACACCATCTGTATTTGCTATCCACAATCAGTCATGTGTCTTATTATCCATGCTCTGGTGGGAGGTCCCTGCTGTGACTTCTCTTGCATAGGTGTGATATTTTAGGTTAAACAAATGGGTCAGATGTCGGAAGCAGTAAATGTAATATAAACTAGTCAGTTCTGGTTAGAATTTAGAAGTTTACACACAAAATAGAGTCTAGTTTAATATCCCAATGCTGTATTAAAAATGTTAAGCATGTGTCTCCATCTGATAAATGCTGTAATTCAACTTCATATTTTAGCTGTTGTCAGACTCTAATGAATCTAAATTGACACAATATTGTAATCGGTGCCAACGGCATGGATTTTGCAGGAAAAAGTCATAATTGATGTTTTAAAAATCTTAACATTATTTGTCCTTGATGTACTTATTCATAGTTAGGTTTTAAATCCTTTTCATGTTTTAGGTCAGTGGGGATTTTAACAATGTTAATAGAATTTTCAGCTAATCAATTACATATTTACCTGTTAACTTTCTCAGTAAGGTTTTTGAACTTCCACCAGCAGCTTTCTCTGGCATTTTGAAATCCATTGTACATCCCTTCAACCAAGCATAAAATAAAAAATACGTACATGACACCAGAAAGTGATTTCAAAACTGTTCTAATTACTGCTGAAAAGAGAGACATGTTGCTGATGCTATTCACCTTGCAGTCATCAGGACAAACTTGGGAAGGAGGTGATGTAGTGGTATTGTTACTGGACTAGAATCCAGTGACCCAGGACAATGCTCTGGGAACCCAGATTCAAATCCCACTATGGCAGATGGTGAAATTTGAATTCAATAAAAATCTAGACTGAAAAGTCCAAAGATGGCTATCAAACTATTGTCAATTGTCGTTAAAAACCCATCTGGTTTTCTTTAGAGAAGGAAACCTGCCATCCTTACCTGGTTTGGCCCACATGTGACTCCAGACCCACAGCAACGTGGTTAACTCTAAAATGGGATGGGAAATAAATGTCCCCTGAAATGGCCTAGCAAACCACTCCGTTCAAGAGAAATTAGGGATGGGGCAATAAATGCTGGCCCAGCCTGCGATGCCTGCATCCCCTGAACGAAGAACAAAGACATAAGAATGGCAAATTTCAAACAATCACATTTTATGCCACAAAAGAGATGTGCAAATTGGATGGCAATTGGACTCTGATTGGTCACGGTGTTGCTATGGAGAAAGGCACGGGAACTTTAGGCTCCCCAAGCTCCTGTGTACTTCAAAAAAAGGACACGGCTTGAACATATTCCTTTTCTTTGCAAAGATGATATCCCGACATGTGAATTTCGCTTCTGGCAAGCATAAATGAACCATTCTACGTCCTTGACTTATTATCTTAAATTGGTGACAAAAACTGAGAATACTGGAAAATCTCAGCAGGTCTAGCAACATGTTTAAGAAGAGAAAACCAGAATTAACATTTCGGGTCTGTTTGACTCTTCATTGGAACCAAAAAAGAGGAAAAATGTGTTGGGTATTATACTGTAGCTGGGAGAGATTGCAACAGAGATATGAAAATAACTTAGGAACAAGAAGTAGATGGGCCGGTGTGGGAGGGAAGGCAATGGGGGAAATTCTCCGAGCCCCGTGGTGGGCCGGAGAATCGGAGCAACCGTGCCCGACGCCGGCGCATGATTCTCCGAGGTGCAGAGAATCGGCGCCATTTGCGCCGGCGCGTTTGGCACGGCTGGAATCGGGCCCGCAAATTCTCCGGCCCGGATGGGCTGAGCGGCCGCTCTGACGCAACAGAGTCCCGCCGCACCGTTCACCCCTGGTCGCTGCTGGCGGGAACTCTGCGGGAACGCTGGGGGGTGGCCTGTGGGGGGGGGCTCCGATGGGGTCTGGCCCGTGATCGGAGCCCACCAACCGGAGGGCTGGCCTCTCTTTCCCCCCCCCCCCCCCCCCCCCCCGGGACTACTTACCGGTGCGGCCGGCGACTGAACACCGACCCCATGTTGGGCCGGCACGCGTAAGAAGTTCCCCGCACATGCGCAGGATTGAGCTGGCCCAACTGCGCATGCGCGGGACCCAAGTCTCGCTCTCTGCAGACGACCTACTTCTGTATGTATCGGATCCATTAGAGGGGTTGGAAGAAATCCTGAGGATTCTCGGAGAATTTGGCCGGTTTTCGGCGTATAAGCTAAATATGGGGAAAAGTGGGATGTTTGTGATCCATGATCAGGAAGTGGGTGGCGGTGGGAGGGGGTGCCGGCATGGGAGCATATGGAGGCGGCTTCATGCAAGGGCACCAGTTTGAGGGCGTTGTTAACTGCGCCTCTGCCGTTCCCTCCGCACGGTACTCCACCTCTGCCGTTCCCTCCGGCACGGTACTCCACCTCTGCTGGTGGCCCTGAGAGTCTGGGGGCAATGGAAGAGGCATGTGGGAGCAGAGGGAGCATCAGTATGGTCCCCAATCTGTAATAATCACCAGTGTGCCCCGGGAAGTATGGATGGGGGGTTCCATATATGGCAGAGAGCAGGGATTGAGAGGATGGGGGATATGTTTATATAGGGGAGCTTTCTGAATATGAGGGCGCTGGAGGAGAAGTTTGGGTTGGCGAGGAGAAACAAATTCAGGTATCTGCAGGTTCGGGACTTCCTACGTAAACAGGTATCAACCTTCCCGCTCCTACCACTAAGGGAGATTCAATAGGGTAGTTTCCAGAGGGTGGGCAGGAGAAGGGAGCGTCTCAGACACTTACAAGGAACTTATGGGGTCAGAGGAGACGCAGACCGAGGAGCTGAAGCACAAGTGGGTGGAGGAGCTGGGAGGAGAGATAGAGGATGATCAATGGGCGGACGCGTTGAGTAGAGTCAATGCGTCCGCAACATGTGCCAGACTCGGCCCAATACAATTTAAGGTCGTTCACCGGGCTCACAGACAGTGGCCCGGATGAGCAGATTCTTTGGGGTGGAAGACAGGTGTGAAAAATGTGCGGGATGACCAGCGAACCATGTCCACATGTTCTGGACATGTCTGAAGCTTAGGGGATTTTGGCAGGGGTTTGCAGATGTCATGTCCACGGTGTTAAAAACAAGGGTGGCGCTGAGTCCAGAGGTGGCGATTTTCGGGGTGTCGGAAGACCCGGGAATCCAGGAGGAGAAAGAGGCAGATGTTCTGGCCTTTGCTTCCCTGGTAGCCCGGAGGTGGATACTATTAGCTTGAAGGGACTCAAAGGCCCCGAAGTCGGAGACCTGGCTATCGGACATGGCTAGCTTTCTCTACTTGGAGAAAATCAAGTTTGCCTTGAGAGGGTCAATGTTAGGGTTTGCCCGGAGGTGGCAACCGTTCATCGACTTCTTCGCAGAAAATTAATCATCAGCAGAAGGGGGGGGGGGGGGGGGGGGTTAGTTTAGCTTAAGAGTGGGGGGTTAGTAAAGGTGGGACCTGTAAGGGAGGGAGATGGCTTTTGCACCATGTTTATAGTTTCTTGTACATTGTTTATTGTTACCAAAAATACCTCAATAAAATGTTTATTAAAAAAAAAGATTCATTTTCGAGCAATGCATACATTGACTGCAAATTCCACTTATGTAAATAATAAATATTTTTACATATTTAATACTTAAGTGAGTCATTCATAATGACTGAAAATACAGCTACAGAGTTTGTCTTACACATCTGTTATTCAGAAATATAAGTCTGTGTTTTCCTATGATACCTAGATCTTGTGCAAGTACTTTAGGCTGAAATCTGATCATAATGCACTACTTAAATGTAACTTATTACAAAGGAGTTCCCTTTGGCACCAATAGTTAGGAATTTACTGTTTAGAAAATTCCTACAGTAAAGGATGGACTGCAAAAAGGCTGGTTACTCAGTCTACCAACTTTTCAACTTTGTAATTTTTACAGAGTTGTAAAATATTGTTCACAATAGCTTTTTTTAATTTTATAAACGTGAAGTTAGTTTACAGAATATGCTGGTTGACGTACGTGAACAATCAAAACACAAAACTGTTAAATTCTAAGCCTTCTCTTGAAATGGGTGGGGGACAGTTTTATACACTACTTACATTTTTCTTCACAGATTTTTGCCAGATTGCTCCTCTTGTTAAAGCTATTTGTTTTCACTCAGCTCGCCATCTGGAGGGTGGGTCAACACATTATGTAATCCCCAAAGCTTCAACCAGAAATGCTTTCCAGTATCTCGAGAGCCAGAATACGTCATTCCATGGGCAGAATGGACAGAGTAGGTTGTCTGAGTGCTAACAAAACTCCTATTGGCTCAGCTGAATTTTGGCTAAGACGTGGACACTGATGTTTAAACTTTTCTCAATAACATTCTAATGGTTCCCTGCTGCAGCTATCCTCGCCTTGTGTATTTTACATAGGAATTTAAATCAAACTCAAGTTGGCCAAGTAGATGTATTTTCTCTTATCAACACAGGAAGCTTATATCCACCCTTTTAACCAAGTTTCAATCCTGTGCACCTCCCTAACTGCCATGTATTTGCAATGGATTACACTACAAAAAAAACAAAATATTAATTCAGAGAAAAATAGTGATTTTGATTTGGTTTTGTTCCTTCTTACTATCTTGGAAATCTTTAACCTTCCCCTTCCCAAGAACCTGCATCTTGACACTATGGGCGCAATTTTCCAGAAAATTTTCTAACTGTGAGAATCCTCACCTCCTTCGAGGAGGAGGCCCTGGAGGTGATCAGGATGGCCACGGACAGATTGGTCACCCATGCAGAGGCTGGTGGACCCTGCAGAAATCAGGAACCACCGGGCTCCACCAGGGGGACCTGTCAAACGTGAGTAGTGATTGTCCTGCTCACTGACCAATACCTCCCACTCACCACATGTCCATTCTCCTGCAGGTCCTCCAACCGATGGCGACGGCCTATCCCGGCTGCAACCTCTCATGACTCCGAGGAGAACACCACGGAGAAGAGCTCTGAGGGTGCAACTGTTATAATCGCAGCACAGCTGTCATCCCCACCCTCCACCAGCGCAGATACATACGGCTTGATGGGACATGTTTGTGGACAGGCTTCTGGGGCACAACCTGGTGGGGGCATAAACCCCAAGGCGAAACAGCAGTCAGAGGCCTGCTGGATCCCTGGACCCAGCTGGGTCCCAGCATGATGCTGAGCCTCTGGAAAAGGGTTACCCGGAGCTGATGGAGATGATAGGGAGCAGCTGGATCATTCAGAGGGAGATGTCAGCTTCACTCCAGCAAATCCATAGCAGTTTGGAGGAGTCCCAGAGGCTACGGGTGCAGGAGATGTCTCCGGCAAGATTGACATCGAGGCCAGCACTGCTAGGTGATGACGGCAGTGGAGAGCCTAGTGCACAACATCAGCACCATTAGTAGTAATAATAATAATAATAATTGCTTATTGTCACAAGTGGGCTTCAATTAAGTTGCTGTGAAAAGCCCCTAGTCGCCACATTCCGGCGCCTGTTCGGGGAGACTGGAACGGGAATTGAACCTGCGCTGCTGGCTTATCTTGGTCTGCTTTAAAAGCCAGCAATTTAGCCCATTGTGCTAAACCAGCCCCTAAAGGTGCCCATTGCGTCGCGCAGTCGGTGATGGCCATGGCTGAGTGTCTCGGCAGACGGCCTCGCTGGGGGGACATCACTCAGTACCAGGTTGACCTTGATGAGGTTCTGCGGGACATGTCCCACTCTCAGATGAGCATGGCTGAGACGCTGCGGAGCTTGCCCCAGTCGCAGGTGGGCATTGCCAAGGCGCTGCAGAGCATGTCCCAGTCACTGAGGAGCATCGCCGAAGGCGTCAACACGATGGTGCAGACATTGGGGAACCAGCAGAGCCAAATGATGCAGGGGCAGCCAGGGCTCGAACCAGCTGCCCCTCTGTCCCAAGGTGGACCCTAGGGCCCTACAGGCACCATTGGATCTATATTGAACAATAAATACCCTTGTGCACAATCAATAGGAAGCCTCTGTCACTTTCGTCCACGTGCATCATGGTGGTGATGGGTGTGAGCGAGCACTCAACAGACAGGCAGGGGCCAGACTAGATTAAGGAGCACCAGCGTCCAGCTCTCTGCGGTTATCATCACCCCGCTGCTCGCAATAGTGACCCGCTGACAATGCCGACACAGTCCCAGCACCGTGGAGTGATGTGACACATACCCTGGGAGGGTGGGAAATGGGGGTGATGGGTGGGTAAGGTTGCGATGACTGACCAGGCCACGTCCCAGATGAAGCAGGAGAGTATGAGGGCCTCTCTGGCCCTCTGGGCTTACCGGTCCCTCACTACTGCCGCCTGTCCTGCAGCCTCCGGCTGGGCCTCTGGTCCCTCCCCGGCCTCGGCCTCCAGCTACTGCTGGTCCAGCGCCACCTCATCATCCTCGTGCCCTTCCTCCTCTTCCTCTTCAGAGGTGGCCACATGTTCCTCGACACCAACCTCCAGCTCATCGCCCCGCTTCTGTGACAGGCTGTTGAGGACACAGCAGACATAACAAAGCAGGTGATCCTCCAGGCGGTGTACTGCAGGGCACCACCGGAACGGTTGAGGCATCGGAACTGCATCTTGAGGAGTCCGATGCGCCGCTCAATAACACCTCTGGACCTGGGGCATCCCTGCACCGGTGGAGAAACCTGCTGTCTAGGCATCTTGCAGAGCCTGGTCCATGTCAAAGATGATGTAGTCTTCTGCCCGGGCATACAGGGCACCTGTGGGCTTTGGCCTGTGAGATACCACACAGGCCGCCGCTCAAGCCCTGGAATGGAGTAAAAGTTCAGGGCTGCAGTGACCTTGATGGCCACTGGGAACAGGTGTCCTCCTCCTCCACGTGGTGCCAAGTCCGTGAGGTTATGGCACAGGTGGCGCACCATCTCCTTGTTGAGGCGGAGCTTCCTGCAGCATACGCTGTCCGTCATTTGTTCAAAGGACCAATGATGCCTGTACACCCTGGGATGTTGCGTGACTCCCTCTCTGGGTCCTTCCCTGGCCTTATAGATGGCCGGGTCCTCAGTGTTGGGTGGGGTCCAGCACATGAGACGCTGTCTCGAGCATCTGAAGGCACTCCTGCTGCCGCCTTCTCCAACATCTGGCCTCATCACGTAGCATCAGCCCCACCAGGGCAAGTTATGCATCCAACATTCCTACCATAGCATTCAATATCTGTTACTCATTGGGAGCGGGTGTTTGACTGACAAACAGTGGTGGCTCCCACCAGGGAACCCTCCATTCGCTCACTGATCCCCCTCACACCACCCTACTCGGAACGCCGTGCCCACGTACTCCTGGCCGATTGCCAATTCCCGAGAGGCTATCGCCTTCAGCTGCATGGCCAGAGGCCTCAGCAGTTGGTGGGGATTATGGATAGACAATGGGGCAGATCAGCAGGGACAAGGGTTGCTCCCGGAACGGGTACATATGGCCCAGGTCTTGGCATGGTGGTGCCGCGTGTGGTTGCCCCCCCCGGTTACCCATCCCCCAGCACCCCCCGACCCATGGCAACTCACCCCTGCGGAGGATACTCCCGCCAAACGCAGGGGCAGCAAGCCCACCGCCCCCAGGCTCTTTGCCTGTGAACAAAGATGGCTACTCGCCTCCTCAGCTCATCACAGAAGCCCTTCCACCAGGTTCACGTTTTTCAAAAGGAGTACTAATCGGTGTCATTGTGAGTACTTGCTGGGGAGGCCGCTGAATGACAGGAGGTCGTTGGATAAGGGGTGGACCTCATTAATTGTATGGAAATGGGGCTTAAGTGGTGATAAGTGGTTTCTTACCATGCTACGGCAAGATCCCGATTTTACCTACGGAACGGGCCGGTTGCATCGCAAACTGGGTGGCGCCTGGCACGGATCTTGTTTTTGGCCTTTCCTGCTATTCACCGGCCTCATTTCACTTGAGTGCAGGTGCAACAAGGCCAGAAGATCATGCCCTATATATCCCTTTCCTGAACTTGCTTCAAATTCTGTGTTCCTATGTTCCCCACCCCCATCAAAATATCGTCCTGTGGCACTGGCCTCTTGCTCTCCTAGGTGTCCAGCAACCTCCTAATGCCATCCTGTCTCATCAGTGTACCTCCGATTATCTCCATTAACTACCCCATCACCACCCTCCCACCCCCAAACTTTGCTGAATGTTATTGCAAGGAATAATTAATGTTAAGCACCCTATTACTGATACTGTGGTGGATGGGATAGTGCATTATAACATGTAGGATTGACAGCAACACAGGGACCCTGCCTTATTACTCAAAAATCAATGGCCAAAAATAGTTTTTTTAATCATCAAGGCTTCCACATACACATGAAGATCATTTGGGTGCACCAGGGTAAGTTGTCCACTGACTCATACATTGGGTTAGATTTTTGTTTGTTGCAATTGCCCACTGACTATTTGGGGTTTTGTACTGGAACGTACTGTAAATTAGGAACCAGAAAATGTAGACTTGTGTTAGTAAGGCAAGCATCTAAGTATTTTGCAGAGTCTGAACAAGGAAGTACCACAATTTTGAATTTGATGTCAAATCAGATACTGAAAGAGGAATAAAGAAAGAATGGGGGATTAAATTCGGAGAGAGTTAAGATTTTGTTTACTTTTTTAAAACCGCACCAATAATTACAGCTGAAATAATGAGACTCGGCACTTATAAAAGTGCCACTCAGTTTGTGTTGTAGTAATCAAGGTTTGCCACACCATTAAAAGGACACTTGAACAAAAATGGACAAGTCATTTTTCTTGTTAATTTAGTTTGTGTGCATATATGTATACATATATATGGTAGGTGTAGTATGTTCAGGCCATTCAATATATTTGAATAAAAGCAAATTACTGCGGATGCTGGAATCTGAAACCAAAAAGAAAATGCTGGAAAATCTCAGCAGGTCTGGCAGCATCTGTAGGGAGAAAAGAGCTAACGTTTAGAGTCCAGATGACCCTTTTTCAACATACTTGAATGGTGAGTTTTTTGGTGAAAAATTTTAATCATGCAGATTTTGGAAGAGCAGAGCATGTTGGATAGCAACGTTCTGATTTCGGCATTCAATTGCGGTCATTAGAAGTTATCATATTTACATGTCAGCGACCGCTGTTAACCTTGTCATTATTTCTACCAATGTTAGCCTTGTCATTATTTCTCCAAAAATTATGTAGAGATTTTTGTCTTTTATCAGTGGAAAAAGGCAGACAGCACTTCAAAAAACAGTAGTGGAACACCAATCAAGATCGAAGATCCTAATCAGTTTGTTCCATTAAACACAGATCCACGTGAAGTCCATGATAGGAGAAACAAGGTAAACCTTGTGGCTATTTAATTGTTGCATTTGGTTCCACATCAGAATATTTTCGTAAATATAACCACAATATCATTTAAGGGAAGATACTTCTAGTTAAAGTAGTCCTACTGCTTCCAAAGTTACCGGGTACAGAAACCAAGTTTTTGGATTGTGTCACGTGCATCTGGCTAGTAGGACAACAGAAAGCCAAATTGCCTATAAACTTTTAACTTCAGTGACTTAGTTACATGCAAGGCACAGTCTGAGGATAGGGAATATATTAAAAGTGTTCATTTTGTGATTTTATTAAGTGATAGTTATTGTTTTTATGGATTCCATTTGTGTAGAATTTAGAATTGGGTCATAATTGTACAATTAATGTGCGCTGTTTGTGCAGCTTTATGTATTTGTGATGAAAAGTTCTTCCAAACCCTTTGAACTTTTCAGAATAACATCTTTTCACCAATCTGCTCAAGGCCAGATGGTTTTAATTGAAGGTAAAATAATCACATGAAACACTTTGATGAGGTCAAAGATGTTTAATATTTACAGTGTCATGTTTCCTGACATATACAGCATGGCTGAACCAAGGACTGACTAATTGTTTTTGTTCCAGATTCGTGAGCAGAATCGATATGATATGAAGACTGCGGGGCCACAGTCACAATTGCTGGCTGGTATTGTTATAGAGAAGAAAAGCACTCCGGTATAGTTGTATCATATATCTCAATTTGGAATTTTTCCTTCAATTTGTGGTGTTTCTGTTAGTACAGATAGTTATAGTTCTCACCATTAAAATGTCCACATTTAAAATGGACAGCTGCTTGTACCTGCTACACAGTGGTAACTATTATCTATTTGCATTAAAGCCAATGTCAAAATTGCTAGTTTTGGCATCTTAAATGCTCCATTTTATTTTATGCAGACTGACTAAAGCAAAGAGAGAACTTGAGTAGTGTTGGAAAATGAGACTTGCTGTCAAAGCGTTTCATCTTGGACTCATCAGGGCTGATATCAAAATGCCAAATATCAAAGGGTACAACAATTTATACGGCATAAGGAAACGTGTGATGATTGGTTGGCAAGTCGTCTGATGGATTTGTTGCCATGGCATATGCATCAGGGAGCTATTGTCCTTCCGTGTTTTTGCTCATTCAAAAGAGGTGAAATGTCTGGACATATTCCTTTTGCCTGCAGAGGACAGGTCCATGCATATGAGTATATGTAGCTAATAACTAGCAAGCATATATGCGAGCATGACTGATTATCTTAAATTGGTTGTTAGTGTGACATACTCTAGATTGTTCAGCAAATGCTGCCAAATCACAGAATCATGTCTAACATTTGATGTATGTTCTGCATTTTGCAAGCACAGGTTCATTGAGTATGATAAATACTCCTAATGCGAGTGGGGCAATAATGGCTCCCATTTCCACAGCAACACCTTAACCAATCACGCTTCCTTTTCTCATGCAGTATAAATTGTTCTCTTTGAAATTTGGCATTCTTGCCTCTGTCCTGATGGGCGCAAGATGAACAGTTTCAACAGCATGTCTTATTTTTCAGCAGCTCTGTACTACCAAGTGATTAAAGAGTGAATTAGCAGTGAATTGTACCTACAATTTATATGAACCAATCAATTTTGGTAACAGTGTTAGTGATGCCAAATGCATAGTCGTCTGAAACCTAAGACCAATTGTTTTCATTCAGGTACCTCCTGTGTGTTTTCAGCATTTTTATTATTTCAGCTACCTTTATTACATGCACAGCATGAATGTTAATTGGTCCTTTCTGCAATCTGTAAATGAAATTAATTTTAATCTTTCAACACTACTCCTCCTTCCCAGCCATGTGTTGCAGCAAAACACATTCACAAGAATGCAACCGTTGTACGTCGTGGAGACTGTAATAGTAAATTTATGAAGCCCCACCCTGCCACATAGTCCCCCCTCAGTGAATATTCATACCGCGCCGATGTTTACAACAGATTCTGAAAAATATGAATCTGTCGAGGGGATCCCCACAGGGCACAAATGAAGGGCCACGGCACTGTCAGGTTGGTGGCTGGGGGAGAAAAGAGGAAACACCAGTGCTAATGGTGATTTGGGGGGGGGGGGGGGGGAGGCGTTGTAGAGAATGGTGATGAGAGCCTCCGATGTTTGGGGGGGAGGGGAGAATGGTGATGAGAGCTCCAATGTTTGTGGGGATGGGGGGGGGGGGGAGAGAAGCCCCATGTTCATGGGAGGGTAACCTGAGAGGTTTTCTTTGTGCTGATAAGGGCGCCATTTTTTTAAAATATATTTTTTTCAATTGAGGGGCAATTTAGCATGGCCTAGCCCTGTTCTCTGAGGACCTGTTGGCGAAATTAGGTCCCACCCCCTCAGTTCCAGCAAGAACCTTGGAGTGGCACTGAAAAGCTGATTGAGGATCAATCATTTCCTAAATGCCATAGAATGGCATGTTGGTGTCGCTCTTAGAGCCAGCAGGAATCACTCTGGTTAGGGCAGCATGATGGCGCAGTGGTTAGCACTGCTGCCTCACAGCGCCGAGGTCCCAGGTTCGATCCCGGCTCTGGGTCACTGTCCATGTGGAGTTTGCACATTCTCCCCGTGTTTGTGTGTGTTTTGTCCCCACAACCCAATGATGTGCAGGGTCGGTGGATTGGCCACGCTAAATTGCCCCTTAATTGGAAAAAATGAATTGAGTACTCTAAATTTATTTTTTTTAAAGGAATCACTCATCACTCTGGTTTTCCCACTGGCAGGGGAGCACTTAGTTGCTGATCAAGAGAATTGTGCCAAGGACTATTTCCATGGGAACCGAGAAAGTGAAGAGAATATTTAATGAATGATTATGGAATTATGAAGGGTTTTGATGGTGACTAATAAAAGACAATTTCTTATGGAGAGTCGTGACACCTCTTCAAGTTAAAATTCAGTGAGGAATGAGGTTGAGAAAATTCTCTACGTACAAAGCTATTAAAATAGAAAGAAATTGAGGCAGTAGTCATTGCATTATTAAGGAAAATTATATCAACATATCAATCTTTGAAGCAGAACAAGATATTGTATGGGAGATGGTTGGTGATGCCCGAGGAACAACAGTAGGATTTGTTTTGAATTGTTCAATTCCATTATGCCAATGGATGGCATAGCCCCTGTGCCAAATAGACTCCTGTGCTTTAACATCTATGGTTCTGTGAATTTCTAATGAAGCACTGAACCAAAAGCAGAATGAATGCTAACAGAAAAGGATTTAATTAGCATGCTGTTAGGATGGTTTACAGCTCAAATAAAAAACATTTTAATCCCTAAATTTAATTCTTTGATCTTCCCATACTTGCGTTAGCCCCCTGCATGCATACTGGTGATACTGTCTAATTGCCAGACATTTCCACAGAAACTATAAAAAATGTTTATTTGTCAATCAAGTGACCTATACTTGTGTGATAGGGGAAGGGTTTGTCCTAGAACCTAGCCGAGGAAGCCAGAATACCATATGTATGATTTGAGCACTGGAATTTGAACTTGGTTTCGCACTTCAGTGTTATTGCTATTAGGATGCCCCTAGGTTATTTTGAGTGGTAATAGTTAGCTTAGTTAAAGTCGTACTTCTATGTTTTATTGACTGAGAAAGGAAGTGATAGTAAATCATCTCCTGCACAAAGATACAATCATTGGTTATATATTAGAAAGCTTGCATCAAACTGTAAGATGATGGTCTGAATTTTCTGAGAATTGTGTGATAGTTAAAATCCTCCACCACTACCAAAACCTAAAATTAATTAAGTAAATTTACTTCTCAGCACGTGCAGTTGGAAATCGAAGACCAGTTGCCACCAGGTCCACCTAACCCATTCAGTTACTTAAATGAGTGCGAATTGGAGGAATACAAAAAAATAATTGAACGGAAGCAACAAGGATTGGACGGTAAAATCTTTTTTTTTGATAATGAAGGCCTTGATTACATGCAGAATTTCTGTGTTCAGTATGGGAAAAGAACAAAGTTGTTGCCTTTGGATAACTTGGAAACAGTGACCTCTTGTGGTTAACAAATCTAAATGTCCCATGTAGACTCGTGTTAATATTTGTTTTCCTGGTTTATTTAGGACGTCGATTGGATCCTAACCTACGCAATTCTGGAGTATTGAAACTCCAGATGTACGAAAGGATATTTATGTCCACAATGGCAGCCTTCGCTCCCTCCATCCTGAGTTCTATTGCTCACAATGTGTCCCCTCACTTGTATTCCAGCTTCAATTAAGATTGTGTTTGAGATCACTGCCCCTCTGTCCACCTAATGATATTGGAAGGTGCCGTGTAGAGTACTGGGGAGGATAGTTGTGGTGGGAAGAGGGGGAAGGAACGGTGGTGAAATACGCAAAGGCAGCATGTGCATGAAGGAAAGGAGAGGGGATGAGAGAGGGCAAGAAAGTGAGTGTACAATAAGAGAGAGGCTTGCCTAGTTCGGGGAGGAGATCCGGATCCATATTCAACAGTAGTCTGTATCTGCCCGGTTATCGATTGACCTGCAGTCTGGCAAGTTAACTTTGAGAAGCAAGTGGAGAAGCTTAGTTGGGTAAGAAAATCTGAACACATGGTTGAAATGACTATTTTTCTGGAGAACCCCCACCCAACACACACACGCGCTCTCAAATCAATTCGCAACATGTGCTACTAGAATCCCTCCAGGTTCCTGTTAAATGGGGGACCACTTCATCTCTGCCCAATTTCTCACAGCAATGAACTTCCATTCTTGTCAGGAGCATTTGATCTCAAGGCAGAGCTCATCCCTATGCCCCTCTCACATTGAATAGTCATGAACAGAATGATGCTCGACTTGCCACTTATCCCAACTTGGAGCAAACATGACCTTTAATATCTTCCATAGCATGATACTCTTTTCACTTAACTTTTGAGCTGTGGATGAGAATGAGCAATAAACTGTGCTTTCCTTGGGACTTCCGGTGGCGGAATGTGAAAGAGAGGTCGCTCAATAGGTAGCTCCAACCAGGATCCACATGTTTTAGGCCTTTTTGCCAGATTCTTTGGGAGATTTTTTGTAGGAAAGCATTCTGAATCGGTACTGCAGGGTTCCCACACCAAATACATGCCAAAAAGAAAAGGGAAAGGTAGCAAAAAGCAACCAGTGGACAATTCTTTGGCGGACTCGGAGGCTTTGCACAGTTCCTCAGCGGACAAAATGGCAACAGCTGCACTGCAAGCAAAAGCCGCCCCGATAACAGCGGACATGCTCTAATATGTGCTCGCAAAGTAGTTTGTAAAACATTTTGACAAGAAGTGGAAGTTGGTGACGAAGAGTCTGCGTAAATCAATTAAGGAAGCACTGGGCACTGTCACAGTGAAACTTGATAGGACCACCGAGGCAGTAACGAAGAATAGCGAGGTGCTGGAGGGTGTGGAGAAGGCGCTGACGAAGCACAGTGAGCAGCTTGTGGCGTTAGAGGCCCAGATGGTGGTGGTGGCCAATGAGAATAAGAGTGAAGGCTAAGGTCGATGATCTCAAAAATCAGCGAAGAAGGCAGTACCTCAGAATCGTGGGGTTGCCAGAGGGGTAAAGGGGTCGAATCCCACTAAATATCTATTGCAGATGTTTGGGAAGATGACGGGCGATGGTGGACATTGGAAGTTACATGTGGTGTCATTGGCTTGAATAGCAGTCCCCTTGTATAAAATCGGGTTCTGAATTAAAGAGCTATGATTGGAAGATTGTGCAGTATTTCCTTAATTTTCAGGTATACCTTCATCGGAGTTGAGATCTAAGCTCCCAGAGGCTTGTTCTAGAACTGAAAAGTGGAGAGTACGGTGACATAGAGTAACCTTCTTCCCTTCCTTTCTCTTATGAAAGGAATGACTGACATTACCCGCCTGGCAGTAAAATATTTTTGGGAAGTGGAAACTTCTTGTATTTGACTCCATGTATTCGTGCATTAAGAATAGACTTAAATCATCCCATGGCAATATTGAACAAGAATGGAGGTTTTCTGTTATCTTCTGGCCATTATTTGTCTCCAAATCAATATCACAAAAATAGATTAGCATTTTTAAAATTTGTAGGAACATTCTGTGTACAATTTGGTTGTATTGGTTCCTGACATACTTGCCTGACTATAAGTAATTAATTGATCACCTTTCCGAGTGTGTGTAAGGCACTATAATAAAGAGTTTCCCCCCCTTGACTTCCGGTGACGGCGAGCGGGAGGCAGCCGAATACTGGAGGGCTCACGCTCGGGAATAGGAATTTTGGAGTTTTAACGCCCGCTCCCGGGGGCAATGGAGGCTGAAAAGGCTGTAAGAAGGCACAGGGAGGAAAAATGTCCAAGCTTGGGAGAAAAAAGGCCGTGAAAAGGGAGGTTAACGGAAGTCCGCCGGGGAGTGAAAAAGTCAGCGCAGGAACTGTACGGAAAGCGGAGGCTGGAGCACCAGGGGAGGCCGCATCACTCACAGCAGAAGAAATGACCAAGGTGATGGCTGTGGAACTTGAAAAACAGTTCACAAAGCACATGGAAGCGATGAAGAAGGAGGTGGGGGCGGTATTGAAAGTGCTGGTGGAAGAGGCGATTGCCCCGGCGAGGGCGGCGGTATCAAGCGCAGCGCCGGAGGTGCGGGAGCAAGGTGAGACACTGAAGGAAGTGGAAGCGGCATTATCGCAGCATGGTGATCAACTGCCCTCGATGGGGAAGGAGGTGCGGGGGGTGATAGAGACCAACAAGGGTCTGCGAGCCAAAATGGAAGACCTGGAAAACAGATCCAGGCTACAGAATCTGAGGATTGTGGGTCTGCCCGAAGGGGTGGAAGGCCCGAGGCCGACGGAGTATTTTGCCACGATGTTAGCGAAGCTATTGGGGGAGGGGGACGATCCTTCCCGATATGAACTGGATCAGGCACATCGGTCGTGGAGGCCTATACCAAAGGCGAGTGAGCCGCCAAGAGTAGTAACTCCGTGTTATTTTTTTTAAAATAAAGATTCCCCTAATCTTTATCTCCTTCTCCTCAACTGCCCATAATTTTAAACAATGTTGCATCAAAGCTTTAACATTATGGATGAAATTGTTTAGATAGAAAGAAGTTAGAGTTAAAGTCCTGGAAGATCATTTTTATGACAGTCTCATAATATAACCCAAGTGCTTAATACTAAACTTCTAAACGCAGAATGTTGAGCTATTCTTTAATTGTGCCAATGCACACCAGTTGTTTGCCCCTCATTTGATAGGTCAAATCTTTAGTTTAGTTGTTTACCATATTTTGGGGGCTTTTCACAGTAACTTCATTGCAGTGTTAATGTAAGCCTACTTGTGACAATAAAGATGAGTATTATTATCATCCCACATTACACTCTCAGCAGCACACACACTCCCAGCAGCGCACACACTACCAGCAGCACACACACTACCAGCAGCGCACACACTACCAGCAGCGCACACACTCCCAGCAGCGCACACACTCCCAGCAGCGCACACACTCCCAGCAGCGCGCACACTCCCAGCAGCGCACACACTCCCAGCAGCGCACACACTCCCAGCAGCGCACACACTCCCAGCAGCGCGCACACTCCCAGCAGCACGCACACTCCCAGCAGCGCGCACACTCCCAGCAGCGCACACACTCCCAGCAGTATACACACACACTCCCCAGCAGCGCACACACTCCCAGCAGCGCACACACTCCCAGCAGCGCGCACACTCCCAGCAGCGCGCACACTCCCAGCAGCGCGCACACTCCCAGCAGCGCGCACACTCCCAGCAGCGCGCACACTCCCAGCAGCGCGCACACTCCCAGCAGCGCGCACACTCCCAGCAGCGCGCACACTCCCAGCAGCGCACACACTCCCCAGCAGCATACACACACACTCCCCAGCAGTATGCACAACCAGTGTTAACTAGCAATCAACTGGCAAGAGTCCTGTAACATTTTTTTTTTTAATTAAAAATCAGGATAATTGGCAGCAGTGACTTAAATGGTGGCTGGTAAAATTGAATGGGAACTCCCTGAGCCAGTTGAAGACGGTCGCTAATTTAATTAGCGTTAACTAATTTTAATGGTTACATTTGAAGATTGCTGCAAGTATAGTTACTTTTGAACCAAAAGGTGATCTTGATGACAAAAAGCTATTCAAAGTTGTCCATATCTTTACAAGATCATTATGTGGGAAAAATAGTTTAATGAGCCTTGTAAATTTTATTTATCTAACTAACTTTCATTACATTTGGGAGGAAATTTATTTATATTTTTTGCAAGCGTTAGTAATGGATGACATTGGCAGTCATAGATTAGTAGGCCTCAGATTTATGACTGATGTCCCAATCCAAGAGAAAAGCATGAATTCCGTTCAAAACCTTGTACAGTCTGAAATGTATGATTGTATGTCCAGTTACCTCTACTTGTGATTCAGCGGAAAAAAGTTTAGGTCTGCTTTCCCCACATTTGTTGGGGGGTTTCTCGGCAGCCGTGTTGGTGAGATCATGGCCTGTATTTAATGGCACATAGTGCCAAAAATGAGCCCCCATGTCAAACTTGCCATTCCTAGCACCTCCGCCATCTAATTCGCCTCGCACCTCAGCTTCTTGCCGCTAAAAGGAGGGGAGCTACTTTTAAGCGCTCCCTCACTATTCACACCCAGTCAAAACATGAGCATGGCTGCGTGCAGACCTGCTCCTCCCTTTAGTGATGCCGACCTGACCAGGCTTCTTAGCGTCGTGGATGAGGGGTGGTGGTCACCCTGTTTCCCCGAGTTGGTTGGAGAACCAGCAACAGAGTTAGCAATGCCACCAGGGAAGCAGTGGCAGCTGCAGTGAGTGCAGGCAGCATGACCAGGAGGACCGCCGTCTAATGTCGGAAGAAGACAAACTGCATCCAACGAGCTGCAAGGGTAAGTTACCACCTCTCTCCTGGCATCCGTTCCACTTGCCACCCCTCAAATTTCCAAACCCCCTCCGAGTTGACTGGCTGACACCTCGAACCTCCCCATAGCCAATCTTCAAACTTGTTCCTCAGAAACCCCTGGCACCCAACAGCACAACTCCTTCATGCCTAGAGGGAAAAGGGCAACGGTAGGGGGAGGAATCCCAGAGATCTGAGTCCTCACCCACTATGAGGAAAGGGCCCTGGAGATAGTGGGATTGCCCAAGGAGAGAGCTGTGACTGACAGGTTGGCCTGTGCCAATGAGGTGAAGATCACCTGCCCCTTCACCCACATGACCTGTCTCAAGTGAGTTGTTGATGTCCCACAAAATTAACCTTTCCCTTTCACTTACCACATGTCCATTGTCTTGCAGGATCATCATCTGAAGGGCCATTCAGAGGTCACCCAGGTCCTTACGGGTACTTTCAGGGAGGAGAAAGCGGTGGAGGCCAACCTGAGGTCTGCCACCAAGGAGATTTTGGCGGTCTCCAGTCCTTCTGAATTCCAGCCTTCCCTCCTTCCCCCTCCTGACACTGGCGTAACTCAAGGGCAGAGGCAGAACTGGGTGTCCTGCGAAGTCTGTGACACTGGTAAATCAGCTGGGGCCCTCCAGTCCAGGCACTGCAGAGGACAGCCACCAAAGGCATCAAATGCCACAGGGTGTGGAAAACAGCAGGTTGCCTCCACCCCTGATGTGCATCCTGGTGACATACCTACATGTAGCACTAGACCACCCCGTGTGTGGGTCGGCGGGTATCGGGAGGATCATGGAGCGATTGGTTGCCCCGAGCGCGGGAGGAAATGACCAATGGCCATGACTGGCTTTTAAATATGTCGGTATTGACAGGCTTTCAAGAATGCCGACCCTGCACATGTGTGCCTGGCCCCCTCAGCCGGATCTAGCAGTGCGCAGGCCCGGAGTCCAGTGGGGCAGACCGCCTCCTCCTGACGTCATGCTGTCCCAGGACCAGATTAATTTTTAAATCGATGGTGCCTTCCAGCCAGAAGCAACGGCAGAGAGCAGGTCACACATCCAGTGCGGACAGACTTCAGAGGAACTATCTGGTGACCGCTGCACGGCTGCTGATGCATAGAAGGTGGAGGAAGGAACATCCAAGAGAGACAGCAGTTGTCTTCACGTTCTCTGGACACAAAATCATAGAGGAGAGATTCTCCATTTTTTAGCTCCAGCAAGTAAGCAACAGGTCTGTGTGAAGAACTGAAGATGGATCATTTTGGAATAAGGAAGAGAGGGCCAGAGACATAAACAGGCCGGATCTCGTAACTGAATCTGTTGAAAAGAACTCTGGAGAATCCACGCAGGACAAAGCAGTGCTGGTGTGAGCTCCAGGGCCTCTGATGAGCAACCCATTAAGAAGCTGAAATCAGGGCAGCACAGTGGCGCAGTGGTTAGCACTGGGACTAAGGCGCTGAGGACCCGGGTTCGAATCCCGGCCCTGGGTCACTTTCCGTATGGAGTTTGCACATTCTCCCCTTGTCTACATGGGTTTCACCCCCACAACCCAAAGATGTGCTGGTTAGGTGGATTGGCCACGCTAAATTGCCCCTTAATTGGAAAAAAATAATTGGGTACTCTAAAAATTTTTTTTTTAAAGGAGCTGAAATCGAGAACAAAGGAGTATAAAGATGATTTCTTGAAATATGCCTTTATTAATTGTGCCAATACAAATCAGGGTGCAAAAAGCTCGTGTGTGTTATTTGCAGGGAAGTACTGGCAACTGAAAGTTTAAAACCATCAAAGTGTAAAAGGCATTTGAAGACTAAGGATGGCAAGTTTGAGAACAAACCTCTTGATTTTTTTCAAAGGATGCAGCGAGAACTTAAATTATTAGCTGAAGTCCTTAGCACAAATGTAACATTGAATGACAAAGTAAGTGAGATTCTGAGGACCAAACAAGCTCACCTGTTGCATTAAGGGTGAGAACAAATAGTGTGTTGCGAAGGTTGGCTAGCGTGGGTCGCGAAGATTGGCCGGCTTGGTTTGTGAAGGTCAGCTGGCTTGGGCCGTGTAGGTCGGCCGGCGTGGGTCGCGAAGCACAGCCGGCTTGGGTCGCAAAGGTCGGCCAGTTAGTAAAAATGAGCACCGAGTGAACACTTGTGAGGTCACTCTCTGCAGCTAGAGGGAATGGAATTCTGCCACATTAAAATGTTCACTATTAAAACATGTCACACCTGATGCATATGAAGCCTCTCGCGTTAATCTTCACAGTGGGCGAGGGCAGCATGGTGGCGCAGTGGTAGCACTGCCGAGGTCCCAGGTTTGATCCCGGCTCTATGCCACTGTCCGTGTGGAGTTTGCACATTCTCCCCGTGTTTGCGTGGGTTTTGCCCCACAATCCAAAGATGTGCAGGGTAGGTGGATTGGCCATGCTAAATTGCCCTTAATTGGAAAAGAAAGAATTGGATACTCTAAATTTATATATTTTTTTCAATCTTCACAGTGGGCCTGCCCGCACCATTCCCCCCCCCCCCCCCCCAAAAAAATCCGGCACAGCTGTCCAAGATCAAAAGCCCCTGATGCAGATTCCGTTTAGAGGATGGGTATGAGTGCACTGTCAGCAGAAAGACAGGAGCCAGACTTTATCAGATTCTGAGAAGGAGGGATAATCACTCTCCTGTATAGTGACCCGCTGACGGTGACCATCCTGGATTGATGTTATACAGATCCTTGGAGATTGAAACAGGATGGTCGGGGAGGGGCAGTGTGATGGGGAGCAGGGGGAAGGGATGGGTTGGTGATCATAGAATTTGCAGTGCAGAAGGAGACCATTCAGCCTATTGACTCTGTACTGGCCCTTGAAAAGACCACCCCACTTAAGCCCCCCGCTTTCACCCTATTCCCATAATCCAGTAACCCCACCTAATATTTCTGGGCACTAAAGGCAATTTTGCGTGGCCAATCCACCGAACCTGCACATCTTTGGACTGAGGGAGGAAACCCACGCAGACACGGGGAGAATGTGCAGACTCCGCACAGACAGTGACCCAAGCCGGGAATCGAACCTGGGACCCTGGAGCTGTGAAGCAATTGTGTTAACCATTGTGCTACCGTGCTGGCCCAAAGGAAAGGGGTGGGGGAGTGAAGGAGGCGAGAAAAGAGAGAGGGGGGGGTGAGGTTGTAGAGCTGACACACAGCCTCATCCTAGGAAAATCTGGAGGCGATGAGGGGCTTCCTTGATCCTCCTGGCATGTCAGTGTCAGACCTTTGCTGCAGCCTGTCCTCCATCCGGTTCCTTCTCGAGGTCTTCCTCCAGCCCCTCCTGGTCCGCTGCCTTCCACTCAGGTGAGGCTGCATATCTCTCTGCCTCCAGCTTCTCCTCCTCCAGCATGTCACTGCACTGCTCTGCCAGATTGTGGAGGGCACAGCAGACCACCACAAAGCAGAGGTCCCTCTGGAGGATGTACTGCAGAGCACCACCACAGCAGTCAAGGCATCGGAACTGCATTTTGAGCAGCCGGATGCACGGCTCAATGACCGCACTGGTGGCAGCTTGGGCCTCACTGTATCAGGTCTCTGCCTCAGCCTCAGGCCTCCGCACCAGGGTCGTCAGCTATGTCCCCAGCCGGTATCCCTTGTCCCCCACAAACCAACCTGTCATCCTGGTGTGATCCTCAAAGACACCCAGGATGTAGGTGTCATCCAAGCTCCCAGGATAGTGTTTTACACATGCATCATTCAATGGGGAAGGTCGCACACTATCTGAACATTCAGGCTGTGGAACACCTTCCTGTCAATAAAGGGAAGTCCTCGATGTCCTGGTGCTTCCAGGGTGACATGCGTACGATCGATGGCCCTCTGGGGCATCTCGCCGATGGCAGCAAATCCTGCAGCCCGGCATCTTGGGCATCCAGATCAAAAGTGATAAGCAATATAGTCTGATGCCTGGGCATCCAGATGCACCTGTGTCATAATGACTACGATATGCCATACAGGTCCCTGCTCGAGCCCTGGAATGACCCGGTAGCATAGAAGTTTAGGGCTTCAGTGACCTTCACAGCCACTGGGAACAGGGGTCCTCCTCCTCCAAGGGGTGTCATGCCACAAGGATGTTGGCACAGATACCACACTGTCTCCCTCTTGAGATGCTGTCCGTCAGTTCATGGAAGGACAAACGACACCTTGGGCCATCTCTATCTTTTCCTTTTGGCTCCCTCCTCGGATTGATGGGTGGCCTGATCTTCAGGATGTGCTATGGCCCCCTGCACATGTGGTGCCACCTCCACCCTACTTTGGTGTTGCTGCCACTTTCAGCGCCTACCTGTCTTGGCTACCACAAGCACAGCGAGAGCAGCCACTGTGGATCTACAACCGCAAACATTTTTTTATCCCAAAGAAATTGGAGAAGGAGAGAAACTGACAATCTTCTGTTCAGGCTTCCATCCCGGGACCTTCAAATCAAATCAAGCCTCCCTCACCCTTACCATGACTGTCCTGCCTTACGAGTGAAATCCAGCAAGCCAGTTGTACTGACAAACCTTGCTGTGCACACTTAGCCCTGGCCACATCAGGAGCCCCTAGATCCCAGACCTCTGCCAGGCACATTCGGGACGCTGTGCTCATCCAGACACTTAACCTTTGGCCGCGAGAGGATCCTCAGTAATGAAGTCCTGCTCTTTAGTGATTGTTGGAGCTGCATCTATGATGTTGACTCTCCTATAGTTCAGGTGCATTGTTCAGGCAGCAAAGGTTGCTGAACATATAGTCCACTAATCATCCTCTCAGACATGGCACCTGTGCCTTTGAGTTCAGTAACATGAAGTGCTCTTGCAACTAACGAGGCTAAACCGTTATTTGATATAGCCTTCAGCCATAAAACCTCTGTTCAATGCAGTGTTGCTTCCCAGCTGTCCTAATGAATGTTACTTAAGGGCAGCACGGTGGCCCTGTACTGTCACAGCGCCGAGGTCCCAAGTTCGATCCCAACTCTGGGTCACTGTCCGTGTGGAGTTTGCACATTCTCCCCATGTGCAGGCAAGGTGGATTGGCCTCGATAAATTGCCCCTTAATTGGAAAACATGAATTGGGTACACTAAATTTATTTTAAAAGATGAATGTTACTTAACAATTTTAAAACTTAATGGGTTTGCCTGATAGCTGAGAAGCTAGAGGCTGCTCACAGCCAAAGGGAGTGAAGTTGAATTTTAAGATAGAACCATACTGCAGTTTCTGTCTTGGGAGAGTTTGGTAGGACAGGCTGCAGCTATGATTGCCTCCGTTACAGGTCTCTGGGACAGCAGCTCTGTGCCCTTGAGCTGCATGCTGGTAAAAGGAAAGGGCTACTTGCCTCCTCAGTTCCACTCAGCAGCCATCGCGCCAGCTTTGTTTTTGAAAAGGAGTACTAAACGACGCCATGCATGTCTTCTCACTGGGGAGTCGGGTAACTCCCTGGAGACCACTGAATTTGACTTCAAGCTAATTGATGAGATTGAAATGAATGCAAATTAGGCTTGATGATATTCCTGCCATTTTGGGGCAAAATCCACAACACTCCATCGGGAGCGAGCCAGGGGAATCACAAAATGGCATGAATCTCAATTTATGCCCTTCTGCTAGTCACCTGGCATGCCCGGATCCACACCAGGCGCAACGTGGCTACTGACTCACGCCCATTGTCATAGTTGCAAATTCTTCCCCCACTCACCACCACCAATCCTCCAGCACCAACAATCAAGTTATTAAACTTTCCCATTTGTTATACCATTGGCAGCCATATTGTTATAATTGTCATTATTGTGCTCAAAATTTTCCATGGGGTTTCTCTGTTGTTTGACAGGAAACTAAAACCAAGGCTGCAATACCTTTTATTAGGTAGAATATTCCTGGAGGCTATTATGATTGTGTGGTATATGAATTGGTGTAAATAGTTCCAGCAATTTTCATTATTGCAAAAATAAAATGGATGCTTGTTTCATACAAGAAATCCGCTCACTAAGCAGTCTGAGCCTATGTTCGCTTGACTTTTTAATATATTTTATTACCAACATGTATTAAAACAGATTACAACACATAAACACTCTGGAAAACATACTTCCCAGCAATCAACTATACAGTCTGTACCAATGTTTTCCCCTGTCTATGTTCTCATGATATTCCAGTACTGTGAATATTTGTTTTTCCTTAAACTGTTATTTTTTTGTAACTTCCATCTTAGCCATAAAACTTCTGTTCAATGCAGTGTTGCATACCAACTGACCTAATGAATGTAACTGCCATACTTAAGTTTAAAAAAATATATCAAAACAATGCAAAAAATGAATGGTTTTGCCTGATGGCACAGATCCTTGATGTTTACTGAATTGCCTATTTTAAGCTGGAGCAGCAATAGAAATACACCAATTGTCTCGGCCAGAGAAATGAAAAAAGTAGCCAGACTAAAGTATGCTTAATTGCCGTCCATATCTCTGTTGGACACTGCATCTGGAGATTGTGAGAGGACAAATTACAGTTTGATTGTTGTTCACATTCCCCGCATCATTGTCCAAAACCTGTTTCCACTCCCAGCTCAGGCTGACACATGGAAGAATGAACGCTTGGGCATAGATACACAAGGCTGTCAGCTTTTCTGGAACCATGTCTGGCATAAGTCACCATCATCAGGCTGAAGAAAATTTTAATTAATTTTGTATTAAATATTTAGGGTGAGATGTATGAATGAAGAAACAGGATGTTGTTTATTCAAAAATAGTTTTTTCGGAAAATGTAACCCACTTCCTTTTAGGTTAACTTGCTATCCTATTCAAATGAAACTAATACTGCTTTTAGTTGCATTATCCCATTGCCCCCTACATTTACTATTCCATGAAACAAAAAAGCAAAATTAACGTTGCCATACTTAATGACTGTTGCTGGCTGTACATTTTACATTTATTTTGTAACAAAGTATATTTTAGTTTGTACTAAAATAGCATGAATCCTTTGCATTGCATGTAGTATTTTAACACCATTAAAACAAAAAAAACTAACTCTTTTCCTACAGATACTGAACAAGAACTAACATCAGATGATGGTTCTGCGTTATCACCACCTCAATCCCCACAAGCCATACCAGCAAAATTAGAAGGTGGGACACTTCAAGTGTAGTTCATTAATCATTTGCACTCCTGCTGGCATTCATGTGTCTTCACCATTTACAACCTTGTGTTTCTCTTATTATTGCATCTTTCTCAAATTATTGGACTATAATATGTACAGTTCATAGAACCCTACAGTGCAGAAGGAGGCCATTCGACTTATCGAGTCTGACTGACCGTCTGAAAGAGTAATCCATCCAAGCTCACTTCCCCTCCCTATCCCAACAACCCCCCGAACCTAACCTACACTTTTTTTTAATATTAAGGGACAATTTAGCATAGCCAATCCACCTAACTTGCACATCTTTGGACTGTGGGAGGAAACCGGAGCACCCGGAGGAACCCCACACAGACACGAGGAGAACTTGCAAACTCCGCACAGGCAGTGACCCAAGGCTGGAATTGAACCTGGGGTCCCTGGCATTGAGGCAGCAGTGCTAACCACTGTGCCGCCATGCTGACCAGTTATTCCTGTACTACATTGAAGATTAGTTTAATTGATATGAATATAACACTGGCATCATTGGTACTGTGCCATATCGCCGTGCAGTGCAATATATTAGTGCATTGACTTCAATAAGCAATAGGAGGCAAACATTTATAACTGGTGTTGCAGTAGAGAAAATTCAAAACAAGCTACAGAGAGAATGGAACTCAGTTATTCATTATAAAGAGTAAATTCAGGCAGCACGGTGGCACAGTGGTAGCACTGCAGTCTCACGGCGCTGAGGTCCCAGGTTCGATCCCGGCTCTGGGTTACTGTCCTTGTGGAGTTTGCACCTTCTCCCTGTGTTTGCGTGGGTTTCGCCCCCACAACCCAAAGATGTGCAAAGTAGGTGGATTGAACACAAATTGCCCCTTAATTGGAAAAAATGAATTGGGTACTCTAAATTTATTAAAAATAAATAAATAAATAAAGAGCACATTCCTCTTCCCCTACACTCATAGTTCAGGCATGCTATTTTGTTTCCATTTTATCAATAAATTGTCTTCCTTGTACTCTTTAATTTATCATTTAGACCATTTCCAATAGGGAAATTAAACTAATTTACTCAAGGCTAAACAACCTGGATAAATAAATTGGAATTTCTGTTTTGTTTTCTTTCGTATGCCTTCTAGCACAATCTTCATGCCAACGACATACCAAATAATTTCCACTTCTTGCAGTCACACAATTTTGATCATTCTGGTTAAACCATGGACAGTATTCTAATACCACTTTAAATATATAAAAGTGAATGAAAGGTAAAAGGTAGCCTAATGGTTATGTTATGTGTTTAGTGATCTCATATCTAGTAATAATCTGTAGACATGAATTCAAACCTCACAGTGGCAGCGGTCAGATGTTAATTTGTTAAATAAATCTGGAAGGGAAGAAAAGGCTAGTATCAGTAATAATCATGTTCATTCCAGATTGTTGGGAGGCAAATCTTATTCAATAATGTACCTTAGGAAAGGAATGTGGTCTCATCTATATGTGACTCCAGACCCAGAGTGAATCGTAGACCGGCTGGTGGAATGGACAGGTGGCAGATACAATTTAACGCAGAGAAGTGCAAAGTGATACAGTTTTGATAGGAATAATGAGAGGCAATATAAAAAATGCAGGTTCAAGGAAACCTTGGGATATATGTGCACAAATCATTGAAGGTGTAAGGGAGGTTCAAAAGGTTTATGGTATCCTGAACGTTATAAGCAGAGGCATAGAATACAAAAGCAATGAAGTTAAAGGTTCGGTTTTAACTGGAGTCCATGGCTGGGCATCGCACTTTAGGGTGTGAAAGTTTTAGTGAGGTTGCAGAAAATATTTAGAAGAATAGTTTCAGGGTTGAGGGACTTCAGTTATGTGGAGATATTGAAGCAGGTTGGATGTTCTTGAGGCAGAGACAGTTATGAAATGTCATGGAGATATTTAAAATCATAAAGGGTCTGGTCAGAGTACATAAGGGAGAAACTATTCTCATTGATGGAATAGTGGAGAATCAGAGGATACAGATTTAGAGATTACCAAAAAGGCTACATAAAGAGGGGCAATAAATGTTGGCTCTGCTAGAACCACTCATTTCACATTTCACTGTGGGCAGCACGGTAGCATAGTGATTAGCACAATTGCTTCACAGCTCCAGGGTCCCAGGTTCGATTCCCGGCTTGGGCCACTGTCTGTGCGGAGTCTGCACGTTCTCCCCGTGTGTGCATGGGTTTCCTCCGGGTACTCCGGTTTCCTCCCACAGTTCAAAAATGTGCAGGTTAGGTGGATTGGCCATGCTAAATTGCCCCTCGTGTCCAAAATTGCCCTTGGTGTTGGATGGGATTACTGGGTTATGGGGATAGGGTGGAGGTGTGCGGTTGGGAAGGGTGCTCTTTCCAAGAGCTGGTGCAGACTCGATGGGCCGAATGGCCTCCTGCACTGTAAATTCTATGAATCTATGATTGAATGGATAATGTTTAAAATAAAAACTCTTTATTGATATTTTAACTTTCAAATTCATAATCATTCTGCCTCAGAAAGCACCATACCAACAGTAGTGGTGAATGGAGGAAAGGAAGATGGACAAGCTTTAGCAGAAGATGTAACAAAACGAATCAGCCAGTTAACAACCAGCACTGTGGAGAGTGTGGAAATAACCATCAAGACAACAGAAAAGATTGATCTGAATGCCAGTGATACCCTTTCACCTGAAGGGTCTCCGTCAAAATCCCCCTCAAAGAAGAAAAAGAAATTCCGCACGCCATCATTCTTGAAAAAGAACAAAAAGAAGGAAAAAGTAGAAGCATAATGATGGGTCTGCAGGAGTGTTGCACAACTCAAACGTTGGTCAGATATGTCAATTTTAAATGCTTGATACTGACATGTTCCTCGGCTAAATGTGCTAAACGTCAGTTAACTGTGCACTGACCTAGAATAGAAGAAAAGGCCAAATCTATATAGGGGTTATTAATCTGGCATCAAAACATTTTATTGCAAGTTTGTTTAGTAATTAACCTTTTGCCAAAATTAAATCACGTTCTAGTGAATCCTAGACTTGGAACGGTTATACTGTGGAATTTATTTTAATCTTTTTAAAATAAACTCATCTCACTGCATCTATCCACTGAAATGTGGAAATTTTATACATTAAACACAGATGATTTAATCCATTAATGACAACTTTCTATCTTAAAATTTTAATACTACAAGATGTTACTAGCATGCAATATATGAGTCTAATGACAGAATAAAGACTTCCTGACTCTAGTATACCTGAGTTATACCAGGCATGTCATAGTTCTAATATTAATGGACTCAATTATACAAAACTGGAGTCATGTTGATAGTGTTTTTGTTCTTTTTTAAAAAGCTATACTGCACTTTTTGGTGATACAAAACTTACTAGTGATTTAATCCTAAATGAATACTACATGAGGCAACCAAATGAAGGAGAAATAATGCTACCAAAAAGGGAAAGGCAGGGTGTGCAATGAGATTGTGTTGGGGAAAGGATTGAGATTATAACGAATAAGTGGTATTACAGCAGTTGATTTTTTTTTTGGAACTGTCACAGCTTGCATAAAGTTGTTAAAAGGAAAAAAAGGCATGAAAATAACATTTTAGATGCATGATCTAGAAAATTAAGCTAGAACACAATACCAAAACCAGTGCCCACATCTTCTGAGTCACCCAACTATTTTGATTGACCCATTTTTCCTCCTCTACACCTCTATCTTTAACCCCAGAGACACCTGGTGATTTACAAACAGCCTCTGTATTGTCGGCATGCCATATCTTGTGGCATTTGATTTTGCAAGCTACTAGATGGAATATGCTCACTTGGCTTGTCCACTGATGAGTTTATGGAGTTTGATCTGTTGATTTAAGCTGGTTTACACTTTGTTCCATTAAGTATCCCCAATTTAAAACTGGTATCTAATATGGCCATTTTTTTGTCCCATTTACAGCAAGTTTACTTGAGATATGTTAGTTCCTACACTAATACTTGAATCAATATTTGGCAAACAAACTCATTTTTTACAAAACATCAATCAGGAGCAAAATGTTGATTAGCAAGGGAACCTCTTTGAAAATATATCATTTATATTGTGATGTTCTTTTATTGTTACTTGTAATCCATTTGATACAAAGTGGTTTCTCGTACTGTGAAACGTGCAGTTAAGATTTTTAATTTGTTGAAAGATGGAGAAATTATTAATTATGGGTGCATTTGAACAGTTTCTTTAAGTTGTGATCAGAAATTTGCTGTGTATTCTCCATTTCCTACTTCTGTGGTGTGAACCCCATGTGCTTCTGCTGAACAAAACGATAATGTTGAGAGGGGGAAAATGTATTTTTAAATTTGATTTTTTGTTTTGGAATGACTGAAGGATGGTATTTTTGTAAGCATAAAAACTTTTTAAAAGATTTAAATATTGTAATCTCAAAATAGTTTCTCCATATATACACCCCTACCTGTTTGCTGAAGGAGATAGGTTTACCTGATTAATAGCTTCTGTTACTAATATTTTTACAACTAATATTTTCATGGCAAGTGTCAGAAAAAGACCTGTAAAAGTAAATTTTGTGGAATGTTTAAATTCACGAGCGAAGCTTCGACCTGAGAAAGCCACTACATGAGTTATTAAAAATAGATAAATTAAACCACTAGCATTGGGGTCCGTGATCTGAATCCCAAATAGCAATGTGAATGGTAGTTTGATTCTGAATACTGTATGTTGATAAATGGAATTGGAGTCGTTGGAAGGTTTGAGGATATAGGATTGGGCTACAGCAATGCATCTCTGAAAGGGAACAACACAACATCAACACTAATATGTACTGGAAAGATTAAACAAGTAGTTAAACTTTAGTTTAAAAAAATAAACTTTTTGTATTACCTGTTTAAGGAGTAGTTTTCCAAGCTTTGTGCTTCTGGTAACTTTTTTTGGTGGGAGGGGGCGAACTCCTGTCTGCATAATTTAAGCAGCTATGCGTTGCTTTAAAATGAGTTAATTGACCCTGTTGCACCTTGTTAGCACTATACACACACATACATGCACATGTGCAGCAACCCATTGTCCTGTGGAAAATGCTTAACAAAATTGCTTTTAAATGTGTTGCAAATCATTGTAAAATCCACAAATAAACTATTTTTTGATGTGGAAGTACAATATCCCATTTTAGAAATCTTATGATTTGTATCTTATGGGACAATTTTCCAATAACCTTACTCTCCAATTTAAGCCCTAATTATGTGATATAATGTCCTTTTTAAATTATATTCTGACAAATTCCATTGCTTTCTTATATTTTTGAAATTCTGTAAAGCATCTAAATCTTTGGAGCATTTCAAAACCTGGAATCTGCTTATGGAAGAATGTAAAAGAAATGGCACTCTGTATAGCAGCTTACTTGCTCTATGAAAAATTAAATACCTACATATATAAAAACACCAAAAACTGTCTTATCTTTGCCTATGTATGAAAAGATAACTTTGAACCTTGTCTCTGAGCAATGAGATAAAAATGAAAGCCTTTTCTACCTTGCATGAAATTTTAAGTTTGTTCAAAATGCAGATAAAATGTGTTCACAATACAAGAAGAAACTTAACTGGTAAACCCAACAATTGTTTAACCCCATGGATTGTTTAGGTTGCCAGGATATATAGCTATGATGCTATCAGTTCTTGCATGTTTCTGGCAAGTTAATTGTTAGTACTATCTGAAAAACAAAGCACATGACATCAATCAGTATATTAATGTTAAGTTGGTGTACTCTTGCAATTTCCTAAATCTGTCATCTATCTCCATTCAGTATACTCTACATACAGCAAGTAGTAAAAGTCAGATTTGTGGAACAATGGGAAACCCCGGAGTGTAGGGGTGCGTCCACCAGGTAAGTATGGCTGATCCCACAGGATGTGGGGGGGGGGGAGGAAAGAGAGAGACAACCCCCCCCCTTCAGAAAGACACCATGGCGGAAATCCCCGACTGATTATGGGGGGGACTTAAACTGTGTACCGGACATATTGGTGGACCGATCAAACCCTAGAACGGGGAGAAAGACGGGCATGGCTCGGGAATTGGGAGCATTCATGGAACAGATGGGGATTGTGGACCCATGGCGGTTCCTACACCTCGGTGAAAAATAATTTTTGTTCTTTTCACCTGTGCACCCAAATCAATTTCTTTGCAGTGGGGAAATCAAGTGCTTCCGGAAATAGTCAGAGCGGAATATTCCACAATGGTCATCTCCAACCACATAACATGGATGTGAGGTTGGAGACAGTGTTATGGGCCAGTGTTTAGAAACTTCAAAGTATATTATGGACCTGACCTATAACTTTTTGTTTAATTTGGCTAGGATGAGCACAAGAGCCTTCATGTGAGGTGTGATTCATTTCCCCTTAACTGTTTCAATTCAAAAACAAAATCCCATAACCCAAAAACCCCTTTTCAAGTGTATGGCCCAGCACTCTGCATTCTGCATTCTCACTTGAATAAGACTGGCTTTTCCTGAGATTCTGACTAGGTTTAATCGCTTCCGGAAAGTAAACTATACCTTTTTAAGTTACCAAACCAGCAATCAATGGGTTCTTTACTGGAACAACGCTTTAAAACAAAAATAGAAAGACAGGAACAAAACACTTCTTTCTCTCTGAGTCCCACAGCGATCAAATCTGAAAGCGAAAGTAAAAACAGCTCACGGAGCCACTGCCCAGCTCCACCCACAAAATGGCATCACCCAGGCCATGACAAATGCCCCGCATGGAGGTTGGACACTGACCTCTTGGCCGACAAGGTCTTCTGCCAGAAAATATCATAGGTCATAGGCGAGAACATGACTAACAACCAGAACGGGGAAGTCTCACCTTCCATGTTTCTGGGAGACACTGAAGGCAGTGATTATAGCCTACAAGGCACGGGGAGATAGGGAAGAGAGGGCGGCCAGGCAGCAACTGATCCACTCCATCTTGGAGGTCAACAGAAAATACTCCGAGGCCGCAACGAGGCGAAGAGGAGAAAGCTACAAATGGATTTTAACCTGCTATCCACCAGGAAGGCAGTGCACCATCTCTGCCAGACACAGGGATCTTTTATGAACCTGGAGAGAATGCTAGCCACCTGCTGGCTCACCAGCTGAGAAAGGCAGCCACGAGAGAGATAACCCAGGTGAAAGATAGCAGAGGCGGACTGGTAGCCGAATTTTAAAAAAGGTCAACCAAGTATTTGAGGCCTACCGGGGACTGTATATCTCTGAGCCCCCCCCCCCCCCCCCCCCCGCGCCGCGCCCTGATGTGCACTCGTGGATGAAACGGTTCCTCCAAGGACTGGACATCGTGGGGAATGATAGAGGAGCTGGAAGCACCAGTAGAACTGGGAGAGGTCGTGGAGAGCATCAGCTCCATGCAGGCAGGGAAGGTGCCAGGACCTGATGGGTTCCCGGAGGTCTTCTATAAAAATTTAGCATCAGCCCTGCTCCGCACCTACAGGAGATGATTGCAAATTCGCTAGCAAGGGGCACCCTGCTTGTAACGCTAACACAATCCACTATATTGCTGATACGCAAGAAAGACAAGGACCCGATGGCATGCGGATCATACAGACCCACTTCACCACTCGACGTAGATGCAAAAATACTTGTGAAGTCCTGGCCAAGAGACCGGAGAACTGCGTACCAGAGGTGGTCGCAGAGGACCATACAAACTTGTCACGGATAGACAGCTAACTGCGAACATCAGACAGCTGATGAATGTGATACTGACCCCATCCAGGGAGAGAACAGCAGAAATGATCATCTCCCTGGATGCAGAAAAGACCTACGACAAAGTCAAATGGAAGTACTGAAGCGGTTTGGGCTAGGGACAGAATTCACCTCATGGGTGTAAGTCCTGTACAATGGCCTCAAGGTGAACATTCAGACCAACACCACCAACTCTGAATATTTCCACCTGCACAGAGGCACCAGGCAGGGATGCCCACTGTCCCTGCTCCTGTTCACCCTGGCAATCGCTCTGAGGAATGCGAGAGGATGGAAGGGCATCCGAAGAGGAGTCGGGGAGCAGAGTCTCACTATGTGGATGACCTGTTCCTTTACATCTTGGATCCACAGAACAAACAATGTAATCTTGAAGCTCCAGGAATAATTTGGGGCCTTCTCAGGCTACGAACTCAACCTGGGCAAGAGCGAGGCATTCCCGGTGAACCTCAACGGGGGAGAGACGGAGCTGGAGGGTCTACCTTTCAAACTAGCCCAAAGCAAATTCCGCTACCTAGGGATCCAGATAGTCCACAAGTGGAATCTGACCAGTCAGGTGAAAGAAGTCAAAAAGAACCCACAGAAGGGGCATCATGGTGGTGCAGTGGTTAGCACTGGGACCACAGTGCTGAGGACCCGGGTTTGAATCCCGGTCCTGGGCCACTGTCCACGTGAAGTTTGCAAATTCTTCCCGTGTTTGCATGGGTTTTACACCCACAACCCAAAGATGTGCAGGGTAGGTAGATTGGCCATGCTAAATTACCCAATTATTTTTTTCCAATTAAGGGGCATTCTAAATTGAAATAAAAAAGATGGGATGCACTCACCCAGCGTGCAGACGATCAAGATGAACGTACAACCAAGGTTCATCTTCCTGTTTAGATCCATACCGATCTTCTTTTCCAAGGTATAAATAAAATGATGATGGTATTTGCGGTAACCAGAAATTTCCACCAGCCATGCAAGACGCCACTTTTAAGAAGTGGAGACAGGAAGGGGGAGGTAGCAGTCAGGGTCTTTTACATGGGGAACAGACTCTCAACCCCAGACACAATAATGGAAGAACTAGAACTATGGAATGGACACTTGCAAATCAAAAACTTTCTCCGCAAGGAGACAGAGAGGTACCCTGGGGCTCCAAGAGACACATTGCTGGAGGAATTGCTGGATGCGGACAGTAGGGAGAAGGGGAACTTTGGGGACATGTATGGACGACTTTTAGAAAGTCTAGAACACCATTACACGGAGCAAGACAGAAATGGGAGGATGAACTTGGGACGGATGTAGGGTGGGGATTCTGGAGCGAAGCACTAAGTAGGGCCAACTCCACCTCCTCCTGTGCAAGGCTAAGCCTCATGCAGTTTTAAACTGGTGCACAGAGCGCACCTAACCAGAACCCGAAGAACAGGTTTGTCCCACAGATGGAGGATAAATGTGAACGGGGCCACAGAGACGCAACCACGCCCACATGTTCTGGGCTTGACCCAGACTTGTCGGGTTCTGGACAGCCTTATTTGAGGTGCTGTCCAAGGTTGTGGGGGTGAGGGTGGAGCAGTGCCCGAAAGTGACAGTCTTCGGGATGTCAGACCAGCCAGAATTACATATGGGGATGAGGGCCATTGCCCATGTTTTTACTTCCTTAATTGCACGCCAGAGAATCCTGCTTGATTGGCGATCAGCAGCACTATCCACAGCTACAGACTGGTTGGAAGACCTGTCGGAATTTCTCCACCTGGAGAAGATCAAATATACCATCCAAGGATCAGACGAGGACTTCCACAAAGCAAGGGGGCTGCTATTCATCAACCTGTTCGAAGCCAATAGTGATTAGTAAGAAAGGGGGGAAACCAATGAGGGCAGACAAGATCGCTCAGAGCAGAGATGAACGGGGGGGAGGCAAGAAAGAAACCCAGCGTAGAATCAGGAAGGGACATGGGAAGCGTGATGGGGTGAGGGGGCAGAGAGCCCCACCCCAGTGAAGCAACAGGGGTAACAGCAAAAATCACAAAATGAAGAAAAGAATATAACTACTACAGCCAGGGTGAAAGATGGAGCCCAACTATCAACGGGAGAGGCGGGGGAGCAAGGATAGGGGAATGGGTGCTAAAAGGGGTACATGTAAAATTGCATATTAGAAACGTCTTACTCTAAATATTATGGACCGGATTCTCCATCGAACCAACGCTGTAATCAGCGATTAGGTGAAAAATCCCTTCCGACGCCCAAATTGGGGGCGACGCCGATTTGATGCTGGTTTTCGAGTCTCCGCCCTCTCCACAATAGTGTCGCGCACCGCAAGCCATTGGCACGTCATCACAAGGCCCGCCCCCGATGGGCCGAGTTCCCAACCGTGTGATTGGCATGTGGTCTGAGCTGTCGGGAACCCGACGTGGCGAGCGCGGACTGTGTCCAGCGGCGCTACAGTTGGCCGGGAGCGTGCCGCTGACTGGGGGGCTTCTGTGGGGATTGGGCGGGGGGCCTGTGGGGCCGTATGTGGCAGGTCGGGTCCGCGCACACACCGGCACCATGTTGTACGGCGCAACCGCTGCAGGTCCCCGTGCGCATGCGCACCATGGACCCGGCCATTCTCTGGCAGTTATTGGCACAGAAGCCAGGAATTTTACCCAGCGCCGCTACTAACCCCTCACTGGTCCAGGAATCAGTATGGGTTCGCCTCCGATTTTGGAGTCGTTAAATGTCTGGGAATTCTCCATTTCAGCTGGCACTTAGCCCAATGTGTTTTATATGTCTAATTGTTAAAATTGGAAAATGCCAATGAAAATATTTTTTTTAAAAGAAAGGATGGTGGCATAGCTTTGTTAGTACAAGATGGAATATGTATGATAGCAAGAAATGATCTTGGATCGGAACATGTTGAATTCATAGGAATGGAGATAAGAAATAACAAGAGGAAAAAAACATTGGTGGGAGTAGTCTATAGACCCCCAACAGTAGCTATACTGTAGGACAGATAATAAACTATATGATAATGGGAGCATGCAAAAAAGGCAATACATTAATCATGGGTGACTTCAATCTTTATGTGGATTGGGAAAATAAAATTTGCAGAGGTAACATAGAACATACAGTGCAGAAGGAGGCCATTCGGCCCATCAAGTCTGCACTGACCCATTTAAGCCCTCACTTCTACCCTATCCCTGTAACCCAATAAACCTTCCCAACCTTTTCTTTGATCACGAAGGGCAATTTATCATGGCCAATCCACCTAACTTGAACGTCTTTGGACTGTGGGAGGAAACCAGAGCACCCGGAGGAAACCCACGCAGACATGGGGAGAACGTGCAGACTCTGCACAGACAGTGACCCAGCGGGGAATCGAACCCGAGACCCTGGCACTGTGAAGCCACAGTGCTATCCACTTGTGCTTCCCCAAACCATGAGGAAGAATTCAGAAGGGTATATTTGGGATAGTGTCCGATAACAATATGTTGTTGATCCAACCAGGATCAACCAGAGCAAAACTGAACAAGGGACAGGTGGCCATATGGGGGAGGGATAGTGGTTGTGTTGGGACAAGCCAAGGGAACCAAAAAAACAAAATGGGAGGGTGGGGGATGGTGTCAAGGTGGAGGAGAAAGTTTACAGCCAAAACTTGTTGAACTTAAATGTTTGCCAAATCGTAAAATGAGGTTTGACCTTCCAGTCTGTGTGGAACAGGTTAGGATTGAGAGAGTGATAAGAGACTGCACAGCAAACAATTAAAATCTCAAACTGCCAACTATATCGATGTCATGTGAGAGTACCTTTAAGAAATGATGTTTAAGCAATGTACCTTTAAGAAATGAAGCAGCTCATATTACTGAAGTGATGTCAGAGGGTGGGGGGAGCTGAGTTGAGCTCACTTCTGCTTTTTGGGAGCTTTAGTTTCAGTTTGAGAGAGCAGCTGAAAAGTGCCTGGCTGGTTTGCTGAGAGCTGCATGAAGAAAAAGTGCTTGGGTGTGTCTGTGTTTGCAGTGAGCTGGATCTGCAGTGATCTCTGCCAGGAAAAGCTATCTCTGAATCATTTGGGTGATTTAAACTCATAATAGTAATGTCTTTAACCTGATGTGTTTCTGTTTAAAGGAGGTTTAAAGGAACATTTTTAGGGATTATTTAGTGTTGTATTATTTTCGGGGTCATCTTTGAAGTAAGCGGTGGTAAATGATCCAATGTTTATTTAAAAAGGTTAAGTTGAATTCATGGAATGAACATTGTTTTGTGTTTAAAAACCCACGTGTCCATAATTGTAATACCACACCTGGAAACCAAGCCGTGTGCTTCAAAAGCAACAATACATTAAAGGGAGAGGTTGGTTGAACTCCATGATACATTCTGGGGTTCTGAAAAAGCCGCTCCCATAACATCAGCAAGGACTGCACTAGCCCGTCCTGTGCATAAGCAGGCTAATGTGTAATGACCAAAACTTCTGGATGTGTTTAACCGCACACGTGCACATTCCAGAAGTTGCTATTGGATTAATGTTGAACATTAATGGCCTTGCCATTATCGCCAATTCTGGGCCAGTATCTCTATGTGGCTTGGTGTCAAAATTTGTTTGATAACTACTGTGAAGGGTCTTTGGGTATGCGCTATATTAACTGATGTATATTGCAACTCTCTGGTCGTTGGGATTCTCTATTCCCACTGGCAGCGCATCCCCCCCGTCGATTTCCCTACAGCGTGGGGGGACAAGCGTGGGAAGATAGAATCCCCCTCCCAGCAAACAGCACGCTGACGAGCGACCAGAGGGAGAATCCAGCCCAGTGTGCCTGACTCAGTGGCATCACTACGTTAAATCAGGCAATGTGGACCATAGATGGCAGCACAGAGCTGATGTAGTGCAAGTCATTTTTGTTCCACTAAAAGGGGAAAAAAGGCAGATTAATAAAGTAAAAGATTGTTTTAAAGTAACTAATTGGCTCAGTTAGCAGTCTTCTGAATGGCTAGGTTGTGAGTCATCACAGATGAACACTGAACTTTAAATTGACATTTCAGTGCAGAATTGGCAAATGTGCCTTTATTTTTGGGATGGGATAATAAATTGGAGGTCGCAGCAAGATCAGGTGAACAGAAAGCCACCCCTGCATCTTCTTAAGAAAAGGAGCAGGGGAGTTGTGTACCCTGCTCAATATTCTAACCAACATCACCAAAAAGATCAATGATTTTGTCATCTCAATACTGTTTGTGGGATTTTGCTATACGGAAATTGACTGTCGAGTTTGCCTAGTCAAAAAATACCCTGCAAAAATACATTCATCTTTAAAAAGTAATTAATTTGGTGTGAACCATTTTGAGACATCCTGAAATAAATGCACATTCATTAAAAATAAACACATTGCCTCCAGTTGTTTCTTAGTTGTGTAGATTTATGATGCAAATTACTTTCCGTGTAACTTGAGTTTCTGTAATCTTCTTTGCCAATTTTAAAATGTACTGTGCTAGAAGCAGGCCTCGCCCAAACACACCAGGGTACGTGGATCACCATTGTCAGTTTCTAATTGTACTCGTTTCTTGGAGAGACTGAAAATTAAGCTGAATCTTCTGAGCACCAAAATGCTAACAGGAACTTTAAAATGTGAACATTTTTACTATAAAATGACAACTGTTCTCCAATATAATCAGGAAATAGTTCAGCACATTCTCATTTTCAGGAAGTAGTTTTGTGCACAGGTGGTGGATTGGCACTGTTTTAAAAATGCATATGTTTTGTGAAACGCACTTACCTGTATTAATCAAATTCCAAAGCTACCATTGTTAAGCATATCCTTTTAAAATACATTTTGTCCCTGAATGTGCTGTGTTATGACATATTGTTTCATTATGTAAATGAGCTTGGGTAGAAGCTCAAAAAACACTTCACAAAATGGATGCACCGTGTGTCCTTTTTGCCGATTGCACCTGATGCAAAAACTCGACTCCTCCATGTACCATTTAACTTTCCAGCAGAGGTACTGTCAGAATCACGAGGGGCCTAGAAAGAGTATATAGCAGAGAGAGGCTTTCCCCCCAGCTGGAGGTCAAAAAACCAGAGGCCAACAACTTAAGCCAATTAGTCAAAGAACTGGCAGCAGATGAAGAAATTTCTGAGTGATTAAGATCTGGAATCGACTGCCCGGGTGTGCTGGAGACAGAGTAAAACATAGCTTTCAAAAGGGAATGGATTAAGCGCCTGGAGAGATAAGGGGCGAGATCTATCGGCCGGATTGCGCTCGAACAGGAACTACTACGCTTCGCAGGATCCACCGAAATCTCGCGAGCAGCAAGATCAGGAACCCACCCACAATGGGTGTCACCAAGCGTGCTCGTGTATTTTTTTTCTTAAATTTTAGAGTACCCAATATTTTTCCTACTTGAGGGGCAACTTTAGCGTGGCCAATCCACCCACCCTGCACACATCTTTGTGTTGTGGAGGTGAGACCCACACACATATGGGGAGAATGTGCAAACTCTACACGGACAGTGACCCAGGGCCGGGATCGAACCCAGGTCCTTGGCGCCGTGAGGCAGCAGTGCTAACCACTGCCCCACCGAGTCGCCCGTGAATCTGGTGCATGCTGACTTAGCCATTCATTGTTAAATTTGACTACCACATTAGTCACTGTCCAGTCCTGCTCTCCTCTGCCAAAATCGTTCAATACACCAGACGCATACAGGAAAGCAGAAATCCTACAGCACCTTCAGAGACAGTTCACCCATTTCAGCAGGATGGAATCTGGGTCACCCGCATCCCCAAGCAGAGCCCTCAAGTAAGTTCCAGATCAAAGACTTTGATGGAGGGGTGGCAATTGTGGGCTAACAGCAGCCTTTAGTTGTACGGTATAGCAAGAACTCTCCTCCCCAGGTCTCCACATCATTCTTAAACAAATGTTTTTTTCTTTCAAGTGTTCAATGTGGCAGAGGGGTCCTGAAACAGGCATTCAACTGCTCATAGTCAAATCAAACCTGTTGCAAGCAGACATCAGGGCTGCATACCAATTTCTATCACAAATATGTACTGAACATTCCCAACCAATACAGAGCAGCAATCACTAGTATGTTGAACTGCGTAGCCAGTACAAGTCTGGGCAAGTCGCTAAATTATACCGTGCTCTGGTCAGATCACGTGGTGTAATAAATGCAATAATTGTCGACCACCAATTAGCTAACTAACATCGACGGGTTTATTATAAATTCAAACTATATACAGAACACTTTTATCAGTGTTTCCATTCTCAGCACTAGGATCACAATTGGCTGCAACTGGGGTGGGTTTTGGTCTCTGTAAATGAGTTATTGTGTTTCTTCAAAAACCTTTCCTGCACTTTTCACAGGACAGTGACACAGGACAGTCTTGGCCATCACAACCCCCCGGGTCAATTTCTGAAATCCTTTGCAAAAACTGGATCGTCCATCTCAAATGCTCTTTCCACTTTCCGAATCTGGTTCTTTTTCTGGCTACGGGGATAAGGTGGAGGTGTAGGGTGCTCTACCTGGGTCACTGTCCGTGTGGAGTTTGCACATTCTCCCCGTGTCTGCGTGGGTTTCGCCCCCACATCCCAAAAGATGTGCCGGCTAGGTGGATTGGCCACACTGAAATTGCCCCTTAATTGGAAAAAATAATTGGGTACGCTAAATTTTTTTTTAAAGTAGGGTGCTCTTTCCAAGGGCTGGTGCAGATCTGATAGACCGAATGGCCTCTTTTTGCACTGTAAATTCTATTATTCTATACTCTGCCTTGACTCCACCTACCCCACCAAACTTGGAACTACTACCAGGCTCAACTGGTTCTAAATTGTCAATCCATCAGCAGCTCAGCTGGAGCCGTGCCGGTCGTGGTATGCAGGTGGCTATGTAGGCTAACAGAATCACCCTATCTTGGTTCTGACTGACGCAGGTGATTGCTTCTTATAGACTTCATAGAATTTACCGTGCAAAAGGAGGCCATTCAGCCCATCGAGTCGGCAACGGTCCTTGAAAAGGGCACCCTTCCTAAGCCCACACTTCCACCCTATCCCCATAACCCAGTAACCTCACTTAGCCCTTTAGGGACACTCAGGGCAATTTAACATGGTCAATCCACCTAACATTTTTTTAATGTATATTTTTTTTAAATTTAGAGTACCCAATTCATTTTTCCAATTAAGGGGCAATTTAGCGTGACCAATCCACCTACCCTGCACCTCTTTGGGTTGTGGGGGCAAAACCCACGCAAACACAAGGAAAATGTGCAAACTTCACACGGACCCAGAGCCGGGATCGAACCTGGGACCTCAGCGCCGTGAGGCTGCAGTGCTAACCACTGTGCCACCATGCTGCCCAGGAATCCACCTAACATGTACATCCTTGGACTCTGGGAGGAAACCAGAGCACGTGGAATAAACCCACACAGAAACGGGGAGAACGTGCAGACTCCACACAGACAGTGATCCAAGCGGGAACCGAACCTGGGACCCTAGCGCTGTGAATCAACAGTGCTAACACTGTGCTACCATGCTGCCCCCATAAAAGCCTTGTATATCTGAACTGCTCGATCAGCCAGTGCATTTGACTTTGGTGGGACCATAAGTCCATAAGACCATAAAAACACAACATGCCAGCACAGAAACAATCAGCCATTCAAGCTGTACCAATGCTTTTTCCACACAAACTATTTGGTTTTGAGCATGTGACCAGGTGTGTAGATGAGGGTAGTGCAGTTGATGTAGTCTGCATGAATTTCAGCAAAGCCTTTGACAAGGTCCCACATGGGTGACTTCTAAAGAAGGCAACATGGGATACAGAGTGATTTAATGAGGTGGATTCAAAATTGGTTTAGCTGTAGGAGACAGAGGGTGATGACAGATGACTGCTTTAGTGACTGGAAGCCAGTGACGTACCACAGGGATCTGTGCTGGGCCCCCTATTGTTTGTCATTTATATAAATGACGTGGGGTAGGATCAGTAAGTTTGTGGATGACACAAAGATTGGCCAGGTGGTTAACAGGTTGAGTGTCTTGGGTTACAAGAAGATATAGATGGGCAGCAAAGTGGCTGATGAAATTTAACCCTGAAATATGTGAGGTGGTGCACTTTGGAAGGAGTAATTTAACAAGGGGGTAATCAGTGAATGGCCTGACACCGCGAAGTTCCGAGATACAAAGGGATCTTGGCATGTTTGTCCATAGATCTTTGGAGGCAGAAGGAGAGGTTAATAGAGTGGTGAAAAAGGCACGGGGCACTCGCTTTTATCAATCGGGGCATAGATTACAAAAGCAGAGTTCATGTTCACGTTGCATTGACTTTTGGTGAGGCCACAGCTGAAATTGTGTGTGTGCGCGTGCGTGCACGTGCGCACGCGCCACCAGGTGTTGCCTGGGGCAGAGCATTGACGTCATGCCGTTGGTCGGCTATTGCTGGAGCAGGGAAGGTTGAGCTGATCGAGGTGTGCAAGAGTATGGACAGGGTGGATAGGGAGCAGCTGTTCCCCGAAAAGTGGGCAGCATAGTGGTTAGCATAAATGCTTCACAGCTCCAGGGTCCCAGGTTCGGTTCCCGGCTGAGTCACTGTCTGTGCGGAGTCTGCACGTCCTCCCCGTGTGTGCGTGGGTTTCCTCCGGGTGCTCCGGTTTCCTCCCACAGTCCAAAGATATGCGGGTTAGGTGGATTGGCCATGCTAAATTGCCCGTAGTGTCCTAAAAAGTAAGGTTAAGGGGGGGTTGTTGGGTTACGGGTATAGGGTGGATACGTGGGTTTGAGTAGGGTGATCATGGCTCGGCACAACAGAGGGCCGAAGGGCCTGTTCTGTGCTGTACTGTTCTATGTTCTATAAAATTCCCCGAGTGTCAAGTTCCATCCCGAGTCGTTGTTTAGGTTCTCTACAATTTTGCTAAGTAAGCCGAAGCTGTCCTTTTGCTTTATTCCATTAAAAGTCATGAACTTAAGAAATCCTGTTCCATTGCCCAAAACAAGCACTTCCGGTATACCGTGGGTGGTGAAGCATTGCCGCAGTTTTTCAACTGTGGCATATAAAATTGTGGACTTAATTTCAAATATCTTCATCCATTTTGAATGGGTGTCCACTAGCAATAGGAACGTCTTGCCCATAAATGGGCTATAATACTCCACATGAACTCTCACCCATGGTCAACCTGGCCATTTCCAAGGGTGCAAGCCGCAACTTCTGATATAACTATAATTATCTTGCAATTGTGTCTCCTATAGATGCTGTGATTGTGAACCTGCCTCCACTTCACCTGATGAAGGGGCAACGCTCCGAAAGCTTGTGATTTCAAATATACCTGTTGGACTTTAACCTGGTGTTGTGAGACTTCTTACTGTGCTAAACCCAGTCCCGCACGGGCATCTCCACATCATCTGATATAACAAGCATTGGTCACATTGTTTCACAACCCTTTTTACAGAGCTTCCCACAAACGTTTTCATCTGTGACACGCCCAAATGGGCACTATGCAGTTCTGCAAGCAGCAATTCTCTTCCTCATATGGGGGCGACCACTCTTGTTCCCCGGGGATGACACCATCGGCGCAACTAAGCTCATCTTTCCTGAATTGATATGGCTGCAAAAAAAAAAAAAATGTTTTAAAATCTGGAATTAAAAGTCTAATGATGGCCATAAAACCATTGCGATTATGATAAAGACCCTAGTTAGATGATCAGAAAAAAGGAGAAAATAGAAGAGGGGAAGAAAGACCACCCCACCCCCCGTCCTGTTATATTTCCTAAATCTTGTGTGTTTTGCTTTGCGAGGTATATACCTGTATTTATAACTTGCACAAAAACCCAAACATTTTTTTTAAAAACAATCTCTACTTAATTTGCTGTGCCGTCACGGTACAGAGTCCAGGAAGTTTAAGGCCATTACAATCTCTTGCGGTACTAGCAGGGCTGCCGTGCTTTTTGGCAATGGAAGGTGACTGAAGACATCTGCATTGGCTATGTAAGCTCCTGACTAATGCTCGAAGGATTATTCATAGGCTAATATGAGTAGTGTCCCAACGTTGTATTTTAGCAGATGCAATTTGTGGAATCGCTTTGTCCTTCTTGAAGAGCCCCAAAAGTGTCTTGCGGTTGTGATGATAGTAAAATGCTTCCCCTATATATATTGATTAAACTTCTTAATGCCGTAGATAATGGTCAGGCCTTCTTTTACGATTTGGGAGTATTCTCTTTCCACACCTGTTACGGTTTTTGATAGGTACCCAATGGGTTGCTTGGACCCGTCCTCCATTGTATGAGTAAGCACGGCCCCTACCCCACAAAATGATGCATCGCATGTAAAAACTATCTTCTTAGAGGGGTTGAAATGTGCCAATAAGCATGAAGACCGAAGTACCTGTGGTGCTTTTCAAACCCATCTCTGGCACTTCTTTATCAGCACATGCAACGGTACTAACAATGTTGATAGATTTGGGAGGAATTGTCCATAATAGTTGACCATCCCGAGGAAAGATCGGAGTTCAGAGGTGTTCCTAGTGGCCAGTTCCCAATTTATTGCTCTCACTTTGTCCTCTATGGGCTGTGATCCCTGAACATCCACCTGATAACCAAAATAAACCACCTCGTGCTTAGAAGGTGCGCTTTTCTCTTTTTAAGCACACTCCTGCTTCCTGACATCTCTTCAAAACTTCATACACAGCTGAATTTGATTATCCCGGGCATTGGCGCAAATGTGCTTCGTAACCAAGATTTGCGAGGGCGTTGCCCAGTTCGACGTTGTCTGTCAAACAGGACCAGCCTCACACCAAGTTTGGGTCCGGGGACAACAAATGAAACAATACTTGGATCACATTCGCTCACAGTGGTTGCTCGTGAAGTGCCTCAAAAGTTGCTCTGGTTCTATTGCCGAACCAGCCTGCAGAGATGCTCCCGTATCGCCCGACGCCGATATGCCTGATATTGTTTTATCAGACTCTGAAATGGAGACGCAGACCTCTGAGGTCTCAGACACTGGCTCCATAGTTCAGCTGCCTCCTGACCATCATCTGCCATGTCATTCTTGCCGCTGATGGCGTTCACCTTATCTGCTGGTATGGGCAGTCCCTGCTTGTTTTTACTCTTATGCCTCAAATGTCCTTTTCTTCCACACACAAAGCACTCTGCTTCTCTAAATCTATAGGTTTCTGGGGACTGACTTCTCACGCACCGATAGCACTCTATTATTCCCAGGTCATTGATTAAATCTTTTGTGGCTCTTCCGGCTTCAGCATTATTCTCGCTACTTAAACCAGCGCCTTCAACTCCTGGCACCCCTGCCGCTCACAACTTCTTGCCGTAACGTGGACCTCATCGATCTGCCTGCGTTGCAGCTCCTGGACGCCCTTCTCGCTGCTCTCTATTGTTGATGTCATTTCCAGTGCCTTTTTAAAAGTTAACTCTTGATTCAGCTAACAATTTTCTCTGTATAGCTGCATTGTTTACACCACATTAATCGGTCCCCAAATATGGCATCAATGCTTTTTTACACCGCATACCAATTGTTCCCTTAATACATCATTCAATGCTGATCCAAAATCACAACACTCCAACTTGCACCAAAAGCTGCAAGGGTCTCCCCTGGGCTTCTCCCAGTGGAGTTAACTTTGTACCTTTGTAATATTATTGAGGGGTTAGGGTGGTAATGCCCATTTGCTAGCTCAACGTGCTCTGCAAATGCCTTTGTGTTGGGATCATCTGGGGACATTAAACTTTGGATCAAGTTAGAAGTCTGGGTCCCACGTGCAGTCAGCAATATAACTTTCTTCCTAACCTCCCCCTCTATTTCATTTTCCAAAGAGAGGCATGACTACGTTTTGCTCTTTTGCAGGTTGGGCTCGATTGGACTTGTTCTGCCACTCTTTCAACCGAACTTTCCATCAAAATTCTTTCCTTGTTGCAGATGTTGTTTTCCTTACCGACAATGTAGTAAATACAATTGTGGACCACCAGTGAGCTAACTAACAATGATGGATTTTAAAAAAAATTTAGAATACCCAATTATCAAGGATGCCCACTGTCCCCGCTGCTGTTCGCACTAGCAATCGAACCGCTAGCAATCGCGCTCAGGGCAGCAAGAAATTGGAGGGGGATCCGAAGGGGAGGCAGAGAGCACAGACTCTCACTCTATGCAGATTACCTGCTCCTCTACATCTCGGACCCACAGAGCAGCATGGACTGAATCATTGTGCTCCTGAAAGAGTTTGGAGCCTTCTTGGGCTACAAACTCAACATGAGCAAAAGCGAGATCTTCCCAGTACACCCGCAAGGGGGTGGGGGGGCAGCACTAAAGGGGCTGCCGTTCAAACATGCCCGACACAAATTCCGCTACCTGGGGATCCAAATAGCCCATGACTGGAAAGGGATCCACAAATGGAACCTCACCAGTCTGGCGGAGGAAGTAAAAAAGGACCTGCAAAGATGGAACACACTCCCACTCTCCCTCGCGGGGAGAGTCCAGACGATCAAAATGAACGTACTGCCCAGGTTCCTCTTCCTGTTTAGATCTATTCCGATCTACATCCCCAAGGCCTTTTTCAAAGCGCTGGACAAATAATCATGGCGTTCGTATGGGGGGGGGGGGGGGGGTAAAAATGCTAGGATCCCGAAGAAGGTCCTACAAAAAACAAAATCCAGGGGAGGGCGAGCCCACCCAAACCTACAATTCTACCACTGGGCGTCAACAGCCGAGCGAGTAAGGGGATAGATCCAGGAGCCAGAGGCCGAGTGGGTGCGTGCGGAGGAGGCCTCCTGCATGGGGACCTCCCTCCGGGCCCTCGCCACGGCAGCACTCCCATCCCCACCCAAAAAACACTCCAGCAGCCCAGTGGTGACAGCCACCCTCCAATCCTGGAACCAACTGCGGCAGCAATTTGGCCTGACCAAAATGTCGGACAAGGCTCCCATCTGCAACAACCATTGGTTCACACCAGCACTGACTGACGCCACCTTCAAAAGGTGGAGGCAGGACAGAGGGACACTGACAGTCAGGGACCTATACACGGACGACAGGATCGCAACACTGGACGAACTGACAGAGAAATTTCAGCTAGCTGGGGGGAACGAGCTACGGTATCTGCAGCTCAAAACCTTCTTACGAAAGGAGACAAGGACGTACCAACAACCACCATGACAGACATTACTGGAAGACCTACTGGACGCAAGTATCCTAGAGAAAGGGAACTGTAGTGACATGTATGACCGACTGATAGAAAGGGCCAACACCGTACTGGACGCAACAAGAAAGAAATTGGAGGATGACCTGGAGATTGAGATAGGGTGGGGACTCTGGAACGAAGCACTGCATAGGGTCAACTCCACCTCCACGTGCGCTAGGCTCAGCCTGACGCAACTAAAAGTGGTACATAGAGCCCACTTAACAAGAAACCGTATGAGTAGGTTCTTCCCGGAGGTGGAGGACAGATGTGAACGGTGCCAAAGAGGCCCGGCCAACCACGCCCACATGTTCTGGTCTTGCCCCAGACTTGTGGAGTATTGGACAGCCTTCTTTGAGGCAATGTCCAAAGTGGTGGGGGTCAGGGTGGAGCCATGCCCGATAGTGGCGGTCTTCGGGGTTTCAGACCAGCCAGATCTATTCCTGGGGAGGAGGGCGGACGCCCTTGCCTTTTCCTCCCTGATCGCCCGCCGTAGAACCCTGTTTGGCTGGCGGTCAGCAGCACCACCCAGAGCTGCAGACTGGCTGTCCAACCTCTCGGAATCTCTCCAAATGGAGAAAATCAAATTCGCCATCCGAGGGTCGGACGATGGCTTCCACAGAACGTGGGAGCCATTCATGTAATTGTTCCGGGACCTGTTTGTGGCCAACGAACAAGAGGAAGAATAGTCAGGTGGCCAAGAATCAGGGGAAAATGGACGGGAATCGGGGGGGGGGGGGGGGGGAGAGGGGGGCTACGGGTTCGTTATGGGGGTTTGTTCTCATGGTTTTATGCTTATTTCTTTTTCTTGTTAATTTATTGTTTTTGTATTGGAGGGGAGGAGTTACTGTTTTTCTCTGTTGTGATAAAATTTGTTGTTGAAAACTTGAATAAAAATTATTCCAAAAAAAAAGGAAGGACAAAGCCGCAAGCGACAGTCTGATGGCAAGCTAAGGCCCAAAACCAAATTGTAAATAAATGCCTATCAACATGTGCCTCGGCCATATTGGGGAATGTAAAATATGTATGCCGGTTAAAGGGGGCGGCCACAGTTGTTATTATGAAGATGCTTGCCTGTAAATATACATGTTAATTTTTGCGTCTTTTTTTTCTAATAATTTGTAATTTGTTGGATATAAAATATGAAAACTCAATAAAAAACATTTCCAAAAGAATACCCAATTTTTTTTTTTTCCAAATTAAGGGGCAATTTAGCGTGGCCAATCCACCTAACCTGCACATATTTCGGTTGTGGGGGTGAAACCCACGCATAAAAGGGGAGAATGTGCAAACTCCACGGCGATCCAGGGCCGGGGTTCGAACCCGAGTCCTCAGCACCGCAGTCCTAGTTTTAACCACTGCGCCACGGGCCCACAATGCTACCATGCTACCGAATTCTTTAAGAAACATTTTGGGTGCTGAAATTGCAGAGCTTTAGAAATCTTTCCCATCTTTAATTATCTTTTGGTCTTTAATGTCCGGGATTAAGCTGGTTGCTTATTTTTTGCACATCACCAAAGATGTGCTGGCAGCACGGTAGTATCGTGGGCAGCACGGTAGCATTGTGGGCAGCACGGTAGCATTGTGGGCAGCACAATTGCTTCACAGTTCCAGGGTCCCAGGTTCGATTCCGGCTTGGGTCACTGTCTGTGCGGAGTCTGCACATCCTCCCCGTGTGTGCGTGGGTTTCCTCCGGGTGCTCCGGTTTCCTCCCACAGCCCAAAGATGTGCAGGTTAGGTGGATTGGACATTCTAAATTGCCCTTAGTGTCCAAAATTGCCCTTAGTGTTGGGTGGGGTTACTGGGTTATGGGGATAGGGTGGAGGTGTTGACCTTGGGTAGGGTGCTCTTTCCAAGAGCCGGTGCAGACTCGATGGGCCGAATGGCCTCCTTCTGCACTGTAAATTCTATGATAAACTATGACATGCCGTCCTACAATGATGGATTTATTACGAATTCTAAACTATATACAGAGCACTATATCAATGTCTGTATTCTCAGCATTAGGATCACAACTGACTGCAAAAGCCCCTATTCTGTGTAGATCCCCGCACTTATTCCCCATTGTGAGATCGGGTCTGATGCACATCCCCTTAAAGGAGCGAGCTACTACACGCGCAATGCTGCATTCAATCCTGGTCATTAGGACATGCATGCCTTGTGCCTCAAAGGCGATGCAGAGAAGAGTTGAGAGGTTGATCTTTCCTGTCAAAAAATAGTTACGGTGAAGACCGGACTTGGACTTTTCAGTTTGGAAGGAAGTTTGAGAGGTGATGATGCAAACTATGAAATACAATAGAATGTGTAGATGCAGAATAATATCCTAAAATGTATAAGTAGGATAATATGAATTAAAATTAGCAAACAATAAGTTTTGAATTGAAGTCTGGAAAGTCTTCATAGTGTGTGATCAATGAATGTAAATGACTCCCCGGGTTACAAGTAATGGAAGTGACTGCCCAGGAATTCTTTGAGAAACATTTTGGGTGCTGAAATTGCAGAACTTTAGAAGTCTTTCCCATCTTTAATTATCTTTTGGTCTTTAAGTAGCTGGTTGCTTATTTTTTGCATATCACCAAAGATGTGCTGGCAGTGTACTGGAATGAGATTTGAATCACTGTGAATTTGTAAACAGGTCGAAAACTCATGTTTGTGTCAGGATATCTACTGGGCGGAAGAGAGGTTCACCCCAACACATCGGACAAAGATATTTGACTTCCAGCAGTCACCAAAATTCCAGAAGTAAAGCTACTTGCAATTCTCAGAAATCTGGTGCTAATGAAAATAAATAGAAGCAATTCTATAATTGTAGATTCTCTCCCATCCAAGGAGGCCTTTTATTTGAGAGGTTTTATTAAATTAGACATTGGAGTGGGAAACGTACTGAGCAATACAGACCAAAAATGTGCCAGGTCATGACTACGTCAAGTTGGCTGATCAGAACCAGTGTGGGAATTGAGTCACTACAGTTGGACAGTTCTACTAGACTAATGAAGAGGAAAATTAGTTTAAATGTTCCTCGCCCGCTTACATTCCAGTAACTGACACCCCCCCTCCCCCCGCCTCTCAGCTGGAAAATAATGTCTGGGTATAGAGTGAGAACCAGGCTATGCACACAGCCAAATAGTCACATGTCCAGTCTCGCATGTGTAGAATGGCTACTTGAGAGAGGCACTATAGAACTTGCTGCCACCATGGGAGGTTACTCACAGTAAAGGGAGGGGGAAAATTAGTAAGCAAAATGGGCACAGTATCACCTGATAGCTAAAAATAAAAGTTTGGGTAGCCCTAATCACAGTGTACAAAGATAACCAGTCAGTCCACCAGAGGGTTATCCGTCATTGCTCGCTTATCTCGAGAGACATTGGTTTTCTTCCTGAAAGGAGATTTTGCTGGAGGTATTGGTCTTTCCTTCAAAACTCTCATTTACATTGCTAATTACAGTTAAGGTTACTGAACATCAGAAGAGAGATGCAGCTCCTCACTTCGGTGCACCTGTCGGAGTGGTGTTCTTATGACATTATTCCTTACGCACGTGTTCAGAGGGACAGCACAGTAGCACTGTTGTTTCACAGCTCTAGGGTTCCAGGTTCGATTCCCAGCTTGGGTCACTGTCTGTGTAGAGTCTGCACGTTCTCCCCGTGTCTGCGTGGGTTCCCTCCGGGTGCTCTGGTTTCCTCCCATAAGTCTCGAAAGACTTCGGTAATTAAGTTAGGTAATTTGGACATTTTGAATTCTCCATCTGTGTACCCGAACAGGCGCCGGAGTGTGATGACTAGGGGCTTTTCACAGTAACTTCATTGTGTGCCTACTTGTGACAATAAAGATTATTATTACAGTTAACCCTTTACAGGTTACAGAGCTGGCGATCAGGCAGGTAGCCACTTAACCTACAGTAGCTGTTACTGTGCAGAGAGATGCAACCATTCCAGAAGCAGCTCCTGCAGATAGGGTTGGTTGAAATTTGAGAGTAAGCATTAGAATAATGGCATTGCTCTTGATAAAAGCAGCCTTATTGCATGTCTTATGTTTGCACACTTCCGCCCTCGTCACGTTTTCCTCAGGTTATATTTTCAGGCAGCTTTCTTTTTACACAAGCTGATTGGGTGGAACTAGCATGTGGACAAAATAGACACTATTATACCGAGCCTTAGCAACAGTGGGAGTATTTGTAGGTGATAGGATATTGGTGAACAGCCCTCAATATGAACTGGGTCAGTGTTACAGCACGTGATACAATCATTGGTGGTTGCTAGAGTGCTAGAATCAGCTAGAGCAGAAACCATGGAGATTGCAGATACTGCATTTACAGAGGCTTTCAAGCAGTAAAACCATCATCCAGTTCCACAAATAACTTTTATCCGTCACCGCTCAGATAAGTAAATACAAAACTGTCTCAAAGGATAGACAGGAATGTGAAATGTATGTGGGTAGATATTATGCAGTTTCTCGCACACATCCTGCACCAAATTCAATAGGAACCAGTGTTCTATTAACAAGGAGGCTGAACTTTCATCTCACCAAGTGGTGCACCAGCCAGAGTTGTACAAGATTGGGAAGATTCTGATTCAATTCCATATTTGTAGCAACATAGGAAACATTTAGTTTTTACCCTAATATACACCCTTTCCCAAAACTCCGCCACCACACCCCTCCCCTAGCTCTGCACTTGTTCAAAACATGTTATATCGAATTTCTTCCAGCTCTGGTGAAAGGTCATTGGTCTGAAACGATAACAGTTCCTTCGCAGATGCTGACTGACCAGTTGAGTTTTTCAGCAATTTTTCAAATTTCACATTTCTAGCATCTGCTTTGTTTGCTTTTGCTGTGCCTTTGATGCCCCAGGAATGTCTCAAAGTGGGTCACAGCCAATGAATTGTTTTCAAAATGTGGTCACTGTTGTTATGTAGGCAAATGCAGCAGCCAATTAACACAACCAGATACCACAAACAGCAAATTAAAGAAATGATCCATCACCTTCTAATGGTATTAGCAAAAGGAGGAATGTTGCCAGGACATCTCCGTTGCTCTTCTTTATGTATAGAGTCACCCTGCTGCCTGCCTGAGGGAAGATCGTTGCATGGATCCTCCAAATTGCCTCTTCCCAGGGACTGAAGAACCTCTTCCAGAATCACAATGTGGCTTTTGCCCTTTACTGCAGTACAAATCCAAGAAAAATGCAAGGAATGGCATCAACTTGAGTGGGGTGCCCTTTCCAGGGGCTGGTGCGGACTCAATGGGCCGAATGGCCTCCTTCTGCACTGTAAATTCTATGATTCTAACTGCTCACATGGCCTTTGTGACCTCTTGAAAGCCTTTGACTATGTCAACTGTGAAGGCTTATGATGGAGTAGCCTCAAATCTGGCTGCCTTCAAGTTTGCCACCATCCTCCGTCCATGTCACGATGACATACAAGCTGTGATCCTCACCAACAGAACCAATATTGACCAGGTCTCAGTGAAAACAGGTCAAACAAGTTTGTGCCATTTCACCAACCCTCTTCTTTGCTGCACTACTGCATCTCACCTCCAGCAATGGAGGTAATTTACTGAACAGAAAGGGAATTATTTAACCCAAGCTGCCTTCAGTCTAAATCACTCCAATTTCATAGCCTCAATATGCAAATAACGCATGTTTGCGCTCACTCAGAAACTGAGCTCCAGGTCTCCATCAACTCTTTCTCCAAAACACATAGAAAATGGGCCTCTCACCAAACACCGGAAAACTCAGGTTGCCTATCAATCAGTGCCCACAGCACGGCACCACCTCACATCGTTTCAGCAAACGGTGTGATCCAGGAAAATGAGAACCATTTACCATATCTTGGACGCATCCACTCGACGGAGGCAGACAGAGCACAAAATTCTGCATCTCCAATTTGCCTTCTGAGAAACAAAGTATTTAACGTCCAGGATCTCAAACCTGAGATTACAGTCGTGGTTTACCAGACAGCAGTGACGTCTGCGCCCGGATCTGCTTCACCGATTGGACAACAAGCAAGCATCTCAAAGCACTGAAGAAATACAACCAGCAGTTCCTTCACAGGATCCTCAAAATCCAGTGGCAACAACAACATCCTCGCCCATGTCAACACACACACACAGTACTGAGGTGCTAACCACTCCAAACCAGCTCTGCTGGGCAGGATATGTCCCTCATATGCCTGACACCAGACTATGGAAGCAGCTGCTCTATTCAGAACTCAGCCGTGAAGGATTAGGCCTTGGAGGAACAGAAATGCTTTTGGGGGGGGGGTCCTCAAAGCATCCCCACCAAGTCATGGGGGTTCCTGGCTCGTGACTGATGAAAATAGAGAAGGTTCATTGGGGAAGGCAACAAATACATTGAGAATCTTTCCGGGAAACACAGAGAGATGAAGTCCGGATTATGCAGAGAACGCACAAATCTCCCAACAACTCATCTACCCAACCTTCCAAACCCCACCTGCCCTGCATGTGGCAGAGTGTGCAGAATGCACTTCGGGCTTGTCAGTCATCTCAGCACCCACTGAATCACAATGGAAGCCAGTCATCCTAGATCTTGAAGGAGTGCTTAAAAACAAATGGTGCTGTGGGATTTGTTTTCTTTTTCAAAGCAGAACAAGGAGACAAGAACTTTCTCATCCAAAAGACCGTGACGTGCTCTCTCAGTACTGCACTGAAATATAGACGAGATTACATTCCCAGATCTTTCGAGTGGAACTTGAGCCCATGATTTTGCAATTTAGAGGTGAGCATGTTCATCAATGAAACCAGCTTAACATAAGTCATCTACCACTTGGCAGGGTGAGGTCATAGAGCACATCCAATATACATGCATTATTTGCCCAACACTATTCACCTAAATACCATTTTTCATATGTGATGGACAATGAGTCCATACATTTGGGCTCGACATCCGAGAGTATGTAGCTGGAGAGGGAATAGAAAGGCTTTTCAGTCTTGGAATAAATTGTCAAATACTGAATTTGGACCCGGAGATCGGGCGACCCTGCATTGTGATCGGAGCAGTCAGCCAGCACTGATTTTCCCTCAATTGGTCAATTTGTAGCTGGAGACCACCCTCACCAGCCAATTAAGGATGGTGAGTGGGCTCTCAAAGCTAGCGGGCCTAGGGCGGCTTGTGGAGCAGTGGTTAGCCCTGGGACTGCGGCGCCGAGGTCCCAGGTTCGAATCCCGGCCCTGGGTCACTGTCAGTGTGGAACATAGAACATAGAACAGTACAGCACAGAACAGGCCCTTCGGCCCTCGATGTTGTGCCGAGCAATGATCACCCTACTTAAACCCACGTAACCCGTATACCCGTAACCCAACAATCCCCCCATTAACCTTACACTACGGGCAATTTAGCATGGCCAATCCACCTAACCTGCACATCTTTGGACTGTGGGAGGAAACCGGAGCACCCGGAGGAAACCCACGCACACACGGGGAGGACATGCAGACTCCACACAGACAGTGACCCAGCCGGGAATCGAACCTGGGACCCTGGAGCTGTGAAGCATTGATGCTAACCACCATGCTACCGCGAGTTTGCACATTCTCCCCATGTCTGTGTAGGTTTCACCCCCACAACCCAAAGATGGTCTTATGATAATGAATGGCTTGGATAGGATGGACGTAGGGAAGTTGTTTCCATTAGCAGGGGAGACTAGGACGCGGGGGCACAGCCTTAGAATAAAAGGGAGTCACTTTAGAACAGAGATGAGGAGAAATTTCTTCAGCCAGAGTGGTAGGTCTGTGGAATTCATTGCCACAGAGGGCGGTGGAGGCCGGGACGTTGAGTGTCTTTAAGACAGAAATTGATAAATTCTTGATTTCTCGAGGAATTAAGGGCTATGGGGAGAGAGCGGGTAAATGGAGTTGAAATCAACCATGATTGAATGGTGGAGTGGACTCGATGGGCCGAATGGCCTTACTTCCACTCCTATGTCTTATGGTCTTATGTGCAGGGTAGGTGGACTGGCCACGCTAAATTGCCCCTTAATTGGAAAAAATTAATTGGGTACTCTAAATTTATTTCTAAAAAAGACAAAAGGGCCTTTGGGGGCCCTGCAGCATTGAGGGAACTGCAGACTGGCCATGAAGTTAGAGAGAGAGGGATTCTCCATCAAGAGGCACCTGCTCAGCTTGTATTTAAAAAAGGCAATTGTTACCAGGCCATCGGATGGATGGATTTAAAAACAAACGGTGCTGTGGGATTTGTTTTCTTTTTCAAACCAGAAGAAGGAGACAAGAACTTTCTCATCCAAAAGACTGTGAAGTGCTCTCTCAGTACCGCACTGAAATGTAGACGAGATTACATTCCCAGATCTTTTGAATGGAACTTGAGCTCATGATTTTGCCAGGAAAGGATACTTCCCCAGCCACAGAAGAGGACAGGAATAGGCTCGAGGCCTGCCCCCCCCCCACCCCCCCCCCCCAAATCCACCTCCCAGCCTATTGCTGACAGGCTGCCTCCAGGAAGCTGTCTGTTCATAACGGTGTGGGGGGCCTGCAGAGCAATTGGAAAATTCCAGTTAGCATCTGATAATTGGCCTGTTACTCACATTAATTGGCTACCCACTGTTTGTGGGCAGATAGCCCTTCTGCCATCTTACACCACCCCGGAGACTGGTTGAAAATACTCTCCCGCCTGCCTCCATTCTCGTCCCTATCAGGGAGCCTAAATTCTGCCCTCAATGAGGGGCAGCAGGGTAGCATGGTGGTTAGCATAAATGCTTCACAGCTCCAGGGTCCCAGGTTCGATTCCCGGCTGGGTCACTGTCTGTGTGGAGTCTGCACGTCCTCCCCCTGTGTGCGTGGGTTTCCTCCGGGTGCTCCGGTTTCCTCCCACAGTCCAAAGATGTGCGGGTTAGGTGGATTGGCCATGCTAAATTGCCCGTAGTGTCCTAATAAAAGTAAGGTTGGGTGGGGGGGTGGGGTGGGGTGGGGGGTTGTTGGGTTATGGGTATAGGGTGGATACGTGGGTTTGAGTAGGGTGATCATGGCTCGGCACTTTGGTTTTTCAGGGTTTTCCATAGCTCATACGCAGAAACATAGAAATAGAAGCAGGAGGAAGCCTTTCGAGCCTGCTCTGCCATTCATTATGATCATGGCTGATCATCAAATTCAATACCCTGATCCCGCCTTCCCCCATATCCCTTGGTCCCTTTAGCCCCACAAGCTATATCTAATTCCTTCTTGAAATCACAACGTTTTGGCCTCAACTACTTTCTGTGGTAGTGAATTCCACAGATTCACCACTCTCTGGGTGAAGATGTTTCTCCTCACCTCAGTCCTAACCCACTTATCCTCAAACTATGATCCTTAGTTCCGGACTCCCCACCATCTGGAACATTCTTTCTGAATCTACCCTGTCTCATCCTGTTAGAATTTCATAAGTTTCTATGAGATCCCCTCTCACTCTTCTAAACTCCAATGAATATAACCCTAACCGACTTAGTCCCACCATCCCAGGAATCAGCCTGGTAAACCTTCGCTGCACTCCCTCCATAGCAAGAACATCCTTCCTCAGATAAGGACACCATAACTGCACACAATACTCCAGCTGTAGTCTCACCAACACCCTGTACAATTGCAGTAAAACATCTCTATTCTTATACTCAAATCCTCTCGCTATGAAGGCCAACATACCATTTGCCTTCTTTACTGCCTGCTGTACCTGTGCGTTTACTTTCAGCGACTGATGCACAAGGACACCAAGGTCTCGCTGAGTATTCGGCTCTCTCAATTTACACCCATTCAAATAATAAGCTGCCTTCCTATTTTTGCTACCAAAGTGGATAACCTTGCATTTATCCACATTATACTGCATCTGACATGCATGTGTCCACTCACTCAGCCTGTTCAAATCACGTTGAAGCATCTCTGCATCCTCCTCACAGCTCACCCTCCCACCAAACATTGTATCATCTGCAAATTTGGAGATAATAAATTTAGTTCCCTCATCCAAATCATGAAAATAAATGTGAACAGTTGGGATCCTGGCACAAATCCTTGCGGTACCTCACTAGTCACTGGCTGCCAATCGGAAAAAGACTCATTTATTCCAACTCTTTGCCTCCTGTCTGCTAACTATCTTTCTATCCGTCTCAAGACACTACCCTCAATCCCATGCGTGTAAATTTTACATAGTAAACTCAATGTGGAGTTTGCACATTCTTTCCATGTCAGGTGAGTGCCCCCCACCCCTCCCAAACAAACCAATGATGTGCAGGGTAGATGGATCGGCCTCGCTAAAATTGCCTCTTAATTGGAAAAAAAAATTGGGTACTCTAAATTTATTTTTAAAACTTACACAGTAATCTGCGATGTTAAACCTTGTCGAAAGCCTGCTGAAAGTTTAGATAAACCACATCCACCATTCTTCCTGGCCAACTCTACTAGTTACATCCTCAAGAATTCCAGTAGATTTGTCAAGCATGATTTTCCTTTTGTAAATCTTTGCTGACTTTGTCTGATTACACCACTGTTTTCCAAATGGTGCACTACCTAACTTCCCTACAGCTCACTGGTCTATAGTTCCTGATTTCTCCCTCCCTTTTTGAATAGCGAGCCTACATTAGCTACCCTCCAATCTGTCGGAACCATTCCAAAGTCCAAAGAATTTAGGAAAATGATCACCAATTAATCTACTATCTCTAGGGCCACTTCCTTAAGTACTCTGGGATGAAGATTATCAGGCCCTGGAGATTTTCCCACTTTCAATCCCATTATCCCCACAAAACATTTCTCTACTAATACTGATTTCCTTCAGCTCCCCGCTAAAATTTGCGTTTCTCAGAAATTCCGGTACATTATTCATGTCTTCCTTTGCGAAGACAGAAGCAACGTACGAATTTAGTTCCTCAGCCATTTCTTATGAATTCCCCCGTTTCTGACTGTAAGGGGCCTACATTCACCTTTGTCCATCTTTTTATCTTTACATATCAGCAGCCAATGTGCAGAGAACCCAAGTTAATCTTCCAGGGCTGCATAAGACAGTATGCAAACAATGTGGGCACCTTAATGCATGTGTAAAGGGAAAGACAACAAAGGACCAGATGGCAGTCTGTCTGAATGCCTGTGTGGCATGTATACTTTGACCTGACTGTGGGCTAACAAATCAATTGTATTTGAAGAGAAATGTGTGTGTCAAAAGACTGCTTCTGGTATCCTGCTGGTTAAACTAAAGGCAGGTGAGCGCAGAGTTGGATTTTCGGCTGATTCCGAGTCGCCCAAGGAGGTTCCTGGATGTGTGTCATTTATTCTAAATCTGCATGACAATGGTCTCTGATGAGAGCGTTCTGCCCACTGACCTGCTCTCATGCTGTGTGATGCATTTGAGTAACGCGTGTGCAATCTGCATGACTTTCCGTTTGCACACCCTGCTACATCTGCAGAACTGCCACCATCTGCACTCATTGTTTCCCTGACAGCTAATGCAAGTACGCTTGGTTGAACTTGAACTTTTCACACAGTGCATGTCCCTCCAAAGACTCGGGAGTCTCCTTCTGCTTTAAAGTACTTTCAAATGTAGCATCGCTTTCAAAAGAGATATTGATGACATTTTTAGATTGCTCGAATGCAGTGCTTTGTGTCCTTTGACAAATTTAGATAGTAAATTTATAAACTCAAAGCTTATTGAAGTGACCATCTTTTATTTGTTCCTTGCCATTAATTTTGGCCTGCATTATTTTCATAATAATGCCTGGCTGTTAAAATGGGCAAGATTTTTAAACAAACCATCCCTTTTATATTAAAAGGTGTTAAAATAAAAATACCCGGTCAGACATCCTCAGATTTTCATTTCTTTTAATGTTCTTCCCTCTGCCAAATGGGTGAATATTTGCTGGGAGTCAGGAGTCAAATCCAAAGTATAGTCAAATCTGACCCAACACTTTCACAGGCTTTGCTCCATAGCAAAAGGAGCTAAACCCTGGCTCAATGTTCGGACTTATTTCCTCACCCAGTGGTGCTGAAGTCCTGTGTGGAGTATTGCTTCAGTTTCAATAGGGGAGCAGGTTGATTTCCTGATATCTCGGGCTGGAATCTCCTCCCTTATCCCGCCCTTGGAGTGAGAGGAACAATTAGTCACTTCATCTCCTTCTCTTACGGCCCCCACTTACTCTGCACTCGATCTAGACCTGGGGCCTGCAAAAGGCGAGCAATGTGCCAATCTTTGGGTGCTTCGGCCCCAGCCACCTTTCCTGCTGCTGCAATGCTTCTCCTGCTGCAGGGCTGCCGGGATTCTGCGGGGTGAAGGAGACAATGGTGGGCTCCAACTTGACGGTGACGAATCTCGTCAGGATCTCACTCAGCACGCGGGATGAACCCTGACCCAGGAAATGTGGGTGGGTGCTGTGACAGGGCCAGAGAACAGCAGCTGGAAAACCTGCAGAAACATCGTAGCCGGACGGCAGAGTGGCGCAATGGTTAGCGCTGCCTTCTACGGCCCTGAGGAGCCGGGTTCGATCCCGGCCCCAGGTCACTGTCTGTGTGGAGTTTGCACATTTTCCCCGTGCCTGTGTGGGTCTCATCCCCACAATCAAAGATGTGCAGGCTAGGTGGATTGGCCACGCTAAATTACCCTTAGTTGGAAAAAAAATGAATTGGGCACTCTAAATTTATTTTAAGAGAAACACCATTACTAAGTGTACCTTCCAGGTGGTATACAGGACCAAAGTCACTTGCCTTTCATAGTGAATGAAAGTCCCTTGGATCTTTGTGGTTCGGGTAGAAATTTACCAGAGGTTCCTAAGCCCCCCACCCCTCTCCGGATTGACAGGATAAACCAATCGGTCTTTAACTGTCCTTTTTTTATTTGTATGTCCCATATTCCAACCCGCTTGGTCATTAGAAGTTTCATAAAGCTGTCGTGACACAGTATCAAAGATTAAACATTTGTACGCAAGCCACTGCTCACCCAATATAATCTGATTCATGCACACTGAATTGTCAACACTACATGTATGTACACCAATGTATATATACACCAATGTACATTGGAATGTAAGGCTGTACATTGTAACCGACAAACAATTGTAAGGCCTAGAGAAAAGTACCAGTACTACAAATATTGCAGAAAGCAGTTTGAAGCTCATAGAAAGGTGGGACATTTTTCCAAAGCCAAACAATGAAACAAAATACGATGTTATATTTGTGATGCTGTACTAACGATTGAAAAACCCCAATCTGGCTAATGGTGGGCATGCCAGACTTGTAAAAGGGGCTGAAGGCTGGGCAGGTGATTGATCTACTGGTTTTCAGCTGTAGAATGTCCTATTTAATTCCACGTTGTTCATGTTTATTTTAACAGCTGTAATACAAGCTGTTTCTCCTAACAGTCAAGAACACAGAAATGAAAGGATGAAACATATCTTCCAAAACATTATGCAGCTGGCTAGCAACTTAAAAGCTGCACAGCTGAAATCAGGTCAAACAATTCAAGCTGTGAGCATTTTGTTCAAATAAATTTAACTTTTGCAATATTTATTTTCGAATATGAACAGAGTAGGTGATGGAAATATTGTAATCACCTCCAGGTAAAACTTCAGACGGTCATGTGACCACAAGTTCCGGTCAGTGCCTGATCACACCATCATATATAGATTCTTTACACAGGATCTACAGTGCCGAAGGAGGCCATTCGGCCCATCGAGTCTGCACCGGCCCTTGGAAAGAGCACCCTACTTAAGCCCACACCTCCACCCTAACCCTGTAACACAGTAACCCAACCTAACCTTTTGGACACTAAGGGGCAATTTAGCATGGTCAACCCACCTAACCTGCACGTCTTTGGACTGTGGGAGGAAACCGGAGCACCCGGAGGAAACCCACACAGACACAGGCAGAACGTGCAGACTCCACACAGTCAGCCACGGCCAGAATTGAAGCCGAGACCCCAGAGCCGTGAGGCAGCAGTGCTGACCCCAGAGCCGTGAGGCAGCAGTGCTGACCCCAGAGCCGTGAGGTAGCAGTGCTGACCCCAGAGCCGTGAGGCAGCAGTGCTGACCACCATGTCGCCCGTGAGGCAGCAGTGCTGACCCCAGAGCCGTGAGGCAGCAGTGCTGACCACCATGTCGCCCGTGAGGCAGCAGTGCTGACCCCAGAGCCGTGAGGCAGCAGTGCTGACCCCAGAGCCGTGAGGCAGCAGTGCTGACCCCAGAGCCGTGAGGCAGCAGTGCTGACCCCAGAGCCGTGAGGCAGCAGTGCTGACCCCAGAGCCGTGAGGCAGCAGTGCTGACCCCAGAGCCGTGAGGCAGCAGTGCTGACCCCAGAGCCGTGAGGCAGCAGTGCTGACCCCAGAGCCGTGAGGCAGCAGTGCTGACCCCAGAGCCGTGAGGCAGCAGTGCTGACCCCAGAGCCGTGAGGCAGCAGTGCTGACCACCATGTCGCCCGTGAGGCAGCAGTGCTGACCCCAGAGCCGTGAGGCAGCAGTGCTGACCCCAGAGCCGTGAGGCAGCAGTGCTGACCCCAGAGCCGTGAGGTAGCAGTGCTGACCACCATGTCGCCCGTGAGTTCATGCATAAAGGGCACTTTTTGAATTCAAAAAATTAATATATACTAGCAAGTGCAGACAAGTTCAGTGCTGTAATTCCATCTCTGGGGCCTGCTCTTGTTCATAAGGATGCCCTTGTGGTTTTCTGACATCATCCAAACCCCCAGCTGAATTGCGGCAGTGTTGCTTTCCGCCAGCTGCCAACCTGGGCAGCGTAGGTGATCCCTCACTCCAGGAGAATAACATTGCATGTGTGAGTAATATCTCTTAAAGTTGCAGTACGTGGCCCTACATCCTCTTAGGTTTCATATTTATCAATAAAACAGCAATATACACTTGTACGAGATACCAGGCCCTAATCTCTGCAATTCCGTCTCTAAACCTTCAACCCTCTACTTCTCTCCTCTCTTCCAAGCTGATCCTTAAAAATGCACCAAGAGTATGGTTACCAGCCTAACATTTCCTGGACTCGGTTTCAAATTTTGTCAGATACGTTTGAGATATAAACGACTAGAGGCACTGGATACTGCAAAGGCAGTAGGCCCTGACAACATTCCGGCAATAGTACTGAAGACCTGTGCTCCAGAATTAGCCACAAGCCTAGCCAAGTTGTTCCAGTCCAGCAACAACACCGGCATCTACCCGGCAATGCGGAAAATTGACCACAAAAGCAGTAGAAATCCAACTTGGTCAATTAGCACAAAGCAGAATCGACATCAAGGAGCCCTAGTGAAATTGAAGTCAATGGGAATCGGGGAGTGGGGGGGGTAAATTTCCCATTGGTTGGAGTCATACCTAGCAGAAACGTTGTGGTTGTTGGAAGCCATTGACCTCAGCCCCAGGACATCACTGCAGGATTTCCTCAGGTAAGTATCCAAAGCTCAACCCTCTCCAGCTGTTTTACCAAAGACGTTCCCCCCCATCATAAGATCAGATGTGCAATGTTTGCGATGATTGAGCAATGTTCAGCAGCATTCACAATTCCTCAGAGAATGAAAGACTCGGTGTACACACAGCCAGACCAAAATAACATTTAGGCTTAGGCTGATAAAGGCAAGTAACATTCATGTCATACAAATGTCAGGCAATGACCATCTCCAAGAGTGAATGGAACTACCATCCCATGACATCAATGACATCACCATCACTGTAGCACAGTGGTTAGCACAGTTGCTTCACAGCTCTAGGGTCCCAGGTTCGATTCTCGGCTTGGGTCGTTGCCTGTGCGGGGTCTGCACGTTCTCCCTGTGTCTGTGTGGGTTTCCTCCGGATGCTCCGGTTTCCTCCCACAGTCTAAAGAGGTGCAGGTTAGGTGGATTGGCCATGATAAATTACCCTTAGTGTTCAGAAAAGGTTAGCTGGGGTTACTGGGTTATGAAATGAAAATCGCTTATTGTCACGAGTAGGCTTCAAATGAAGTCACTGTGAAAAGCCCCTAGTCGCCACATTCCGGCGCCTGTTCGGGGAGGCTGTTACGGGAATCGAACCGTGCTGCTGGCCTGCTTTCAAAGCCAGCTATTTAGCTGTGTGCTAAACAGCTATGGGGGATAGGGTGGAGATGTGGGCTTAAGTAGGGTGCTCTTTCCAAGAGCCAGTGAAGACTCAATGGGCTGAAAGGCCTCCTTCTGCACTGTAAATTCTATGAAACTCTTAACAACATCTTGGGATTACTATTGACCAGAACTGACCAACCATATAAAGACTGTGGCTATGAGAGTAGGTCAGAGGCTGGGAATCTTGACTCCTCAAATCCTGTCCACCAGTTAGAAGGCACAAGGCGGGCATGTGATTAAATATTCTTCACTTGCCTGGGTGAGTGCAGCTTCAACAACACTCAGAGGCTTATCCAGGAGAAAGCACACCCTATTGATCGCCACTCTGCCCCATTGCCTCTACTCCTGGCGCAGAGTGGCAGCAGTGCACACCATCTACCACATGTACTGCACCAAAGCTTCTTCGGCCGCACTTTCCAAATGACCTCAACCATCTAGAAGGACAACTCCAGCAGGCGCAAGAGAAGACCACCACATGCAAGTCCCTCCTCAAGTTACACACCATCCTGACTTGGAAATATATCACCGTTCCTTCACTCTCACTGAGTTGAAATCCTGGCACTCCCTCCCTAACAGCACTATGGGTGTGCCTACACCACATGGACTGTAGTAGTTCAGAAAGGCAGCACACTACCACCTTCTCAAGGGGCAATAAATGCTGGTATTGCCAGTGATGCTCTTATTCCACAAACAAATATAAACATTATTCAATCCACCACCACTCCCTCCCCGCCTCATATCTCATTTCCCCACCAGATTATTCATTGTTTCCAACAAGAACAAGTAGACCATTTGTTATATATTGCTGTACCATCTTTAAATAGGAAATATTTTGCGCCCGTGTTGCGGGGGGCCTATTTTACAACTACACCAGAGGTTGAAGTGATATGTACATGGTGAGTTCAATCTGTACTTTTGAACCAGACAGCACCATAAACGGAAGTCTTCAATGAACCGAGCAGTATAATATCTGACCAAACAAAAGTAAGAGATGACAGCAAGTTCCCAGGAGGGAATAAAAACCCACAATTCCACAGTTGTCAACTCAAAGCAGGAGTTGAGAAAACTCAACCAGATGTACAGCCGGGCAAAATGGCAGGCAGAAAGGGCACACAAAGAAGTTGTAACCCTGAAAGATTCCTTGACAAATCAATATGCAGCCATGAACCCTCAATGCTCTGAAGCGGAATCAGCCCACATGCAAACTTGGAACATGTGGAGAAATTGTCACACAGGATCATGCGTACAAACGTGTGGATAGATTGGAGAGGTTGGGACTGTTCTCCTTGGAGAGAACAGGGCGAAGGGGAGGTTTGATAGAGGTGTTGAATGGATAGGGAGAAACTGTTCCCGGACGTAAAAGGATCGAGAACGAGAGGGCACAGATTTAAAGCAATGTGATGCGAGAAAATACATTTTCACAGCGAGAGGTTGGGACCTGTACGGCGCTGCCTGGAAGTGTGGTGGAGGCAGGTTCAGTCCAGACATTCAAGAGGGCATTAGATGAATATTAGAATTGAAACTGTGCAACGGTGCAGGGGAAATTCAGGATAATTATATTAAGTCATAATGTTCACTTGCTGATGCAGACGTGATGGGCTGAATGGCATCCTTCTCTGCAATTCTGTGATTCTCTGTTTTGTTCGCTCGGAAAAGGGGGTTGTTGGAATTGTGAAGTGTAATCACTCTGATGTGACATCTGACTTGCTGTAATCATGTGACTCTTCCATCAGGCAAACATTGTGAGCTGCCATTTCTGATCAGTTCAATAAAGCCTCTCATGAAGAGGGTAAAGAAATTATGCTGTCCTTTAACTTGAAATTGTATGAGTTTGTAGGCTGCAGAAGGGTTTAAACATTCCATCGCCGTAAATCTATGTCAACAGCAATTTTTAAATTGTAACTGATTAATCTACAATGTAGTGTTCACACTCTCGCTTGATATCACAGAATAATAAGACGGTGCTGAGAGAGTTTTCATCTGAGATCAGTAACTGGAGTATGTGCTCCAACCAAGCCTCAGTTCTGCTGCTGGCTCCAATCACAATGCTCACAGTTACAGGCGTGTACAGATTTCCCCTCCTTCCTGATGACATTTTCAATGTTTCAAGAGTGCTGCTGGGTTCATGTGCACTCTCCAATTATTATAATCAATCCTGGATCAGAGCCCTCAGCCAGGTCTGACTCAAAGAACCAAACGCCAAGTCTGTGACTGGCTCCTCCAATTGTTCTTCAGTCAAGTAACAACCTTGCAGTTATTCTGCAACTTTAGCATTGCTGATACGGAAACTGTTACAATATAAATGTGTCCTTATGATACATACACATACAGCAGATCCATTTTAAGAGAGCCATTCCAGCATCTTTTATCCCATTACCACACTCTCCTATCTTTAAAGGTGCCGCAGGGTTGCATGGGCATCCATTGCTCCCTGGGGTTGGTTGTTATTCCTCCTCCACAGATGTGGCCAGGCCGGAGTATGTCCTGTTTTTATTTCAAATTCCCAGTATCTGCAGTATTTTACTTTTTGCACGGTGCCAGTTGGAGCAGTCCCTACCTATCAAACATCAGCTGAGACGCTCAGCGGGAAGTACTGTACAGAACATTTGGGCAACTTTTTTGAAATAGGTGGAATGATGACCTGGAACTTTTGAAGGTTGATTCGTATTTTATCTGATTCTTTTTAATGGAGGTGTTTATCAAAGGATGCAACACAATAAACCAAATGGAAATTAATAAGTGCCAAGAGGTAAATAAACAAAGTTATGTACATAAAAACATAATTAATAAACAGTTTGCATTTATATGCAGTCTATAAAGGCATCCTTAATGCATTTTACAAGCAGTGAGTTTTGAGGTCCTGCTATTAATGGCTAAATGAGGCAGAAAATGTACACACAGCAAGGTCTCCAAACAACAAAGTGAATGACAAAATATTTTAGGGAGCAGCATTAGCTCCTCTTACTGCGGTGAGATCATTTGAATCCCAGCTGAGCAAGTCGCTGTAGCTTAACATTTCATTCAAACAGCACCTGTTGAATGTACAGTCTTTGCTGTATGAAATGTCAACCCAGATTTCACTCATTTCACAGTAAAGTAGTGCAAAACATCCAGAAGGTTTAGACCCTGTTAATATTTAAAATTAGGCAACAATGGTGAGACTGAATAGGGGGCGTGATTCTCCCATGCCGCGCCGAATGGGAGAATCGCTGTTTGCGCCATTTTTTCCCGCGGCGCCGGTCCGCTGCCGGCAGGCAATTCTCCGAGGAGCGGAGAATCGGCGCCATTTGTGCCGGCGCATTTGGCGAGGCCGGGCCGCCAATTCTCCAGCCTTGATGGGCCGAGCGGCCGCGCAGAAATGGCAGAGTCCCGCCGATGCCATCCACACCTGCTCGCAGCCGGCGGGAACTTTGCGCGTATGGTCGGGGGGCAGCCTGTGTGTCCGGGGGGGGGGGAAGAAGAGGTGCTCCTTCACCGGGGGGGGGGGGGGGGGGGGGGGGGGGGTGGGCTCCAATGGGGTCTGGCCCGCGATCGGGGCTTGCCGATCGGCAGGCCGGCCTCTCCAACCACGGCCCTATTACGTGGCCGACCCCTGAACCCCCACGCCATGTTGCGTCAGGGCCGGCGCGTTGAAGAAGTCCCCCGCGCATTCACGGGTTTGCACGGCGCCACTGCGCATGTGCGGGTTATTGCCGCCCCCAGTGCGCACCAGGAAGTGAGGCTGGAGCGGCATGAACCGCTCCAGCACCGTGCTGGCCTCCTGTGGGGGCCAGAATCGCTAGTGCCTGTACCCGGGTTCAATCCCGGCCCTGGGTCACTGTCCGCGTGGAGTTTGCACCTTCTCCCCGTGTTTGTGTGAGTTTCACCCCCACAACCCAAAGATGTGCAGGATAGGTGGATTGGCCACTCTAAAATTGCCCCTTAATTGGAAAAAAATAATTGGGTACACTAAATTTATTTTAAAATATTAAATATATATATTTTTTTATATATATTATATATATTATATCTAAATATATATTATATATATATATATATTATTGAACAATGCACAAATGGATAGACCGATTTGCTGAACAATATTATCTGAAAGTAAATCATAGATATCTTCCTGTAAGGTGAAAATTGACGGGCTGCCGGAACAGGAGCGTGACATGGCCGGTAGATGCCGGCAGAAGCCTCCCAAGGGCTTCCTGGCAGCCAGCTCGCCTTATGAGATCTACCAGGACCTCATCAGGCGTTGCAATCAGGATCCTGCCCACAATGAGCGTAACCACAATGAGCGTAACCAAGACTTGCGCACCCAAGTAGGTTTTAAACCTGTTTAGGCCAGCTCAGCCAGGAAATACCAGGCTCCTGGCATCTACCAGCCTCCCCAGGGAGTCCCCAGCTGGGTGCCATTCATCACTGGTCCACACATGTCTCCTGGGCCATCTTATGCCCCTGGGTGGTCAGGGACAGGGCAGGGTGGCCCCCTGGAATGTGTGCACCTTGGCACTGCCAAGGTGCCCAGGTGGCACTGCAAAGTCAGCAGGAGCATTGCCAAGGTGCCACTGCCAAGCATCGGGGTCTGGGGGTACCATGCCCATGAAAGGAGGGTGAGGGGCAGATGAATTGAGTGCGGGTATGAAGGGGCCTCTGGAAGGTTGGGATGCCAAAATGGGACGTGGGAAGTCCTGAAAAGGAGGGGCCCACAGTGAACCCATAGCAGAGTGTCATCTCTTGGGGTAATGTTCATGTGACATTGCCCATGGGTGGGGGTGTCGGGGGGGGGGGGGACGACAAGCTTTCTTAGAGATCGGGGCACCCTTTCAAAATGGTGGCCCAAACTCCGACACACAGGCTGCCCCCCGACCATACGCGCAAGGTTCGTTGTGGCCAGCGAGTTCAGGTCCCCAGTGATGAAAATAATTCTAAGTGTGGGCTGGACTGGGCAGAAACTCCCCAGGGCCCGAAAAAGTGACTAAGTGCAGTTAGATAGCGGTGGGAAACTTGCTGACAGAGCCGGCGGGGAACTCCCAGAAAAACCTGCCACAAATGACGTTTCCGTTAGATGGTGCCCGGCATGTTTAATATAACATTTTAGGATTTTTTGAGAATTTTAAATCAAAGTCTTTTCAACAAGATAGTTCAAAAATTCAATGCATCTCTTAGAAGCATACAGCAGAGCAGAGGAGGGAGGCCATTCAGCCTGACATACCTATGATGACTCTTTGCAAGACCAGTTGTGCTTCGTCCCACATCTCTGCTTTTGATTTGTGACTCTGCACGTCTCTCATCCTCAAGAACCTGTGTAGGTCCTTTTTTAAAAAAACTATTTATGTAATCAATGTCTACACCCATTCAGGTAGAGCATTCCAGCTCCCCACAACTCTCGATTGAAAACATTTCTCCTCAGTTTCCCTCTCGATCTTTTCCCAGTGACATTGACCAACTCACCAGAGGGAATCGTTTCTGTCTCCCCACTATATATTGGATTTCCTCTTAACCTGCGTCTGTTCCGAGGAGACCAGGCCTAATTTTTACAGCCTCTCATCCCTGTTATCCTCTTGTAAAACCACCTCTGCACGTCTTTAAGGCCTTTCCATCTTTCCTGAAGTGTGATGCCCAGATTGGTCCACAATGCTCCGGCTAAGATCTAACCAATGATTAGTTCTAGCATGATCTTGATATTTTATTCCTCTATTCTAAACCCTAGGTTTTATTAAACACATTAATCGACTTACCCTGCCACCTTTAAGGATTTATGTATACAGACTCCCAAGGCCTCAAAGCATCAACACTTTTCACAATAATGCCATTTATCATGCCACATTAAGGGAGGGATTTCGGGTCCTGTGGAAGGTGACCCCCCCCCCCCCCCCCCCCCCACCCACGGCAGGTTTCCTGGCGGAGGATGAGCCAGACAAAAGGCCATAGACATCAGCAGGACCGGAGGGTTTTCTGCCAGCGGCCAACGGTGAGCACCTCAACTACCATAAAATGCTGCCGGTGGGGGGGGGGGGGGGGGGGGGGGGGGACAGGGTAGGTATAAAGGGGTCTCCGGAAGGTTGGGGGAGCCAAAAGCATGTTAGTGATTAAAAAATTGACCGAACCAATAATTTTTCAAAATGCTTTTATTGGATTTTTGGCATATATAACAAAATATAAATACACACACAACGATAAGACTTTTGCAAGGCTGGAGCACAACGTTATTTACATCACGGTCAGTGCGGGCGAGTGGGCCTAGATAGAGTGCTCCTTCTGAGGGTCAAGGTAGATTCGATGGCCGAATAGCCTCCTTCTGTACTGTAAAGATTCTGTAGATATTCGTTGTTCTGATCATTGTGGTCAGGAAGGTCCCAACAAGTTTCACTTGAGATTCATGAGCCATTTACAATGAAGAATAGTTGAGGCAATTTCCTGTTGCCTTCCTCAAATTATAGTGTGAAAGGATACACTCGAGAATAAGTTAAGTTAAATCTTTAGATGCAGCCTTAATACATGCTGCTTTAGGACAAAGTAATGAGAAAGAAATGATAAAAAATTGAAGAGAGAAAACTTTTAATAATTTAACAATTTTAAATTTAAAAAAAATAAGAGAGACTACCTAACTTTAAAAGGCAATTGAACAAAGGGACATAAATTTTCTTTCAAAATAAATAAAAAGTATGAACAAAACAGTTCTGGCCACCAGAATTCAGCCTGTGAAAGATCACTTTATGCGAGGCCAGCATTTATTGGCCAGCCCTAATAGCCCTCGAAAAGGTCTGCCTTGAAACAACTTATTGGCTTGCTGGACCATGTCACAGGGCAGCTAAACTGAACTACATTGCTGTGATCCTGGAGGCACATATAGGACAGACTAGGTAATGATGGCAGATTACTACCCTGAACAACAATTAGTAAACCCAATGTTTCATTTAAAAAAAAATAGCATTTCAGTAGTTTCATTGGCACCATTAATATTCAAAATTTAGTTGATTGAATTTAAATTCCCTAGCTGTGGTGGAATTTAGAGTGATAAAATGCTATTGGTTCCAGCCACCTATGCTAATGCTGTATCTCAACATTAAACCTCCATATCCACCTCTGCCCACTTCAGATGCACCAACTCTATTCAAATTGTGAAAGCCACATCACTTCCTGTCGAGTTGAACATGTGGCCACATACGGCAATTGCTAGTTTGCAGATGTTGCTGCAAACAATGTCTGCATACTTGTGCATGTTTTAGCAGAACTGGAACAAAATAGCAATTGAATAATCATCACATTCTACTTGTGCGGTATCAGATGACCGTTACAAGGCAATAAGGTTTATTCTACCACTGCTTTTGAGAAATCAAGTCCATTCGTGGAAAAAAAATCAATTTGTCTTGTCAAATAAATGTCAGCAGTTAACACGGGGGATTCAGGAAAATCCTGTGGAAGAAGTGATGGACACATCCGGGCCGTTTAACTCATGTGCAAGTCTAGTTAATAAAGTAAAGTTCTTGCAAAATAATTCTCATTTATCAAATTTAGTTAAATATCGACTTACTTTAGTTATTTAGGACAATAAGGAAGGAGGATCAGTGGATTATTTTTACCTCTGGTTATGAATGAAGATGTAGTTACAAAAATGTGTCTTGCGGTAAATTTTGAATTGATCCTCTGAAATACCCAAGAGAGCATCAGGCTCCATCCTCTGCATATCAGTGCATGCAAGTGTGAAATGTGCTAGTTTCAATATGTAGTTTTAGTCTGTAATCAACAAAATGGATGCAGCTACTTTAGATTAAAAACTATGTTGTGGCTGCTGATACACAAATCTATATACATTCTATAGTTGCATTTAATAGTTTAATTATCAAGGGAAATGCAAGATTATAAGAGCATGGCATTCTTAGATTGACATCAAGCCAAACCTTTAGCACCTGCTAGGAGAAATTCGCCATCTTTCAATGATCACCAAATCATAGAGACAGAAGGGGAGCACGGTGGCGCAGTGGTGAGCACTGCTGCCTCACAGCACCGAGGTCCCAGGTTCGATCCCGACCCTGGGTCTATGTCCGTGTGGAGTTTGCACATTCTCCCCGTGTTTGTGTGGGTTTCTCCCCCACAACCCAAAGATGTGCAGGGTAGGTAGATTGAACAGGCTAAATTGCCCCTTAATTGGAAAAAATTAATTGGGTACTCTAAATTTTTTTTTTAAATCATAGGGACAGAAGCTATTAAAATATATTTTATATATTTATAGATGTTTTATAAAGTTAAAGTACCCTATTCTCTTTTTCCAATTAAGGAACAATTTAGCGTGGCCAATCCACCTACCCTGCACACCTTTGGGTTGTGGGGGTGAGACCCACGCAGACATGGGGTGAATGTGCAAACTCCACACAGATTAAATATATTTTTTAATGTTCTCAATTTCCCCTTCACCAATCTCATTCCGCCCACCCCCTGTTCCTGGCAATGTAATTTTATAGGTGCTGACTGCATCCTACCCCCAAATACTTAATTTTGAATATAAATTTAGAGTACCCAATTCTTTTTTTTCCAATTAACGGGCAATTTTAGCATGGCCAATCCACCTATCCTGCACATCTTTGGGTTGTGGGGATGAGACCCATGCAGGGTAGAATATGCAAACTCCACACAGACAGTGACCCGGGGCAGGGATCGAGCCTGGGTCCTCAGCACCTAGGCAGCAGTGCTAACCACTGCACCACCATACCGCCCACCCCCAAATACTTCTTCCAAATAGCCATTTAAAAAAATTTTTAAAAACATTTGGATTACCCAATTATTTTTCCAATTAAGGGGCAATTTAGTGTGGCCAATCCACCTACTCTGCACATTTTTTGGGTTGTGGGGGCGAAACCCATGCAGACACGGGGAGAATGCCAAATAGCCATTTTGAATGTCTAAGACAAAAGTGTAAATGAGCACATTCTAGCTGAGCCCAATTCAAACAAATATCCTGATGTATAAGTTTCCAGCATGAATGAATAACAGAATAATGATAATAATGATCCCATACCAGCCTCCCCGGACAGGCGCCGGAATGTGGTGACTAGGGGCTTTTCAAAGTAACTTCATTAAAGCCTACTTGTGACAATAAGCGATTTTCATTTCATTTCAAAAGCAGGAATCGTGAATAAAGAATCTTTACAATACAGAAGGAGGCCATTCGGCCCAAGTCTGTACTGACCCTCTGAAAGAGAACCCCAAGCTAGGCCCACACACCTATCCGATCCCCCGGAACCCCACCTAACGTTTGGACACTAAGGGACAATGTAGCATGGCCAATCCACCTAACCTGCACATCTTTGGACTGTGGAGGAATGAGGAGAACCCAGAGGTAACCTATGCAGACACGGGGAGAACACGCAAACTCCACACAGTCACCCAAGGTCGGAATCAAACCGGGTCCCTGGCACTGTGAGGCAGTAGTGATAACCACTGTGCCATTGTGCCACCCTCCCTAGATTAATTTCCTTCCTACCAGCCCATGGACGCTGACCAATTACCCGCTGACTGCCTAGACTCATACATGAAGACTGACCCATGAGAACCCATAAGAAATGAGTCAGTAATTTGGCCGCTTTAGTCTGCTCCATCATCTAATCAAATCTTGGCAATCTGATCGCTGGATCCACTTGGACAAGGATTGCTGGCATCGGAGGGCTGCCTAGGATCCTTCAGAAGTGTAAAGAAGGAAGTTAGTGACAAATTGACAAAAATATGTTTGGGACTGAGCCCTTTCTGTAATGTCACCTTTTGACTATTTTATATTACATAGATACATAGAATTTACAGTGCAGAAGGACGCCATTCGGCCCATCGAGTCTGCACCGGCTCCTGGAAAGAGCACCCTACATAAGGTTAACACCTCCACCCTATCCCCATAACCCAGTAACCCCACCCAACACTAAGGGCAATTTTGGACACTAAGGGCAATTTTGGACACTAAGGGCAATTTATCATGGCCAATCCACCTAACCTGCACATCTGTGGACTGTGGGAGGAAACCGGAGCACCCGGAGGAAACCCACGCACACACGGGGAGGATGTGCAGACTCCGCACAGACAGTGACCCAAGCCGGAATCGAACCTGGGACCCTGGAGCTGTGAAGCAATTGTGCTATCCGCAATGCTACCGTGCTGCCTCTTCTATGTGTTGCCTGGGCTGGAGGATTTCAGCTGAGGAGAAGGTTGAGATATACTAAATTATGAAGGACATTGATTGGGTAGATAGGAAGAAACTTGTCCCCTTAGTAGAGGGTTCAATAACCAGGGGGCACAGAGTCACGATAGAAGGGATTTGAGGAAAAAATTTTTCACTCAGAGGGTGGTGGGAATCTGGGACTCGCTGCCTGAAAGGGTGGCAGAAGCAGGAACCCTCACAACATTTTAGAAGCATTTAGATTAACAACTTTACAGATCAAGTGCTGGAAAATGGGATCCGAATATTAGGTGCTTGATGGCCTGCACAGACATGATGAGCCATAGGGCCTCTCCCTGTGCTGTAAAACTCTATGGCTTCATAGCCTGAACATAATGAGGAAGTGCTACACTCTCAGAGATGTCATCTTTCAGAGGAAAGGTTAAAATCAAGACCAGCTCTGCTCCCTAACGTGGATATAGAAGATTCCATGGAACTATTTTGAAGAGCAGGGGAGTTATCACGGGCCTTCTGGCCATTGTTTAGTCCTGAATGAGCATCACAAGAACAGAGTTTGTGGGTATTATCATATTGCTATTTGCGGGGAGTTTGCTGTGTGCAAATTGGCTGCTTTCCTACATTACAACAGAGACTACACTTAAAAAGTAGTTAATTGACTGTAAAGAGCTTCAAGATAGTCCGAGGTCGTGAACTGTACTGCATAAATGTAAATTATTTCTTTCTGACTAGTTAGTTGAGCTACCAAATACCCAGGTACCTTCGCGTGAATTAGGAATATCTCAATTTATTTTCAGTAGAGTGGGGCTTTCATTACTTGTTGAAGGCAAACTCAGTTGACGATCCCCTGGGTCTGTCTCGAGTTCCTTACATATGGTGGAAGTATTATATTCAAAAAAGGGTTGGAAACAGGCTACTCCCATTCCCTCTCCAGACCACATGGTTTTAAATAACGCGATGCAAAGATGACAAATGTAGAAAACGTGGCGTGTTAAAAACGCGGGGGGGGGGGGGGGGGGGAATCTTACAAAGGTTGGCTCTTCAAATATGTCTTTAGAAAGTGCGATACAAAAGAACTCAGTGAAGTGGCGAGCTTGCTACAACATGCAAAACGTGTATATTGACACCTTTTACAAGGTGCTGAAGTGAGATTAACGGTCGGTGAGGGAGGGAGTTGGGGGATAAATCAGTTCTCAAACTCTGAAATTAAAGCAGAGGCACGTTGGAATGGCTTCTTGGAGAAAAAAAATCAGATTCTTTTCACTTTAGTCGAAAATAGATTTTATAGATTGACCTTATGAAACATTGAACTTGATACTTTTGTGCGTGAGCACGAGGGTTGGAGTTTCAGTCAGAGGTGCAATGATTTGACGCTTCATGCCCTGAATGGGGTTGGTTTAATGTTCTCTCGATGGTTCTGTTTAACATTCTGGGTTGGGTTGAGACATGGGCGCTGAAATAAGGCAGAGTGGCGCGCTGGGCTGGGCTGGCTCATTCAAACCAGCGCGTCCTGGGAGCATTTTCTGTTGGGAGTGGATCAGGCGCTGAGAGCCGCGGGAATCGCTCTATTCATCCTGGGCAGCAGACGGAGTGTCACATCTGTGTGTGTGAGAGAGAGAGAATGGGAAAAAGCGGAAGGCCCAGGAAAGACGTGCACTTGTCTGCCATCGATCCACAGCCCTCCGATCAGCAGCAGGTCGTCGCTTCTGTAACTCGGCCGGACCTTGTAACAATGTCGCGGTCCCCTCTCAATAACATCCTGAACACAGAGGAGTCTGTGCATCAGATCAACACTTTCCTGCAAAGTGTCCAAATGTTGCTGGAAGCGGCCAGTCACATAGAGAGGATCGAGACAGAAAACGAGAGTAAGTGTGTGGGGCATTCCTGCCCCGTCTGAAATGTGCATGGATATTTACACATGTTAGTTTAAACGCACCCCGACTTTCCCACTGCCTGTACTTTTTAAGATGTGGCTGGACTGCGTGGAACAGCAAAACATGAAATTAACCATTTAGTCATCGACTGAAACCCTAAAGGTTTCTACAGGAATAATGTTTGTTTTAAACCTCCCACAGCGCAGGTGTTTCACAAAGCAACTAAAGTTAGGGAAACATTGCATTACGTTTCTAAACATTTTTGAAGGAATTGGAAGCGAGAGGCTGTGGATGATATAAATAATCTTTATATTTTGTTCTGCATTGTGAAAGAACGGAAGCTGGAGTAAAATAGAGACGCTATTGTGCAGACAGACGAATTTTAGGCAGTGTGCATCTGGTTGCCAGTTTCAGCTTTGAACAGATCAAATGTGGACAATGTTTTTTGTTAACATCCTCGATTAGTGCAATGATTATATTCACAGGAATGATTTCGCTTTGGACTTATAGGGGCGAATGAAAATAACATACGGTACAGTAAAAAGCCCAGTTATTTTTGTAACAGAGAGAAAAAAAATCACAATCAGTCTCTTGTTAACGTGTTTCATCTCTGAAACGTACCGGAGGCGATGGGACAAACGTTCTCGACTATTAAACTCCCTTTCTTATTGTACACATGTCTCTGTGGTTGTAGACAAAGTACAGCTCAACTACACGAAGTGTTTCCCCTTCGAATTATCAGGATCCTTTAATGCTTTTTTAAAAAAAGTTCAGTATCTTTGTCTGGCGGCTCAATTCGGAGTATGTGATGACAGGTCATTTTTTTTCAGTGCAGCAGTCGATACAATTTTCCGCCACGTGTTTTGAAAACCACGGGCAAGGGATACATAGCTAACCAGGCATGTGCTCGCGTTGTAACATGTACCAGATGTCTGGGACTCTCTCTCTCTCTCCCCACCCAGCCCGGCAAAAATACACCCGCAAACACACTCACATGTATCTGCAATCTATAAGAGTTTATTTTTATTTGTTTTAAAATAAATTAATTAGATGTATTTCCTCAATAGGACGTTACACGTTGACAATGACGCCAGCTAGAATAAACGTGAACGCTATTGTACATCACTGTAGAGACGGTGCAATGGGGGAACGTCTTTGTAAATAAATGCTACTGCTCTGGTTACCGATGAACAGCAGATTAACTAAACGGACCAAGCCAGTTATTAACTCTGGGAGAACCAGTGCTTTCTCTTGAATAGAATACACAATGTATCAATACACAGGTCGTTCTTGTGTAATGAATGCATTGCTGGAGATTCAATAGCAAAGAAAAATACGACCAAATGTAAAATAACAACAGAAAATACTCAGGCAGCATTGCATGAAAATAGAAACAAGGAGGTTTCAGGTCGATTACCTTTATTTTATTTTATAAATTTAGTGTAGCCAATTTATTTTTTTCCCAATTAAGGGGCAATTTAGTGCGGCCTATACACCTATCCTGCACATTTTTGGGTTGTGAGGGCGAAACACACACGAACACGGGTAGAATGTGCAAACTCCACACGAACAGTGACCCAGAGCCAGGATCGAACCTGGGACCTCGGCCCTGTGAGGCTGCAGGGCTAACCCACTGCGCCACCGTGCTGCACGACCTTTATTTTAAACATTTAGAGTTCAGTCGCTTCAGTCAAGTTTACCTATACTAGTACTCCACCCAACCAACGAGTTGTTGTTAAACTTGGTTTCAAAATGACTACAACCTAGTCGGCATGATTTTTCAACAGTTTGGAGTTAAAATCACAATCGTACTCGTCTGAGAAGATTGCTTCATTTACATTGCGGCAACCATCCTAACAATGTGTCTTGGTTAATAAAGAAAGACTATTACAATTGATTTGATAGAATTCAGTTGCGGGCAACAACATATTTTTAACATTTGAGTTTGTTCTTGCAAATTTTGCTTCCCCACACATCAGATACTACTACATAGTCATCTCAACAGTGCACAGTCATCTCACCAGGTCGCCCTTTGAAGTGTCTAGTGGTTTGCTTCCTTGCTGCATTGCTTTGTGATATTCTGTAGATTAAATAGGCAGGCCAGAGGGAAATGGTTTTCAGGTCACTTGTTGCTATTCAGCAGCTTGGATGAGAGATTATCAAAGCCAGAACAGGCACTATTGGAATTCTGGTAAATCCAGGGTCTGTAGCCAGCTGCTCCTGAATGTCAATGATATTTGGCACAGTGGTTAGCACTGCTGCCTCACAGCACCAGAGACCCAGGTTCAATTCTGGCCTTGGGTGACTGTGTGGAGTTTGCACGTTCTCCGTGTCTGCGTGGGTTTTCTCCAGGTACTCCGGTTTCCTCCCACAGTCCAAAGATGATGTGGAGATGCCGGCGTTGGACTGGGGTGAGCACAGTAAGAAGTCTTACAACACCAGGTTGGACTTTAACCTGGTGTTGTAAGACTTCTTACAGTCCAAAGATGTGCAGGTTTTAGGTGTATTGGTCATGCTAAATTGCTCCTTAGGTTCCAAAGATGTGTAGGTTAGGTGAAGTTCTGGGGTTAAGGGGATGGGGGGTAGGCCTAGATAGGGTGCTCTTTCAGTGGGTCAGAGCAGACACGATAGGCCAAATTGTCTTCTGCACTGTGGGGATTCTATGATATGCAACTCAGATCATGCATTGCTTATTTTTCCTTTACAACCTCTTGATTCATCTCTTCTCTCCTACTCTCCCCAACTTGGTGGGGTGTCCTAAGCTCTCACTCACGGGTACATTTACACTAGAAGTTTAGCATTGGTAGGAGGTGATTTTTGTTTTAAATGGTAAATCTGCCTTACAACTCCAAAGGGAAACCAAGTGTAAGTCCCTCTTCCAGGATTTAAGCTGTATTTAAATTATAGCTGCAATGATAGTAATGCAATACATTTGTAATGTTAGTACATCTTCGGTTTCTGAATTATGAAAAAAATTGTGCATGGATACCAGTCTAATAATGCTGGTTCCTGCTTCCACTGTAATATTAACACAAATAAGAATCAATAGAGATCAGTGTGTAGAGGATTTGATATCACCCAAAGTAAAAAAAAAGTGTCTCCCTACGGGGTAACAAAAACAAAAAAAAATCAATCTAGGCCATGCTTAAATGACCTCCTTGTAGTTACTATTCAAATTCATGGACTGAGGCCTGTATAAAGGTGTCCACTGTTTGCATAGCCTGACTCTGCAATGACAATGTTTTGAATGGGAGTCATAGTGTAATTACTTAAACCACAGGTTGAACTGGGTATTAATGTATCAGAATATTACTTCCGTATTTCTCCTTTTTGAGAACGGAGAGTCATAGTAGGACAATGGTTGTTCATTACATTCACTCATAGCCACATGTAGTTAATAGGGAATTCAAATGTGGATATTTGCATTTTTGAGGAGTGGAAAAGAGAAATAGAAGCTGTCAGTTGGCATGCGATCTTAACACTCATTGACACCATTTATGCACATGAGGTTTAATCGTTTTGTGCATTTTTTTTTTGCAAGTGGTGAGATCAAGAATAACTTGCAAGTTAAGAGTGCTTTATTTCCATGTGTAACTACACAAGAATATTTACCTGTACTAGGAAAGCAGCTTTCTACTAAAATTAGTGATTATGACTAAAACAGTGTGGCCATGGTTACGGTCTCTGGCTAGTCATCAACTTCGTTGGGCAACACTGTCCCAGAGAATATTCCCACACGTGCTAGTAGTTATTCATTACTCTTTCCAATTAACCATTCCTCATGAGTCAGGTTAGAAAAGTGAATGTTGGCAATCTATTTAACTGGGACACATCATAACAGCCTACTCTAAGCCATTCTGCACAATTTTTGAGGTCACTGGGTCTGTTTTTACTCCTACACAAGGACAGTGAGGCTAATTTTAAAACCCCGAATGTCTGCTAAGCTATAATGTTAAACAATGACGGCACATAGAAATTGCTTCTTTCCCATTTCTCCTTATTTTCTCATCCTTCAAAAAGGTCAAAATTAGTATCCACTCAACTGGAGGCCCCGTGTACCAGTGGTAGCACCATTATCTCTGGGCCAGAAAGCTTTGGGGCCCCTGTGAATCCTTCCAATACACCCGATGACAGGTGGTAAGAGCAGGAAGTTCCCTGGTCAGCCACACTGCAGAAGGCAATGGTAAACCACTGTAGTACTTTGCCAAGCATAAATCATGGACCTATCCAATTGAAATCCATCATCTCCAACACCCTCTTAGAGCATGGTACTCAGGGGAGGCATGTCCTTTCCAACTTCCAGCAGTGCTGCTCATAAAACCCAGTGGAGAATTGCAATTTGGTCTAATCTTGCAAAAATAGGTTTAAATAGGAGTATCACATAGCCAATTTGAGACTAATTGCTGAGCTAAGTTTTTACATTGCTACTTAACACCAACTCCCAGTCAGACAAGAAAGATACGTCTAGCTTTCTATCCTATTTATAATTTTTTTCACCTTAACATCGTTTGGGAGCTGTGACATTCATGACACTTAGAAGTGAAATGTGATATATATGTTGCTATATAAACTGATGATTTATACAATGTACCCTGACAACAACACTGAGGATGGAATTGCAACAAAATTAAGGAGCTATCCAAATGTCAGTTAAACGAGTCTTCAAAAACAGAGGTTGAAAAATTACATATCAGAGAGCCAAGGAACACTTGCAAAGTTGTCGTGAAAATCACTTCCATCTTCAACTGCCCGTCCCTTAGTAGGAACAGTAAGGAAATATGAAGAAAAGGTGAAACTTGCTATTGAAAACACTTTCGGCACTTCAAACAACATTTCTCTCAACACGCAAGTTAAAATCAGTTTTGTTATGTTCTTTTTGGTTGTGGGTAGTCATGGGTCACTTAGGACAGTAATGCCTCAGAAGTTGTTCTGCATTAGGCTTGTTGACAAGACACTTCTAAAAGTAGAATGAAAAAAAAATTGTTTAAAAGTAACATTTCAGCTTTGAAAATATTCACAGCTTCATCTTTGTAACTGATTACAGGTTATTTCTGAACCGAAACAGTCATTGGTATCTTTAGAGATTACTGACTGGAGACTTTTGTAGATATACACATCTTTCGTACATCGCATATCAGGCCCGCAAACAGCACACCAATGTGCACACCAACACACAACCGGTTAATCAGTTTCTGCACTGTTTGAAGTTGAAACCTTGGCTAGCATCCAGAAAATGTCACAGGACCTTTAACATCTACCTGCATCACCGCAGACAAGAAACTTTGTCTCGGAAACACAAAAAAAGTGCAATTCAGCCAATCTAGTGTGTGCCAGCAAATGAGTGGTATTTCTCCTCCTATTTCCAGTTATCTCCAGCTCTGGGCCAGAGTCGTCCGTCCTCTGCACAGATGCTGCCAGACCCGCTGGGATTTTCCAGCATTTTGTCTTACCGTGTCTGGTGTTATTTCCAGTATTCTCTATTTTCCGTTTTACATAAAAGGTAATGACAGAAGCAGCTCCATTTCAGAGTGGCGGTGTATCTCTTTTTGCGATTTGACTATTAGCCCGAAAATACTCCTTGACGGGTCTGAAACTCGAACCGTCCAACTTGCAAAGCCTTCAGCGTCCATGCATTAATTCCCTTCAGTCACACTTTACAGTGGAGGCAGGGGTGCGCCTTGTATCAATACCTTGTATCATTGTGAACGGGAACCACCCGTGCTTCCCACGCTCGATGGCGTGGAACGTTCGGAGTTTGAAAAATGTTACCTTTCCCGCTACACGAGGGCGTGCACGGCGACGCACGCGCGCCCTCCCGCGAGCACCCGGATACGTTCCCGACATGTGCTTTTCGCATGAGACACGGCGACTGTATGTGTGTGTGAGAGGTGGTTTGGGGGGAGGGGAAAACAGCAGCTAGGCCGCCGATTGGTCAGCCGAGCGCCCGGACCCCGCCCTCCCTCGAGCTGCTCCGCCAACGAGGAGCGAGAGCGTCTCTATGACGTCCCGTGTTGCCGGGTCGCTCGCTTCGGCTTGAGAGGGGGGAGGGCCCGGTCGCTGGGCAGGAGATGGAGGGGGGGGGAGGCGAGCGGGCGCCCGGGGCATGGCGGGAATTGGAGTCCGCTCACCTCCCTCCAGTCCAGCCGAGTGGCGGTGGCGGGCCGGGGGAAAGGAACTCCAGTTCCCGTGGTGCCGCGGGCTGGGCGCAGGCGCGCTGGAAGCAGCTCAGTGGGAGCCGTCCTCCTCGCTCGATATATCCTGAGGTAAACAAACTTGGACTGAGAGAGAGTGAGAGGAGGGAGGAGGGTCGGCTGCTTGCAGATCGCTCGCTTTCCCCCCCTTTTTTTTTACCCTTTCATTTTTTAAAAAATTTGTGTTTTTTTAAAATATAAATTCTACCCCATTACTTTAAAAAAATCCCTCATGTATATATAATAATTATATATACACGACCAAATATAAACAAAATAATGAACTCAGTACAGCTAATCAACATCCAGAGACTGTTAGAAGCGGCGGAGTATTTAGAGAGGAGAGATCGAGGTAAAACGGGACGGCGAATAAAAGATAAAATTATTATTTATTTATAAAAATTCAAATCGCCCAAGAGTTCCAACTGCCATTAACCGCAGTGGAAGGAGCCGCAAACAAAACCCCCTTCGACGCCTCTCCATCCACATCCCCAGTGTGCAGAGAGGGGGAGAGAAAATAAAGCCGCGATCGTCGACAACGCCGCGTTTTTTTTTTCCAAAACAAAACAAACAAACAACAACAACCAAAAAATCGCCGAAGGTGAACTTTTCGTGTGTTTTGTTTTCCCCCCTTCTCTCCCTTTTTCAGAGGCCGAGCACGGATATGCATCGACGTTGCCCTGCAATGCCGAAGGGGCCAGGAAGAAAATGAAAACCAAAAAGAATTCGAGCAATAGGTAAAAACACAATAATAACCCTTCTCTGCATGGTTTGCGAAACAGTTAAATTGCAAATGAAAGCGAAACGGAATGGGAGAGCGCTGTTTATGTGGTTGCCACTGGGACTGTACCCGCCATTTTATATGTATTTTAATTTGCCCCCCCCCCCCCCCCCCCCCCACGACCGACTGCATTGGAACTGCAAAGTACGACAACTTTTAAAAAATATATATATTTATATATACAGGTTGAGGTATTCCCCCGGCCATTTGTGCGTTGGAGGGAAAAGACAATGCAAAAGCTGGTCATTTGTTTTATTGGGGAGAGAGGTTCGAGCGCCATCTGTAATCAGCTGATTGTCAGATTTACAGTTTAAAAACACACACACGGGAGGGATGTGAAATTAAAAGGGGCATTGAAGTACCAATGTGTTTTTTTTTCTTCTGAATTTGTCATTTTACATGTGGATTCATCAGTTTACCCCATCTCCCATCCCAATCAAAGACCTGCAATGTACATTTTTTTTAAAAACGAAAAGGTTTTTTTCCCCTTTTAAAAACAAAACACACCCCACAAGCGCTAATTGTTTCAGTTGTATGTTCTTGCCTATCAGAAAATGATGGCTGAAGGAACCGTGCACGACCTCCAAGGCCTTTCGTTCAGTGTTTTTGTATGTCTGAGCTTGCGTGGTCTTGATGAGAAAAAAAATAGGCATTTTATGGTTGAGGTGATGGAAATTTGTGAGCAAAGTTTAATGAACTTTCATCATGATACACAAATGGTTTCGCTCCCGCTAACTAATAGTTTCTGATTCATTTAAGTAAGCACCATTTAAAGAGTAGCTTTTAAGTAAACATTCAAGCTGCTCATCGCTTCAGCTTATATTTGTTTATCTTTTGGAATCAAATGTTTCTTGATGATATAACTTTTTTTTAAAGTAAGTTTATAACTGGTTAATCATTACCCTGTGGGGTCTAGATTATAGAAATGTTTTGACTACATGTTCAAGATGACAGGCAGTATCGCAACTTAAAATAATCTGGATTTTAATAAGAGGTTTTGGTTTTTTAAATTGCAGTATAATGAACACTCAGTGCTTGATGGTGCATGTCAAGACATGTATGGCTAAAATAGGTTATAATGTGTCTATGCCCTGAACTCGCCCCCCCCCCCCCCCCACACACAACACCCAGCTACTTTCAGTAGAAAGGTGGGGGGAGTAATTTTTCTTGCTGTAAAGTTGATACCAAAACTTGGCGAAGCCAAAATAAACAGAGTGCATAAGGAATCTCACCAGTCGGTGGCATCAAATTGCACACCTTCTCTTGGGGAAGGCACTAATTTCTGGTATGGTGCAATTCATTAGGGTCTGACAGACTCTCAGACACACAGTGGTTAGCATTGCGCTGAGGACCCGGGTTCGAATCCTGGCCCTGGGTCACTGTCCGTGTGGAGTTTGCACATTCTCCCAGTGTCTGCATGGGTTTCACCCCCAGAACCCAAAGATGTGCAGGGTAGGTAGATTGGCCACGCTAAATTGCCCCTTAATTGGAAAAAAATAATTGGGTACTCTAAATTTAAAAAAATAATAATCATAGTTTAATCATAATCAGGTTGATCCTGCCCCACTAGATGTCCACACCCAAACCTTTTACGCAAAACCTGACAAATAGTCAAAAGCAGGAGCCATAGCTGAATATATTCCCTGTCTGGACACTTATCAGCCGCACTGCTACAATCTCTTAAATCAACAACAGAAACTGGACCTGGGATTATCTTATCTTCTGTATGCCATACTGTGCATCTAATCATAAGGTTGTACGTGAAGTCTCATTATTTTTAGGTGACAAGTCATTGCCAGTCATTAAGATGGCAAAACTGGTGCCTGATTATTAAATAATGGAGTTTTGTTGTTTTGGATCCCTTTAGATCTTATTTGCCCGAATTCAGGTTTACAGTAAATTAACTCCTGCTGTTACTGGTATTGGAATATTTTGGTTGTTTCACTGAATGCTTTGAAGCTTTTGGTGAGGCATATGCTCCATGCTCTATGACATGGCCTTTAAAGTAATTGGCCAGAATTCTCCAAAGCCCCACCAGCAGGTTCGATGGTGGGGAGAGAGGGAGGGGGGGGGGCGGAGAGAGGGAGGGGGGGGCGGAGGGAGGGAGAGGGGGGGCGGCGGAGAGAGGGAGGGGGGGGCGGAGGGAGGGAGAGAGGGGGGGCGGAGGGAGGGAGAGGGGGCGGGCGGAGGGAGGGAGAGGGGGCGGGCGGAGGGAGGGAGGGGGGGCGGAGGGAGGGAGGGGGGGGCAGAGGGAGGGGGGAGGGAGGGGGGGGAGGGAGAGGGAGAGAGAGGGAGGGGTGGGGGCAGGGGGGGAGGGAGGAGGGAGGGAGGGGGGGGAAGAGAGGGCGGGCTGGGGGGAAGAGAGGGGGGGGGGTGGCGGGCAGAGAGGGAGGGGGGGTGGGGGGCAGAGAGGGAGGGGGGGGAGAGAGAGGGAGAGGGGGGATGGGGTCACCACCATCAGATTATCTGCAATGACAGCGGACGTCGGCACGAAACAGGAACAACGTAGCGTGCAGATGTTGGGACTCACTTGAACAATACCTGGAGTTGTCTCCAGAATTCGGGATGGAGGCTGCTTGCAATCCTGGAAAACCACATCTGTATTTGGGGGGGTGCATGTACAAGTGCTGTTTCCAGATTTGATATCTGTCTTCCAACCTCAGAATCTTCTGTCTCTGGTGCTCTATCTTTTGGCATTAATTGTGCTCCCAGAGTTCCATATTCATTTTCAGGAAGTCCACCTTATTTCTTCTACAATGGATCAGTGATCATTGAACTTATATACAGAAAAAGGCCATTTGGCTCATTGAGTCACCGGCCCTTGAAACAAGCAACCTACTTAAGCCCACACCACCACCCTGTCCCAGGAACCCCACCTAACCTTTTTCTGGACACAATTTAGCATGGTCAATCCACCTAACCTGAACATCTTTGGACTGTGGAGGAAACCGGAGCACCCTGAGGAAATCCACGCAGACACGGTGGGGGGGGGGGGACTTAGCACAGACAGTGACCCAAGCTCGCTCGCGCTCTCTCTCCCCCTCCTGACAAACTTTTATTAAATCCCAAAGACTAGGGTTTTAGCTGCACATCTTCATATCTCTCTCTTTGGCTTATTTGGCCTGCTGTGAAGCACCGTGGGACATTTTCCTGCATTAAAGGTGCTGTATAAATGAAAGTTATTTTTCTTGATATTAACAAATGACACTACATTTTAAAATGAATTGCAGATGCTATATTGTTGAACTAAATTTAAAAAAGAATAAAGATTTAAGATTGATTGGCTAATTTACTGTACATAAATGATCTGTAGATTAGGTATAGATTAGATCGCTGTTAAGATGTTTGTTACCAATAATAAAGTAAAGATGAATAAAATCAACAGTATTGCACCATCTTAATGTCCAGAAACCAAATTAGCAATGCAGAAACCTGTGCTGAGCTGCACCTTGAAGCCAGTGCTAAGTTGATTGATCTAGGCCAGGGGTGGGCAAACCTTTCCGTGCAAGGGCCACATTCAGAAATTCACAATTTTAAAGGGCCGCATAGTATATTAAGTAAAATAATTAATATTTTAAATAGCCAAAATAAAAGGTCTTTAAAGAAAAAAAAGCACATTTATTTGAAAAAAAGTAACTCAGTAAGTAACAGAACAATGTCAATGAGAATGATGCATCTGACTGCAGTCATTTACCAGTTTGTTGAAATCAGGTGTCAAGTTGCTTGTGCTGATCCTTAACACTGACAGAAGCACAGCCTAGCCGAGTCAACGATAAAAACGCGCGTAGTGGGGTGGATGAGTGGGGCTGCCTTATTGGTCGGTTTAGTTGGGTGTGCGACCAATAGGAGTCCAGGTTACAAACAATAATGAGGCTTATTGTATGTAACCTGGACTCCTATTGGTCGCACACCCAACTAAACTGACCAATGAGACAGCCCCACTCATCCACCCCACCACGCGCGTTTTTATGCGGCCCGCCAATGAGGTGCCCGGAATCATAACCGGCATTTTTGAAAAGCCGCCGGGGAAAAGCCGCTGAAGTAAATGCGCTTATTCAATAAGCGCATTTACTTCAGCGGCTTTTCAAAAATGCCGGTTATGATTCCGGGCACCTCATTGGTGGGCCGCATAAAAACCTTTGTCGGGCCGTAGTTTGCCCACCCCTGATCTAGGCCAACCAGAAATAAGTCTCAATATTGAACTGAAGCTCCAACTGGTAATTTCTTTACCTTGTGTGACCTTAAACGGAGCACAGTAGACCACTCAGAAATTCTTCAGAAATGTTTTTTGTGGAGTTGAAAGGAGTTGGAGCGCTCCTCCTGGCTCCACAAACAACTTCAGGCTTTTGCTAGTCAATTGCCTTCCCTCTTTGAACTAAGCTGATGGTCTCGGTACTTGGTTAAAACCCCAAAACACGGGGAGAATGTGCAAACTCCTCATGGCCAATGACCCAGGCGTGATCGAACCCAGATCTTCTGTGCCACGAGGCAGCAGAGCTAGCCATTGTGCCACCCACTAGTTAGGACAGTCCTGTTTATTTTGAAATGCCATTGATGCATTTTGGGTGACAATTTAATTCCATTAATTTGTATATTTAATTTTCAGTCATTTGAATTTAAATGGGCTCCTCCTAGTGACTCAACAGAGATATTTACTATTTTGTGTAATAGTGAGCAGTCCAGAGCAGGAAAATTCCATGTTCCCATAACCAATAACCCTTTCGAGTGAGAAATTCCTGACAAAACACGTATTGCCTATATGGAAATAGTGGTGAATTTCTACTTTGGTGTAATCCTTTCAATTGGTGATAAGTATTATTGTGATGTTCAAATATTAGCAGCTTGAATTGTTGCTGAAATGATAGATTCATGAACTATCCCTTATAAATGAATGTTTCATTGGAGTTTTTTAATGTGAAGACATCTATATATTGTCTTGTGCATAACTCCTGCCTTTCAATTGCAGATTATGATAGTGGTCTATTGAGAGGGTGTACAGTGGACCTGGTGATTATGTTGAGAGGCTAGTTAGTAATCCTGTGGCCTGCTTGAATAATTTGCAGACATAGGTTCAAATCTCACCATGGCAGTGGGAGATGTAAAATTCAGTTAGTTAAATCAACCAGGAATAAAAAGCTAGTGGCAGTAATAATGACCATGAAACTACTGGAATGGTATTCATAGTCCATCTGGTTCACAAATGTCCTTTAAGGAAATAAATCGGCCATCCTTACTTTGTCTGGTTTATATGTGACTCTCAAGTCCACAGTGATGGGGTTGACTGTCCCCTGAAGTGAGCTACCCATTCTATTGTATAGGGATGGGCAATTATTGCTGGCCTTACTAGCAAACCCCACATCCTGTGAACAAATTAAAAAGGAACAGTGGTGGCACACAGCAATGTGTCTCCCTGTTGCTTTTGTTCTTGCAAGCATTAATTGATGCTGGTATGCCCATTCAAATGCAAGAATGTTTTTGATTGCTATCTTTCTCCTGTGATTCACAGCAGGCTATTGGAATTCACTGATTTTTTTTTGGCTTTTTGTTTCTATGAATGTTTTGTGTTTTTATGAAAAGGAATAACATCTTTGTACAGATAAATGTATGCAAATCAACTTCAGAACAGGAAGGGTATGGTAATGCCGTGATTGGCACTGCTGCCTCACAGCGCTGAGGACCCAGGTTCGATCCCAGCCCCGGGTCACTGTCCGTGTGGAGTTTGCACATTCTCCCAGTGTTTGCGTGGGTCTAACTCCCACAACCCATAAATGTGCAGGAGGTGGATTGGCCTCACTAAATTGCCCATTAATTGAAAAAAAAATGGGTACTCTAAATGTATTAAAAAAAAGACCACAAAGGGCTCAAATTCAGTCATAAGTCCATGATGAGTTGGTTGATTCTATTTGTGGCAGTCCTCTTGGCCTCAGCATCCTTGGTTTAGTGACAGAAAAAAAACAATCAGCATTCTCGCATAGGATTGCTGTCCAGCAGTGGTTTCTGCTGGAAATTCTGTGTAGATGTTAGATGAAGAGAAGCCCTAGCTCAGCAGTGATGTCTCCCATAATCCAATAGCCCACTGGCGCCCCTGGATATAAGAATGGCCATTTGGATAAGATGGTGAGTGCTGTACAGAAGTCAACAACTTCAATAGAGGAAGAAGTGTATTGGAGGAACAAAAAAAAAATACAGTTAATTGAATTTAAATGTGATCAAGTTATTTCTCAGTTCTGATGGAGATATTAAAAAGCTTTCAAAATAATTGCTAATTTTCTGTCTTGCAGATCTACACACAATGAATTAGAAAAGAACCGGTAAGTCGCAAGGACTGTCACTCATTGATGTAAACTGATCAAAACTGGAAAAACATTATTTTCATAAATACATTAAATTGTACGTGATACTTTAATTACAAAATTTGAGTCTTAAGACAAACTTTTACAACAAAATAAGTAAGACAGTTGGCAGTTTTGCTATAGGTTTAAGTTGGGAGAGGCTTTTAGCTTCCCTAACAGAAGAAGAAATGTGTTTGCAAAATGCAAGTAGATGTCTGACCTACTTTGTGCAGAAAATCGGTATGCAGAATATTGGTTGCTTTTCTGTTCCTGACATACTGAACTCTGATTGGGTTACATGGTGGTGTTGTTGCTAAGGTGTCAGGTTACTGAGGCACTATGAGTGAGCTCTTATAAAGTAGAAAAAAACCTGAATGGTCACATCATTCCAGAACTGTTATTTACTCAACAAAAACAATTCATCATGTCTAGTGTTCTAACTCTTCATTGAATTCATGTAAGTAGAATGGCACAGAACATTGTAGTGTTCTGGGGGCCATGTTGACATCAGAAAAAGTTGCCATTTTCCAGCATTTTTTAAATTGTTGATTTACAGTGCGCTGATTTCAGCAAGGTAATGGTAACTTTTTATTGTCCCAAGTTGATGGTTTTATGTTGAAAGTGGGGTTAGTTTTAGCATCAAGTTGAAATTGAAGAATGCCTTCATTCTACTACAACATGTGCCATTTAGTAGAACACATAAATTATGATTATTCCATTGCCTCTGAATGCGATTTTCACAGGTAGTAGATGCATTGGTTTTATTTTGCTAAAACTCACTAGATTCTGGGAAGGTTCCATCAGATTGGAAAATAGCGAATGTGACTTCGCTATTCACGAAAGGCAGGAGGGAGTGAGTCAGAAAGAAGGCGAACTCAAGGCTGGTTAACTTAACGTCTGTTGCAGGAAAGTTGCTAGTATTAAAACAAAATTTATGTCATGGCACGTGGATGTCGCTGGCTAGGCCAGCATTTTTATTGCCCATGAGAAGATGGTAGTGGGAGGGCAGCATGGTGGTGCAGTGGTTATCACTGCTACCTCATGGCACCGAGGACCCAGGTTCGTTCCTGGCCCTGGGTCACTGTCCATGTGGAGTTTGCACATTCTTACAGTGTCTGCTTGGGTCTCACTCCCGCAATCCAAAGATGTGCAAGGGTAGGTGGATTGACCATGTTAAATTGCCCCTTAATTGGGGTAAAAAAAGAATTGGGTACTCTAAATTTTAAAAAAAGCGAAGATGGTAGTGTGGGCTGCACTTGTACTGCTGTCCAGGCGGTGTAGGTACGCCCACAGTGCTGTTAGGAAGAGCGGTCCAAGACTTTAACCCAGCAGTAGTGAAGGAATGGCCATATAATTCCAGGTCAGGATTGGGTGTGGCTTGTAGGGGGACTTGTAGCGTTTCCATGCATCTGCTGTCCTTGTCCTAGGTGGTAGAGCTCACTGGTTTAGATGGTACACATTGCTGTCCTCTGCGTCGGGAATGCAGTGAGTCGACGTTGAAGGTGGTGGATGGGGTGCCAGTCAAACAGGCGTCTTGAGTGTTGTTGGAGCTGCACTCATTCAGGCAAGTGGCGAGTATTTCATCACACTCCTGATTTGTGCTTTGTAGATGATGGCAGGAAGTCGGGAGGTGGTGGCATAGTGGTAATGTCACTGGACTAGTAATCCCTGGAAGAATTTAAATTCAATTAATAAATCTGAAATTAAAAACCTTGTCTTGGTGATAATGACCATGAAACCATTGTCAACTGGTTCACTAAAGTCCTTTTCGAGCAGGGAGTGGCGAGGACAGTGTCGAGGGTGGTAGGGTCCAGGGTCAAGCCAGGCTCGGGACTCGCGATATTTGGGGTTGGGGTGGAACTGGGAGTCCAGGAGGCAAAAGAGGCCAGTGTTTTGGCCTTTGCGTCCCTAGTAGCCCGGCAGAAGATCTTGTTGCTAAGGAGGTTACAACGGGGCATTGAGAATGCAATGCAATCAGGCAGAGTCCGTATGGTTTTGTGAAATGGAAATCATGTTTGAATAATTTATTGGAGCTCTTTGTAGAAGTAGCAAGCAACTTGGATAAGCGTAGATGTGCCATACTTTATTTTCAAGAAGGTGCTACATCAAATATTACTATGTAAAATGAGAGCTGATGGCTTAGGGGGTAACATTTTTGCATAGAAGGTAGTTAGAAGGTTGGTTATCTAACAGAAAGTAGAGAGTAGGCATAATTGGGTCATGTTCAGGTTGGTAGATGTGAGTGCAGTGCCACATAGATCAGTACTGGGGCCTCAATTATTTACAATTTATATGAAATGAAATGAAAATCGCATATTGTCACAAGTAGGCTTCAAATGAACATAGAGAAATACAGCACAGAACAGGCCCTTCGGCCCACGATGTTGTGCCAAACTTTTGTCCTAGGTTAATCATGAAAAGCCCCTAGTCGCCACATTCCAGAGCCTATTCGGGGAGGCTGGTACGGGAGTTGAACCGTGCTGCTGGCCTGCCTTGGTCTGCTTTAAAAACCAGCTCTTTAGCCCTGTGCTAAACCAGCCCCTTATTAACAACTTAGATGAAGGGACCAAATGTAAGTTTGCTGAATTTGCTGATGACACTAAGTTAGATGAGAAAGTAAGTTGTGAAGTGGACATGAGAGTCTGCAAAGGGGCATAGAGGTTAAGTGAGTGGACAAAAATTTGGTAGATGGAGTATAATGTGCAAAAGTGTAAGCTTGTCCAAAAATGTGAACTTGTCCGTTTTGGCAAGATAATTAGAAAACAGCTTGTTATTTAAACGAAGATTGCAGAACTCTTGAGGTACGAAGGTCTCCTGGTATATGAATCACAAAAAGTTAATATACCGACAAAGCAAGTGATGAGGAAAGCAAATAGAATATTGTCATTTATTTCAAGGGGAATGGAATATAAAGTAGGAATGTTTTGCTACAGTTGAATGGGGTAACAGTGAGACCACAACTGGAGTTGTGTGCTTATTTTTGTACCCTTATTTATTAATAATCTTTATTAGTCTCACAAATAGGCTTAGGTTAACACTATAATGATGTCACTGTGAAAATCCCCTAGTTGCCACACTCCGGCGCCTGTTCGGGTATATTGGGAGAATTTAGAATGTCCAATTTACCTAACAAGCACGTCTTTCGAGACTTGTGGGAGGAATCCGGAGGAAACCCACGCAGACACAGGAAGAACGTGCAGACTCCGCACAGACAATGACCTAAGCGCTGATTAGTGCCCGAGTGCAGCCTCCCTGGGGAGACCAGAGAATCGAGGGAGGCCTGTCTATCCCGGGTGAGTAAAGCTTAATTAGATCCTAGTTCCGGGAGCGCCGTTTGGTCCTACCCTTTTTGGGCAGAGTTTCGACTCCAACGTCTTGCAGGATTTGGACGAATCACACGAAGCACGGAGACTGCTGGGAGGCCCGCTGGAGGGCTCCCCTGAGATTCTCCAGCTGTGTTGTACTCTCGCTTGAGCGCAACGTGGCAAGCACAGTAGCACTGGTTAGTACAGTTGCTTCACAGCTCCAGAGCCCCAGGTTCGACTCCCGGCTTGGGTCACTGTCTGTGTGGAGTTTGCACGTTCTCCCCGCGTCTGCGTGGGTTTCCTTCGGATGCTCCGGTATCCTCCCACAGTCCGAAGATTTGCAGGTTAGGTGGATTGGCCATGATAAATTGCCCTTAGTGTCCAAAAATGTTGGGTGGGGTTACGGGGTGGAAACGTGGTCTTGGGTAGGGTGCTCTTTCCAAGGGTTGGTGCAGACTCGATGGGCCAAATGGCCCCCTTCTTCACTGTAAATGTCATGATCTAAGAGAATGGCGCAGCGAGTTACATTGCTTATGGAAAACCCTTAGGTGCGAGTCAGACATTACAGAACATAAGAACTAGGAGCAGGAGTAGGCCATCTGGCCCCTCGAGCCTGCTCCGCCATTCAATTAGATCATGGCTGATCTTTTGTGGACTCAGCTCCACTTTCCGGCCCGCACACCATAACCCTTAATCCCTTTATTCTTCAAAAAACTATCTATCTTTACCTTAAAAACATGTAATGAAGGAGCCTCAATTGCTTCACTGGGCAAGGAATTCCATAGATTCACAACCCTTTGGGTGAAGAAGTTCCTCCTAAACTCAGTCCTAAATCTACTTCCCCTTATTTTGAGGCTATGTCCCCTAGTTCTGCTGTCACCCGCCAGTGGAAACAACCTGCCCGCATCTATCCTATCTATTCCCTTCATAATTTTAAATGTTTCTATAAGATCCCCCCTCATCCTTCTAAATTCCAACGAGTACAGTCCCAGTCTACTCAACCTCTCCTCATAATCCAGCCCCTTCAGGTCTGGGATTAACCTAGTGAATCTCCTCTGCACACCCTCCAGCGCCAGTACGTCCTTTCTCAAGTACGGAGACCAAAACTGAACACAATACTCCAGGTGTGGCCGCACTAACACCTTATACAATTGCAACATAACCTCCCTAGTCTTAAACTCCATCCCTCTAGCAATGAAGGACAAAATTCCATTTGCCTTCTTAATCACCTGTTGCACTTGTAAACCAACCTTCTGTGACTCATGCACTAGCACACCCAAGTCTCTCTGAACAGCGGCATGCTTTAATATTTTATTGTTTAAATAATAATCCCGTTTGCTGTTATTCCTACCAAAATGGATAACCTCACATTTGTCAACATTGTATTCCATCTGCCAGACCCGAGCCCATTCACTTAACCTATCCAAATCCCTCTGCAGACTTCCAGTATCCTCTGCACTTTTCGCTTTAACACTCATCTTAGTGTCATCTGCAAACTTGGACACATTGCCCTTGGTCCCCAACTCCAAATCATCTATGTAAATTGTGAACAATTGTGGGCCCAACACGGGATCCCTGAGGGACACCACTAGCTACTGATTGCCAACCAGAGAAACACCCATTTATCCCAACTCTTTGCTTTCTATTAATTAACCAATCCTCTATCCATGCTACTACTTTACCCTTAATGCCATGCATCTTTATCTTATGCAGCAACCTTTTGTGTGGCACCTTGTCAAAGGCTTTCTGGAAATCCAGATATACCACATCCATCGGCTCCCCGTTATCTACTGCACTGGTAATGTCCTCAAAAAATTCCACTAAATTAGTTAGGCATGACCTGCCTTTTACGAACCCATGCTGCGTCTGCCCAATGGGACAATTTCTATCCAGATGCCTCGCAATTTCTTCCTTGATGATAGATTCCAGCATCTTCCCTATTACCGAAGTTAAGCTCACTGGCCTATAATTTCCTGCTTTCTGCCTACCTCCTTTTTTAAACAGTGGCGTCACGTTTGCTAATTTCCAATCCACCGGGACCACCCCAGAGTCTAGTGAATTTCGGTAAATTATGACTAGCGCATCTGCAATTTCCCTAGCCATCTCTTTTAGCACTCTGGGATGCATTCCATCAGGGCCAGGAGACTTGTCTACCTTTAGCCCCATTAGCTTGTCCATCACTCCCTCCTTAGTGATAACAATCCTCTCAAGGTCCTCACCTGTCATAGCCTCATTTCTATCAGTCGCTGGCATGTTATTTGTGTCTTCCACTGTGAAGACCGACCCAAAAAACCTGTTCAGTTCCTCAGCCATTTCCTCATTTCCCATTATTAAAACTCCCTTCTCATCCTCTAAAGGACCAATATTTACCTTAGCCACTCTTTTTTGTCTTATATATTTGTAAAAACATTTACTGTCTGTTTTTATATTCTGAGCAAGTTTACTCTCATACTCTATCTTACTCTTCTTTATAGCTTTTTTAGTAGCTTTCTGTTGCCCCCTAAAGATTTCCCAGTCCTCTAATCTCCCAACAATCTTTGCCACTTTATATGCTTTTTCCTTCAATTTGATACTTTCCCTTATTTCCTTAGATATCCACGGTCGATTTTCCCTCTTTCTTCCGTCCTTCCTTTTTGTTGGTATAAACCTTTGCTGAGCACTGTGAAAAATCGCTTGGAAGGTTCTCCACTGTTCCTCAACTGTTCCACCATAAAGTCTTAGCTCCCAGTCTACCTTAGCTAGTTCTTCTCTCATCCCCTTGTAATCTCCTTTGTTTAAACACAAAACACTAGTATTTGATTTTACTTTCTCACCCTCCATCTGTATTTTAAATTCCACCATATTGTGATCGCTCCTTCCGAGAGGATCCCTAACTATGAGATCATTAATCAATCCTGTCTCATTACACAGGACAAGATCTAGGACCGCTTGTTCCCTCGTAGGTTCCATTACATACTGTTCTAGGAAACTATCGCGGATACATTCTATAAACTCCTCCTCACGGTTGCCTTGACCAACCTGGTTAAACCAATCGACATGTAGATTAAAATCCCCCATGATAACTGCTGTACCATTTCTACATGCATCAGTTATTTCTTTGTTTATTGCCTGCCCCACCATCTCGTTACTATTTGGTGGCCGATAGACTACTCCTATCAGTGACTTTTTTGCCTTACTATTCCTGATTTCCACCCAAATGGATTCAACCTTATCCTCCATAGCACCGATGTCATCCCTTACTTTTGCCCGGATGTCATCCTTAAATAACAGAGCAACACCACCTCCCTTGCCATCCACTCTGTCCTTCCGAATAGTTTGATACCCTCGGATATTTAACATCCTTTAACCATGTTTCAGTAATGGCCACTAAATCATAGTCATTTACGATGATTTGTGCCACCAACTCATTTACTTTATTCCGAATACTACGAGCATTCAGGTAAAGTACACTTATGTTGGTTTTTTTACCTCTGTTTTGAATCTTAACATCTCCAGTTTTATTCCTTTTGTTATTACTGGGCCTATTCACTGCTCCCCTCAGTCACTGTACCTTGTACTGTCGCCCTTATGGATTTCTGACTATGTCTTCTCTGCCTTGCACTTTTCCCCTTACTTCCTTTTGTTTCTGTCCCTGTTTTACTACCTTCCAACTTCCTGCATCGGTTCCCATCCCCCTGCCACATTAGTTTAAACCCTCCCCAACAGCTCTAGAAAACACCCCCCCTAGGACATCTGTTCCAGTCCTGCCCAAGTGTAGACCGTCCGGTTTGTACTGGTCCCACCTCCCCCAGAACCGGTCCCAATGCCCCAGGAATTTGAATCCCTCCCTCTTGCACCATCTCTCGAGCCACGCATTCATCCTATCTATCCTGACATTCCTACTCTGACTAGCTCGTGGCACTGGTAGCAATCCTGAGATTACTACCTTTGAGGTCCTACTTTTTAGTTTAACTCCTAACTCCCTGAATTCCGCTTGTAGGACCTCATCCCGTTTTTTACCTATATCGTTGGTGCCTATGTGCACCACGACAGCTGGCTGTTCACCCTCCCCCCCCCCCAGAATGTCCTGCAGCCGCTCCGAGACATCCTTGACCCTTGCACCAGGGAGGCAACATACCATCCTGGAGTCTCGATTGCGTTCACAGAACCGCCTATCTATTCCCCTTACGATCGAGTCCCCTATCACTATAGCCATGCCATTTTTCTTCCTGCCCTGCTGTGCAGCAGAGCCAGCCACGGTGCCATGAACCTGGCTGTTGCTGCCTTCCCTTGGTGAGCCATCTCCCTCAACAGTATCCAAAGCGGTATATCTGTTTTGCAGGGAGATGACCGCAGGGGACACCTGCACTGCCTTCCTACTCTTGCTCTTTCTTTTGGTCACCCATTTTCTATCTCCCTCAGTAACCTTCACCTGCGGTGTGACCAACTCGCTAAACGTGCTATCCACGACCTCCTCAGCATCGCGGATGCTCCAAAGTGAGTCCATCTGCAGCTCCAGAGCCGTCAAGCGGTCTAACAAGAGCTGCAACTGAACACACTTCTTGCACGTGAAGGAGCCAGGGACAGTAGACGTGTCCCTGAGCTCCCACATCGCACACGAGGAGCATGACACGGGTCTGGGATCTCCTGCCATGTCTTAAACCCGTGGTAAACTTAACTAGAATTTCAAAATAAAAATAAATAAATTAGACAATGAAAAGAAAAAGAGAGACTACTTACCAGTCACTTACCAGGGTTAAAAAGCACCTCCTCACACTCTGCACCGAATTACCTCACTGCACCAAATTACCAAGTTTCAATCTCCCACTCTATATGAGTCTCACTCCAGATGTGTCTCCTGGAAAAGTGCTAGCTTTTGAGATGGGGTGCCATAACTTTCAGAATGCATCCAATATGGATCTGAGTATACAGGTTAAGAATTCCATTGGGATGCATTCTGTGGTAATTTTACGGCGATTCTGAACTGAGGAGATTTATCAGTAATCCAGGAAAAGAGATTATTCATCTGTACTGCAAATGTTAGGATATTATACAGCCTTTTTTCATTACCAATTATCTTTCTACCTCTGAGCCCGAGAACTAATTTAAATATATATATTTTTATTCAACTTTTTTCAATTTTATACATAAAAACAATAACAGTTAACGACACACTCCCCCGGCCCCCCAACAGCTGATGGTGACCAGCTCTTTTAAAGTACAAAATAAACGGCTGCCATCTTCTGTAAAATCCTTTAATTGCGCCCCCCATTGAGTTGCAGAAATTTCATAAGAGCCCCAGCCATACCGAGGCGCTGGGTGGAGAAGTTGACTTTCAACCCATTAGCACCCGCCTTTGAGCAATCAGCGAGTTGAAGGCCAAAACATCAGCCCCCACACCAGTCTGCAGCTCCGGCATGTCTGATACTTCGAATGTTGCCGCAAGGGGACATGGCTTCAGTTCAATTTGTAAGATCGCCGACATGGTGCCAAAAAAGGAGACCCCAGGATACCACAAGCTTAGGACACGACCATAACATGTGTACGTTGTTAGCCAGGCCCCTCCCTTAATGCTCACACTCATCCTCCACCCCCACAAACAGCCTGCTCATCCAGGATTTGGGCAATTGGTCCCTATGCACTACCTTCAACTGCATCAGCCCTAACCTTGCACATGCAAGATACACCCTGTTCAGAATCTCACACCACAACCCCTCCTCCAGCTCAGCCCCCAACTCCTCCCACTTGGCTGCAACCCACTCCAAGGATACTGCCTCCTCCGCAATAAGCCTTCCCTAAACCCCCGAGGTACTCCCCTCTTCTGCCCATGCCAGTGACAAAACACTCTTCCAACAATGAGGAAGGGGACACCACCGGGAACATTGGAAAGTCACGCGATGTCACAAACCTGTAAATATCTATCTGTAAATGTATCCACCTGCGAAAGTCCAAATTTCTCCACCAACTCATCAGAAGCTTGGAAATCGGCCCTCCAAAAACAAATCCTTCATCACAGCACCTCTTCTCCTTCCATACCCTGAGCCTAGCGTTCAACCTTGCCGGCTCGAACATGGCACAAACTGGCACAACCTGGATACCACCCCCAGTTTGACGCGCTGCTGAAATTGTCTCCATATTTCCAGTGTGGAGGCTACCACTGGATTCCGTAAGGACCTTCCAGGAAAAAAAGGGAGAGAAGTTGTCACCAATAGCCTTAGCCCCGACAGGCTATACGAGCCCGACTCCATCCCCACCTGTAAAGCCTCCGATCCACAACACCAACCCAGCATCTTCCTAGCGTTCGCCGCTTAATAATAATACATCAGACTTGGCAGTGCCAAGCCCCCCACTGCCGATCTCTCTGAAGCACTGTCTTTATAATCCTGGCTCCAACCTGCAAAGAGTCCTATAGAACACCACAAATGCCCCATTAACCTCGTCTGTTGTCAACACTAACCTACCACCTGAGTCCCAAATCTGTACAATCTCCCTGGAGGCTGCCTGTCACCTCAGCTAACCAGCCAAAAGCCTACTGGCCTTCTCCCCATACTCGTACACGACACCCTTGAGCGCCGCAACTGATGCACCGTCTTCTCAGTAAATAGCAGATCAAATTGCATCTGCAACCTCTGGTTTCCTCCTACAAGTCCCGAAAGACGTGCTTGTTAGGTGAATTGGACATTCTGAATTCTCCCTCTGTACCCGAACAGGCGCCAGAGTGTGACAACTAGGGGATTTTCACAGTAGCTTCATTGCAGTGTTAATGTAAGCCTACTTGTTACAATAATAAAGATTATTATTATTTCTACTAGCCAGAAGCTCTGGTGTTGGTCACTTGAACCTGCCATCTACCTCCAGGATCTCATCCACCAACCAATGGCACTCCTTTCTCGTCCCTCTCCTTCTATGCCTTGTGTGAAATTATCTCCCCATATACCATCGCCTTCAGGGCCTCCCACAGTACTGAGAGCAACACTTCCCCATTCTTGTTGAACACCACATACTCATCAATCACCCGAGCCATCTTCACACACAGTCCCAAATCCACTTGCAGTCCCACATCCAAACTCCATGCCAGCTGCTGTGTCGGCCCCATCTCCAAAACCACATCACCAGGTGCAGAGCATGGTCTGATATTACTATCGTGGAATATCCCGCATTTGTCACCCATGGCAGCTGGGCTCTCCCCATCGCAAAGAAGTCTATGCGCAAATACTCATTATGCACCGGAGAGAAAAAGGAGAACTCCCTGCTGCTAGGGTGCAAAAAGTGCTATGGATCCGCCCCACCCATCTACTTCATGAACGCTGCCAGTACCTTTGCTGCCTCTGAAGGGACCAGTGACTTTGGCTTAGACAGATCCGACTTGGGGATCAAAACACAGTTCAAACCTTCCCCCAATATCAACTGGTGCGTATTTATATCAAATATTGCAGTCAGCATCCTCTTCATGAGCTCCACATAATACCAATTTGGGGCATATACACTCACTAAAACCACCGACTTGCCCTCCATTGTCTCCGTAACTATGACTTATCTGCCGCCATGGTCCGCTACCATCTTCTCCATCTGGAACCAAACTCTTTTATTAATAAGTATTACCACCCCCAGCCCCTGCTATCAAAGCCCGGGGTGACCCAACTCTTACAGAGCCTGACATGGTCCCTCACCCACAGGTGAGTCTTCTGCAAAAGCAGCACATCAGCCCTCAAACATTTCTCTTTATGAAATTTTAAAAAAATTTTTGGAGTACCCAATTCATTTTTTTCCAATTGAGGGCCAATTTAGTATGGCCAATCCACCTACCCTGCACATCTTTGGGTTGTGGGGTTGAGATCCACGCAGACATTGGGGGAATGTGCAAACTCCACACAGACAGTGACCGGGATTGAACCCGGGTCCTCGCCGCTGTGAGGCAGCAGTGCTAACCACTGCGTCACCATGCCACCCGGCACTCAAACTTTTCAAATGAGAGAAAACTCTTGCATATTTCACTGGGCCTCCCAAACCCTGCACATTCCACATAACCAATCGAATCAGGGGGAGGGTCTCTGCCACCCCCCCCCCCCCCTTTAAATCAGCCATTTCCACCGTGAGGGCTCACACCCTCCATCCACCATACCCCTGAAACCAGAGCCCACCCAAGATGGCCACCTGCCCCACCCCACAAATGGGCCAACTTCCTACCAGTCAATGTCAGCACTCTATACCTCCCCCTATCCCAGAACTCCCCCAGCCACATCCTCTCCAATTGCTACCTCTGTTCTCCACTCCCCCTCCCTTACCATTCACATCTTCTAGGCTCAACAGTACATGCTAAACAGGTCCCACAAGCTGTAGCCCCTTCCCTCACCCCACTCCTGTTCACGAGCCAATCTCACTTAACCAACAAGGTAGCCCCCAACCAGAGCCCATCGTAGCTAAATAAACCATCCAAGACCAAAGCCTCCCCCCACCCTCGCCTTCAACCATCCAAAGCAGCCAAACACCCCCCCCCCCCCCTCACTCCCCCCATCCAAACATCCAGCACACCTTAATACAAACAAATAAAACAAAAGTAAAGAACCCTCCATACAAACCTGCAATAAGTTCAACTGTCACCAACTCTACAAACAAAGGCAAAGCGAGGGGGAGAGGGCCTCCTTGCCAATTCCGCTGCAATATCCCTCCCGTGGTTTCACCTGAAGCGACCAATGGGCCCGATGAAGCTCGATTTGGGGTGGGGGATCCTGATCCTTCGCCCCCATCAACTTCCTAAACATCGACTCAAAGTATTCAGTCAGCCTCAAACCCTCGACCCACCCCCTCAAGCAGGTCATCGACCTTCGCTCTCAGGCCCTTATTTCATTCCTCCACCCTCTGTGGCTCAGCAGCTAGTGAGGCAAATTGATTACTGTCCCGCGACGGTACCTAATAAACCCCTTTTAACCTCGTCATCTCCGACGTTTTGGAAAATCTCAGCAGGTCCGGCAGCATCTGTAGGGAGAGATACGAGCTAACATTTCGAGTCCAGATGACCCTATAGGGAGAGAAACGAGCTAACATTTCGAGTTCAGATGACCCTGTAGGGAGAGAAACGAGCTAACATTTCAAGTCCAGATGACCCTTTGTTAAAGCTAGCTTTGACAAAGGGTCATCTGGACTCGAAACGTGAGCTCTTTTCTCTCCCTACAGATGCTGCTGGACCTGCTGAGGTTTGCAAGCATTTTCTCTTTGGTTTCAGATTCCAGCATCCGCAGCAATTTGCTTTTATCTCCGACATCGTTTTCACCACCTTGTTTATCAATACCAGGGCCTCATCCACTGACTTCCTGCCGGTCTCTATCATTTTCCTCCCATGCCCCTCTCAATGCTTGCAGAACGGTTTCTCAAATTTGACATCCATTACCTCTGCTAGCTTGTCTACCATGATAGGTGTGGCTCCACCCGATGAACTTGCCTCCGCCATCTTAGATCCCCCTGGGTTTCGCACCTTGCTCGACTCCCCTGACAGACTACTGCTTCCACTTTTCTTCTTCATATTATTTCTTGCGCCTTTTGATATTCTCACACCCGATACACTCAAATGGAACATGTTTGACCACCAATTACCCCCTGAAACCGTGTAAAAAGAACCAAAAACCAATGACTCTGGCGGTAGCTACCTTACGAGCAACCTCCTACATGTCCACACCGGAAGTCTGGAGCCCCTGAATTATGAAAAAAGGATCAAATTCTAAGGCCATATCAAATATCACCAGAACAGTGCGATTTAATTTTGATACAGGACCAAACACAGCGTGTATAGTCTCCCTCGACTACTTTGCACTTTTGGCACAGTGAGGATATAATAGGGTGAAACCTGTGTCTTGAGCTTAGTGTAATTTGCAGAGTGTGTAATAATTTAAACTGATTCTCCTCATTCTATTACAGACTGAGATTCTGTTGGTATTTCCCCCATATATTGCCCCAAGTCTCCTCATCGATATTCATTACAAAGTCTTTTTCCAAGACTACAGAGTCTCTCGTATATTCACACAGGATCTAAAACATAGTGTCATAAAACTTGCTGATTAACTGCTTAGGTTCTGTGGGTATCGGGATTTTTTTTTCCACAAAGGGGACAACGGCATCGAGATGTCTTATTAAGGACAAAATCTCTGAAATGTGGATATCTGAAAAAGCATGTTGGGTGAGAATATTCATGAATAGACCTTTCTGGTAAGCAAGAGAAGCAATTTATTGTTACAGAGCTCTGGGAGAAGAGTCCTAGAACATGCGGTCTGTGGAAATACCTTCTCGTTTGAGCCAGGGCTTGCGTTGGCTTAATATACAGTTTCAAAGAGCGGAATTATTAACACATTTAGATCACATTTCTCCAATCAGTTCCTCCCACATAAGGTCACGTTGTTCCAATCAGCTCTTTACACTCGTGATTACGTATTGGTCATGGTGTCTCAGATAGTGACGCTCAAGGTCGAGGGCCTCTTCCTCTTTTGGTTGCTATTTTGACAGTTTGGTCACTCGCTCCGTTGGTTGTGGAGCAAGGGTCAGTTACTTTAACAGAATGCACCCGGTCAGGGGCCACTTGTTTTCCCCAAAGTTTGTGTTCAGCAGAATTCAGTGTTTGTACAATAGTCAAGTATCCTGACGTGCACTGCCAAGTCAAAAAATTCACTCCAACAATTCCTCCTTTTGGTCCTGGAGGATGTTCACGGAATCCAGATGACCACATTTGAAGGTGACAGAGTGCGTATTATACAGCCTTTAGGGCATGCGGATTCCCAGATGTTCCATATGTACACCTTGGCTGTAGCTCACTGACTACCTTTCACATGAAGTCCTCTGCATATCGCTCGACAATTCCGTCGTCTTTGTCGTTGCCAGGTGCATGTATCAAAGCGTTCAATGTTCTGGTCTCGTCTTCTGTAGCTGCGCTATCAATATGCATCATCTGAGCCACCATGACTTTACAGCAAGTGTTAAAACATCCAATAACTAAACAACATATTACAAGGATTATGACTAGCCCATGTGCCATGTATGATCCCCAGGATCCTCCCAGTACCAAATCTATCCATCCACTCTCCGATGTGATTCTTGTAACTTCTTAACCTCCTGGCGGATATGATCCACAAGGTTAGTGATATTCTCCGAGCTGTCAAGGATATAGGTACAACACTCAGAGCCTATCATGGTACAAGTCCCACCCTCACTCGCCAGGAGGTAATCTAGGGCCATTTGGTTTTGCAGGGCCACCATCTTTATTGCTACCATTTCGGCACTTCTCTCGAACAGTGCCTCCGTAGTATCATTTGCCACTTCTTCCAGAATTCTAGCTACCGTTTATACTTCTTTAAGGCGAAGGCAACTCCCAAGGGGGAAAGTAAAATTCCAAAGTATCGCTGTGTCTGTTATCTCTCTTTTTGTAAGGCCTGGGTGCTCTCCCAGGATCCATATGTGGTGTATATAAGGGACGACTAATCCTAAGTAGCAGGATCCTGTCCACTTACTGGGGAGCCATGGGTACGCTTTGTGCCCACAAATAAAGTAAGTACCATTATATTCTGTGTATCACATCGGAGTAGTTGCCATTGTCACTACCCAGGTCCACTCTCTTTCCCCTGGGTATATGTTATTGGGCAACACTTTCAGCCATGCATATCCCTTGGAGATATCATATGTCCATCGGCATGTGCTGTGTCCCATATTAAACTCCCCGAGCTGTCCTGTTGGGGTTCTCTGCAGACATAACGTCTCATTAGTCCACCTCATTCGCCTCACATCTGTGAGTGCAAACCATGGTGGAGCTTGGGTGAAATTGTACCGTGGTTGGTAAAACCTGGTAAAACACTCCTGAGAGATGGTACCCCGCCTTCTTCCATTGTTCTAGATGTATGGCGTACATTTCTATCCCCGAGATATCTTCCATTGATTTCCCCTGCGTCTTATTCTGCTTAATTAACCATGCTGCCGCCTCTGTTATATTAAAGGCACTGATCTCGGGGGTATTCCCCCTTTTGCATGTATTGGCACATGGGCACACACCCGACAGCTGGAGACATCTAAGCCTTTTGCATATGCATATTTCATTTTCATATCATTTTTCATATTACATGTACAAGTAGGTATTTACATTCAAGTCCCTTTCATTCCGCGTTGGGAGTCTACTCCCGGTTATTACCATCACACGTGTTATTATTACAGCAAACATCATGGGTCTTCTGCAGTTCTTTGGAATTTTGGTTGTTTGGAGTTACCTGGTTTGAACATAAATACTTATTTTTTACTCTCGGTATATTTTAATTGTGTCCAGGTTTCCATTGGCCCATACCCTTTATGTCCACACATGCACAGGTATCCCCACTGATCAGGACTTGGTGCGGCCCCATCCATCTGGGGGCGAACCCAGGCTTTTCAGGTCGCACCTTTACCATTACCTTTGTCCCTGCTATAGGGACGTCAGGTAATGTGGTCAGTTCCAAATTTTTATCCTTCGTCTCCTGCCCAGTCTGCACTTAATTCATAGATTTTACAGTGCAGAAGGAGGCCATTCAGCCCATCGAGTCTGCACCGGCTCTTGGAAAGAGCACCCTACCCAAGGTCAACGCCTCCACCCTATCCCTATAACCCAGTAACCCCACCCAACACTATGGGCAGTTTTGGACACTAAGGGCAATTTATCATGGCCAATCCACCTAACCCGCACATCTTTGGACTGTGGGAGAAAACCGGAGCACCCGGAGGAAACCCACGCACACACGGGGAGGATGTGCAGACTCCGCACAGACAGTGACCCAAGCCGGAATCGAACCAGGGACCCTGGAGCTGTGAAGCGATTGTCCTATCCACAATGCTACCGTGCTGCCCTTTTCTTACTGCCGCATTTCCTTTAACTTTTTTAAAATATAAATTTAGAGTACCCAATTCATTTTTTCAAATTAAGGGGCAATTTAGCGTGACCAATCTACCTATCCTGCACATCTTTAGGTTGTGGGGGCGAAACCCACACAAACATGGGGAGAATGTGCAAACACCACATGGACAGTGGCCCAGAGCCGGGATCGAACCTGGGACCTCAGTGCTGTGAGGCAACAGTGCTAACCACTGTGTCACCGTGCTGCCCTAACTGATTACTGAATTGTCGTGTCCCTTATCGGACCTATTTCCTCTCCCCCTTTTATTATCCCCTGTGACAGCTGCATGGCTCGTCCCGTCATCAACCCATAGGGTGATTATCCAGTTGTTCGGTTTGTGCTCGCTCTTAACATAATTAGGACATGGGCAGCACATCTACCCATTGCTGCCATTACTCCCCTAGAGCATTTGCCAGGGAGGTTTTTACGGTCCTACCGCTCTATCATTCCTGAGCTTTGGGATGGTAAGGGATGTGGAATCTTTGTTTGATCCCCATCCGTTCACATGTTTTCTTCATTACTGTTCCAGAAAACTGTGTTCCCTGGTCCGAATCTAGTTGCAAGGGCACCCCCCAGCGAGGAATCGCATCCTCAGCTAATATTCGTGCCACAGTTGTGTCCGTGCAGTCGTGGGTTGGGAATGCCTCCACCCATCTGGTAAATTGGTCAATTATTACTAGGTAGTATAGTTTTCCCTGACTTGGGGGTAGTGGTCCGGTAAAGTCAATTTGGAGATTCTCCTAGGGTCCCTTTGGTCTCGGCTGGTGTGCCACCCGGATCTTTACGGGGCGTCCCGGGTTGTACTGCGCACATGGGATGCATCTCTGACAGTGCTTAGCTATATCCCTCCCCATTCCTGACCACCACCATTCCTTTCCGATTAAGTGTGTCATGGCCTCTCTTCCTGCGTGGTCCATTCCAGGGGGAATCACCCTTCCTCCAGATCCTTTTCTTATTTGGCTTCCCCCCTTTTTTTTTATCCCAATCCTCGTTTTCTTCCCTTGACATATTTTTGTATAATTGTTCAATACTGATGTCTTTTACCTGGGCGCTCATGACGTGAATGAAATGAATGAAAATCCCTTATTGTCACGAGTAGGCTTCAATGAAGTTACTGTGAAAAGCCCCTAGTCGCCACATTCCAGCGCCTGTTCGGGGAGGATGGTACGGGAATTGAACCGTGCTGCTGGCCTGCCTTGGTCTGCTTTAAAAGCGAGCAATTTAGCCCAGTGTGCCACCTTGTCTGCTGCTTCGTTACCTTTTTGTTGAGGTGTCTCTACCTTCTGGTGGGCCTTAACTTTTATCACTGCTGCCTGTCTCAGTAACCCTGTGGCCTCCAATAAGGCTTCTATATGCTATTGGTGTTTTATCCTATCTCCTCCAGAAGTGACAAAACACCTCCTTCCCATGCCATCATTTTGTGATGCACTACCCTGAAGGCATACCTACTATCTGTGTATATGTTCACCGTCTTCCCCTTGGCCATGATCAGGGCCTGAGTTAAAGCCACCAATTCAGCCACCTGTTCTGACAGTGCTCTGTCCAGCCATCCTGAGAGGACTGTTCTTAATTTGGCATCTACCACTGCCATCCAGTTTGTGGGGACCCGTTGACGTATTTCCTAGATCCATCTACATATAGGGTGAGTTCTGGAGTTTACAGAGGGCCTTCTTCCACTATCGTTTCGCCTACCTCCTCATCTATCTTGGAGCATACATGGGGCTCTCCTGTGTATATAATTCCTTCCGCAGGGTTTTCCCCGGTGTCCTTTATGATGGCTACTGATCTATCTTTAGAAATTAAGACTGTTTTGCAGCGGGCCCATCGTAGGTTTGAGACTGATCTGAGCTAACTGTTGTTCAACATTTCTACAATTGTGATGTCTAGTGTGTAAGATGATATCTCCGGATTTTCATTTCATTTCATTACTGTAGGTTCGCTGACCCTGACCACCCATGCTGCGCAGTCTAGAGCTGCCACGCAGCGAGACAAGCCCGCCACTGCGGGTGACTGATTTGTTGAGTAATATGCCACTGGTCTTCGCCTGTCCATGTGGACTTGGGTCACTACTGCAGCATAGAACACATCCTTGTTCCAACAATGTACGTGGAACGGCTTTCTTGGTCTGGTAGACCGAGGCAGGGAGCTGAAGTCAATGCTTGTTTTAATTTCCCGTATGCTTCTTCCTGTTCCGGTCCCCAGTCTATGGACTGGAGGTGCCAGGATTTCCCCCTTTGGATAGGCTCCGTTTATGGCCTCAAAGTTAGGTATAAACTTCCGACCACAATTAAACAGCTCTAAAAATTTATGTACTCAGCGGACAGAGACTGAGCGAGGCATCTCCTGGATTGCAGCTCGTCGGTGGTGGGGCATGGTTTGGGTTCCCTGGGGTATCTGTTGCCCCAGATAAATGACAGTCTTGCGTTCTATCTGAGCCTTTTTGGGGTTTACCTTGTGTCCTCCTGTTTCTAATGCCTGTAGTACCTCCGTCAATGCTGTAGCGTGTCCGGGTTCGTCCTCTGAGGCGATCAACAGATTATCTACATGCTGCTGAATTGTGCTGCGATACAGGCTTAAGTCCATACTTTCCAGGAGGGAGTTCATAACATGGTGCAATATGGCTGGGCTGTTGTGGAATCCCTGCAGCAGCATCGTCCATGTGTATTGTTTATCCGCTACTGTAAGGCAATTTTATTCTGGGACTCTTGTTCCAGTGGTGCAGACCAGAATCCATTAGCTATATCTTAAACTGTGAATATCTTGTGTTCTGGGTTCAAATTGTTCAAAATGGTAGCCGGGCTTGCTACTATGGGGTGTAATTTAGGAGTGACCTTGTTCAATTCTGTGTAATCGATAGTCAGAAGGAATGTTTTATCGGGTTTAATTACGGGACATACTGGTGAATTCGTAGTACTCTCGGTCAGCCTAATTATTCCCTTAGCTTCTAAATCCCGAACAATTTCTTGTACTGCTTGTCGTGCCTCGGGTTTAATGGGATATTGCTTATGTGGTTTATGTTCAGGTCCTTGGACGACAATGGGTTCCATAGGGACCTCCCCCCGTCTCCTGTTTTGGCCCATACCTCATCCATCAATCAATATAAGGTGCCGAAAAGCCCCGGCTCCTTGTCCCAATCTCATTTTCGGATACTTGCACTCCCCACATTGGCCAAGTGGTGGTAATGATGGTTGAACCGGACCTTGGTCCCGTCATTTCGTGGCCAGTGAACCTTGTGGTTCGCTGCGTCTATTAGTATATTCAGTTCTTTTAGTAGGTCCATTCCCAGGACACGGACCTCATTATTAGGGCATACAAAAATCTGGACCGGTATAAGTCAATCGGCTATGTCTATTATAACTGTCTTGCTCTTATAGGCTCAGGTCCTTGAACTCCCCCAATCCAATTATGTATAATATATATATATTTTTGTAAGTGGCAAGGGTACGTTAGTAAAGGAGACTGCTGCTCCCATGTCGATTAACATTTGGCAGGGCTGACCCCCGAGCAAGGCAGGTACGTAAACACGATTATCTAGTCCTGCTTCAGCGGGGGCTGCCTTATTTCAGGAGATCTGACCCTTTCCTTTTTCCTTTAGCCATTCCAAGAAGGCTGTTTTATCCCCCTCACTGATCAAATCACCTCCCTGGTTTTCTATCTTGTGCCAGCAACTATGACTCTGGTGTCCAGTTTTTCCACAACAATCACAAGTTCTCTTCTTCTCCCTACAATCCTTCGCCATATGTCCCATTTTTCCACAGTTGTAGCAATTTTCCTGGATTCTTTCACTGGACTGTGTGACCCTTACTGCAGCTATCTTTTCTCGTTTTATCTGAGTACCATTCCTGTTTCCCATGACTCACCGGCCTTCAGGTTTCTTTGATCTACCTGACTGGACCGCGGCATCATAAGTGGGGGGACTACTAAGTCCATTCTTCGGATCGACTGGTGAGTGGATGAGAGCCCATCCTTAAACATTTGGATAAATGGTTCATCGTTGGGATTTGCCAGCCCTGATGGTTCACAGTATGCATCGAATAGCCGTTCCCCGTAGTCACTACTAGATTCCACTTTGGTTTGTTTTGTTGCCTGGATTTTTCCCCAATTTGTAGTGGGATTCCCAAGAGTTTCGCGGGTCGCCTGTTTGAATGGGTTGTAGGCAGCCTGTTGGACAGCCCGGGTCGAGATGGCGGCGACTCCCTCGGCCCAACTTCCGTCCTAGATTGTCAAAGGTGGGTCCAGGTGTTCTCCACTTGTCCGCAGGGCATTTGGCCCTTACCAATTGGTGGATATCTCATGGGTGTAAGTCATGAACATCCCACATTCCCTCAATATTCCTCCAAAGTCTGCATTCTTACTACGTGGGGCAAAGGTCCCTAAATCCTTCATAATAGCCTGCTTCTCAAGCGGAGTGAAGACTTTGTATTTATCACTTGAGGCGTTGGCACACCGCTGAACAGGTGCACACTTGATTCTTGTTACTACTTCCCCGTCCCATTTTGGTGGGGCGGAGGCATAGAGTGGCGGGTTTCCTCTGCGGGATGAGTTTATGTGTTCTACTAGTTGATGTACTAAGATGACCCTGCCTTTTTCGTTGTGTCCCGTTTTTGTCTATCCCACCACTTTCTCTGCGCTGCGAGAGACGCTGTGTGATTCCCATCCTTCTTTACACCTTTTCTTCACTAACTCTTTCCGTACATTTCCGAAAGCTAGACTCGGGGACGGACCCCAGTTCGGTGGTCCTTTACCACTCGCTTCCATGACTTGTTAACTAATATCACCTCACTGCGAATCCGGTTCGTTCTCAGGGGTCTTACCACTCGTCCACCTCGAGAAGTGGGGGTCTTGACTTGTAAATATGTTGTTATGGTGATTACACCGCAACCGTTAACACATGGCACTCTATGCGTCTCGGATTCCCAACTCACTCTGGCTGTCACGTGGGGCTCAATCGCCCTTTTAATTCAGGCTCAGTATGGGTCCTCGAGCAGCTTCCGATCACCAAGCGTTTAATAGCAAGAAGGACAAATTTTAAATTGTGTCTCTTACTCACTCGGTCTGACTGCCTGATTCATTGAATACCACTTCGCCGTCCGGCCGCCTTGCTGGGTGACGGCCAGAGTGAGTTGGGAATCCGAGATGCATAGAGTGCCATGTGTTAACGGTTGCGGTGTAATCACCATAACAACATATTTACAAGTCAAGACCCCCACTTCTCGAGGTGGACGCGTGGTAAGACCTCTGAGAACGAACTGGATTTGCAGTGAACTTCTGACGGCCAGAACTTGACTACTTGCCCAGTTCACCGGCTCGGGCAGCTGTCCAGCTCCACGTTATCCTGCCAACTACGCCATTTGTGGGTGAAAATATTCCCGAATAGACCTTCCTTGTAAGCAAGAGAAGCAATTTATTGTTACAGAGCTCTGGGAGAAGAGTCCTAGACCCTTCATTTCTCGTTCAAGCCAGAGCGTACTCTGGCTTAATATACAGTTTCAAAAGGCGGAATTAGTTTGTGAACTCATTTACATGTAGCCAATCAATTCCCTTATTAACACATTTAGATCATATTTCTCCAATCAATTCCTTGCGCATTAGGTTACATTGTTCCAATCAGCTCTTTACACTCGTGCTTACATATTGGTTATGGTGTCTCCGATAGTGACGCACAAGGTCGAGGGTCTCTTCCTCGTTTGTTTGCAGTTTTTTTTGGGAAATATTTTTATTGGCATTTCTCATATTTATACATAGCTGTTGTGTATATGGTTGCTATTTTGATAGTTTGGTCACTCGCTCCTGTGGTTGTGGAGCAAGGGTCAGTTACAGGATGCACCTGGTCAGGGGCCACTTGTTTTCCCCAAAGCTCGTGTTCAGCAGAATTCAGTGTTCGTACAATAGTCAAGTATACCGGCATGCGCCGCCAAGTCTAAAAATTCACTCCAACAAACGTATCTTGGGATATCAAATTGTTGACATAGTTGCTCAAAAGATAACAAGGAAACAAACACCACTAAACAGAACACCAGCCTACAAATACCTCTATCCCTCCAGATAGCAAATCTATGGTCCATAAGACCTGGTGGGACATCCTGATTACCCTGAGTGGGAAAGAGAGCGGAATTTAAATTAGATCTCCCTGCCAGTCCACACTCTGAGTGACATTTTCACACTTGACATGCAAAGCCTTAAAATCCCTGAGAAATAACCAGGCCGATAAGGAATACACAAACTGGCAAGCTTCAATATCAAGCAAAATGGAGGAAGAGTCCTAGAACAAAGAACCAAGAAACTTACAGCACAGGAACATGCCCTTTGGCCCTCCCAGCCTGTGCCGATCCAGATCCTTTATTTAAACCTGTTGCCTATTTTCCAAGGTCTACTTCTCTCTGTTCCCCACCCGTTCATATATCTGTCCAGATGCATCTTAAATGATGCTATCGTACCCGCCTCTACCACCTCCGCTGGCAAAGCATTCCAGGCACCCACCACCCTCTGCGTAAAAATACTTTCCACGCACATCTCCCTTAAACTTTTCCCCTCTCACCTTGAAATCGTGACCCGTTGTAATTGACACCCCCACTCTTGGAAAAAGCTTGTTGCTATCCACCCTGTCCATACCTCTCATAATTTTGTAGACCTCAATCAGGTCTCCCCTCAACCTCCGTCTTTCCAATGAAAACAATCCTAATCTACTCGACCTTTCTTCACAGCTAGCACCCTCCATACCAGGCAACATCCTGGTGAACCTCCTCTGCACCCTCTAAAGCATCCACATCCTTCTGGTAATGTGACGACCAGAACTGCACGCAGTATTCCAAATGTGGCCTAACCAAAGTCCGATACAACTGTAACATGACCTGCCGACTCTTGTACTCAATACCCCGTCCGATGAAGGCAAGCATGCTGTATGCCTTCTTGACCACTCTATCGACCTGCGTTGCCACCTTCAGGGTACAATGGACCTGAACTCTCAGATCTCTGTACATCAATTTTCCCCAGGACTCTTCCATTGACCATATAGTCTGCTCTTGAGTTAGATCTTCCAAAATGCATCACCTCGCATTTGCCTGGATTGAATTCCATCTGCCATTTCTCTGCCCAACTCTCCAATCTATCTATATTTTGCTGTATTCTCTGACAGTCCGCCTCGCTATCTGCAACTCCACCAATCTTAGTATCATCTGCAAACTTGCTCATCAGACCACTTATACCTTCGTCCAGATCATTTATGTATATCACAAACAACAGTGGTCCGAGCACGGATCCCTGTGGAACACCACTAGTCACCTTTCTCCATTTTGAGACACTCCCTTCCACCACTACTCTCTGTCTCCTGTTGCTCAGCCAGTTCTTTATCCATCTAGCTAGTACACCCTGAACCCCATACAACTTCTTTTTCCATCAACCTGCCATGGGAAACTTTATCTGCTTTACTGAAGTCCATGTATATGACATCTACAGCCCTTCCTTCATCAATTAACTTTGTTACTTCCTCAAAGAATTCTATTAAGTTTGTAAGACATGACCTTCCCTGCACAAAACCATGCTGCGTATCACTGATAAGTCTATTTTCTTCCAAATGTGAATAGATCCTATCCCTCAGTATCTTCTCCAACAGTTTGCCTACCACTGACGTCAAGCTCACAGGTCTATAATTCCCTGGATTATCCCTGCTACCCTTCTAAAACAAAGAGATAACATTAGCAATTCTCCAGTCCTCCGGGACCTCACCCGTGCTCAAGGATGCTGCAAAGATATCTGTTAAGGCCCCAGCTATTTCGTCCCTCGCCTCCCTCAGTAACCTGGGATAGATCCCATCCGGTCCTGGGGACTTGTCCACCTTAATGCCTTTTAGAATACCCAAAACCTCCCCCTTCCTTATGCCAACATGACCTAGAGTATTTAAACATCCATCCCTAGCCTCAACATCCATCATGTCCCTCTCCTTGGTGAATACCGATGCAAAGTACTCATTAAGACGCTCATTCATTTCCTCTGACTCCACCATAAATTCCCTCTTTTGTCTTTGAGTGGGCCAATCCTTTCTCTAGTTACCCTCTTGCTCCTTATGTACGAATAAAAGGCTTTGGGATTTTCCTTAACCCTGTTAGCCAAAGATATTTCATGACCCCTTTTAGCCCTCTTTATTGCGCGTTTGAGATATGTCCTACTTTCCCGATATTCCTCCAAACCTTCTTCAGTTTTGAGTCGCCTCGATCTTATGTATGCTTCCTTTTTCATCTTAGCTAGTCTCACAATTCCACCTGTCATCCATGGTTCCCTAATCTTGCCATTTCTATCTCTCATTTTCACAGGAACATGTCTGTCCTGCACTCTAATCAACCTTTCCTTAAAAGACTCCCACATTTCAAATGTGGATTTACCCTTAAACAGCTGCTCCCAATCCACACTCCCGAGCTCCTGCCGAATTTTGTTATAGTTGGCCGTTCCCCAATTTAGCACTCTTCCTTTAGGACCACTCTCGTCTTTGTCCATGAGTATTCTAAAACTTATGGAATTGTGATCGCTATTCCCAAAGTAATCACCGACTGAAACGTCAACCACCTGGCCGGGATCATTCCCCAATACCAGGTCCAGTATGGCCCCTTCCCGAGTTGGACTATTTACATACTGCTCTAAAAAACTCTCCTGGATGCTCCTTACAAATTCTGCTCCATGTACGCCTCCAACACTACATGAGTCCCATTCAGTGTTGGGGAAGTTAAAATCTCCCATCACAACCACCCTATTGCTCCTACATTGTTCTATAATCTGTCTACATATTTGTACCTCTACTTCACGCTTGCTTTTGGGAGGCCTGTAGTACAGTCTTAACAATGTTACTGATCTCTCTGATCTATTCTTGTATTAATCTTAAGATAAGTAGCTAACTGATGCTTTTTAATATTTGGCACCCCAACCCCTCCGTATGAACTGGAAGCTGCAGTTTGGCTAGTTTTAACGAGGTTTCTTTTTGTTCCATATAAAAGAACTGAGCATCCCATTAATTTTCCTTTTGGATGTTAGCAAAAAGCATGATAGGCAGCACCTGTAAAGGATATAATAACCGAGGCAACACATTCATCTTAATCAGTGTTGCCCTGCAAAGCCACCATATCGGTAAGGAGGACCAATGATGTAGGTCCCACTTGATATGCAAATGTCTGAAAGAGGGGATAAGAAAAATACCCAAATAAGTAAACCCTGAGGGGGACCATCTAACTGGGAAATTAGAAAAGATGGGACGTGGCGGCAAGGTGGCACAGTGGTTATCACCGCTGCCTACGGTACTGAGGACCCGGGTTCCACGTGACCCTTGGCCACTGTCTGTGTGGTGTTTGCACATTCTCCTCGTGTCTGCATGGAAAAAAAAATAATTGGGTACTCTAAATATATTAAAAAAAGAAAAGATGGAAGGTCTCCCTCTAAGTCTACTCAGAGACGCAGCCTCGGACTTTGTTGCTCTCCTCCACTGAATAGCCCAAATATCGAAGGATCCTGTCTAATTTGCCTCCACTAGGGACTCAATAGCCATTGCGAACAATAACTGGGATGATGGGCAGCCCTGCCTAGTCCCTTGCTGGACGCAGAAATTACCATATCTATAATTGCCAGTAAGAACTGCTGCTAGTAGACTTTTGTAAAGTTATGCACTTAACAAACTCCCCACTCACCTCCCAAACCAATCTTCTACAGCATATAAAATAAATAATTCCATTTAGCTCGTCAAAAACTTCTCTGCACCAAACAGATCACTAAACCATCTAATGCCTGCTTTTGAAAGACCTGAATTATAATAGTAACCTAACATTGTTATATGAATTCTGACCCTTTATGAACCCAGTCTGATCGTCCTGAATAACCATAGGGAGGATTCTTTCTAAGTGCTATACCAGCACCTGAGACAACAATTTCAAATGTACATTCAGGAGCGGGATTGGCCTGTAGGATGCATACCCTTCGAGATTATTGCTTGCCTTCAAAATTAAGAAAATATTTGCTTCACGAAGTGTCTGTCGGCAGTAGCAGGCCTGCTTCAAATGATTGGTTATGCATACCAATCAAAGGATCAATTAGCAAGTCTTTAAATTCACATCCAAGGCAGCACGGTTGCAGAGTGGTTAGCAATGCTCTCTTACGGCGCCGAGATCCCAGGTTCGATCCTGGCCCTGGGTCACTATCCATGTGAAATTGCACATTCTCCCCATCTTTGCAGTTTCACTCCCACAACCCAAAGCTGTGCAGGGTAGGTAGATTGGATGTGCTAAAATTGCCCCTTATTTGGAAAAAATGAATTGGGTGCTGTAACTTTATTTTTTTTTTAAATCACATCCAAAACCGTACCAGATTGAAGTTCTCTCTGGGCATGAGCCACCTCCATCCTAGAAATGGCAGCATTCAGGATTGACCGTTGGTCATCAGAAATTGTTGGGAGTATAAGGAGGAGAAAAAATGTTCCATATGTGTCAACGCATCCCCAGAATTGGTCTATTTATATAATTTGGCACAAAAATCTTTGAATGCGTGATTAATGTTCTCCATTTTAATCACCCTATTACCCTTGGAGTGTAGCACAGAGGGAATAACCCTAGAATCTGCCCTCTTCCTGTAAAAGCCAGGTATCTTCTTGCTTTGGTTTCAAACTCGTAGAACTTTTGTAGAGTAGTCCCAAGCTGCATTAATTTCTTTCAACACCTGCCATATTTCCTCTGTTTCAGCCAATTTTACTTCAAACCAGTGCTGTCGCTCCAGCATTTAAAAAAAAATTTAGAGTACCCAATTCATTTTTTCCAATTAAGGGGCAATTTAGCGTGGCCAATCCACCTAGCTTGCACATTTTTGGGTTGTGAGGGCGGAACCCACGCAAACACGGGGAGAATGTGCAAACTCCACACGGACAGTGACCCAGAGCCGGGATCGAACCTGGGACCTCGGCGCCGTGAGACTGCAGTGCTAACCACTGCGCCACCGTGCTGCCCGTCGCTCCAGCATTTTACGCCTTTTGTTGCCTATGTATGAGAGGACCAAACCACTATCATAAGCCTTGCGGATGGCTTGCATCACAGAGAATTGACTGAGTAGAAGAGATCAAATTCTGCCTTGAAGTACTAGATACAGTTATGATCCCTGAGCAAAGATGCATCAAATCTCCAAGATTTAAATCTGGGACAGGTCCCCTTGAATAAAAATTCAGGAGGATGGGTGCATGATCAGAAATCACAACACTACCTATAAAGCAGGAAGTCACTGAGTGTAGGATTGTTTTTGGCATGAAAAAACAGTCAATTCTAGCATTCGTGGGGAGCAGAGAAGAAAGTGAACTCTTTATCCTTAAGATGCAGTGTTCTCCACAAATCTAAATAACCTACTTCCTCGAAAACCTATGCTAAAGCTTTTGCCTGTCGGATGGGGACATTCCTTGTTGTGGGGAGTTTGTCCATGAAAGGGTTACGGTTACAGTTGTAATTCCCACCTTTAAAGGAATTCGTCAAAGTTAATTCAGCAAAGTTCATGAAGACGTTTTTTAAAATACATTTAGAGTATCCATATATATATTTTGTCCAATTAAGAAGCGATTTACGTGGCCAATCTACCTACACTTTGCATTTTTTAGGTTGTGGGGGTGAGACCCATGCAGACACGGGGAGAATGTACAAACTCCATAAGGACAGTGACTTTGGCTCATAAATCTGGATGTTGAGCAGCACGGTGCCGCAGTGGTTAGCACTGCTGCCTCATGGCGCCAAGGTGCCCAGGTTTGATCCCGGCCCTGGGTCACTATCCGTGTGGACTTTGCACATTCTCCCTGTGTTTGCGTGGGTTTCACCCCCACAACCCAAACGATGTGTAGGGTCGGTGGATTGGCCACTCTAAAATGAATTGGGTACTCTAAATTTAAAAATTTATAAATAAATACTGGATGTGATTTTTCTCCTTTGCCAAGGGCTGTTTACCCCACCGCCCCAAAACTACAAGATCCCTAACCACCGAACTCTCAAATATTGTTCTTGAACTTGCGTAGAATTCATTAATTTATTTATTTGGTAATTTTTAAATTACATATATGTTAACAATTCACACGTTGGATTGATAATTTTCATGAATGCTGTCAAGTGATGTTCAAGCTATCTGCTTTTGGTTCAAGTTGTAGCTGCATCACAGACCTTCATTAAAAATTCTTAGTATGAAGGGCAGCACAGTGGCGCAGTGGATAGCACAGCTGCCTCACGGCTCCGAGATCCCAGGTTCGATTCCGGCTCTGGGTCACTGTTTGCACATTCTCACCGTGTTTGAGTGGGTTTTGCCCACACAACCCAAAGATGTGCAGGTTAGGTAGATTGACCACGCTAAATTGCCCCTTAATTGGAATAAATGAACTGGGTACTCTTAATTTAAAGAAAAAAATTCTTAGTATGATTTATTGAAACAAATAAAGGTTTTTTTTTAGCAGTACGCAATCAAATAATGGGATGATTAGTTTTAAAAAACAATATTCCCTCAGCACTGTGATAATTGTCTATTGTCAAAGAACAAGAGGTAGAAAATTGGACGCCTGGGTATATTTTTTTAAAACTGCTACATCTAGGTGATGAATAGCTTATTCATGAAGGCCCGCCTCTCAAAGATGTGCAGGGTAGGTGGACTCCGGTACATTGCCCCTTCATTGGAAAAAATGAATTGGGTTCTCCAAATTTAAAAAAAAATGCTGGAGCGACAGCGCTGGTTTGAAGTAAAATTGGCTGAAACAGATGAAATATGGCAGGTGTTGAAAGAAATGAATGCAGCTTGGGACTACTCTAGTAGCGAGGATGGAGAAGTTTTTTTTTAAATTTGGAGAACCCAATTCATTTTTTCCAATGAAGGGGCAATGTACCGGACAGTCCACCTACCCTGCACATCTTTGGGTTGTGGGGGGCGAAACCCATGCAAACATGGGAAGAATGTGCAAACTCCACATGGACAGTGATCCAGAGCCAGGATCGAACCTGGGACCTCGGCGCCGTGAGGCCGCAGTGCTGACCACTGCACCACCGTGCTACCCTAAGGACGGAGATGTTGGCGCTCAGCCAAATGTCCCCATTCACTGCAGTAGTACTGGAGCATCCTGCTGCCGTGAACAGATTGAGAATCCCAGACTATAATTGTGAGTTTCTCTCTGCATCCATGAAAATGTATATGTGGTTGTAAATCTTGATTTGTGATTTTCAAAAGTTTTGTTTTACAAATTTAGATTACCCAATTAATTTTTTTCCAATTAAGGTGCAATTTAAAGTGGCCAATCCACCTACCCTGCACATCTTTGGGTTATGTGGGTGAAACCCATGCAGACCCGGGGAGAATGTGCAAACTCCACACGGACAGTGGCCCAGAGCTGGGATCGAATCTGGGACCTCTGCGCCGTGAGGCAGCAATGCTAACCACTGCGCCACCGTGCTTCCCCGTGATTTCCAAAAGCTGATGGTGTCACCATTTGATTAGTACAGTAGAAAAATATTGAGCACATGCAGCGACTTTATCTTGTACTTCTGCCTATGTTACACTTACGATTGTAAGAAAGTAGCCCTGTGCATTAATGATGTGGAGGATTACCTGCTTTCTGTTTTAACTCTGCTTAAGGAAGTATCTTCTACTTAGCATATTGCTACGTCTTGCACCCTTGCCAAGAAGAGAAATTTGCCACATGGGCTACCCTGAGTGTGCACATATGTCTGTCATTGTATAATATGGGAGTGATTTTCAACTTTTCCTTATTAACTCCATTTCTTGATCACTTCCTACCAATTATGATTTTAATGCTCTGGGATTCTCAGTAATAAATGCAGATTGGGGTCTTATAACACACATGATACTCCAATTTTAACTGCCTGCTGAGTGGGTCTGGGGTCATATGTAGACCAGAGTGGATCAGGACAGCAAATTTTCTCCTTTGAAGGACCTTGGTGAACTTGGTGGGTTTTTATGATTATCTGTTTAGTTTCATTGGCATCATTACTGAGACTACAGGGTTACAATGATCATTTCTCATGCCATGGGAGCCTCCTCTCAGCACGGGCAGACATCGATGAGGCAATGCAACATCACCTCCAGTGTGTCAATGCAGCCTTCAGCTGTCTGAGGAAAAAAATTTTGATTTTGTTTTTTTAAAAAGGCTCCAAGCTCATGGCAATTACATTCTAAAAATGTCCATTGCATCAAAAATAGAACTTGTAACAGATGGTGAAAAAATTGCTTTTGAGGTTGGAATGAAGACACCATGTTAGTGAAGAATGGAGGAAAGCTCACCGTAGAATCATATAATTCTACAGTGCAGAAGGAGGCCATTAGGACCATTGAGTCTGCACCTGCCCTCTGAAAGAGCATCCTACCTAGGTCCACTCCATCTTGGGATTGTGGGAACAAAACCCACGCAGGCACAGGGAGAATGTGTGGCAAACTCCACACTGACAGTAACCCAGAGCTGGGATCGAACCTGGGACCATGGTGCCGTGAGGCAGCAGTGCTAACCACTGCGCCACCCTGCTTCCCTTTCCATAACCCTATCTAACCTGCACATCTTTGGACACTATGGGTCAATTTAGCATGGCCTATTCACCTAGCCTGCACATCTTTGGACTGTGTGAGGAAAGCAGAGCACCCGGAGGAAACCCACGCAGACACTGGGAAGAAGCTACAAACTCCACACAGGCAGCCACCCAAGGCCGGAATTGAACCCGGGTACCCAGCTTGTGAGGCAGAAGTACTAACCACTGTGCCACCGTGCCGTCCCATGTCATATTGCGCTTAACTTTTACTTTGGTGTGCAAAATTGATGACTGAAAAAAATAATTTTAATATGAGCCATCTGCTGGAAAGCTATTGTAAAAAATGAAATACAAAATAGACCAAAATTTATTTGATTCACAAGTGTGCTAAAGAAGAATTACATATGTATAATTCTTTTTACATCCTCAAATATACTATCACAGCAGATGAATATGGTCTTTTTAACGCTGTTGTTGTGTAGGCATACACTGCAACAGTTTGTCCATGGCAATACACTACAACTAACATTAAAGTAATTAAATTGATTCGTCAATTATTTTTGGAGGATGAGTGGAGAAGACATGGAAGGCAATACTTAGTTGAAAAACTTATTTGTTTTGTGACAGCCTTTTGCTGATCATCCTGTTTCTTTTGACTGAAAGTATTCATACAGTACAAAATGGCTTGGGATTCAAATCTGCATGTATACGTTTATGGATTAATTTAAACACTTTTTTTAGCATTACTTATTGTCAGTTTCTGTTTAAAAATGCGGAGATGACATTGCTTCTTCCCTTTATCTTTAGCTCCAGGTGAGAGATTAGACTGAGTATTGCTTCTTGGTGTGGTAGGTAAAACTGATCTAACTTCAGTGCATTCAATTTTAATCAAGTTAGAAAGCCTTCTTAAATTTACATTTTTGAAGCCAATTGGCTTCCCTAATTTTCCCTCCTACTTGACATTGAACTGCAAAATGTCTTGGGATGTTTGCTGTGGTAAGCAACACAATGGCTGTGGCCTGGATTATTCACCGCCAGTAGCAGGGTACACAATGTGGTGGAGAATAGGGCATCCGGGGTAAAAACTGGTGTGATGCTCTGGCTCCTGCTGGGGGCGGGATCAGGGGCTGTTTAGCACAGAGCTAAACCGCTGGCTTTGAAAGCAGACCAAGCAGGCCAGCAGCACGGTTCGATTCCCGTAACAGCCTCCCCGAACAGGTGCCGGAATGTGGCGACTAGGGGCTTTTCACAGTAGCTTCATTGAAGCCTACTCGTGACAATAAGCAATTTTCATTTCATAATAAAGCATTTGCATCCACTTAACGGGCCTAACACAACAGGCTCCAGGCCCTCGTTATTCTGAGGTCCTCTGGGCTGGGAATCACGGGCGGGGATCACTGCTGGTGTTTAAGAGTGTGACCCTGACTTAATGGACCCTGCCTTGGGCCCTGAGGGTAACCCCTTACACACGAGGGCCCAGAGACTCACCCAGAGACCCCTTGAATAAAGAGAACGCCTAAATAAAGTGACCCCCCTCCAAGTCCCACTGACAGGGATACCCTAAATAGTGGGAAACCCTGGCTGAGATGCCCTAAATAGGGGGAAACCCCGGCTGAGGTGCCGTAAATAGGGGCGCACCCCCCCCCATCCCTAAATAGGGGGACCCCCCCCCACAGAGATCCCCATACTAGGGAGAACCCCCCACAGAGGCCCCCTAAATAGGGAGACCATGCGGAAGCCCTCTAAATAGGGAGAGCTCCCTGCAGAGGCCCCCTAAATAGGGAGACCTCCCCACGGAGGCACCCCACCGACAGAAAAGTGACCCGTCTGGAAAGAGTACCCAGTGACCTGTGTTTAAACCACTCCATATCTTGAGCTGCAAGACATTCATTAATTTCCCTTGGGCTGTGATTGACAGCTTCCACAGACACAGCTGTGAGCCGTGCTTCATTCATCTTTTCATTATTCGGTAACTTTGAACTCTGCACTTAACTCTCTCTTTGAAGTGGTTGATGTTTGTAAAGATTGTGTTCCAAGTTGAGTGCTGTCAATTGTCAGCTGAGCGCTTCAAAATCACTAGAGAGAAAAGATGGGGTAATTGGAATATACTTAACTCTCTTGGAAGTTATAAGCAATACTACTGCAAAACTCTGAAGCCTGTCCCTCAGGCTGTCCTTTTTGTATACTCAAAGAAGACCATAAAACATAGGAGCAGAATTAAGCCACTCGGCCCATCGCGTCTGTTCAGCCATTCAATCATGGCTGATATTTTCTCATCCCCATTCTCCTGCCTTCTCCCCAAAACACCTAATCCCCAAGAATGGCCAAATCTACAAGGTACTGAAGGATTGTTGGTACCAATATCTGAGAGTCCATACCATGAGCCGCTACCTTCCAGATCAGGCAGCATGAGTGGGAAATTGGAGGAAAAACATTACTTGGCCTTTGGTATAATTGTGCAAGTATTTTAAAGTTTTACATTGGTTTTTCAAAGTGCTGGCTTAAGTCTTCATTCGAATTTTGCATGTCTAGGTGAGGCATTGAGAAAAAAATAACTAAGCAGCTCCCACTGCATATAGTTATTTCCAGGATGTGGTAACTGTGGTATAAACATAACAAGCAACTTGGCCCATATCACTTCCTCTTTTAAATCTTAAAGTGGGTATTTTGGTAGACCAGAACAACACAATTTTTTTTTTTAAATGCTGTCAATTTCATGCCTAGTTGGCAGGTTGAATTACTGTTCTCTAGAGGCCTTGCATCAATTATATTATCAGTCAAGATGCTGTCCAGATTGAGGAAAAACCAGGAAGCTGAGAGGACGTGTTATTTGTCATGGCCATAATGGCAAATAAGGGGAGCATCCTGGTGGTTATTAAGCTTCATCACAGAATCAACTTTGATAAATATCACCCATATTACTTTGGAAAGTTAGTATGAAACATTACCGTCTAAAGAAGGATCAGTTGTTTTGTTTGACAATAAATCTTGATACGCTGTGGACTGCTCAGTGAACACATGAGACTAAACTATGCCAAGAAATCTGAAGACCAAGCACCTTTTATTGACATTGGGCATGCGGTTACTACAAAGTCCTAGGGAAAAGAGGACTGCCTAAATATTCTGTCATTGTCAAGGTAAAGTTCTTCAGGAGGAAGACTAGAGAGAAAATCAATGGAGTTGGTGAGGTTTGTGTATTGAAGAATTATATAATTTGATGGATGAAGAAAATACTGCCAGAGACTGCGGACCGGGTTCGACCCTGGCCCCGGGTCACTGTCCGTGTGGAGCTTGCACAGTCTCCTCGTGTTTGCGTGGGTCCCCCCCCCCCCCCCCCCCCCCACACACACACACACACACACACACACACAACCCAAAGATGTGTAGGGTAGGTGGATTGGCCATCTACCCTGCTGTTGTTTTTTTTTTAATGAGGACTTTCTATAATTCAATTTTCGAGCTTTGTTAATAAATGTGATAGCCATGACTTTTTGCAGGAATATGACCTAGTAGCTAACTGTGGCTTAATGGCTGGCACTCTTGCCTTTGAAGTTCTCCATTCAAGTCCCACTCCAGGACTTGAGCATGAAGATCTATACTGAAACTCCAGAGCTGCACTCTTGGAAGTGCATCTTTCATATTAGACATTCTCCTTTTAAAATGTATGTTTTGGGCAGCACGGTGGAGCAGTGGTTAGCACTGCTACCTCATGGCGCCGAGGTCCCAGGTTTGATCCTGGCTCTAGGTTACTGTCCATGTGGAGTTTGCACATTCTCCCGTGTTTGTGTGGGTTTCGCCCCACAACCCAAAGATGTGCAGGGTAGGTGGATTGGCTACGCTAAATTGCCCCTTAATTGGAATAACTAAACTGGGTACTCTAAATTTAAAAATCTGTTTTGAGTTTTTATTTCCCGCTGATCTTGCATAATTTCTTTGTCCTGTACTACTGCAGAACATGTCCTTAAATAGCATTTGTGACATTTGATTTACATTTAAGTTAACTGTGCAATTTTAGAAACTGTTGGAAATTGTTAATTGCCTCCGACGCCGGAGTGAATTTGAAGCGCATTTGAAAGTCTGGCAAATAATTAACAGTTATTTTAGCCATGGATTTTGAAATGACTACTAGGCTCAGCTAAGTTGAGGACATACTGAGTGGAAGTCTTATGTTTCCCCAAAGGAATGAAGTAGTCACTACTGGCGACTTTCACGCAAAGTCTAGTGGGCAGTTTCAGCAGAACAGCAATTTGCATTGTAATTCATAAAGAGATATCTCAGGGCTTTGCAATGTTTGACAAAGAGTGAATGTGGATCAGCTAGGAAAAATTAAGGGGAGAAGGTTAGAATGGCCCAGAATCATAGTTATAAGTCAGGCTGTTGAAACAGGGAGGCATTTGATCAGGCAGACATGCTGAAAAATAATTCCAAAGAACTGAACTTAGTGGTTGGAAGGGCTACTGATGTTGATGATTGAGCAGCACATGTAAATGATCTTATCTGGAGAGAAATGGGAACATGCATAACATGGCTGGATGTGATCACTATAGCAGGAAGTGATGAGGCTTTGCATGGATTTGAGGATAAGAATCTTTTGAGGCACAGGAGTCATTTGAGCTTGGGAAGTAAAGTGTGATGGGATGTGGCATGTATGCAGACTATGGGCGCGATTCTCCGACGCCAACGCCGGGTGAGAGAATCGCGGAAGTGCCGGGCGATTCACGCCACGCCGCCCCACGCGATTCTCTCCCCCCCCCCCCCCCCCCCCCCCCCCCCCAAAACGGCGTGTCGCTTTTGCGACAGGCCGTTCGGAGAATTGCCACTCATGTCGAGCAGCCTGCCTAATACGCCCGGTTCACGCCGGCGCCAACCACACCTGGTCGCTGCCAGCATGCGACCGCTGCGTGTGGGGCCTGTGGGGGGCAGAGGGAGGATCGAGCACCAGGGGGGTGCTCAGGAGGGGTCTGGCCCGCGATCGGTGCCCACCGATCGTCGGGCCAGCGTCTCTAAAAGACGCACTCTTTTCCCTCCGCCGCCCCGCAAGATCACTCCTCCATGTCTTGCGGGGCAGTGGAGGGGAAGACGGCAACCGCGCATGCGTGGGTTGGCGCCGGCCAACCTGCGCATGCGCGGGTGCCGTCATTCAGGCGGCGCGCTTTGACGCGGGTGGCAAGGCCCGGTGCGCGAGATTGAAGCGCCGCCGCTCCTAGCCCCCTGTGGGTGGGAGAATAGGGGGCGAGGAGCAGCCTCCGACGCCGGAGTGAAACACTCCGGTTTTCACTCCGGCGCCGGCACTTGTCTCCCTTTGGGAGAATCGCGGCCTTAATTTATGGGGAGCAGCAAAGGAAGCACTCAAGATGTCCAGTGCCAAGGGAATAACAACATGGATTAGGCTTTTGCTTGCAGAGGGTAGGAAAATGGGGCCGAAATTGTTAATGTTTCAAGATGAAAGAATATTTTCTGGATGGCTGATCAAATTTGAGGGAGGAAGCAGAGGTCAAATAGAATAGGACAACATGCCAGTGTTCGAAACCCAGTGTTTGGCTGAGATGGTGTCTCGGAAGGCATTGAACATAGAACAGTACAGCACAGAATAAAGTTGGAGATGAAAGAACAACGTTTTTCTGCACTTGGCTAGAGAAGGTTTTGGTTCATCTTGGTCTTAGTTTTGGATGGCTGTTGGCAAGGGTTATATTGGTGCTGGGTTTATTGGCTAAGGTGGGAAAGTGAAGCTAAATACTGTTAGTGTGTATGTAGAATCTGATCCAGTATTTCTGTTGCCAAGGAAGAGCATGTCAAAGATAAAGAGGAGGGATACAGCAGAGCTGACTGCAGGAATGGGAAGCGACGACATTGGAGGGATTCTAGTATCTTTGATACAACTAGTAGGAGGGAACTATGACAGAGCAGTATCACAGAATTGGGCATGTGAAAAAGCATGGCCACCAGTGGGCACAAAACACTGATATTGCTGAGGGTTGTGGGCTAGAGGAGATTACAGCGATGATTATTGATATTTGGGGGAGGCAACGCCATTGAGAGGGTGATCAATAGATCCTTGGGTGACACCTGAGCTAGAGCTAACCGTGTAGGAGTATGAAGAGAAACTTTTGCATATGATTCTCTGACAATGATTATATTGATGCGATGAGTGCAGTTCCACCAGCTGGATCACTGTGAAGGAGGAGGGTGTTGTCTACCATGTCAGTTGCTGCAGACAGATCTAGAGGAGTATTTTAGCTTTGTCAGACATATAGATAGAATTGTTTACTTTAGTAAGAGTGCGTTTGCTGTGGCGGGCATGGAAACCTGATTGGAGGGATTTAAATGTGGGAGTTCCAGGTTTTGGGAGGTGATAACACGTTCAACTCTTTGGAGAAGAAAGTGATATTGAAGGTGGGTCACAGTTTTCAAGGATTCGGGGGTCAGGTGTTTTCATTGAGCGAAGGGTTGAATGTAGCAGATTTGAAAGAGGAGGCCCGTTCCTGAAGAGGAAGAACTATCAACTATACCAGTTACCTTGGGGATCAAAAAAGGAAGTTGGACCACTTCAACTGCAGTATAAGCGGAACCCATGGGCGAGATTCTCCGCAAATGCGGAGAATCGTAAAGACTGCCGTGGGACAGGCCGTGACCCACGGCAGCCTTCACGCCTACTTCCGAGGACGATTCTCTCTCTCTTCCCCCCCCCCCCCCCCCCCCCCCCCCCCGCCCCCGGGCGGGGCTAGGGGCGCGGCTCCGTGCGTCATGGCGGCGCGGCCTTGACGACGGTCGTCAAGGCCGCACGTCAAGCATCACACCGGCTGACACGGCCGATGACGTCGTCCGCGCATGCGCAGGTTGGACAACACCAACCCGCGCATGCGCAGTTGCCGTCTTTTCCCTCAGCCGCCCCGCAAGACGTGGCGGCTTGATCTTGCGGGGCGGCGAAGGGAAAAGAGTGCGACCATTACGGACGCACGGTCCGCGATCGGTGCCCAGCCTATGCCCCCCTTGGCATGGCTGTGGTACTGCCGTGCCAATCGAGCCCCCAGATGCCCAAACGGGCATCTGGCGCCCGTTTCACGACGGCAGCGAGCAGGTGTGTTTGCTGCCGTGTTGAAACGGGCATGGAGGCTCGGCCCATCGGCCTCGGAGAATCGTCGCTCTCCATAAGAAACGGCGAGCGGCGATTTGTGGCGTGGGGGGGGGGGGGCGGGAGAGAATAGCGGGAGGGTGTGAAAAATGTCGGGAGGCCCTCCCACTATTCTCCCACCCGGCGTGGGGGGCGGAGAATCGCGCCCCATGTTTTCCAGGTCAAAGATCCTTGTAGTCTGAAACCAGTTATTCAGCAATCACTTCTGTAGTTGAAATAATTATAACTTCTATTGAACCAAGGTTTTAAAAAAAACTTCTGTGTAGGGTTTCTGGATTTTATGATTTTTGTTTCTGTGCAATATTAATATTTGAGAATTCTGACAATGACCCCGATACAAAAAATGTAAAAAGCTTTCAATATATTGTAGAATGCACTTTTTCCTGTTTCCATAAAGTTAGATTTTCAGTATTGTACTTTTCACTAAAGTACTTTTCACTAAAAGGTATCGGAGCATTTAAATAATAATGTAATTGAAGAGTTAACCACAATGTGATTCTTGTTAGGCAAGGAGTAGTTTGTCCAGTGCAACTGCATGCTGTTAAGCTTTTATAGGCCTAGTTTTACAAGCAGAATCTGATCTTTACCAGCTGAAACATATTTGACCACACCTTTATGAATCCACGTTCTCGACTCCTAATTGTGTATCAGTATAGTGATAAATTGCTAGGAAAGGAGTAATGGCGATGTATATTTTCCAAGATGGAGCCCAGCTGTTCTGTTTCTGTATCAAATACATTTTGCCAAAATCTAGAAAGAGTGAACAAAAAATAACCTAAAATGATCTAAGCAGTGGGATGTGTTGTTTGAGACTTGTAGTTTATTTTCTTGCTCCCACCTTCTTATGACCATAGAGAGGACTGTATTTGTGAAAGTGCACCAAAGCCATAGTCCGTAATTTTCGGGGACTGGGGTATTTAGTTTGAAATTTCACCTGTTTGGAACAACAAAGCTTAAGTAGTTGGTGGTGGAGATGGATTTGTGCTGCAGCTGCTGTTTCGAAGGCCAGTATTTTTTGCAAATTCTCGAACACAGAATGGTGAGGCTTAAAACACCATTACACCATTAATAAATTCAAATACCCTTGGAGCTGGAGAGCGCACACAGGGTGCTGGCCAGGAGGCCTAAGGAAAATGAACCCCCGTGTGCGGTGCTGGTGAGGTTCCACCGGTTCAGTGATCGGGAGTGTGTGCTGCGCTGGGCCAAGAAGGTGAAGAGCAGCAAGTGGGAGAATGGGGTAGTATGGATCTACCAGGATTGGAGTGCGGAGGTGGCTAAGCGGCGGTCCGGATTTAATCGGACGAAAGAGGTGCTTTACAGGCAAAAGATGAAGTTTGGAATGTTGCAGCCTGCGCGCCTGTGGGTAACTTATTCGGACCGGCATTATTATTTCGATTCCCTGGAGGAGGCGTGGGCCTTTGTGCGGACGGAGAAACTGGACTTGAACTGGGGGTTGCGGGGTCCGTTGTAATATTTTAGTGCTGGATTCTGCTGTTGCTGTGTTCTCTTTTTTTTTTGTACTTTTGCAATTTTGATGTGGTTATTTACAGGGGTGTTGTTCTGCTATGTTTTTTTTTTGCTGTGGGGCATTGTTTGAGTTGTGTATCTTGCGGGGAGGGTCGGGGGGCTTTGTTGTATTCTATGTCGGGTTGGGGGTATGGAGTGGGGCTGGTATTTGGGAGCTGCGTCAGAAGGGTGTGGTGGGGCAGTGTGAAAGCGCGGGCTTTCCTCTGGTTTCCCGCGCTGGGGGGCGGAGACGGTGACGGGGGGAGGCGGGGCCTTAACTGGTTCTTCCCTGCACTGGCGCGGTGCCTGGAGGAGGGATAGATTGGGGGATGATCCCACTTTGGGAGGGGTCGGGTTATTGGCGGGAGTTTCCGGGGTCAGCAGAAGTTAGCTGACGCACGGAAGTACAATGGAGGACGGTTCGCGGCTGGGAGGGTTCCTAGCCTGGGGGGGAAGGGAGGGAGGGAAAGGGGAATACCGGGTTGCTGCTGGTAGGGTCAGGAAGGAGCTGGTGGGGGCTGGGGGGACAGAGGTGAGGTGTTGTCACTGTGGGGACTGGGTCGGGCAGGGGGTGCTGGCGGGCAGTCGACGGGCTATGGCTAGTCGACGGGGGAGGGGGGCGGGACGCCCTCTGATCCGGTTGGTCACCTGTAATGCGAGAGGGTTGAATGGGCCGGTGAAGCGGTCGAGGGTACTGGCTCATCTGAAGGGGCTAAAGGCAGATGTGGCAATGCTTCAGGAGACTCACCTGAAGGTGGCGGACCAGGTCCGCCTGAGGAAGGGATGGGTGGGGCAGGTTTTCCACTCTGGGTTGGATGTGAAGAACCGGGGAGTGGCGATTCTGGTGGGGAAAAATGTGTTGTTTGAGGCATCGGAGGTGGTGGCGGATAAGGGGGGTAGGTATGTTATGGTTAGGGGCAGGCTACAAGGAGAGAAGGTGGTACTGGCTAGTGTGTATGCCCCAATTTGGGACGATGCGGGCTTTATGAGGCGTATGTTGGGACGGGTCCCGGATCTGGAGGCGGGAGGTCTGATCATGGGGGGGACTTTAATACGGTGTTGGATCCTTCACTGGATCGGTCCAGCTCTAGGACGGGTAGGAGGCCGGCGGCGGCCAAGGTACTGAGAGGGTTTATGGACCAGATGGGTGGGGTGGATCCATGGAGGTTTGTGAGGCCGAGGGCACGCGAGTACTCTTTCTTCTCCCACGTACATAGGGTCTACTCTCAGATAGATTTCTTCATGGTGAGTAGGGGACTGATTCCGAGAGTGGAGGAGGCCGAGTATTCGGCCATTGCAATCTCCGACCACGCTCCGCATTGGATAGAGTTGGAGATGGGTGAGGTGCGGGACCAGCACCCGTTGTGGCGGTTGGATGTGGGGTTGTTGGCGGAGGAGGAGGTGTGTAGGAGGGTCCGGGCAAGTATTGAGGGGTACCTTGAGGTGAATGATACGGGGGAGGTTCAGGTGGGGATGGTCTGGGAAGCCCTGAAGGCAGTGATTCGTGGGGAGCTGATATCCATCCGGGCACACAGGGAGAGGAGTGAGAGGGATAGACTGGTGGGAAAGATGCTGGAGGTGGACAGGAGGTATGCAGAGGCACCAGAGGAGGGACTGTTGGGGGAGAGGCGCAGCCTGCAGGCTAAATTTGATTTGCTGACCACTAGAAAGGCGGAGGCACAGTGGAGGAAGGCACAAGGGGCAGTGTACGAACATGGTGAAAAGGCGAGTAGGATGCTGGCTCATCAGCTCCGCAAGCGGGATGCGGCTAAGGAAATTGCTGGAGTGAGAGATAAGAGTGGGAATGTGGTGCGGAAGGAGGTAGTGGTGAATGAGGTCTTCAAGGACCTTTACGGGGAACTGTACCGGTCGGAGCCAACGGGGGAGAGGAGGGGAATGGAGAGGTTCCTGGACGGGCTTTCTTTCCCGAAGGTGCAGGAGGAGAAGGTGGAGGGGTTGGGTGCGCCGATTGAGCTGGAGGAGCTAGTTAAGGGGATCGGGCAGATGCAGTCAGGGAAAGCTCCGGGGCCGGATGGGTTCCCGGTGGAATTTTATAAAAAGTTTGTGGACCTAGTGGGCCCCTTGCTGGTGCGGACACTCAACGAAGCGTGGGAAGGGGGGACTTTGCCCCCGATGATGTCGCGGGCGCTGATCTCGTTAATTTTAAAGAGGGACAAGGACCCCCAGCAGTGTGGTTCATACAGGCCCATATCTCTCCTCAACGTGGATGCTAAGGTGCTGGCAAAAATCCTGGCCACCAGGATAGAGGACTGTGTGCCAGGGGTTGTGCACGAGGACCAGACAGGTTTTGTGAAGGGAAGGCAGCTGAACACGAATGTGCGGAGATTGTTGAATGTCATCATGATGCCGGCGATTGAGGGGGAGGCAGAGATAGTGGTGGCGCTGGATGCGGAGAAGGCCTTCGATAGAGTGGAGTGGGGGTACCTATGGGAGGTGTTGGGGAGGTTTGGATTTGGTGAAGGGTTCATTAGATGGGTACGGCTGCTATATGAGGCCCCGATGGCGTGCGTGGCCATGAATAGGAGGAGGTCGGAGTACTTCCGGCTTTACCGAGGGACCAGGCAGGGTTGCCCCCTGTCCCCCTTGTTGTTTGCACTGGCAATCGAGCCGCTGGCGATGGCGTTGAGGGATTCAGAGAGGTGGAGAGGCTTGGTGCGAGGTGGAGAGGAACATAGGGTGTCGTTGTACGCCGATGACCTGTTACTGTATGTGGCGGACCCGGTGGGAAGGATGCCGGGGGTGATGGAGTTGCTAGCTGAGTTTGGGACCTTTTCAGGTTCTAAATTAACTTTAGGCAAGAGTGAGGTGTTTGTGGTGCACCCTGGAGACCAGGAGGAAGGAATTGGTAGGCTCCCGCTTAGGCACCTGGGGGTACAGGTGGCCAGGGACTGGGGGACTCTTCACAAGCATAATTTCACCAGACTTGTAGATCAGATGGAGGAGGAGTTCAAGAGGTGGGACATGCTGCCATTATCGTTGGCGGGGAGGGTACAGTCCGTCAAAATGACGTTGCTTCCGAGGTTCTTGTTCCTCTTTCAGTGCCTGCCCATCTTTATCCCCAGGGCCTTCTTTAGGAGAGTGACTAGCAGTATTTTGAGCTTTGTGTGGGCACATGGGATTCCGAGAGTGAAGAGGGTGTTCCTGGAGCGAGGGAGGGATAGAGGCGGGCTGGCGCTGCCCAACCTTCTGGGGTACTATTGGGCGGCCAATGTGTCAATGATGCGTAAATGGGTGATGGAGGGGGGAGGTGCGGCGTGGAAAAGAATGGAGATGGCGTCATGTAGAGGTACGAGCCTGGGTGCCATGGTAACAGCGCCGTTGCCGCTCTCCCCTAAGAGGTTTACCACGAGCCCGGTGGTGGCGGCGACCCTAAGAATCTGGGGACAGTGGAGACGGCATCGGGGGGAAACGGGGGGCTCGATGGAGGCTCCACTGGGTGGCAACCATCGGTTCATCCCGGGGAACAAGGATGGTGGATTTAGGGGGTGGCAAAGGGCGAGCATCAGCAAATTGAGGGACCTGTTTATTGGCGGGAGGTTTGCGAGCCTGGGGGAACTGGAAGATAAATTTGGCTTTCCCCAAGGGAACATGTTCAGATACTTGCAGGTAAAGGCGTTTGCTAGGCGACAGGTAGAGGGATTCCCTCTGCTGCCCTCGCGGGGGACGATGGACAGAGTGCTTTCGGGGGTGTGGATCGGAGAGGGGAAGGTGTCTGACATCTATAAGGTAATGCAGGAGGTGGAGGAGGCGTCAGTGTCGGAGCTGACGGCTAAATGGGAGGAGGAACTCGGGGAGCAGATAGAGGACGGGACTTCCTCCTCATGTGCGAGGCTTAGCCTCATCCAATTTAAGGTGCTGCACCGGGCCCACATGTCCGGGACTAGGATGAGTAGGTTCTTTGGGGGTGAGGATAGGTGCACCAGATGTTTGGGGAGTCCAGCGAACCACGCCCATATGTTCTGGGCATGCCCAGCACTGGAAGAATTCTGGAAGGGTGTGGCGGGGACGGTGTCAAGGGTGGTTGGATCCAGGGTCAAACCAGGGTGGGGACTCGCGATTTTTGGAGTTGCGGTAGAGCCGGGAGTGCAGGAGGCGAAAGAGGCTGGTGTCCTGGCCTTTGCGTCCCTAGTAGCCCAACTCTCTCCACTCCCTCCACATCCAGACCCTCCCGGATTCCCATTGGCCCCAGTTTTGCTAGGACTCCTTGACGCATACTTGGCCAATGCCTCGATCTTGATGTCAAGAGCAGTAACTCTCACCTTACCTCTGGCATTCAGCTCTTTTGTCCATATCTGAATCAAGGCTGTAATGAGGTCATGAACTGAGTGACCCTGGCAGAACCCAACCTAAGTGTCTGGGAGCAGGTTATAAAAAAAGTAAACTGCTATTGCCACTTGACAGCACTCTTGATGACTCCTATCTGGAGACTAATAGGGCAGTAATTGGCTGGGTTGGATTTGTTCTGTTTCTTGTGCACTCACCTGGGACACTCAGGACACCACCTGCGCAATTTTACACATTCATAGAATCATAGAATTTACAGTGCAGAAGGAGGCCATTCGGCCCATTGAGTCTGCACCATTGCCAGTGTTGTAGCTGTACTGGAACAGCTTAGCTAGCGATGCAGCAACTTCTGGAGCACAAATCTATTTTTTTTTTTAAAAATATTTTTTATTAAAGTTTTCACAAAATATCAACAACAAAATATAAAGTACAAAATGCAAAAAAATGTAACGGAAAAACAAAACCTCCAATATATCCCCCCCCCCCCCCAACCCGGTTGCTGCTGCCACTGATTGTTGTCTACCGTTCTGCTAGGAACGGTTGCCACCGCTTGAAAAACCCCTCAAAGCAAATTTCACCCTTTCCAAAATTCCTCTAGCGCTGGGCTAGCCCAGAACATATGGGTGTGGTTTGCTGGGTTCCCTGAGCACCTAACACACCTGTCCTCACCCCCAAAAAACCAGCTCATCCATGTCCCGATCATGTGTGCCCTATGCAACATCTTGAACTGTATGAGGCTGAGCCTCGCACATGAAGAGGAAGAGTTGACTCTCCCTAGGGCATCTGCCCAAGTCCCCTGCTCGATCACCTCCCCTAGCTCCTGCTCCCACTTACCTTTCAGCTTCTCCACCGAGGCCTCCTCCTCCTCCTGCATCACCTGGTATATTGCCGAAATCTTCCCCTCTCCAACCCACACCCCCGAGAGCACCCTATCCTGTACCACACGTGGCGTCAGCAGCGGAAATCCCACCACTTGCCGCCTAACAAATGCCCTTGCCTGTAGGTACCTAAAGGCGTTTCTCGGGGGGAGCCCGTACCTCTCCTCCAGCTCCCCAGGAGTGCAAATTCACCATCCACGAATAGGTCCCCCAGCCTGCCCTGTGCCACCCCGCAAACCCTCCATCCTCCCCGGGACAAACCGATGGTTTCCCCGTATCGGGGTCCACACCGAGGCCCCCAACTCCCCCCTGTGCCCCCAGATTTTTAGGGTAGCCGCCACCACCGGGCTATTGGTATACCTCGTTGGAGAGGCAGCAGCGGCGCTGTTGCCAGTGCCTCCAGACTCCTACCCTCACAAGACGCCGTTTCCAGCCTCTTCCATGCCGCCCCCTCCCCCTCCAGCACCCACTTGCGCACCATCGCCACATTAGCGGCCCAGTAGTATCCACAGAGATTGGGCAGCACCAGCCCCCCCCCCATCCTTGCTCTGCTCCAGGAGTACTCTTCTCACCCTCGGAGTCCCACGTGCCCATACAAACCCCGTTATGCTCCTATTGACCCGTCTAAAAAAGGCCTTCGGGATAAGAATGGGGAGGCACTGGAACAGAAACAAAAACCTTGGGAGCTCCGTCATCTTCACTGACCGCCAAAGACAGCGGTAGCGCATCCCACCTCTTGAACTCTTCCTCCATCTGCTCCACCAGCCTCGTGAAATTAAGTCTATGCAGGGCCCCCCCAGCTCCTGGCCACCTCGACCCCCAAATATCTAAAGCTCCTCTCCGCCCTTTTTAGTGGGAGCTCACCAATCCCCCTCTCCTGGGTGAACCACGAACAGCTCGCTCTTCCCCATGTTGAGCTTATACCCTGAAAATTCCCCGAACTCCCTGAGGATCCTCATTACCTCCGGCATCCCCCCCACCGGGTCTGCGACATAAAGTAGCAGGTTGTCCGCATAGAGCGGTACCCTATGCTCCTTCCCGCCCCGCACCAGCCCCCTCCAGTTCCTCAACTCCCTCAGTGCCATAGCCAGGGGTTCAATCGCCAGGGGGACAGGGGACACCCCTGCCTCATCCCTCGATACAGCCGAAAGTACTCAGACCTCCTCTTGTTCGTGGCCACACGCTCCACCTGGGCCTCGTACAACAACCTGATCCACCTGATGAACCCCTCCCCAAACCCGAACCTCTTCAACACCTCCCACTCTTCCCGATCAAAGGCCTTCTCGGCGTCCATCGCCGCCACTATCTCCGCCTCCCCCTCATTTGCCGGGATCATAATGATGTTCAGGAGCCTCCGCACATTCGCATTCAATTGCCTGCCCTTCATGAACCCGGTCTGGTCTTCGTGAATGACCTGCGGTACACAATTCTCAAGACCAAGACCTTCGCCAGCACCGTAGCATCCATATTTAACAGTGAAATTGGCCTGTAAGACTCACACTGCAGGGGGTCCTTGTCCTGCTTCAGGATCAAGGAAATAAGTGCCCTGGACATCGTCGGGGGGCAGAGCCCCACCCTCCCTTGCCTCATTGAAGGTCCTAACCAACAACGGGCCCAGCAAATCCACATAAATTTTGTAAAATTCGGCCGGGAAACCATCTGGCTTCTCCCCCTGCATGCTCCCTATCCCTTTCGTCAGCTCCTCCAGCCCAATCGGAGCCCCCAAACCCACCACCAGTCCCTCCTCCACCTTCGGGAACTTCAGTTGGTCCAGAAAGCGGCCCATTCCTCCCTCCTCCAGTGGGGGCTCGGACTGATACAGTTCCTCATAAAAGTCCCTGAAGATCCCATTGATATCAACCCCACTTCGCGCCACACTCCCCCTCCTGTCCTTAACTCCCCCAATCTCCCTAGCTGCGTCCCGCTTCCGAAGCTGATGCGCCAGCATCTGGCTTGCCTTTTCCCCGTACTCATAGATCGCCCCCTGGGCCTTCCTCCACTGCGCCTCCGCCGTCCTGGTGGTCAACCGGTCGAATTCGGCCTGGAGGCTACGCCTCTCCCTCAACAGTCTCTCCTCCGGCCCCTCCGTGTACCTCCTGTCCACCCTCACCATCTCCCCCACCAGCCTCTCCCTCTGATCTTTCCTCTCCTTATGGGCCCTAATGGAGATTAGCTCTCCCCTGACCAGCGCCTCCCAGACCATCTCCACTTGAACCTCCCTTTGTCGTTAGCCTCCAGGTATTTCTCTATGCTGCCGCGGACCCGCTCGCTCACCTCCTCATCTGCCAACAGTCCCACATCCAAGCACCACAGCGGGCGCTGGTCTCTCTCCTCCCCAGTTCCAAGTCTACCCAATGCGGGGCATGATCTGAGATGGCTATTGCCGAGTACTCGGTATCCCCTACCCTCGTGATCAGCGCCCGACTCATAACGAAGAAATAGATCCAGGAATAGGCCTTATGAACATGTGAGAAGAATGAGAATTCCCTAGCCCTCGGCCTTGCAAATCTCCAAGGATCTACCCCTCCCATCTGGTCCATAAACCCCCTCAGTACTCTAGCCGCCGCCGGCCTCCTGCCCGTCCTGGATCTGGAACGATCCAGTGTCGGATCCAACACCATGTTGAAGTCTCCCCCCATTATTAGGCCCCCCCACTTCCAGGTCCGGGATTTGGCCTAGCATGCACCGCATAAAACCCGCAACGTCCCAGTTCGGGGCGTAAACATTAACCAGTACCACCCTCTCCCCTTACAAATTACCACTTACCATTACGTACCTACCGCCATTATCTGCCACAATGCTCGACGCCTCAAACAAAACCCTCTTTCCCACCAGAATCGCCACCCCCCGGTGTTTTGCATCTAGTCCTGAATGGAACACCTGGTCTACCCACCCCTTCCTCAATCTTACCTGGTCCGCCACCTTCAGTTGTGTCTCCTGGAGCATGACGACATCCGCCTTCAGCCCCTTCAGGTGCGCAAACACCCGGGCCCGCTTAATCGGCCCGTTCAGTCCCCTTATGTTCCAGGTTATCAGCCGGATCAGGGGGCTGCTCGCCCACCCCTCCCCCACCGACTAGCAATAACCCCTCCGCGGCCAGCCACGCGCCCACACCCCACGCTCGGCCTGTTCCCCACGGCGGCAGACCCCTGTCCCGACCCCCTCTACTCGCTCCATCTCCCCCTTGACCATACCAGCAGCAACCTGGTTTCCCCCCCCCCCCCCCCCCCCCCCCCCAAGCTGGGACCCCTCCTAGCTGTGTTGCTCCCCCTATTGCCACAAATCTATTATTAAGGAGGTTATAGAAGGGCATTTAGAAAATCTTAGTGCAATCGGATCCAACATGATTTTGTAAAAGGGAAATCATGTTTAACCAATTTATTAGTGGAGTTGAGGCCACAGTCGGATCAGCCATAATCTTATCAAATGACAGAGTAGGCTTGGGGGACAGACCACTGTTCATTATTTGTATATTTGACCTCCCTGGCTATCTGCTCCAGCTGCTGTGTGTCTCTGGAGGTCCATTCGGCCTTCTTATTAATAGGTAAGGTAGCCAGATGTCCAGTTTTGCACCATACAGTCCAAATTTCAACACCTCTCTGCCTATTCTGGTAGGGACGGCCTTGAGTCCAGTATCAAAAGCTCTCTGCCAGCTGTTCTTTCTATGCCTTTAGTGAGCAATTACAGAACACCCACTGTTTGGACTTTCCTAAAATATACTCCATTTTCATGGTAACATGCCATAGCCATAGAATTTACAGTGCAGAAGGAGGGCATTCGGCCCATCGAGTCTGCACCGGCTCTTGGAAAGAGCACCCTACCCAAGGTCAACACCTCCACCCTATCCCCATAACCCAATATCCCCACCCAACACTAAGGGCAATTTTGGACACTAAGGGCAATTTTGGACACTAAGGGCAATTTTGGACACTAAGGGCAATTTTGGACACTAAGGGCAATTTTGGACACTAAGGGCAATTTTGGACACTAAGGGCAATTTATCATGGCCAATCCACCTAACCTGCACATCTTTGGACTGTGGGAGGAAACCGGAGGACCCGGAGGAAACCCATGCACACACGGGGAGGATGTGCAGACTCCACACAGACAGTGACCCAAGCCGGAATTGAACCTAGGACCCTGGAGCGGTGAAGCAATTATGCTATCCACAATGCTACCGTGCTGCCCTTAAAGATTGTTTTCACTAGAGAAAGGACTAAGAACATAGAGAAAGGAGTAAGAATATACTCCACTGCTGTCCAACTAATCTTTAAAAATAGAGTGCTCTCATTTAAAAAAAGTAAACTGCTATTGCCATTTCATGGGTTGTTGATTGAACTGGAACTAAAGGCAAGTGAGTTTAGTTTCTTTGATTTTACAATCCTGGAGGCCTGTTTGATATTGAGACTAAGCCTGTGAACCCATATCCTCTGCATAGCCAAAATTAACTACTTCCATATCCATAACATCAATTAACTATCCTTGCCTCAGCTCATTTGCTTTTTTCATGCCTCATTCACAGATACACTTGAAGAATCCTATGCTGTCCTGGCCTATCTCCTAATTTGCACCTGAATTCAAAACTCTGCTGGCTGTTCACCCTGCTGTGTTGCATTGAATTTCAAATTCTCATCTTCATTCTCAAATCCGTCTTGTGACCCTGACCCGTCCTAATCTTTTCTAGCCTTCTCTATCTGGATAACTTTAAAAAAACATTTAGAGTACCCAATTCATTTTTTCCAATTAAGGGGCAATTTAGCTTGGCCAATCCACCTACCCTGCCCATCTTTTGGTTGTGGGAGTGAAACCCATGCAGACCTGGGGCGAATGTGCAAACTCCACATGGACAGTGACCCAGAGCCGGGATCGAACCTGGGACCTCGACTGTGAGGCAGCAGTGCTAACCATTGTGCCACCGTGCTGCCCTACTATCCTGATAACTTTGATATTTCTGCAGTCCTCCAGTTCTGACTGCGCGCACATTTCTGATTTTCAACCATTGGGGCTGTGCCTTCTTCAGCTGCCCAAGCTCTGAACTTCCTTCACTCTACTTACTCTCCTTTTAAGATTTTTTAAAAATCTATATTTTTGAGCAGGCTTTTGGTCATCTACCTGTGTATCTTATTGTGATTTAATGTCAGATTATCTTTGATAACAATTATTTGACATTTTACCCTATTAATTGTGTTATACAAGTGTGCAAAGTACAAATTGAATTGTTAGCATGCGCATTTAAGACAACAGTGCAATTTCTATATTGATACCCTGAAATTAAAGAAAAGGTGGTAAATTTGACCTCACTATTTAAAAACGGAGGGAGGGAGAAAACGGGAAATTCCAGACCAATTAGCATAATATCAGTAGGGAACATTTCAAGAGTCTATTATAAAGGATGTGATAACAGGACACTTAGAAAAATATCAGCGAAATTAGATAAAGCCTACATGAATTTATGAAAGGATAATCATATTTGATAAAGCTACTGAGATTCTTTCAGGACGCAACTGGTAGAATAGACGAGGGAGAACCAGTTGATGTGGTGTATTTGAATTTTCAGAAAGCTTTTGATAAAATTCCACATAAGAGGTTAGTGTACAAAATTGAAGCGGCATGAGATTGGAGGTAATATGTTGGCATGGATTGAGAACTGGTTTGTAGACAGGAAACAGAATAGGACTAAATGGGTCTTTTTTGGAGTGGAAGACAGTGGGGCAAAACAGGTTCAGTGCTCGAGCCCCAGCTATTCACAATATATATCAACCATTTGATGAGGGCATCAAATATAATATTTCCAAGCTTGCTGATGACACAAAATGGGGTGGAAATGGGAGTGGTGAGGAGGAAGTAAAGAGGTTTCAAGGCGATTTAGCCAAGTTGTGATTGGGACAAATGAATGGCAGCTGCAGTATAGTGTGGCTAATTGTGAAATCCACTTTTCGTAGGAAAAGCAGAGTATTATTTAAATTGTGATAGATTGGGAAATATTGATGTAGAAAGGGACCTAATATGCAGGTACAACAAGCAGTTAGGAAGGCAAATGTTGGCTTTTATTGCAAGATTTTAAAAATAAATTTAGAGTACCCAACATTTTTTCTCCAATTAAGGGGCAATTTAGCATGGCCAATCCACCTAACCTGCACATCTTTGGGTTGTGGGGGTGAAACATGCAAACTCCACACGGACAGTGACCCAGGGCCGGAATTCGAACCCGGGTCCTCAACAGTCCCAGTGCTAACCACTGTGCCACATGCCCCCACTTAGTGCAAGAGGATTTGCGTACAAGAGCAAGGATCTTACTACATCACCTTGCTGAGACCACATCTGGAGTATTGTGGAAAAACCAAGTTAACGTTTCTGGTCTAAATGACTCTTCTACAGTTCTGAGTTTATCCAGCATTTTCTGTTTTTATTTCTGATTTCCAACCTCTGCAGCATTTTGCTTTTATTCTGGAGTATTATGTTCATGTTTTTATTTCCTTCCCTAAGAAAGGACATACTTGCCGTATAGGGAGTGTACCAGGCTGATTCCTGGGACGGCAGGATTAATGAATGAGGAAGGTTTGGGTCGACTGGGCCTTCAGTCAGGTGAGAAAGGGGAATTAAGGTGCTCCCAGATTGGGTGCCCCCCTCCCCTCTGTCCTATCTCCAATACTCTCCTCCTAAGTGGTTCTTTGGGCTTCTGCACTTAGACTGGTGGAACTGCAGTAGTGCTCCCAGTGGTGCAGCTAGATCGGCTGGCAGCTTTCTGAAGCAGAACATCCTCCAAAGCAAGGAGTGGAGATTGTGTTCCCAGCCATTTAACACTTTATAGAGCTAAAAATGACTGTGAGGCAACTGTTATCCCTTTTGATGTTTTTGATGGTGGGGCAAGACATTTTCCCCGTGATCCTAAAGGGGGAAATTGTCCCATTTTATATTTGAAGGTTCTGAATGGTCTTTGCAAATTCATTAGTTATCCAAAAAGGATGAATAAGAAACAAAGGGTTCAATTTGTTTATTTTCCCTTTCTTTTTAATAATATTGGTGCAGTACTTGCTGTTGTGAGTGGAAGATCTGGTAAAATGATCGTTAAAATATATTAAACATATAGCAAAGGATTTGGATTTCCTTGATCTTTCTGCCAAAATGGTGATGTATGTAATAAGATTAAAATGAAAGCTGCTGTTCCTTCACCTGACCAGTAGCTATCCAAAATCACTGATTGACAATGAATAAATGTAGTCCTGGCAAATTTCCCAAGATTACAAATTGTCTTTAAAGCCTGCTAGAAACAGTTGTTTGGATCCCCGTAGAAACCAATTACTTTTAAAAGAAATTTGAACTTGCAGTTAATAACTGAATGGATGACACAACAAGTTTTAAGATGTTTATTGTAACACGCTATTGACTATTTTCATTGGTACCTTGTACTTTAAACTACAAAGCAGAACTTTTAACACAGAAAAAAACACGGACCGTTAAGCGGTCATTCAATTTTCCCAGAATTAGTCCAAAATGATTCTTAGAACCTGAGGGTTTACTTCTGATCTTTCCCTCTTCCAGCCTGAAACTGTCTTTCATGGTACAAATTTTCCTGGATACTTGGAGAAATGTTCCAGCCTTGTTTAAACACCCCACAAGTTTGGTCTTTGAAATCTGAGCGTGAGGACAGGCCTTTAGCTGTTCTCTCGGAATGTGGGCATTGCTAGTTGGGCCAGCATTTATTGTCCTGAACTGATTGACTTAATCAGAGAGCATTTAAGAGTCAACCACATTGCTGTGAATCTGGGGTCATATATAAGCCAGACCAGGTAAATTACAGATTTCCTTCCCTAAAGGACAGTTGTGAACCAGATGGGTTTTTACAACAATCAGCAATGATTTTATGGTCATCATTAGACTTCTGTATTTTTATTGAATTCAAACTTATCATCTGCTGTGATGGGATTCAAACCTGGGCTCCTAGAGCATTACCCTGAGTCTCTGGTTTACTAGTCCAATGACATACCACTATGCTATTGCTTCCCCTTGAATCCAGAAGAAGGAAAGTAACCTGATATTATAATGGCCTCCTCTGTACCCTTCCCTTCTCGAAGCTCAACACCATGGTGATGTGAATCATAAGGGCCTTGTAATCCAGATAGAGTTGCTTATTAGCTTTACTTAGGAGTCCACGTCTTTAATGTTGAACAGTTGAAAGCACAACTGTCTGTGACCCAACATTATGAACATCTTCTGTGACTTGCTGTCTAGCCATGGTAAGCACACATGCTGCTGCCATTGTTTCCCAAGTGTAAACACCTTGCACTTTCTTCCCAGTAAAACAATTTGTGTCCCCTTTAATCTGTAACAATTAATAGACTCAGGTTTTCTGTCAGGCACACTTCCGAACAAGTTATATGACCCCCTTAATTTAACACTAAATTTAAAAGTACAGTCCCAAAATCTAACAATCTTTAAACCTCATAATTGTGACACCATTTCTTAAGAAACCTTGGTTCTGCTGCAGAGGGGAGGAGTAATAAGTGTGACAGTGCAATAGTTATAGGAGATTCAATTGTAAGGGGAATAGGCAGGTGTTTCTGTGGCCGCAAACGAGACTCCAGGATGTATGTTGCCTCCCTGGTGCTAGGGTCAAGGCTGTCTCGGAGCCTTGAGGGGAGGGTGAACAGCCAGTGGTCGTGGTACACTTAGGTACAAACGACATGGGTAAAAAAAGGGATGAGGTCCGAAAAGCAGAATACAGGGAGCTAGGAAGGAAGTTAAGTATTTGGACCTCAAAGGTAGTGATCTTAGGATTACTACCAGTGCCACGTGCTAGTCAGAGTAGAAATGACAGTATATATAGGATGAATACATTGGTGAAGAGATGGTGTCAGGGGGAGGGTTTCAGACTCCTGGGGAAGGTGGGACCTGTACAAACTGGACGGGTTACACCTGGGCACAACTGGAACTGATGTCCCAGGGGGGGCTATTTGCTAGAGTGGTTGGGAATGGTTTAAACTAATATGCCAGGGGGGGTGAGAATCTACTCAAGGGGTCAGAGAAAGAGGTAGCAAGGACAAAAGCAAACGGTAGAAAAGTGAATATGAAAAGTGACAGGTGTAGAAACCAAGGACAAAATTCAAACAGGGCAGTAGAGAAAAATATTGGGAGCAAGACAAGCATTGTGAAAAAAACAAACTTAAAGGCTCTGTGCCTTATGCACGAAGCATTTGCAATAAAGTGGATGAACTAATCGCACAGATAGATATAAATGGGTATGATATAATTGGGATTACGGAGACATGGCTGCAGGGTGAACAGGGATGGGAACTGAAGGACAGGCATAGAAGAAAAGGTGGTGGCGTAGCACTGCTGGTTAAAGAGGAAATTAAAACAATAGTGAGAAAGGATATTAGCTCTGACAATGTGGAATCTGTATGGGTAGAGTTGAGAAATACCAAGGGACAAAAAACATTAGTGGGTGTCATATATAAACCCCCAAACTTCACTAGTGAAGTTGGGAATGGCATTAAATAAGAACTTAGAGATGCATGTAATACGGGAATACCTGTGATCATGGGTGATTTTAATCTTCACGTTGATTGGAACAATCAAATTAGCCACAGTGCCGTAGAGGAGGAATTCCTGGAGTGTATACGGGCTTTCTTGACCAATATGTGAGGAACCAACTAGAGATTAGGCCATCTTAGACTGGGTACTGTGTAATGAGAAGGGAATCATTGCCAATCTGGCTGTACGAGACCCCTTGGGGATGAGCGACCATAACATAATAGAATTTTTCATCAAGATGGAGAGTGCAGTAGTTGATTCGGAGACTAGGGTGCTGAATCTTAATAAAGGGAAGAATGAGGATATGAGGCGTGAGTTGGCCTTGATAGATTGGGGAGAGTTACTTAAAGGGATGACAGTGGATAGACAATGGCAAAAATTCAAGGAACGCATGGAAGAATTGCAACTGTTCATTCCTTTTTAAAAAAAAATAAAAAATTTAGTGTACCCAATTAATTTTTTCCAATTAAGGGGCAATTTAGCGTGGCCAATCCACCTACCCTGCACATCTTTGGGTTGTGGGGGAGAAACCCACACAGACACGGGGAGAATGTGCAAACTCCACACGGACAGTGACCCAAGGCCGGGATCGAACCTGGGACCTCGGCGCCGTGAAGCTGCAGTGCTAACCACTGCGCCACCGTGCTGCCCCTCAACTGTTCATTCCTGTCTGGCACAAAAGCAAAGGGGGTAAGAGGGCCAATCCATGGCTTACAAAGTAAATTAGAAATAGTATCCGATACAAGGGAGAAGCATACAGATTGGCCAAGAAAAATAATAGGATTGGGAGAAGTTTAGAATTCAGCAAAGAAGGATGGGGGGATTGATTAAGGGGAAAGTACAATACGAAAGGAAGTTTGCAGGGAACATAAAGACCAACACTAAGAGTTTCTACAGATATGTGAAGAGAAAGAGATTGGTAATGAGAAATGTAGGCTCACTACAGACAGAAACGGGGAAAAATGAATACATAATAAGTGACAAAGAAATGGCTGAGCAATTGAATTCATACTTTAGTTCTGCCTTCACAAATGAGGACACAAATCAGATCCTAGAAATGTTGGAGAATGAAAATTTTAGTGAGAGGGAAGAACTGAGGGAGTTCAACATATAGTAGAGAAATGGTGCTGGGAAAACTGATGGGATTGAAGGTGGATAAATTCCCAGGGCCTGAGAATCTGCATCCCAGAGTGCTTAAGGAGGTGGCTCTGGAAATAGTGGATGCATTGGTGGTCATCTTCCGGGATTCTATAGACTCTGGAACCTTCCCTGCAGATTGGAGGATAGCTCACGTCACTCTGATATTCAAAAAGGGAGGTAGAGAGAAAGCAGGGAATTATAGACCAGTAAGCCTAACATCAGTGGTGGGGAAAATGCTTGAATCCATTATCAAGGACTTTATAGCGAAACATTTAGAAAGCAGTGGCAGGATGAGTCAGAGTCAGCATGGATTTATGAAGGGAAAATCATGCTTGACAAATCTGTTGGAATTCCTTGAAGAGGTAATCAGTACAGTTGACAAGGGGGAGCCAGTTGATGTGGTATATTTGGACTTTCAGAAGGTATTTGACAAAGTCTTGCATAAGAGATTATTGTGCAAAATTAAAGCTCATAGGATTGGGGGAAATGTATTGTGGATAGAAAACTGGTTGGCAGAGAGGAAACAAAGAGTAGGGATTGATGGGTCCTTTTCAGATTGGCAGGCAGTAACCAGTGGGGTACCACAGAGATCGGTGCTGGGACCCCAGCTATTCACAATATATATTAATGATTTGGATGAGGGAGCAAAATGCAACATCTCAAAGTTTGCAGATGATACCAAATTCGGTGGAAGGGTGAATTGTGACGAGGATGCAAGGATCCTACAGCAAGATCTAGACAGGTTGGATGAGTGGGCAAACCAATGGCAGATGCAGTATAATTTGGATAAGTGTGAGGTTATTCATTTTGGAAGCAAAAACAGGAAGGCAGATTACTATCTGAATAGTTGTAAAATGGGAGAAGAGAGTGTGCAGGGGAACCTGGGTGTCCTTGTACACCATTTACTGAAGGTAAGCATGCAGATGCAGCAGGCGGTAAAGAAGGCTAATGGTATGTTGCATCATTGCAAGAGGTTTTGAGTACAGAAGCAGGAATGTGTTGCTGCAATTGTACAGGGCCTTGGTGAGGCCACACTTGGAGTATTGTGTGCAGTTATGGTCTCCTTCTCGGAGGAAGGATGTACTTGTTTCGAGGGAGTGGAGCAAAGGTTTACCAGACTGATTCGAGGGATGGCGGGACTGTCATATGAGGAGAGATTGACTAGGTTGGGATTGTTCTTACTGGAGTTCAGAAGAATGAGACTTATAAAATTCCAACAGAACTAGACAGTGTAGGGGTCACAGCCTGAGGATTCAGGGTAAACCATTTCGGACAGAGATAAGGAGACATTTCTTCACACAGAGTGGTAAGCCTCTGGAATTCATTACCACAGGAAGTAGTTGATGCTAAAACTTTGAATATATTCAAGAGGCGGCTGGATATAGCACTTGGGGAGAATGGGATCAAAGGCTATGGGGAGAAAGCAGGATTAGGCTATTGACTTGGATGATCAGCCATGATCATGATGAATGGCGGAGCAGGCTCGAATGGCCAAAAGGCCTCCTGCTGCTCCTATCTTCTGTGTATCTATGTACCTTTAGGGCTCACTGAATTTATCCAGTGACTTGTTTAGATGTGCAGGCTAGGACACTAAACTTAATCTCCCCCCACCCCAGACTGTTGAATTCACTGATTGTAGTTGTGCTAGTGGTCAGTTCTCCTGGGTTAGTGGCGGGTGGGAACAATTGGCTGGATTTGCAATCTTGCGACACCTGGAAGCAAGTGCTCCTATTCTTTTTTTCATAAATTTAGAGTACCCAAATCATTTTTTCCCAAAGAAGGGGCAATTTAGCGTGGCCACTCCCAACTATCGGACACATCTTTGGGTCCACGCAGACACGGGAAGAATGTGCAAACTACATGGACAGTAACCCGGGGCCGGGATCGAAACCGGGTCCTCAGCTATAATTTAATGTTAACCACTGCGCCACCGTGCAGCCCAAGTGTTTCTATTGAACCAAACAAAAACAAGGTTGCATTATTTTTTGCTGCCCCTTGCAATTTAGTAGCTTGCCAACACTCATTGTCAAGATTCATAGATGGTAATGGCCTTTCCTTTATCCTGTTGCTGACGAGATGAGGTGTGAACAAATTTGGCAGAATTTTATTTTTTCATCTCAACTGATGCACTGGAGCATTCCACATTCCTTGTAAAATACTCATTGACTGATTTAATCAAATCACACATCTAGGAGTACAGTTTTCATATGCTTCAAACTAGATTAACCAGTAATTCTAAAACTACTAAGTAATGGATTACGGGCAGCACGGTGGCGTAGTGGTTAGCATTGCTGTCTCACAGCACTGAGGTCCCAGGTTCGATCCCAGATCTAGGTCACTGACCGTGTGGAGTTTGCACATCTCCCCATTGTCTGCGTGGGTTTTGCCCCCACAACCCAGTCATTATTATTTTTCACTTCTAAAGCACTTGAGAATGTTTTTTCTACACTAAAGTTACTATCTAACTACAAATTGTTCTACTGGATATGATTAAAAGCTATAATTTAATGGAGAGATTTAGCCATTATTCTAAACCCTAACAGTAATCTGAACCCTGATGTTATATCCCAGCCTTGAAGTCACCCATTTCCAACAGTATTTGTGTGGAATCTATGTTTGTTCAGTCTAAGTCAGATTTGTTTGATGGCAGTGGCTGACATTATGTTCATAACATACTCTTATTTCCAGAATGTTTCTACAACCAATTAATAGTTGTCAAGAAAACAGAAAATGCCTGGAGATATTCAGCAAATCAGATAGCATATCTGGAGAAAGAAACAGTTTCAGAACTGGATTAAGATGTAATAGATTTTAAAGAAGAGTAGAGGCAAGAAAAGGTCTTGGAGGAAACAAGGGTATCTTTGTGGTCGGAAAGCAGAAGTGATTAAATAACAAAAGGGGTAAAAGTATTACAGCACAAGGAGTAGGAATGTGGCAATAAAAGAAACAACATCAGTCTCGAGCTGAAAATGTCAAAAGCAGGATCATTATCGGCAACTTCAGTACAAAAACATGCAGCAGAGATTATGATCTGGAATTTAACTCTGTTGAGTCTGAATGCTATGAAGTCTGACAGTGATAGGTTGAGCACCCTTATCTGAAATGCTTGGGGCTGAGTGTGTCGGATTTTGGAATATAATTTGAGGGGGCAAAACGGCCTGTCCCTGGGACCTGCGCATGTGTGGCGTGTTGGGACCTGCGCATCGCCCGGGAACCTTCCCAGAGTCTTGTGGGATTTCCCACTCGTGATGTCATGTCGGCGCTCAAAGAAAAAGTGTGGATTTTGGAAGTTCTTGAAAGTTCAGATAAGGGATGCTCGACCTGTAATAGTTTGTAACATCGTTCCTACATGTTTATCGGGGAGTAATCTGAATTTATTTCTGGGAATTTCATATATTTGAAACTATAACAAAAGTCAATTCTTAAGTAATTTGTCATTGAATCATTAAATTAGATATCTGATGTTCACTTTATACTTGGCACAGGGAATGTTCTACAGCAAATGAAAGCTAATGATCTATCAGCGTAGAAACACTGGCATTTATTTTTATGCTGATAAGTTCATAACATATTAGGAGCAGAATTAGGCCATTTGGCTCATCGAGTTTGATCCCGTCCTGCCTGTTCTCCATAACCCTTCAATCCATTACCAATTAAAAATCTGTCAAACTCCTCCTTCAATTTACTCACTGGCCCAGCATCCACCGCACTCTGGGGTAGCGAATTCCACAGATTCACAACCCTTTGAGAGAAGTAGTTTCTACTCAACTCTGTTTTAAATTTGCGACCTCTTATCCTGAGACTATGACCTTTCATTCTAGAATGCCCCACAAGAGGAAGCATCCACTCCACGTCCACTTTATACATACCTTTTATCATCTTGTATACCTCAGTTTGATCTCCCCTCATTCTTCTTGACGCAATAAGATATGGGCTTAAACTGTTCAATCTCTCTTCATACGATAAACCTCTCGTCTCTGGAATCAACCTAGTGAATCTCCTCTGAACTGCCTCCAATGCCGCCACATCTTTCCTCAAATAAGGGGACCAAAGCTGTGTACAGTATTCCAGGTATGGTCTCACCAATACCTTGTATAGTTGCAACAACATTCCCGTACCTTTATACTCTATTCCTTTAGCTATAATTACCAACATTAGAGTAATAGATGTTTACAGCATGAAAACAGGCCCTGCGGCCCAGCTTGGCCATGCCGCCCAGTTCCTATCACTAAGCTAGTCCCACTTGCGTACATTTGGCCCATATCCCTCCTTACCCGCCCTGCCCATGTAACTGTCTTAACTGTTTTTTAAAAGACAAAATTGTACCCGCCTCTACCACTGCCTCTGGCAACCCTTCCAGATGCTCACCACCCTCTGTGTGAAGAAATTCCCCCCCTGTTTTCTTGTATCTCTCACCTTAAACCTATGCCCTCTAGTTCTAGACTCCTCTACCTTTGGGAAAAGATGTTGACGATCTACCTTATCTGTATTCCTCATTATTTTATGGACCTCTACAAGGTCACACCTAAGACTCCTACGCTCCAGGGGAAAAGTTCCCAGCCTATCCAGCCTCTCCTTATAACTCAGACCATCAAGTACTGGTACCATCCTCGTAAATCTCTTCTGCACTCTTTCTAGTTTAACAATATCCTTCCTATAATAAGGTGACCCGAACTGAACGCAGTATTCCATGAATGGTCTTACCAATGTCTTGTACAACTTCAATTCCATTCACTTTCTTTATTATCTGACTTTTATTAGGTGGACAATTGACAATTAGGTGTTGCCTGAAATAAAATATTGGTATTTGGTTAATCTAATGCCGATGAATATTCCATGAATTGCTATTTAATATTGGCTTATTGTTAGATTGAGTTTGAAGCAAGATGATGTACTGTATTTTTGTTTATAGGCGAGCACACCTTCGTCTCTGTTTGGAGCGATTAAAGGAACTTATACCACTGGGATCAGAGTGTACCAGGCACACCACACTTGGTTTACTCAACAAAGCCAAAGCACATATTAAGGTAAAGCAAAATGCTCAGCTACAGTTTCTATGTCAGATGCTAATAAATTCATGTAATTTCACTTACAGTAAGTTTACTTTGGAAGTTTAAAACAAAGTTTATAAATTACATTATCAATTTTAATTATGCTACAAATCAATTATGGAATGATTCTCCAGCGGACCTATTAAGAAATTCATAAGAAAATTATTAACTATGATAAAGCCCCAATTTCTAAAGTATTTGATTAAAGTTCTGTTGATGCAAGTTAGCTCCTAATCATAGTAATGGTATTCTGCTATATTTAATGTCCACGTACAATATGCTAAGTTCATGACCTGCCTTGAGTCACTGCTGCCAACTCCTCTAGTGTTTATCTTGGTAAATCAATTCTTTGATTAACTTACTCAATAGAAACAAGTTCATCATCATCATTTATGTTTTACTCCATTGCAGAAACTTGAAGATCTGGATAGAAAGTCACTGTACCAGATTGAACATCTGGAAAGGGAACATCGTTTTTTAAAAAGGAGACTGGAACAGCTACAGGGTCTGCCAGAGAATGAGCGAATACGAATGGACAGCATAGGGTCCACTGCCTTCTCTGATCGTTCAGATTCAGAACGAGGTAGTATTTCATAGAGTTTCTGTTGCCCACAATAACTTTCTATTTTGCAGTGATGTTATGCACTGATGCATTTCATCACATCTAAAACCCACAATAACCTTGTCTGCTCATGATAATCATAATCCATTGCGTGACAAGATCATCTTGAGTCAGCTGAAGCTCATAATGAGGCTTTTTGGGACTAAGAAGGATATATTTCCAGCAATATTAAGAAACTATTGTACTTTTTGTCATGCATTTGTATTATTATGCCTATTGGCTCTTTTGTGGATGAAATGATAACGCCAAAGTGGCATGTATGTTTTGGATTTTAGATATAATTCAGCTATGTGACTTGCAATATACTGTGTTAGGAAGAGCACTAGCCTCAAGAATCTATTTTTCTTCCTGTGTATGTATGCCCAGCAGGAATTGGGATCCATTTAAAAGGGGTAGTTTTATGAAGCAATTTGGTATTGAGCATAGCTGGATTGGAAATGGGAGGACACAGGACAGGTTGGCACTGCAGTGTTTTTAGGCTTACTTTTCGCATGTTTCTGTCTAGCCAGACTCTATGCCTTGAGCACAGCCTCTAAAATTATTCCATAATGCAAAGTATAAGCTTGTTAACAACAAACCTATAAAATTATTTTACTATAACTTAAATCTCAAAAACAATTCAATGTATCTGACAGTATTACCTGATATATTGCTAATGACTTTGCCTTTGCTTGCTTCCAGAAGAGATTGAGGTGGATGTTGAGAGCACAGAGTTCTCCCATGGAGACATGGACGATATTAGCACTTCCAGCATCAGCGACCTTGACGACCACAGCAGCCTCCAAAGTGTTGGCAGCGATGAAGGCTACTCCAGCTGCAGCATAAAGCTGTCCTCATCGATATAGTCAGGATGTTTCTGAAGCTACCTGCAGATATATCTGAGGGATCACAATATGACAAGCTACTTCAGCTTTGGACTTTCGTGGAAAAATAATAGGTTAAGGACATGCACTTGTACTACAATACTAATGCACAAGGCAATTGCATTGTTTTGAGGAAAGAAATAGGACAAAGTGCATAGCATTGTGGCTACAAAGCATGACCACTATTCAGATTGTTTCTTTGTGTATTCGCAGATAATCCATTAGTGTCAATTTAGTTGGAAAATACAAGCCTTTTTTAAATATTGCACTTTTAAGCTGAAGAGCATCTTATTGTGTAGCCCAGAGTTCTGATGTGATTTGAACAATGCCAGAAAGTTTGACTTCCTGACAGATTGTTTCTAACCTGCACTTGATGGTCTTCATTTCCTTTATAAAACCTGAAGAGATTTTCTCTTTGTGGGGACCTCACCAATCAGATTGTTTAAAAATCTGTTTACTGTAAAAAAAAAATTAACTACCCGAAATAGAGATCGATGAAGAACATTTTACCAAATTGGTAAACTATGGCTGATTTTATTTGGTGTGAAAGAAACAAAAAGTGTATCTCAGTCCCTTTTGATGCTCCCAGTTTTATGAAGTTAAATCTTAGGGACTGTTTTCTCCTTTTGTTTTTATTTTTGTTTGTGCTGATGTTGTGCCTTCTAAGTTGTACATTGTGTTGTCACGAGTTAGCGTCTCTTATCTATTTGTCCCTGCATGTATTCAGAGCAGCTTAAAAGTAGTTCAATCTTAATCTTTTTTTCTTTGCCTCACTCCAACCTTGGTTCTACAGTAGATTGACCTGATTACTGTAAGCATAACCCTGACCTTTCTATCCCCTTCAGAAGCACTTGAAGCCCTCAAACCAATAAAGTTATTAAATTAGCTTTGCAGGAATAGAAACCTATAAGCTTTATATCTGTTTTAGCTGTTGACATGTGTGCACAATGTAGCATGCTGTTAATGGTATACATATAGAGAGAAGTGAAAGGTTCTATTGTTGCTATGGCAAAATCATATGTTGGTGTCAGCAATAAAAGTATTAGAAATAGATTCAGGTCTACAGCCTGCATATTTAAAGGTACATCTTGTTAAACTGAAATTTTAAAACCACTAGGTTTGATTAGGCGCAGGTTCTCTTGTGTTTGAATTTAACATTTGCCATAGCTGAAGCTCTAGACCAGCTAATTTTAAATCAGAAATATTCCAATTTTTGTTTAAAGAAGAAAAATTAGGCCACTTTTGCATTTAAAAATCTTGCTCGTTCTACTTTCTACAAGATGTGACTTGGATCTTTTGTGATCACTGCTTCAAGGCTCCTAGAGTTGAAGTGCATATCAGGAAATTGCAGGTGAATTGCACAGTGTTTCACCCATTAAAAATTTTTGACCAAAAATCGTGGGGCATACACCCATGATTTGCCAATATCTGCACTTGATGGGTGAGGGTTCTGTGCTAGAAGCCTGCACTTTTAAAATCAGTTAGTAAACAATTTGGGAAATCATCATTTCTCAAAAATAAGTACTTTTCAGTTGAACAAAACGCACTTCTATATAATCAAACAACCTTCAATTTTATGCTATTATTACAAAGTTGTTCCGTCAGGAACCAAGCACAGATCTTTCTGATGGGTGTAGCGTAGATCATTGGAAGTGATCATTTCAACATTTATTTAGATGGTTTCCAACTCCAAATGTAACTCCAAGCTATTATTGCTTTGACAACTTCAGATTAATCTTAGAGTTTTGAAATTTGGATTTAGAATATCTGAATTAGATCTAATTTTGGGCTAGTATAAGTAATTACAAAAACAATGTTGCCGAAATACATCAAATTGCACTAAAGGCAAGGCATATTATGTACTGCATGTGTTTTCTGTAGCGTTCCAAATTAAAGCCATGAAAGGAAGCCAAAAGAATTTCGGGCGGGATTTTCCTCCAGCGTGATTCTCTGTTTTGCCGGCGCCTGGGGGTTTCCCGACGGCGTGGGGCTGCCCCACAGTGGGAGCCTCATTGACCGGCCAGTGTAGCGGAGAATTACGTTGGGGCAGAAATGTGGTGGGGCGGAAAATCCAGCCCTTCACATTTGGGGAAACAGAAAAATTTTAATGGTATTTTCAGAACTAAAAATATCTAAAACAGGCAAGAATTTAATTCTGGTGCTACTCAATAACTTATTTGGGACACAATAATAGCAAAATTTGAAATTGCTACTTGGTAGTGTATATTTACTATTCTTATCAACCCTATTTGATTTAGTTAGTTATCAAGCTCTTGTGGCCAATATGCACATCTGGCAGCTTTGATGTATTTTATAGCATGCAGTTTTTTTTGTTGACTTCTTTTGCCACTTTTTTTTAAGAAGTGAGCAGAACCTGAATGTAAAACGAAAGGCAGCTTTTTACCAGAACACTCAGCTACAGAATCCTGTGACTGACTAGTGTGTTTGTGCTGATAGACCAACAGATTTCTTGTGTATGTCTGAGGTTACATTTAATGTACAGCAACTTCCACACGTCTACAACATGAGACATATCCTATAGATATTGCCTGTATCTGATTGCATTGACCAAAATCCTACAAGTCGTAGGCTTCTTTCTCTCACTTGTCAAGGTTATTTAGAAATAAACCTGGTTATCATCCAAGCTCTTTGCAGTTGAAGTTGTACAGTACCATAATCTTCTTAAAGGGTAAATTAGCCAAGACTGTCAGATTCAGTTCCTATTACTAGAGTTCTTGTTGGAAGTTTGACTTTAGTAATATGACTTAACAACTTTGAATGTTGAGCATTCAGTAATGCTGGAGCAGTTCTTTGAATTTTGTCAAAAGTCACTTTCAGTGCAGCAGTTACATGTTTTAATATGTATATTCAAATCTCTCAATAGGCCACTTAACCAGATCCAGTTACTGTGTACTCTCATAAACAACTGTTGCAACAAAATCATGGGTAACAGGAATTTTGTCTATAAAGATTTTTTTTAAATAATTCTTTTTTCCAATTAAGGGGCAATTTTAGCGTGGCCAACCCACCTACCCTACACAGTGAGACCCAAGCTGACACGAGGATAATGTGCAAACTCCACACCAACAGTCACCTGGGGCTGGGATCGAACCCGGATCCCTGGTGTCCTGATGCAGCAGTGCTAACCACTGTGTTGCTCCTTTTCTACAGTTTAGGATTTAGGCAGAAATGAACTGAAAAAAAATTATCATAGTTATAGGCGAGAACACAAAATCCAATGAATGGCATAATAGTACCAAAAAGGCCTTAAATTTAATCATTACTGTAATATGGCAAAAAGCTATTTCAGCACAGTATTATGATGCTGTAAAAGTTTGACAATATAGGAACATGTGATATCTTTCAGCAGTAACAGCCAGCAATAGTTACTTGGAAACAATTAGTATTTCCAAGTGTTTTTTTTGTGGGTTTAGTTGTACATTAGTTTTATGATGGATTAAATTGATTAGCTCAAACAAAAGTAAAAAATAAACTACTAATTGGTTAATGGTGCTAACCAGAATTTAATATTCAGTAAGTCAGCAGAGCTTTGTACTGCTATTGATCATCACCTTCTTACAAAGAAGAATCAGTTTTAGTTCAGATGATTATTTTTGACCTCCCTCTCCCCATTCTTACTGCAAGTATCTGTATTTTAAAATACAGGAACTGCCGTTGGTTTTACAGCAGCTCATTGCAACAGTTGGCCTGTGCGATTATACACTGAATTGATTACTATATCTGGTTACATTCATCCAACATACGCATTCCTGCTTGTGGAGATTGGATATCTAGTTCCGAGTGTGGGTGCAGTATTGAGTATTTTTCATTTATCGTGCCCGTCATGCTCGATAAGTTAAACTTTCAACAGGTAAAATTACATGTATATACATTTTACACCTTGACTTTTAGGACAGATCCACATGATCTTACCATTTCTGTTTATGTAATGACATCCCATGCTTTCCACTCCAATGTTATACATTGCATCTGGGAATTTATGCCAGCAGGAAACTTGCATATTATCTTAGAATCCGCAGTGATGCTTAAAAACATCTTCCAGGTTTAAGAGTGAAAATAAACACATCTTTCATTTTTGCAGAAGGGTAGCAAAAAAACTATTGAAAAATTCTAGTAACTTGATTGGTTCCCTTCCTGCATGTCTGGAAGTAAGCACAAATGCGTATACTCAGGATTGCTCTCAAATTAAACTCGGGAAGTAAACAGCACTGACACAATTCCTGAAAACTGTACCAGTCATCCAGTAGTGGAGGCTGGGTCAAATACAGTAGATATATGCTTCATGTTAACAAAATAGTCATGCATTCTCCCTTTTCATGCAAGTCCATAGTGAGGTACAGACCTTGACATTCATGTTTGGCTCCCTGCCTGGATGTGTTACATTTAATCATCTAATGTTATAGACGAGGTCACTAGTGCTCAGTGATTTCCTGCAACATTAACTATCCCATTTACAAATTCAGTAAATTGCAAGTATCAGCAATTGCTAGCCTATGATCACCTAACTAGCTTGTCATCTAACCGTTGGAAAGTCCAGAAATTACAAAACACACAATATAAATGTAAATTCTATTATTCAGAATAAAAATTAATTTTTCACACCCTCACTACAGAGCACCAAAGACAGCAGAAAAGCCCACCCAAAATGCTATCATAGAAGCCATTTTAAAATTGGTATGTTAATTCTTAATGTAAAACGGGACAGGTCCTCGAATATATCACAGTTGGCCACCAGAATACAAACTGATCAAAGCAGTATTACACTTGTGCATTTCACTGACTTGCAGGTGAAGTTTGCAAAATGAAATGAAGTACCTGGCAATTATTTAACCTCATTAATCTCAGCTCCTTAAAACTTGAGTCCATATTAGCAGCTCAAATTTTCATTGTTTATTATTCAATAACTAATTACCTAAAGTTCAGCTATATATTAAATCGTATTTGAATTCCCATTTGTTGCCTAACTTCTATGCACCGTCAACAGTTCAAATACCCAATGCTGCAGTTTCAATATTGTTTTGCCTCAGTTTGGTTGCCTTACCATTGAAATTGATCTTGAGATGCCACAGAATTCAGTGGCCCTTGGTTAAACATGATTCTTGCTACAACGTGCCAAGTTGCTTTTGACAATTTCTCCCAAAATATTATTAAGTTGAGTTTTCCTGCAGATCACTCGTTTATTTCAATCAAAACATCTAGAGACTGCCACTCACTTGCATGCTTTATTGGTGTTGGAAGAACCATTGCATGATGCTGTCCTAAATTATCCCAAACATGTCCACATGATTCTGTTCCCATCTCTCGAGATACTTAACCTACCTTCAATGGTTAGAATGTACTTTCAGTTGAGGAATAATGCATAAAGATAATTTTTATTAGGATTTACAGTAATTTCTTTCTCTACACTGATCATTGAAAATGTATTGTGACAGAAGCTATAAGGCACCTGTTTCCCCATTCCTAGTTCCTCCGTAAGTACTTTGAAATTGACAGTTCAATACTGAATAACCTGACACTTAAAATGTTGATATACACCCGACTGCAGGCTGCATTTTCTCCACCTATTAAGTTTCTAGCCATTCATTATTATTTGTATCTAACCTATACCCACTGTATATAAATTGCATTTGGAACCTATGAGACGGTGCTGTCATCAGAGTTTACACTACGCTAACGCTCTTGGTTCAAATTACCATGAACATGATTTTCAAACAAATTATTTTCATCCTGCCATTCAAAATCAAGAAATATCGCCATGTAGCACCTACAGAATTTGTCTCAAACTTGCAATATTTGCCACTGGATTTAAAACAATGAGGTAGCACTACTAGCTCTGTCTCTTGGCTTGTTGGAGCATGCACAGTTGTCAGTCATAACTTTAAAGCTTCACGGCTACAACATTCTAGAAAGTGGTACTTATTCATAAGTGACTTAAATATATATCTATGCAGAAAGAGATTTTAAGAGTGTTTGTAAACTCACTTTTAACTATAAATGGTTCCATTTCAGAAAAAGTCAGTGAAATTAAAAAGTTTAAAAATTAATCTTAAGACTAGGTGTGTACTTTAAGGTCAATGGTCTTTCCCCTACCCTAACTACATTACTGTGCCTATCCACACTAACCTGCCAACTTATTATTAAACCGATTTCACTTACCAAATCTCACGTAGCGTTTTCAAATTATATTAGCTTAACAAAATATACTTTTGGCTTTTATCTCAAGCAGTGGGTACTTATAAAGCAAGTATTGTAGTTTATACGCAGCACAGCAAAAACAGCAGCACTTGTGCATTCTAATCTACTAAAAGCATCTGGGTAGAGCTTCACCATGCTCTTCCTCTTCCTCTGCCCCACCACCTCTCTCCCAGTTAGCAACTGGGCATATTTGATTCCAAAAGCCAGCATTATTTGGCCATAAATAGAAGTACTGATCAAGTCTCACACAAGGCTGTTGTAGAATGCAGGAAGTAGTGCTCAATTCTAGATTTTAACATATTTGAGAGCAGCTCTATTCTATACAGATTTTTTAAAAATCACTTGAAATGAGTAATGGCATAACTATAATATTCATTGATGATTGAAATCAAAATGGCACTGTTGTCAGTGTGGGTGCTATTTATAATTTCAACATTTGTTTGTTCATTATTGATTACCATTTATAGCCTGAATCACATGCTGCAAGGTGTACAAAAATGAGGCTTGTAGCAAGTCTCAAGTAGAATGCATTGCAAGGGAAAAGAAGACAAATTGTCTGAGGTAGATTGTCTATTCCCAGTGTGAACACCCAACGTGCTTGTGTGTAAAGACTGAATTCATGCTGGTTTAAAAAAAATAGCACACTTGTTTCCTAAGCTACCCTGATTTTAAAAGTTGCTTTAACTGTGTAGATAAACTTCTATTATTTACCTCTTGTACAAAGCATAAAATAAAATTTCATTTTGTGAAATACTGGATTCGTTGTACCACCTGCATTGCTAAGATCTAACTGGAACAGTGACAACATGCAAGTTAACCTGCAAAGTATGTACCGTACTGTGTAAGTACGAAAAAGGAAGAGCTATCTGCATTTCAGACAAATCTTAACACTTCCTCTCCAGATCTTGGGCGGATTCTCCAACCCCCCGCCAGGTCGGAGAATCGCCGGGGGGGGGCGGCTGCCGAATTCTCCGGCGGCGGTTTTTTGTCCGGGGTGGGGATTGCGCCATGCCGGTCGGGGGTCGTTAGCAGTGAACCCCCCCCCCCCCCCCCAGCGATTCTCCGGTCCCCGATGGGCTGAGTGGCTGCTCGTTTTCGGCCACTCCCGCCGGCGTGAATTACACAAGGTCTGTACCAGCAGGACCTGGCTCTGAGAGCGGCCTGCAGAGTCCTGGGGCGGGGGATCCAGCCACAGGGAAGGGGCCCCACGGTGGCCTGGCCCGCGATCGGGGCCCACCGATCTGCAGGTGGGCCTATGGGGGCACTCTCCCTCCGCGCCGGCCTGTGTAAAGCCCCGGTGTGGAGGAGAAAACCCATGCGCACGAAGCACGGCAGCGGTTCTGGGAACATGCTGGCACTCCTGCGCATGCACCGCGGGGCCCTTCGGCGCCGGCCTAGCCCCCAAAGGTGCGGAGAATTCCGCACATTCCGGGCGGCCCGACGCCAGAGTGGTTCACACCACTCTTTGGCGCCGGTACGGCCCGCCCGCCGGATACCGGAGAATCCCGGCCCTTGTCTCTCCAATCTTCAGAATTTTTTTGTGAAAATATTTTTATTCAAGGCATTTCCACATATACAAAAAAATCAGAATAAAACTATTCAATAAACAACCACACCCCACTACTCCCTTAACGCACCCCCCCTCCCCCCCCCAGCTGACCCTTTAAACCTACTTAAAACAGATCAATAATCGGCTTCCATCGCCAGATGATCCCCTCCCCCTGCTGACCCCCCTCAACGCGAACCTGACCCTCTCCAGTCCCAGGAATTCTGCCAATCCGCTCACCCACATTCCTGCCCTTGGCGGCTCCAAGTCCCACCACCCCAGGAAAATACATCTCCGGGCTACCAGGGAAGCAAAGGCCAAAACATCGGCCTCTCTCACCCCCTGGAATCCTGGATCCCCAAAACCCCAAATATCGCCACCTCTCGACTCGGAACCACCTCCACACCCAGCACCTTAAACCTCACACCAGAGAACCCCAACCAGAAACCCCCAATCTCGGGCATAGCCAGAACCTGTGGACGTGATTCGCAGGGCCCTCCCACCGTACACCCCACACCTATCCTCTAACCTCACACATGACGAGGCTGCGTTCACCCTCCACAAAGCCTCTGCCCACGTCTCAGCCCCCACCTCCCCTGCCAGCTCCTCCCATTTACACTTAACATCCCCACCAAGGCTTGCTCCCACACCATCAGCTCCTTATAGACGTCTGACATCTTCCCTTCCCCTATTTTGCCCTTTGACAACACCACCTGCAACCCCAGGAAAGGACGGCACCTCCTTACAAAGCTCCACACCCGCAGGTCCCTGAAGCCATTCCCCCGGGCATGTCATACGCTTCCTCCAGGTCCTCCCACCCCGTGAATTTGCCCAATATAAACAAGTCGCCAAAGTGCGCAATCCCTGCCTGTCGCCACTCCTAAACCTTGCATCCAGCCCAACCGGTGCAAACTTATGGGTATTAAAGATTGGCGCCCACACTGAGGCACCTCCAGTCTGAGATGTTGCCTCGATTGTCCCCACACCCTTAGGGTTGACACCACCACTGGGCTCACGGAGTATCTGGCCGGCGGGAAATGTGCCAATAGCAATGCCCTCAAACACGTACTCCTGCACGATGCTGCCGCCATGCACCCCCACACTGACCCAATTCCTAACCATAGCAAAATTCGCCACCAATAACCGTCCATCGTATTCGACAGTGCCAGAACCCCCCCCCCCCCCCCCCACTTCAAGAAAGCCTGCAGGACCTGCGTGGTCTTCCCCCCTCACGAACCCAGAGATCTGCGTATTCCTAATAAAACGACTTGGGAACAAAGATTGGGAGTTTCTGATACAGAAACCTCGGCAGCACCGTCAGTTTCACTGCCTGCAACCGCCCCCCCCCCCCCCCCACCCACCCCCCCCACCCCCCCCCCCCCCCCCCCCCCCCCCCCCCCGCCCCGAATAGTGGCAGCAAATACCACCTCTTCCAACTTCATCTGCTCCACCAGCCGAGGCCAAATTCAGTTTATGCAGCTGCGCCCAACTCTGCACCACCTGAATACCCAAATAACAAACTTACCCCCATCACCCTAAACGGCAACTCCCCTAGTCTCATTCCTGCCCTCTGGCCTCAATCGGGACTACCCCATCTTTCCCATATTCAATTTGTATCCTGAAAACTGGCCAAATTGCTCATAGGATCTCATTGATACCTCCTCTGCTGTCCACCAGGACCGACATATATAATAACAGTGAGATGCTGTGCTGGACTCCTTCCCACCCCCCCTCCATCCACTCAGTCCCTCGATACCCTAAGCGCCATTGCCAGTGGCTCTATCTCCAACGTGAAAAGCAATGGGAAGAGCGGGCACCGCAGCCTTGTCCCACAATGCAGCCCAAAGTACCCCGGACTCACTCAATTCGTCCACACGCTTGGCACCTTATATAGCAGTTGGGCCCAATCCACAAACTCCAGCAAATACGGCCACTCCATCCAATCAAACTTCTTATCCACGTCCATCGCCACCACCACCTCCACCTCCTGCCCCTCCGAAGGCATCATGATTACATTGCGTAACCTCCTCCCATTCACCGACAACTGCCTCCCTTTTGCAAAACCCGTCTGATCCTCACCTGTCACCCCAGCACACAGTCCTCAATTCACAATGCCAACACCTTCGACAATAACTTGGCGCCCACATTCAATAGTGATATCAGGCGGTACGACCCACACTGCTCCGGATCCTTATCCTTCTTTAAAATCAGGGAGATGGAAGCCTGGGACAATGTTGGGGGGTGTTTCTCACCTTCCCCTGCCCCCCATTCTCTTACTTTATTAAACACCTTCACCAGCCCCAGGTCCGCCTCAAACCTTTTATAAAAGTCTAGTGGGAACCCTTCCATTCCCGGAGCTCTCCGTGCCTGCATCGTCCCCATACTACCCATCACTTCCCTCAGCCCAATTGGGACCCCCAGTCCCTCCTCCACTTTGGTAAACTCAAACCCATTAAGGGACCACCGTATCCCCTCCTCACTGGTTAGAATCCCAACTCATAGAGCCTCTGATAGAACGCCTCGAACACCCCATTCAGCCGCTCCAGGTTCATCACCACCTTGCCTTATCATCCCTCACTCTGTCGATCTCTCACCAACTCCTGCTTTCTCAACTGATGCCCCAACATTCTGCTCACCTTTTCCCAGTACGCATACACTGCCCCTCCGCATCTGCCTCATCGCGCCTTCCCTGCCGAAACTTGCCTAAACTTTGGGCAGCGCGGTGGCATTGTGGATAGCACAATTGCTTCACAGCTCCAGAGTCCCAGGTTCGATTCCCCGCTGGGTCACTGTCTGTGCGGAGTCTGCACATCCTCCCCGTGTGTGCGTGGGTTTCCTCGGGGTGCTCCGGTTTCCTCCCACAGTCCAAAGATGTGCAGGTTAGGTGGATTGGCCATGATAAATTGCCCTTAGTGTCCAAAATTGCCCTTAGTGTTGGGTGGGGTTACTGGGTTATGGGGATAGGGTGGAGGTGTTGACCTTGGGTAGGGTGCTCTTTCCTGGAGCCGGTGCAGACTCGATGGGCCGAATGGCCTCCTTCTGCACTGTAAATTCTATGAAACTCCATCTGGAGCCTCTGCCTCTCCTTCAAAAACCCTGCGCCTCCGAATATCTCCTGTCCACCCTCAAAATCTCACCCACCAGACCTGCCCTCTCCTCCCGCTCCATTTTCTCCCGAGGTGCCTGAATTGATATGAACTCTCCCATGACTACAGCGCTGAGTGCCTCCCACAGCGTGGTGGCTGGGACCTCCCCTGTGTCGTTCAGCTCCATGCAGCCCCAAATGACAGCCCCACCCGCTCACATACCTCCTAATCCGCCAGCACCCACACCTCCAGTCCCCATTGCAGGTGCTAACCCCCCCCCCCCCCCCCCCCCCCCCCCCCCCCCCCCCACCCCCTCTCCCTCGGGGCACCCACAAATCCACCCAGTGCGGCGTATTGTCGGAAAAAGACAATCGACAAACACTCTGGCTCAGCCACCCCTGCCAGCAACGTCTTGTCCAACACAAAAAAAAATCAATCCGGGAGCCCATCCAGTGCATATGGGAGAACAATGAACAAAGAAAAGTACAGCACAGGAACAGGCCCTTCGGCCCTCCAAGCCTGCGCCGACCATGCTACCTGTCTAAACTAAAATCTTCTACACTTCCGGGGTCCATATCCCTCTCTTCCCATCCTATTCATGTATTTAAAGTATGGAAACTCCTTCGCCTCGGCCTCACAAACCTCCATTAAACCCCTCAGCTCTTTCACCACCGACACACTACACGACTTGGGACTCAGCCGGCCGAAGCTCGGATCTATGACCGTGTTAAAATCCCACCCCATAATCAACTGAAGTCTGGAATCTTCCCTAACACCCTCCTCATAAAATCCACGTCATCCCAATTCGGGCATAAACGTTCACCAGAACCCACCAGCATCCCCTCCAACTTCACACTAGCCATCGCATATCTCTTCCCCCGCCCTCTCCCCCGGATCGGCCACACTACTCCCCATTTCAAACACAACCCGCTTATTAACCAACACCGCAACCCCCCCCCCCCCCCTTCCCCTGTCTTCCTATCCAGCCCAGAGTGAAACACCTGGCCCACACATCCCTTTCTCAACCTCACCTGATCCTCCAGCTTCAGGTGCATCTCCTGCAAAAAAAAGCCACCTCCGCCTTCAAACTCCTCAGGTGTGTGAACACACGCGACTGCTTAACCGGCCCATTCAACCCCCTCACGTTCCACGTGACTAACCTGGTCAGGGGGGCTCCCCTCCCTCTTCCCTTGCCGATCAGCCCCATCCCTTTATGGGCCAGCCCCCGGCAAGTGACCCTCGGCTTTCCTTTACTTTTTGTTCTCAAATACTATGGGCGGGATTCTAATGTTTCTGAGACTAAGTGTTGACGCCAACACAGAATCTGTGGACTTTCAAACAGAAAAACTAGTACCACAACTGGACCGCTTCTGCGATGGTTGCGGGGATAGCACTGGTGCCGTGTGGAATGCAATCGATTCCAATGAAAAACGGTGTAGGATTGGCCGGGTCTGTGATTGACACTCGGGAGACTGACAGCTGCAATATGCATTACACTCCCCACATACATTTATGCCAGCTAAAAGGATGGCACCAATCGTGCTGGAGCGCGCCCTTACAGTTGATGGGTTGGCTGGGGCCAGAGGGCACCCAGGGGAGTGTCCTGGGGGGGAACACCTATACAACCCATGACACTAGGTTCAGTGGGCTGTTAGCGGTGTGCACAATTGTGTGGCTGCAATGCCAGCTGCGGCAGTGGTGCTCCATGCCCGTACACCCCACCCCCCCCACGGCCCGGGGCAGTAGCGGGAGGTGGGCTATGGCAACACCCCCCCACCCCCGGGAAGCAGCACAACTATCAGCAAACATGGCGATGTTGGACCCCTTCTCTCTCCCTCAGCAGCCATCATGCCAGTTTCATGATTTTTAAAAGCGAGTGAACCCAGGGAATACCTGGTCGGTCCCGCTAATGATATATAAACGGTGTCTACCGTATGTGCGTTCCGGAACGTATTAATGCCGCTGTCGAAGTGCTAATGTATTGTGATTTAGTATCTAATCGGCACCTGCCACGATATCTGCATCGTAACCGATTCGCCGCCCAATCGCCTGTCCCGAGTGCAACGTCGGCCAACAGCGATTCCACCGTATGTCCTTCGGGCAGGGAAATTTCAAAATGGTGCCAGAGCATGGCGACTCTCTGCGAGCTCTCAGCCATACACCCTTTTCTTTTATCACCGTTCCGACTTACTAAAACTCTTTCCCACTTCATATGTAATCAATAATAATACTCTTTCGTGTTTATTTACCAGTTTGGGGATCCTCCGAACCACAAGAGCTAGACCAGATTATCCGACCCGACGCGACCCGGTCCGACCCCACCGACACTGCCCCGAATCCCTTGCCTCACCTGGGACAAGGCTCGAGGCTCAAGACACTGCCCCTGACTGCCACCGCTTAAACCTCCACATTCTGCCCCTGGACCGCCTCCTCACCCACCCAAGGACCGAGGCCCACCTACCCAGCGCCTGCCCGAGGACCGAGGCCCACCCACCCAGCGACCGCCCAAGGACCAGGGCCCACCCGCCAGCGACTACCCAAGGACCAATGCCCATCCACCCAGCAACTACCCGAGGACCGGGGCTGACCCACACAGCGACCACCTGAGCACTGAGGCCAACCTGCCCAGCAACTGTCTAAGGGCCCATCAAAACCTTTGTGATCTACCTGCTCCAGGTGAATTGCTGAATCCTTTCCCCGATGTAGGCCGGACTGGGCCTACACCGGAGTCTAACCACGTGATCGTTTCCTCCAGTCACTGTCCACATGACCCGGCCTAACCACGTGTTCAGCCGGACCAGCATCCTGAAGAACCTGTGGGTGTAAAGGTAAAAGATGGGGCCTTTCCAGGCCCACACGAAGGCCAATCTCTAGGCCACGGGAGCATGAGCCCTCGCCAGCGAAGCAGAAATGCCCGATTCACCCCCGGAGCCCCAACACACCGGGAAGTGAACCCCATCATGCACCCCTCCCCAGGCCAAGCCCAGGGCAGATGGTGGGGGATGAATGTAATGCAACATGAATCCAAGGCCCTGGTTGAGGCCGCACTCATGTGTGCGGAACTTGGCTATAAATTTGTGCTCGGCGATTCTGCGTTGTCGCGCATCCTGAAGGCCGCCTTGGAGAACGCTTACCCGGAGATCAGAGGCTGAATGCCGTTGACTGCTGAAGTGTTCCCCGACTGGAAGGGAACATTCCTGCCTGGTGATTGTCGCGCGATGTCCATTCATCCGTTGTCGCAGCATCTACATGGTCTCGCCAATGTACCACGCTTCAGGACATCCTTTCCTGCAGCGTATGAGGTAAACGTTGGCCGAGTCGCACGAGTATGTACAACACCTGGTGGGTGGTGTTCTCACGTGTAATGGCGGTACACATTTCGATGATCTGCACGCCTTGCAGAGGTTGCCATGGCAGGGTGGTGTGGTGTCTTGGTCGCTCTTCTGAAGGCTGGGTAGTTTGCTGCAAACAATGATTTTTTGAGGTTACACGGTTGTTTGAAGGCAAGTAGTGGGGGTGTGGGGATGATCTTGGCAAGATGTTCATCTTCATCGATGACGTGTTGAAGACTGCGAAGATGATGTTGTAGTTTCTCCGCTCCGGGGAAGTACTGGACGACAAAGGGTACTCTGTCGGTTGTGTCCCGCGTTTGTCTTCAGAGGTCGGTCGGTGTGGTTTTTTGCTGTGGCATGTTGGAGCTGTCGATCGATGGGTTGAGTGCCATATCCCATTCGTACAAGGGCATCTTTCAGCGTCTGTAGATGCCCGTTATGCTCCTCCGCGCCTGAGCAGATCCTGTGTATACGGAGGGCTCATCCATTGGGGATGGCTTCTTTAATGTGTTTAGGGTGGAGGCTGGAAAAGTGGAACATCGTGAGGTTATCTGTGGGCTTGCGGTAAAGCAAAGTGCTGAGGTGACCGTCCTTGATGGAGAGGAGTGTGCTTAAGGATGCAACCAATTTTGAGTAGTCCATGGTGAGTCTGACGGTGGGATGGAACTTATTGATGTCATTGTGTAGTCGTTTCAGTGATTCTTCGCCGTAGGGCCAAAGGAAAAAAAATGTCATTGATGTATCTGTTGTGTAACGTCGGTTGAAGGTCCTGTGCGGTGAGGAGGTCTTGTTCAAATGTGTGCATGACGATGTTGGCATATCGAGGTGCGAATTTGGTCCCCATGGCTGTTCCATGCATCTGGATGAAGAACTCGTTATCGAAGGTGAAGACGTGATTCAGAACGAAGCAGATGAGTTGCAGTCTACAATCATTGAAATAGGATCCCAGTTTTGGAACTCTTTGCAACAGATTTTCTTACACTAATGCAAATTTTCAACTTGGGAGTTCTGGTCAAATATTTCTCCCAATTTACTGATTTAAGAGTTGGGTTTTGTGTGGAATGGAATATTGTACAACCCACAATTTCCTCTGAATTCTAAGCATACACCAGCATTCTGCAATAGCAGAAGCAACCACAAAGTTAAACATGGCTAATTATTATATTTACAATTATGGTATAGCAATTGATTAGATTCATTTCCTACTAACTTCAAAATGACACTAAACAGGATTTAAAGCCCCCTAAATTTGCCACATTTCAATGATTTAGTTGTTTTTACTTCAAAGTCGCAGTATTTGTAATGTCATCATTGTTGATTTGATCAGTAAATAAAATCTGATCAACAGGATCTCATTCTGTATCACTGAGGTTTGAAATGCATTTTTATTTTTGGCAATGGAAAAGTGATCAAGAATCAAAATTTTGTAACAGTTGAAAATTACTTGAACCAGTAAATGGGTTAATTACAAAGTGACTAACCATTCTTCTTCTTTAGATCCTCAAATCAAAATTAAGTTTCATCAAATTATTTCCCTAAACAGAGTTAAAATTGGCAGTACTCCCAAAAGTAATGCGGAAAGTTTAAACTCAATTGGCGGAGTCGTAAAATGGTAGAAATTTATCTTCCTCAATCTTTCTCCCGTCTACAATCATTAGGCTTTTTTTTCAAAAGCTGGCATCATCAAACTACGACTTACTTTCTTCCCTACTCTTCTTCCCCCCCTCAATTATGGATCATACTCTTTCACCACACTTTCCCAATGAGTAAAATAGTTTCAATTTGACTGTTACATTAATGGAACATAGAACATTACAGCGCAGTACGGGCCCTTCGGCCCTCGATGTTGCGCCGACCCGTGAAACCATCTGAAGCCTATTTGACCTACACTATTCCATTTTCATCCATATGTCTATCCAGTGACCACTTAAATGCCCTTAAATTTGGCGAGTCTACTACTGTTGCAGGCAGGGCGTTCCACACCCCTACTACTCTCTGAGTAAAGAAACTGCCTCTGACGTCTGTCCTATATCTACCACCCCTCAATTTAAAGCTATGTCCCCTCGTGTTGGTCATCACCATCCGAGGAAAAAGACTCACTGTCCACCCTATCTAACCCTCTATCTTATATGTCTCTATTAAGTCACCTCTCAGCCTTCTCCTCTCTAACGAAAACAACCTCAAGTCCCTGAGCCTTTCCTCGTAAGACCTTCCCTCCATACCAGGCAACATCCTAGTAAATCTCCTCTGAACCCTTTCCAAACCTTCCACATCCTTCCTATAATGTGGTGACCAGAACTGCATGCAGTACTCCAGGTGCGGCCGCACCAGAGTTTTGTACAGCTGCAGCATGACCTCGTGGCTCCGAAACTCAATCCCCCTAGTTATAGAATTGGGACGAAACATCAATTTCATCCAGGCAGCTGCTGCAGTCACCCATCTGTAGAACTTCAGTGGGGAGGACTCTTCCTCGAGATGGTCCATGTCCAAATCTGCTTTTCAATTTAGAGTAAAATTCAGCATAGGACACTGCAAGCAAAAAACTAACCTTTCATACTCAACATCTCACTTAATTCATTACTTTGACATTTATTTTAAGCCAGCAAATACACAGGAGTTATTTTACTTTTTTTATTTGTTAAAATTGCCCAATTATACATAAAAAACAAAAAAAACTTCAATTTGTAAAAATTACACTTCCTCAAATGGGAAGATCGATTTATCAAATCCTCCAACTGCCTCAGTAATGGATGGTAACTATACACAATCTACTTTCTCACATATCTGGTATCACAGCTACAATTTTGTGCTGATACACCAAGTGAACTTGGCAAAAGAAAACTATTAAAAGTGCACTAATGTAATAGGACATCCACAAAAAAAAAGAAATACATTGTCTTGGAAACACTTTGTACAGGTGCCAATTATTGTGGCATAAGATGCCGCACATTGTATTTGGACGTGTCTTGGTACTGAGTCATCGGTCTGTCTGCTATCCCGCATGTGCCAACTCCAACTTTTCCAGTCACACTCTCTGGTGAGGCAAAAATACTTTTCTTTACCTTTAAAAAAAAAACAACAACATGAGCTCCAACAGCTTGAAAAAAAATTATTTTCTTGGCATTTAGAATGATAAAATGTTTCTGGTGGAAGATATGTTTTTGATCATTTCCATTTTACATTTGATTACTTTGCCTGTTAACACAATTCTCGACCAAATCAGAATACATCAGACTGCAACTTACATGTAAATTCCTATACACACACACAGCTGCACTCTCACACAAATCTGATGTAATAAAAAACTGTTATGATAGTTTAAAATCACATTGCAAAATAAAGGTCTCAATGCAGAATAAAGCCAACTTGCAACTCCTTGGAGTCAGGGTGTGTGGACACTTGAGCGAAGGCGGGAAACAACTAAAGAGCAACTCCACTGTAAGAAGTGTTTGAAACCAAAAACAAGAGATGCAACAATTTTTTTACGTGTGGTTGTTGGTTATGATAGCATGACTTAGCAGCAACTTAACCACATCACAAAGTGATGAAAGACATCCTACGCACAATTTTGATGTGGCGAATATCAAGCAGACCCACCATCTAGGGACATAGTGCTTCTCCAGAGAATGAGATACATTTTTAAATCAATTCTGCATTCGAGTACAATGACATTTGTTTCCACTGGTTGGAGATTCTAGAATTAGGGGGCAGTGTTGAAAAATTAGGGCCAGACCATTGAGGTGAGATGTTAGGAACTCTCTTCCACAAATGGCAATGTTAGATCCTTTGTTAATTTTAAATCTGAGACAGATAAAGGTTTGTTAAGCAAAGTTATCAAGAGATATGGGCCAAAGGCAAGTATAGCCACAGATGAGTAATTGAATGGCAGAGCAGGCTCGAGGGGCTACATACGTTCCTATGAAATCCTAATCAGCAGCTGGAAAATAAACTGGAGGAGTGACAGAATCTGACATGTGCACAGCCTGCAACCAAAAATAATGAGACGCTACTAAGGAAGAGGAATGAAAAACATTTCAAAGGCTCATCAACACTGGGACTAATGTAGAGGTTCTTTCACTTCACATTCCGCATCTTCCAATATTAATATTTTATCTAAACCAAAATGACAGCCAAAGTGCTATCAAGATGGGGACAGGTACATGTAGGTGCACTCCCAATGTTTCTCTACAGCTATTTGAGGAACATAAAAATAAATGTCCCATATTTCACTGCCAGTCTTTTTGAAGTTCACACGGACCTATTACAACTAACTTTTGTTTATTCTTTCACAGGATGTGGCTATCACTGGCATGGCCGGTATTTGTTATCCGATCCTTGTACTTGCCATTGAGGGGGCAGCGGTGAGTTACCTTCTTGAATTACTGCAGTCCATGTAGCGTAGATACAGGTACACACAAAGTGCTGTTAGGGAGTGAGTTCCAAGACTTTGACACAGCAAAATGCAGGGAAATAAATATAGTTCCACACGTCAAAACGATGTGTGGCTTGGAACGGAACTTGCAGGTGGTGGTTTTCCCGTGCTTCTGCCTTCCTAGGTAGAGGGCACAGGTTTGGAAGGTGCTGTCATAGGTGTCTTGGCAAGTTGCTACGGTGCATCTTGTAGATGGCCACTGTGCAGTGGTAGAGGGAGTGAATGTTTAAGGTAATGGGTGGGGTGCCAATTAAGCAAGCTGTTTTGCCCCAGATGGTGTCCAGTTTGTTTTACACTGGGAGGGCATTCCAAAACACTTGTGACCTGTGCTGTAAGAAGTCAGGACATGGGTTACTGTAGAATTCTCGGCCTCTGACCAGTTCTTGCAGCCACAATGTTTATGTGGCTGGTCCAGTTCAGTTTCTGGTCAATGGTAACCCTAAAGATGTAGATAGTGGGGGTTCAGCGATGATGAAACCAGTGGTTTCATTGTTGGAGAGACTAGAACCAGAACTTAGATTGAAGAGGCGGAAATGAGGAGAAATGTTTTCTCTCAGAATGTGGTAAGTCTGGAACTTTCTTGTGACACTGGGGACCTCAGGAGGTGGGAGAGATGGATCAGTTGCTCAGCACTTTGGCTAAGGAGAGAATGGAGCCAGGCAGGAGGAGGTTGGAAATGTTTCAGCCTTCTCTTTTGCACTATTGTGCAGGGCCCTCAGGGTGAGGATATTTATAGAGCCCCCTCCACCGGCAGTTTAATTGTCCACCATCATTCAGGGCTGGATGTGGCAGAACTGAGCTAGGTGATCGCATGCTGCTTTTGTCTGGCATGCAAGCAGTCCTGTGTTGCAGTTTCATCAGGTTGGCATCTACACCATGTGCTGATCCTGGCATGCCCTCCTGCGCTCTTCATTGAACTAGGGTTGATTCCCTGGCTTTGTGGCAATAGTCGAGTGGTGATGTGCAAGGCCAAGAGGCACCCTGGGCTAGTCAATTCCAACCCCACTTGACCTGGAGTTTCAACACAGGTGAAATTCCATTTTATATTAATACCTGTGGCTTTGGTGGAGTTAAATTTGACCACAGCGACTAGATTTGTATATTTAAACATATGTAACCTTTTATTAACAGTAATTATAATTAAATAGGCAAAAAAACCAACAACTGGCTATCCACTATGATTCCCAACTCTTCCTCAGATCATTCAATATAACAAAGCTGTAGGGTATTTTTTTTTAACTACACTGAACAATACAGACCTGTCCTTTTTTGTTCTTGGAATAGGCTCTGTTATTAAACTGCTGCCATTTTACTTTTTGCTCCTCTCGCTCCTGTTCAAGCTCCTTCATTCGCTGGGCCTTTTTTAATGCTTTTTTCTTCTTGTACTCCCTCTGCTGGGCGACCATTTCCTTCCTGTAAGCAGCCCAAACCAAAAACCACTAAGAAAATGGTATAACTTAGGATGTTGTTTCCCACGCATTAGAAACAAGTATCTTGGTTACACAAACACTTAACTGCCTTGCCAACACTCACTTCGATTTGGGTTTGTCGCCACCCTGTTCTTCAGAATCGTTTCCTTCTTCAACTGGTTTCAGGTTGACCAAGGGGAGCACATCAGCATTACCGTATCCAGCAAAGGTGATGGCAGCCGTGCCATTTTCCTGGTCAATCTCTTCAATCTCCGCTTCATACAATCTGAAAGGAAGTTAGGGCTGTAAGCATGTGAGTAGAGGTTTGACAATCAGTCCCTACAAATTTCTAACAATAAAAATTTTAAAATGTTATGTTTCTCAAATTACTTTTAATAATTTATTGAAGACTAAAGCTGCAACATTAATCCATAAACAGATGTTTGGAACAGATTTTTGGGTTTTCACAATATTTCTGGCAGTTTAACAAGATCTATTTAAAAGTTCTATCTGTTGATTTTAACCACATATTAAATATTAATATATAACTCTGCCACTGAAACTTTTTAAATCAAAATGAATAAAACAAAGGCTCAGATTTTCCAGTAGTAATGACAGTGAAATTGACAGCCTTCATTGCCATGAATCCTCTGAAACTGACAGCAATTGCTGGAGTCTGCACATGCAGTGAAACATGGAAAAGCAAAAGCTGTGGTCATTGATCTGAAGCCTCCCCATAGGGTGCATTATTGAAGTCCCCCCAGGCTGTAATCAAATAGAAATTAATTGGCGAGCGCTTCCATTATTAGTCTACTGTAAAAGTCCTCGAAAACGTTATACATTTTAAGGTACTAAGTAATCATCATTGAACAGCCTGACTGGCCCTGAAAACTACCTTTTTATTTGTGGAATGTCAAATTTCTCCATTAATTTTATTTTATGAAGTGTATAAAATATTTCAGCTTCTGTCATAATTCCAAAACTTAGTCCCAATTATTTAAAATTTGAGAAAGCAAAATAAAAAAAATAATTCAGTGCATTTTACTTCCTGGTTTGCGGTCTGCCTGCAAGGATACTTCAACGTGATTGACTGCTTACACAGCTTGATGACATCCTCTTGACTTGGCACCACGGTCATTGTTGGGAAAGGGGCAATCCCACTTGGTTTTCTAGATCTCTGTGGGGCTACTTTGCTTGAGGCCAGCAACAAGCACTGTCGCTTCGCCACTGACCATGAAATCTGGACCAATGAAGCCACAATGACCATTTTAGATGAGCATATATAAAGCACCAGAAAGTGAAATGTTAATGTTGCTTGTCTGACAGAACAGGTTAGAATGAGAATTTGCATATGCTCAGTGGCCTGAAATGAAACTCTCTTTCCTAAGTTTCCACCACAGGTAATTTGAAAGATTTGCACCAGCAGCTTCTGTTTCAAGTGTATTTGGGCTATCAGGCATCTCCAAGGAGGGCAATGTTTCATGATCATTAATAAAACAGTATTCTATAGGAAACATAAACTGGGATGATTCTAACTGGGTGGTTGCTTTTTATGGTGAAATCTGTGAGCTGACCCGCCAATGCTGTACCCACTGAAATCATGAGCAATCAGTAAAGTCACAAGAACTTTAAAAAATATTTTGTCATGGGACGAGGGCGTTGCAGGCTGGGCCAGCACTTATTGCCCATTCCTAATTGCCCTTGAGGGGGCAGTTATAGCATCATGTCAGCATCATAGCGTCACAACTGTGCCACCATGCCGCCCTGTCTTCTCAGGACCCAGGTTTGATCTTGACCCCGGGTGACTGTGTGGAGTTTGCACATTCTCCCAGTGTCTATGTGGGTGTCACCCCCCACAAACCAAAGATGTGCCGTTTGGGTGGATAGACCACGCTAAGTTTCCCCTTAATTGGAAGGAAAAAAATATATATATATATATGTGGAATGATCATTCTGCACTGTACTAGATTTTGGGGATTTGTCGCACCTTGTGGTTACATGCAGAATATCCCCTTAAAACTAATGTCTAGTGAATTTCTTTCCTATTCTGGGCCCAGGGAATTGTTAACTGGCTCCTACAAAGGTACAGGTAGGTCTCATATCCAAGAAAAAGATATAATGTGTCACTGGTGCCTCTGGTATAATTGGAGTTGGGAGAGGTATATTTTGGTGCATGCCCGAACGGGACGCAAAAATCTTGTCTTATATTTTCTTTGGCTGTATGAACAATCTCTACAAGAGAAAAATTGTGTACTCTCAGCCCTCCCAACAGAGGTTCCTTTAAAATGTTTTCTTTCATCGTGACCATCGATGTCCTGAATATACAATGGAAAGGTCTGCACCATTTTACCACATTTTCATAGCTTAACCGTTCATCGTTTTTCCCTTGTATAAGCCGAGGCACCAAGTTTAATGATTAAGTTGAACCAACCATGCTGGTGTTATGTCTTTTTATGTAATCATGTACACAGAATTTATGCGGTGCCAGTTTTGAAGGTTTGTGGTGTTATTTGTAAATATTGAAAAACTTTAATAAAAAATTGTTTAAAAACTAACTCTCCTTCCATAAATTATATATTAGATATTGTGTAATTGATCCAAGTGACAAATTCCAGAATAAGTCTCAAAGAATCTCTTACCATTTCCTACTGTTCTATTGATGTACTGTTAGAGAGTTCTACACTTACTGTCCATCCTCATTCCAAATGGCCAGGCACTTGTCACCAGTCTTCCATTTATGACTGGGAACGGAATTTGTCGAGCTATCAGCATTGGCTGCAGCAACAGAAGGCTGGTTTGACAGCAGGTCTCTGGTCAGCTCTATTACTTCCTGCAAGACATGCAAGTAAATATAGAATTTAGTTCTGCTCTTTTTAAAAAAAAAATAATCAAACCATATCTTGTGCACTTTTGGATCTAGTTTCAACACCAAGCTAGTTTAGTCAGCATCTTATTCAAACTGGGAACGGTAAAGAAACCATTACGCTGCAAACAAATGAAACCTTATTTCTTCCCCATAATCAAAATTATCTGATCACTTGATACCAGGAGGTTAGACCTGTATGCCAACAATACTGACCTGTGCCTGTTTGTGGCTTCTCAAAATGATGAGAGCAAATAAAAAGTGAAACAAGCAAAGAAAAGCAGTGTTTGAGCATTGAATTCAGTTTCCGAATCACCACTCCACAGAATTTTTGTTAAATATTCTAATACAGAATTTAGTCATAAACTAAGATTCCTTATTTAGGACTTTTAACAAAAGAAAGACACAATTTCTGCAATTAGACAAGAGGTCAAAACTCCGATCGATACTGATCTCCGTTCTAAACCCCATTGTATTTTGCAGTAAATGTAGATGGCATTGATGTGATTGGTCCGTTTGTATTACTTTATAGAGGTCTCCAAATTGATGCACATGCACGCACATACAGTCTTCATGAAGCCGAGTGAAAGCTACGTGGAAAACCATTCTACACCCTTTTTTACACAAATTGGCCACTTCAACTCAGGTACACAATCAGAAATCAGAACATTTCTGACTAGTTTCTGTTAATGTTTCATTTGATCAGTCCTCATACGTGTCTTTCCTATCTCTGGACCCAACTATTTCAATGCTCTCCAGGCTGGCGCCCAACTTAAACTCGAGCTTTCGCAAAATTCTGCTGAAGTTCATTCACCCAACATCACTGTGCTCGCTGACCTGCAGTGGCTCCCAGGCTGGCAATAATTTGATCTTACATACATAGAGTACATAGAACATACAGTGCAGAAGGAGGCCATTCGGCCCATCGAGTCTGCACCAACCCACTTAAGCCCTCACTTCCATCCTATCCCCATAACCCAATAGCCCCTCCTAAACGTTTTGGATACTAAGGGCAATTTAGCATGGCCAAACCACCTAACCTCCACGTCTTTGGACTGTGGGAGGAAACCAGAGCACCCGGAGGAAACCCAGACACGGGGAGAACGTGCAGACTCCGCACAGACAGTGACCCAACGGGGAATCGAACCTGGGACCCTGGCGCTGTGAAGCCACAGTGCTATCCACTATCTTGAAAGATCTCATCTTTTTGTTCAAAGCCCTCCATCACTTCGGCCACCCCAACCATGCTACCTTTCACCTCCTTCAGCCTCGTAATCCTCTATGATCTCTGCACTCCCACAATTCCCCAATTACCATTGCCTTCAATTGCCGGAGCTCTCAACCCCCCCTCTCTAAAACTCTCCTTCAAGACATGCTTTAAAACCCAACCCTTTAACCAAACCTTTGGTTACTAGTCCCATATCTGCTTATGTGGCTGAATACCAAATTCTGACTGAATGCTCTTGTGAAGCACTATTTAAGAGTGCGACACAAAGTTGTTGGTAGTAGTAAAGACTACAAATCCATGATCTCAAACACCAAGATACAGCCACCACCAGCCAACTGCAATAATTTTGGATTAAATTTCACAACATATATTCAATCAATATCAGTGACTAAAGCTTTCTGGATTCTTCTCGGTTGCATTTACACCATCCAGCAAGGCTGCTTTGTCCCACTGGTAGTTGAACAGATGCAAAGACCACAGTGCAACTCCAAAGGCAGGGATAACCTGGCATTGGAGCAAAGCCAAGTGATAACACACTGGAGGAGAAAAACTTGCTCTACTTCCAAATAATGCCAGGGACAGGCTCTGGACTTTACAAGTGAGTAGCAGAACAAACATTGTTAATGCTATCTATTAGGGTCTTTAATCTCATTCATGTTGTCAACAATATTTGAGAGCCAGCTCACAGGTCGAGGTTGATAAACCCCTCCATGACCAATAATTTAGACTTTTATAATAAACTGAAATAGAATCACTTGAGTGGTTTTTTAAAAAGTGAAACACCAACTGACTGTGGTAGGGGGCACGGTTAAAGTTAGGAACCATAGGCAAGATCAAAGATGTGGATTTTACAAGATGTTTTTCCACAGAGTAGGATTGTGGAGCAAGGTGGGGGAGGGGGCACCAATTCAGTTACTTTCAAATACACAGAGCTAGGAGGGTCACTTGAAAAGAAAAACTGGGAGACACAATATGACCTCAAGCTACACATATTCTCATCCATCCTGTTATGTAGTCTGCAATGCCCGAGACCACGGTCATATAATCATGGTAATTCAGGAACAGAAGGAAGCCATTCAGCCCATGTCTCCATACAAAACAAGAGAGCATCCAGACTAGTCCTAGTCTCCAGCTCTTAATCTGTGACCTGCAGGTTATGGCATTTTAAGAGCTTATCGAAGTACTTGAAAATGAGGATTTCTGCCTCCACTCTCCTGTCAGGCAGTGTTCCAGATGCCTACAATCTGGGTGAAGATATTGCTTTTCAACTTCCTTAGAATTCTGGAGTCGGACACTTTAGGAACTTTCAAGCGGTTATTGGATAGGCACATGGAGCACACCAGAATGACAGGGATTGGGATAGCTTGATCTTAGTTTCGGACAAAGCTTGGCACAACATCGAGGCCCGAAGGGCCTGTTCTATGCTGTACTGTTCTATGTTCTAATTAATTAAAATCTATTGCCCCTGGTTATTGACCCCTCTGCTCAGGATAGGTTATTACTATCCACTCTATGGTGGTTTAACTAGTGTTCAATCCACTTCTAGCATAACATTCCTGCTCTTATATTCTACGCCGCAACTAATAAAGGAAAATATCTGCTTTATTTCAACTACCTGCGCTGACACCTTCAGGGATATGTGGACATGCACTCAGTTCCTCTACACCTCTCAGCATCCAACCATTGATTCTGCATTCCTTGCTTTATTAAACCTCCCCAAATGCATTACTTCGCACATCTTCAGACTGAATTCCATTTACCACTTTCTGCTCACCTGATCTCCCCCACACTCTTCAGGAACTATGTCCTGAAAGGGATTTAGTGCCCATGGACTTCTGTGTTAGTCCATGGTTAAGCTTGGCACGGTGTTGCAGTGGTTTGCCATTGCCTTCTGCAGCTGGCTGGCCAGGAATCTCTCTAATTCTTACTACCTGCAATTGGCATATATTGGAAAGATATACAAGTTGATACACAATCCATTTGGCCACGTCATGAACTCACCTTTCTTGGCCATTGAGTCCTGAAGTGGGACTTGAACCCGCAGCTACTGGCTCAGAGGCACAGGTGCTATCCATTGCCCCACAAGACCACCCCTGCCCACCTGATCAGCCCATTGATATCTTCCTGAAGCTTTCTTCCTCAATATTGACCACATGACCAATTATCATTTGCAAATTTTGTAATCATGCCCCCTACATTTAAATCTAAATCACTGATATATGTACCGCATGGAGCAAGACAAAAACACCTGCTACAATTTGCTTCCTGGCATTGAACCAATTTTAGATCCAACTTTCCACAAGATTTAACTTTTCTGATTGGCCTGTCATGTGGGATTGTTCAGAATTTCACTATATGAAAAGTGCCACCCTTCTCAAAAATTGCAATCAAGTTAGTCAGACACAAACTTCTCTTATCAAGTCCATGCTGACTGTCTTCGAGCAACCATGCATTTCTAAATGACGATTAATACTGTTGCTCTGAGTTTTTTCTTTCAATAATTTACCAACCACAAGGTTAGACAATTGGCCTGTAATTACTCAGGACTAATCCTTTCTCCCTTTATAAACAAGGACACATTAGCAGTCCTCCAGAAACAGGCCCATAGCCAAAGGGGGCTGGAAAATAATAGCCTCTGCTATTTCCTCTCTTGCTTCTCTTAACAGCTAGGCCATGATATCACCAAGACCCCTTTGATCCTCCGTACTTCCTAGGGTCCAATCATTCATTGCATATTTCCATGCCTTGCTAGTCCTCCCACTTTTTATGGTTAAATTCCACTCTTCCACCCATCTAACCAGCCCGTCAATATTGTCCTGCAATCTAAGGCCTTGCTCCTCACTATTTACACTACCAATTTGTGGCATCTGTAAACGTACTTATCATACCTAAATTCACACCCAGATAATTAATGTACACTACAAACAAGAGACCCAGCACCGATCCCTGCTGGACACAAGCTTTCCAGTCACAAAACAACCTTCAACCACCATTCTGTGCCTCCTACCACTAAGCCAGTTTTGGATCAAATCTGGCAAATTGTCCTGGATCCCATGGGTTCATTCCATCTTCATGAGCCTCCCACTTCCTCTTTTAATGCCAGAATATGAAATTCTCATCAAGTGTTGCGGTGTGTTACCTACGATTGAAAAATCGCTCATTATCGAAAATATCTACTTCTGCTGCAATCACTCAGTTGTACTCTGTGGATTTGAGTATGAACTAAGTGCACAGTTCAAGTGATCCGTACTAGTTTATTTCTTTGTGAACCATAAAGCTAGGGTGGGGAGGGTTGGTGGTCATGAATTGCCCTTTCTGCTGAAGCTGTGGGGTACCTCCTGGTCCTAATTTATCCATTTTCTGGCATTCTGCTAGCAGCAGTTTGCAAAGTAACACTGAAAGACAAATCGCACCTCAGGTTGGTCAAAGGGGGAAAACAATTTAAAGAAAAGCGTCACCTTAAAGAGGGCAAAATGAATGCACATCCCAACAATACTTTAAAATATTTATGTCCTTAAATTAAAATAAAGAGATATCTTGCTCCTCTGCCACAAGCTCCAGCAGCCAGCCATTTCAGGATTCAAGCTTACCAAGAAACCAGGTGGTACTGAGTTTGAATACTGCTGACTTCCAATTGTCAATCTCTTCAGTCCTGCATTCCAATCTCTGCTGGAGTCACTTGCTGGCTAACCTCATGGCGAATATTAGCTCTCTGGTGAGCTGGAGACCTGGAATAGCAAGTTTCCAAAGGGAAATGGAAGTGGAGTTGTGGAGGAATACAGGATACTTTCAAAATAAATTCTCAAAATGTGACAGGAAAGTGTAGTAATATTTGCCCTTAAACACTCACTTTCTCCTTTAAGACCAGTATTCGACAGTAAAAGTTTAGAGTTTGGACGGTAACAACATATTGACAGGCCTGGGGAATGATAGAGACAACTGTTCAGCAAGTCACTTCACTCCCTCTCAAACCTTCCCACTTGACCCACTGCCCCATAGTAAACAGAATGATAGCAAGAGAATCTTTATTCATTCACAGCCTGTGGGTGTTGCTGGCAAGGCCAGCATTTACTACCCATCCCTAATTGCCCGTTAGAAGATGGAAGTGAGCCGCCTTCTTGAAATGTTGCAGTCCAGATGCTGTCAGCACCGTATTAGGAAGGGAACTAACTGCTGGATTTTGATCCAGCGACAATGGAAGAATGATGAATAGTTTCAATGGTATGTGACTAAGAATGGCAATTACAGGTGGTGGTGTTCCCATAGTGACCGAGTCGGTAAAGCTCATGGGTTTGGGAGTTTCTGTCATTGAAGACTTGACAAGTTGCTGCAGTACAACTTGGTGCACGCTGCTGCCATTATGCACCAGTGGTGGAGGGAATAAATGTTTAAGATGACTAATGGGTGCTGATTAGATGTTTTCATAGAATTTAAAGTGCAGAGGAGGCCATTCGGCCCATCGAGTCTGCACCGACTCCTGGAAAGAGCACCCTACCCAAGCCCACACCTCCTCCCTATCCCCGTAACCCAGTAACACCACCTAACCTTTTGGATACTGAGGGGCAATTTATCATGACCAATCCATCTAACCTGCTCATCATTGGACTGTGGAAGGAAACCGGAGCACCCGGAGGAAACCCACGCAGACACGGGAGAATGTGCAAACTTCACAGACAGCCACCCAAGGACGAAATTGAATCTGGGACCCTGGAGCTGTGCTAACCACTGTGGCGCCCCTATCCTGGCTGATGCCAGGCTTCTCAAGTGGAGCTGCCCTCATCCAGTTAACAGATTATTCCACCAGACTCCTTAAACGTCTTAAACCTTATAAATGGTGGAAAGGCTTTGAGGAGTCAGGAGGGCAGTCTTCACTGCAGAACTGCCAGCCAGCCACACTATTTATATGGCTGGCCTAAAGTTTCTGATCAATGGTTGTCACTAGGATATTAGTGTGCAGTACAATAATGGTAATGCCAGTAAATGTCGGGGGGGGGGGGGGTGGACATTCTCTTGTTGAAGATGGTATTTACCTTGCATAAATTCTATTTACCACTCATCAGCCCAAGCTTACAAATTAGCCAGGTCATGCTGCATTCAGCTGAAGATGGTTACACCAAGGTTACTGTCCCTGAGGAACTCCCGCAGTGGTGGCCAAGGCCCAAAATGATAGCCGTACAACATAACCTGTCAGCAAGTTATGGATAATTGTGACTCGAGTACTGTCAATAACACCTTCGTTCACTTTGCTGATGATTAAGGTGGATGGGGCTGTGACTTGTCAAATTGGATTTCTCCCAATATTGTAACAAGACTTACATGAGCGATTTTCCACTTTAATGTGTAGATGACAGTGCTGTAGTTCTACTGGAACATGTCTACATACTGCAGCTAGGATCATGTTGGGCCCATAGCCTTTGTCTCCAGTGGCTCAGCTAAGTCTTGATATCACGGAGTGGACTGTACTGGGGACAACTGACTTATGTGATGATAGGGACCTCAGGAGGAGGCCAAGGTAGATCATCCACTTAGCACGCCAGACTAAAGGTGATTACAAACAATTCAGCCTTGCTGTCATGAAAATGTCACTTTAAGAAATGTTTGGCTGCTCGTTACTGCAGTGATGTCAGAGTGTGGGTGGAGCTGAGCTCTGGCTCTGCTTTTTAGTTTCACTTTGAGAAAAGGTTGGGTGTGTCTGTGTCTTTTTGGTTTTGTTTTCAGTGCTGGAGCTGAAGCCAGACAAAGCAGCTGTACTGCTGTTCTCTCAGCCATGAAAAGACTGTCTCTTGATCATTTGGTGAATTCAGAATTATAAATATTCTGAATAGTAACTTTAACCTGATGTGCTTCTGTTAAAGGTTATGTTTTTTGCAAGTCTTCTGGATGTTAAAAGGACAGCGTACACATTACTTAATGTTATATTCTTTGGGGGTTGTATTTGAATTAATGGTTGCTAAGATGTTCACGGTTTGTTTTAAAAAGGTTAACTTAAGTTAATAAACATTGTTTTGCTTTAAAAATTACTTTTCCATTTCTGCTGTACCACGACTTTAGAGTGGCCCATGTGCTCCCGAAACCACAATCTTTAAAACGTCGTGGGTCAGGTGAACTCCATGATACACTTTGGGGTTCTCTACACCCTGGCCCATTACACTTGCCTTTTGCACACATGCTGGACTCAGTCACCCTTAAGGATGGAGATGTTCATGGAGACGCCGCTTCCCACTATTCTTCAACTGTCTACAACCATTCATGACCAGATGTGGCAGAACTGTTAAAACTTAGATCTGATCTATTAGCAGTGGGACTGCATGGTGCTGTCCTCAATAAATTAAGGTTCTTTCTCTGACTTAATGCTAATGGCAGAGAGAGGCATATGCCAGGCCACGATATACTGACTGCGGTTGAATACAATTCTGCTGATGACCCAAGTTCCTATTGTTGCCCAGCTTTGAGCTGCTAGATCAGCTTTGAACCGGTTCTGAACCTGTCCTATCCTATCCAGCAGAGTGGAAGTGCCACACAACATTATGAAGGGGTCCTCACTGCGAAGCCAGAACTTTGGCTTTACATGAACTATGAAATGGTCATTCCTACCAAAACTGTCATGGACAGATGCATCTGCGACAGGTAGATTGGTGAGGAACAGTCAAGTTGTTTTTTCCCCTCCTGTTGGATATCCTGTCCTGTCCCAGTCTTCCAACTATGTTCTACTGGAGGCAGGATACCCTAGGCAGCCATGTTTCTCAAATGGGGAAATTAGCACAGTCGCAGCAGAGCATGAATGTAAACTAAAGGTTGGCTAAGAAAAATCAGAGACACAGGATAAGAATTAGTTGATCTGATTAATAGTAAATTCAAGGATGAAAAGGTGGCTGGCTCTTGATTACTGGTGCATCTGTGCAGCAATGCCCAGATGATGATAACATTGAAGGATTGGGTTTTAATTAATAAAAATACACAGTCAATGTATGATTTTGTAAATCTTGTCAGGTACTTCCCTCAGAAGCCTCTTGTTAAATATAGGACAAGTTTAGCAGGAATGCCACTCGAACCGGCAGCTATATTTAGCCTGTGCTGTTCCTACACAAGGATTTCCTATTTACTGCCCCAGCTTCTGGAAGAGCTGCCTGGTGTTGCTCAACCGTTGCACAGCACCATCTTGTGGCAGGAAAGATACTCTAAGAAACACACAACATGAAATTGGGGCTTCAGAAGTTGGAGAAAAAGAGCAAAGAAAAATTGCAGATACTGTGAAACTGAAACCCCCCTCCCCCACAAAAAAAAGATTAGACAGCATCCACATAGAGAACAGACAAGTTAATACGTGGATCTTCCACACCAAATGTTAACATGCCTGTTATCTCCGCCTAAAGTTGGATACTGGTTGAAACACACTTGTCACAACACAACATGACTACTATATTTTCTTACATTAGATAACCACAAATCCTTAACAGTACTTGTGTGTGACAAATCTTTTCATTTGTAGCCGTACCAAATCTTCTGCTACTAAGAACTGCAAAAAATAAAAAGGCAACAACGAAGTACAACACCCGATAATAGAAGCAGCACCTTCAGCAGTTTAGTACCAGACTGCTCAACACTGGCGCTATTTAGAAAATGCGTGCCATGTGTGTGGCTGGAAAGTGGGTTCTAATCAACTGAAGTCTGGCAAGGATTTCTCACTCGGCTAAGGCAAGCCAGGTTTTTCTAACCTCAATCCAGGCTATCGCTGTATGCAAAATTTCTCATTTCAAAGCACTGTGCTAATGGCCACCTCTCCACACAACCCAAGGAAAATGAAACCAAATTTTACTGGAAACAGATGCAAATAACACAGGTACACTTGACAATGAATAGACATTCCAATTACATGCAACCATACGTTTTCTGTAGTAGTCCCAAGAAATGAATCTTAATTCATTTAGATTGGAGATGAAATTAAATGAAAATCGCTTATTGTCACGAGTAGGCTTCAATGAAGTTACTGTGAAAAGCCCCTAGTCGCCACATTCCGGCGCCTGTCCGGGGAGGCTGGTACGGGAATTGAACTGTGCTGCTGGCCTGCTTTAAAAGCCAGCGATTTAGCCCAGTGAACTAAACCAGCCCCTATGGAAATCAGAGTAGAAATCTGTGGGGGGTGGGCGGGGGGACACAACTTTTTTAAGTGAATAAAATCCTACTAACTACTTTAGCCAATCAGATCTATTTAAATCCATGTGCAACTGGTGACAAGGATTAATACTTACTCAGAACAAGATGCAGAGTCCATTTCCACCTGAAATCAAACATGGCGTGTATCAACTGTGAAAAAAAGATGTAAAATATAGAAGTACTACAGTCTGAGATTCCCCTGAATGTGTTATCATGGTAGCTCGGGTTATGACGGATTGCAACAGGCCTGATGTTTCGATTATACAATAATATCTAGAGGATGTTACTTTAAAATAACATAAAAAGATAACAAGGGGATAAGAAATTAACACAGCCTTGCAGCAATTTTAGACACAGTCCCTCAACGGCATATACATACATAAATCCCAAGAGTTTATCCACCTAACGGGTGGTCAAGCACATTAATCATCTAATTTATTGAGTTGCAGGTCTGTAGGACGTGGGCTCACATTTGAGGTATCCGACAATGCAAGGCCCTAATCTTGCATAAAGCAGCAAGAAATGTCGAACCAACGTTAAAACACTTAAGCTCTGAAGAGTCAAACGGACTTGAAACGGTAACTCTGTTTCTCTCCGCAAATGCTGCCAGACCTGAGCTTTTCCCACATTTGTTTTTTCTTTGTTTTTGTTTAAAACACTTCCTCACAGGGCAACAAAAAAAAATAGGCAAGCACGGCACTGTAGATGACTTGTGCCTATCTCATTATGTACATCAGTAGCTTTGTAAAATGGTCCCCAAGATATGGCAACCCAGGAAACATAAATGAGTTGCTCTTTTCAAACACAGCAATTGAACTGTTGTGCATGCCTCCCTTTGTGCAGTCTGATATCCATTTGCTGTATACAGTCAGATGGGAGCAACACAGAACAAGTTGATTCACTTCCAGTACACTAGTGCCATCTGTTCTCTCCTCACCCTCCAATCTCTGTTGTGAATTTACAAATTTCATCTACTTCCTATATAGGAAATAGTCGTGTAGTGCTTACATTACTAGATTAGTATTCCAGATCTTGGACTAATAGTCCAGAAAATGAGAGTTCAAATCCTACTGAGACTTTTAATTCAGTTTAAAATCTAGAAATAAAAAAGATGGGATCAGTAAAACTGTAGCTGCCAAATTGCTCTAAAGTCCAATTGGGTCACACTAATGTTCTTTAGAAAAGATCATCTATTCACTTTTCCAGACCTATCTGTTGCCCCTATACTGATATAATTAATTTTTATCTGCCCCCTGAAGCGCATTTGAATCAAATAGTAGTTCAATAAGGCAGCCCAACACTATCCTTTCAAAACAACTAGACATGAGCTTTAAAAATGATGGATGATTTTAAAAAAATGGAAGAAATCAACATCGGACTCTAGAAAGTTAATTTTAAGAATTAAGTAATGGTGGGACCATTACAGTAAGTGTACTATATTCACACATGTAAAAAGAAGTCCTAAACAGGCTTTATAGCTAGGTTGTATAAGTTTTGCAATAGTAAAGTTCGGAGCTCTGCTTCATACTGTCATCTTTAAAGCACTGCGCACAAGGAAGAATTTTCTATTAAAAAGTGGGCTAACAGGATGCAAGATGGCGCAGTGGTTAGCACTGCCGCCTCTCGGCACTAAGGCCTGGCTGCGGGTCACTATCTGCGTGGAGTTTGCACATTCTCCCTGTGTCTGCGTGGGTCTCACCAAAGATGTGCAGGGTAGGTGGAGTGGCCGCGCCAAATTGCCTCTTAACTGGAATTTTTAAAAAAAACAAAAGTGGGCTGACTACAGTATATATGACAGTTGACAGAATAGGAAGGAGGAAAAGAATGCAATACGTTTCAGTCACACACAGTCAAATGTAACAATATGACAACGGGCCTTAAAAACATGGACAGATTTTGTGCATAAAAATACATACGGTGACCATACCAATTAGGAGCACAGAAAGAGATTCAGGCAGATTCCAAACAACTTTTCTGGTTTCAAAACACTTGCCACATTTTATCTTCAATAGTTTATTTCCGCTAGATAGTCACCATGCATTTGCAGAACACTACAGTGCACTGTTTGAGCTTAGGTGAAGAATCCTAGTAGCTTCTGCACTTGAACTGTTTGAGTTCCTATTTCAGGATCCTCGCATTTGTGAGCCAGACCCCAACTTTTACACTAAATCTGCCCCTCTTATTCCAATGGCAGACTTGTAAATCGAGCTTTTCATCAGCCAATGAGTTGGCCATTCTGATAAAGGAACTTTCTCTTGGAATCCAAACTAACACAGATGCAATGCAAAACCAGTTTGAAAAGTTCAAGAAGTCTGATGAAATGGATGACCTGGAGTAAGACAATTCTCATCAAGATGAATGGATCAATTCAAACTCTCACAGCATACATTCCCAAGTTATACAATCTAAACTATTTGCTTGAAATCAGTAATGTGTAGTATTCAACCCAAGAAGAACAAAATCAAGATCATAGAGCCCCAAGGATCCTAATGGTTTTCATTACAGCCAAAGTGCTAACACAAGACTTGATAATTTTGTTTAGTATCTCATTGGGTGCTTTGAGAGTTTTGTTCAATTTTACTCATCAGTTGCAGAGGCAATCTCTGAGCTGCTTATTCTATTGTTGAAAGCAATAAATGTGAACAACTTCGGGCAAGTGAGTTTGTGATATGGATTTTTCTTTTGCATGGCCAAATTATCTAAATATATTATTCTCCTAAATGTCAGATCATCTACATTAACTGTGTGCTTCCAACTAGGAAACTCTGGACAGTAGTACATCATTTTCATATTTTTGATGTAAAACGAGTGAAACACTGACTTAAGGCACCGTCAGGAACAGCTACCCACAGTGCATAGTATGTACAACATTGGAAGAGCAAGACAGTCACTGTAGTTTCCACAGGCAGAATCACCCTTTACTTGCAGCATGAAGTTGTTGTAAAACAGAATACTTCCTGTATTGTGATTAGATTTTTGTTTTGTTTAGTTCTGGCTTCCAGAGTGATACATTGGAAACACATTGTTCCGAATGTGCCCACAATCATCCTGTTCAATAGATATTATTCAGCAGTTTGTTTTTATTAATAAAGACAGCTTTAATCATCGCTTTGTTGTATCCTATCATTCCACTAAAAATAAAATGCGTTCATTAATAAATTGGGGGAGGTGGACTCTTATCCAAGTTCAAAACGCGTGTTTAATAAAATAGAACACCAACCTGCAAATCTTTTTGTAATTTAAGGAGATCTTCATTGTCTGCGTCAGAAGACAGTGCAGCTTCTACTTGCTGAAGTTGTGCCTTATAACTGGCCAGCTGCTTTGCCAGCTCATCTGACATCTACAAGAAACAACAATTCATTTAAGCACAAATACTAACCTCCCAAGCCTAATAAAAGATTAACACAGGTCCACAGTAAATGTCACTGCAAAGGTTTCTGTGACATTTAGCCCTGATAAATAGGAGAGAACCACATAGAATTCACAGCATAGAAACAGGTCCTTCAACCAACCAGGTGAGTGCTTATGCCCCTCACAAGCATCCTCCCATTCTACCTTATCCAACTCCATCAGCATTTCCTTCTAGTCTTTTCTACTTATCCAGCCACCCCTATTCAGCCTCAAATATTCCACATGGTAGCAAGTTCCACATTCCCACCAATATTCTAATAATCAGAATGAGCTTGAAGTTTGAGTTAAAACCAACAGGAAAACTTGAAGACTTTTTTTTAAACAAAAAGCATAGTTATGGTTATAATTTAAAAATATTCCTCCAGAACATTTTAGATTATATTTGCCATGTTTTCCAAGTTAAAAAGATAGTTATTTCCCTTCTCCCCATTAAACAAAAATAGTGCTTCTTTTTAAACACTATTGTTGCACATCTTGAGAAATGTCTCAATGTACTTCACAAGTCACATTTTCACTTATGTAGACTAACCAAAACAAAATATTTACACGAACCAATGTGGGCATATCACAGGGTAAAGTTATATTTACCACAAACGTTGTCTTTTTAAAATAAGATTTTTTTCCCTCCTCTGTAAAGATTGGAAAAGGTTTAAACAGATTGTTTCTTTTGCTTCCTTTCCAGAGTAAATCTTTCATACTTCACAATTATATAGTAGCCAGAGAACTGCTCCTACTGGCTTCACTCCCTGCTCCAACACCATTACCTCTGTTGTCCCTGAAGGATCTATCCTGGGCTCCCATCTATTTCGGAAACCTTGCTGCTTCATCATCCAAAAGACAGGGTCACTTTTCACGCAAACTGATGACCATCTACCTTTACCAGCACTTCTCTCAGCTCGTGCATTCTCTCTGAATTATCAGACTGCTTGTCCAATATCCTGTCCTGAATAATTTTTAAAAATATTTTTATTCTCCATTTTCTTCAGAATTACACCCCACCAACAAACAGTAAACGGTAACGAATACCATGTCAATCCCCTGATCAACAACGATCCCATCCTCCCACCAACCCCCACCTGAAATAAAACAAACCCTCCCAAGATGGAAAAAAAAGAGAAAAAGGAATCAGGAATCGCCTATGGTCACCATTGACATACAGCCCCCCCCCCCCCCAAATATTCTATGCCATCCAATCCCCAAAAGAGTACCGCGAATGACACCCATGAGTTGTAGACACCCCCCCCCCCTCCCAGACTCCACCCCCTCTTTCAAACTCATCCCCCCCAATCTCGGCTCCCCCCCTGCCACTTTTCATCCCGACTACTCACCAAACCCTGTTCCACCAGGCTCCGATGGCCGCAACCACTCCCCCCACCGGCTTAAACCAGCCAGCGTGGAGGCCCCCTCCCTTGTATCCTTCCCCTTTGTCCGGTCCCAGGAAAACAAAGAAATCCCCTTTAGCACACAACCCCCGCATACACACCAAGCCCAAAGAACCATCATTGCAAATGAAAACCCCATCTCTTCCCTTGTCCAAATATATAGTGTTGACTCATTTAGTGCATACACCAACACGCAGAGAAAAATTACAGTTACATGAAGCTACGTCGGTACACGACCGTTTCTCAATTCTACCACAGTCCTTCTGCCTTCGCAAACTCCTCCGTTGCTTCCGCCATCCCAAAATAAAAATCCTTGGATTTGGAGGTCACCCTCAACTTAGCTGGATATACTATGCCACACTGCACCTTGCTGATGTACAGTGCCTTCTTCACCCGGCTGAAGGCAGCCCGCCTCCTCCCCAGCTCCACCATAAAGTCCTGATATATGCGTATACCAGCTTCAGCCCACTGCACCACCCACTTCTGTTTTGCCGAGCACAGGACTTTCTCCTTCACACTATACCTACGGAAACACAGTTACTACTCTTGGTGGCTCACTCGCCTTTGGTATAGGCCTCCACGACCGATGTGCCAGTTCCAGTTCATATCGGGAGGGATCATTCCTCCCTCTCCTAATAGCTTCGCCAACATCATGACAAAATACTCCGTCGGCCTCCACCCTTTCGGGCAGACCCACAATCCTCAGATTTTGTTGCCTGGATCTGTTTTCCAGGTCTTCCATTTTGGCTCGCAGACCCTTGTTGGTCTCTATCACCCGCCGCAACTCCTTCCCCATCGAGGTGAGTTGATCACTGTGCTGCGATAATGCCTCTTCCACTTTCTTCAGTGTCTCACCTTGCTCCTGCACCTCCGCCGCTGCGCTTGATGCCGCTGCCCTCGCCGGAGCAATCACCTCCGCCACCAGCACTTTCAATACCGCCCCCACCTCCTTCTTCATCGCTTCCATGTGTTTTGTGAACTGTTTTTCAAGTTCCACAGCCATCACCGTAGTCATTTCTTCTGCTGTGAGTGATGCGGCCTCCCCTGGTGCTCCAGCCTCTGCTTTCCTTACCAGTTCCTGCGCTGACTTTTTCACTCACCCGCAGACTTTCGTTAACCCCCTTTTTCACAGCCTTTTCAACCTCTGTTGCCCCCGGGACCGGGCGTTAAAACGCCAAATTTTTTATTCCTGAGCGGGAGCCCTCCAGTGTGCGGCTGCCTCCTGTCCGTCGTCACCGTAAGTCTCCTGTACCGAATAATGAGCAGACATTTTCTCTAACTAAATATTGCAGAGACAAAAAGCAATCCAAACTCCGCCCTTTTGTCACTAAATCCATCCCTTTCCTTGACAATCGAGGGTACAAAGTGTTCTGTTCACAACATGAAATGAAAATTACTTAGTATCACAAGTAGGCTTCAAATGAAGTTACGGTGAAAAGCCCCTAGTCACCACATTCCGGTGCCTGTTCGAGGAGGCTGGTATGGGAATTGAACCCACGCTGCTGGACTTGTTCTGCTTTACAAGCCAGCTCTTTAGCCCACTGTGCTAAACCAGCCCCTGATCTGCACCATCATGTAGACTACACAATTTACTTCCAGAGCATTGTTTGTCATTGTCCTGGCCCCAGCCCATGTGCTGCTGAAACCCTCATCCAAGCCTTTGTTACTTCCAAACTTGACCATTCTGACACACTTCTCCCATGGTCAGCCTCCTTAAAAACCTGAGGCCAACCAAACGTCTGCCGCCTTTGTCCAAACTCGCAGCAAAACCCCACTCTCCTGGCTGCCGGCCAAGTAATGCCTTGGCTTTCAAACCTCCAGCCCTACGTTCAGATTCCGCCATGGCCTCTCTCCCCCCTCCCCCTCCCTGATATGTCCGCCATCCACACAAAGCCCTCTCAGAAAGATATCTGCGTGCCTCTAATCCCGGCCTCTCGAGCATCTCTCGGGTTTTAAACCCCGGCCCCGAGTTCCGGATCCCTCTCCGCCTCACAAACTCCTTCAGGTGGATCCCATTCTTCCTGTCGCCCGGTACAGTCCCCCACCCGGGGCCAGGCTCGGGGTTTCCCAGGGTGAGGGGCCGGGGGCTCATTGTCATTCAGGCCATACATAAATGTGAGTTGTTGTCCAGACCCCGAACCCGGGACCCAGGCCCCGAATGTAAACCGGGCCCGACCCCCAGGCCCCGGCTCCTAGGCCCCGACCCTCCGAGGCCGCGGCTCCGAGGCCTCCCACATCCCAGCTGCGTTATGTTTGGCAGCCTCGGGCCTAGCTACGCACTTGAAACGCCGAGTGGCCCCCACCAGCGGGCGGCCCGGGCTGCCTCTTGCCCTCTTCGCTACTCACATTTCCACCCACTCGGTTGAGATGGCGGCGCCGCTGGGTCGGGATGGAGTCGCTGAAGCGGCGGAACTTACCCCCGCGTCCGCCCGGCGCCCGTTTCCGCTGCCGCCCGGCCGGTCTCGCGAGAACCGCCTGACGTCACAGCCGCCAGGGGCGGGGCCGGGAGGCGCTGGAGCTGTCAATCATCCTGAGTGACAGCCCGAAACTCAATCATCCTGTGTGACAGCCCGGAGCTGTCAATCATCCTGAGTGACAGCCCGAAACTCAATCATCCTGTGTGACAGCCCGGAGCTGTCAATCATCCTGAGTGACAGCACATAGCTGTCAATCATCCTGAGTGACAGCCCGAAACTGTCAATCATCCTGAGTGACAGCCCGGAGCTGTCAATCATCCTGAGTGACAGCCTGGAGTTGTCAATCATCCTGAGTGACAGCCCGGAGTGTCAATCATCCTGACATCCCGGAGCTGTCAATCATCCGGACAGCCCAGAGTGTCAACCATCCTGAGTGACAGCCCAGAGCTGTCAATCATCTGGACACCCGGAGTTGTCAATCATCCAGACAGCCCAGAGTGTCAATCATCGAGTGACAGCCCGGAACTGTCAATCATCCGGACAGCCCGGAGTGTCAATCATCCTGAGTGACAGCCCATAGCTGTCAATCATCCTGTGTGATAGCCCGGAGCTGTCGACCTTCCGGACATCCCAGAGCTGTCAATCGTCCGGAATGACTGTCTTGAGCTGCCGATCATAGAACATAGAACAGTACAGCACGGAACAGGCCCTTCGGCCCTCAATGTTGTGCCGAGCCATGATCACCCTACTCAAACCCACGTATCCACCCTATATCCGTAACCCAACAACCCCCCCTTAACCTTACTTTTATTAGGACACTACGGGCAATTTAGCATGGCCAATCCACCTAACCCGCACATCTTTGGACTGTGGGAGGAAACCGGAGCACCCGGAGGAAACCCACGCACACAGGGGGAGGACGTGCAGACTCCAGACAGACAGTGACCCAGCCGGGACTCGAACCGACATTGGGCGATGCTCACAGCAGTGCCCAGGTGGGAGTCCGCTCGATCGCAACTGTGCTACTGAAAACATCCCCAGCCCACTCCAGCCGCCACAAACAAACGAGGATTCAAGCATTTTATCTCCACTCTTATGGGAAGCGACACCGGCCAAACACCTCTCGGGATGTAGCACAAACTACATACGACAAGGAAGGACAAATACAAAACGGGCAGTAGGTTAAAAAAGGTGGCTTAAATGATGAGCAGAGCTGGAGTTAGTGAAAATGCAGCCACTCCCGTGCTCACATCACGTGACCCCCCCCCCCCCCCTCCCCAGTTTTTAAATTTGTTGCTGCAGGACTACTCGGGATGCTCCCGGTGCTGTTACAGGTCATTCCAGGCAGAGCACGTGGCAAACTTCTTTCCAAAGTTGTTTTCTTCGGTGATGAGACCATCAATTCACGCGACACATGTTTAGAAGCGAACAGTGGTTTTAATCGTCTTACAACAGAGCCTGCCTGTGACGAGATGAACTCTAGATGAACTGGCAGGCAGGCTCCAACTCCCAAGCTTTATACAACCAGTAGGGGGGGGGGGAGGAGTCATGGGCGGAGCCAAGGGTGGAGCCTCCAGGAGCGTCTGAAGATCAGTCCCATTAACGGCTTGTGCTGGGCCTCTCTTGTCTCATTTGAGTTGCCTTTTCATTTCTTTGGGTCCCACTTTTGCTTCTCTTAATTTCAGATACACCCTGGTCACCCCCCACCAGTCTAGGGGCCCTCGTCGAAGCCACCCCGGCCAGCAGTACAGCTCCCTCCCGACTGTGGTGGCGTTAGATACAGTCCGTAGCGGTCTGACCTGGTTCCCGACTTCTGAGACCCACGTTTCAGAAACGGTGGGCAGGATACTTCAAACCTCCACGTCAAAATCTTGATCGGCGCGGGGGCAGAGAATGGGTGGTGATGGCGAAATCCGGCGTGACTGATTTGGTTCTGGTCCCCTCATTTTAGGAAGGATGTGGAAGCTTTGGAAAAGGTGCAAAGGAGATTTGCCTGGAATGGAGAGTAGGTCTTACGAGGAAAGGTTGAGGGGGCTAGGCCGTTTCTCATTAGAACAGAGAAGGATGAGGGGTGACTTGATGAGAGGTTTATAAGATGATCAGGGGAATAGATAGAGTAGACAGTCAGAGACTTTTTCCCTGGGTGGAACAAACCATTACAAGGGGACATAAATTTAAGATAAATGGTGGAAGATATAGGGGGGATGTCAGAGGTAGGTTCTTTACCCAGAGAGTAGTGGGGGCATGGAATGCACTGCCTGAGGAAGTAGTTCAGTCGGAAACATTAGGGACCTTCAAGCGGCTATTGGATAGGTACATGGATTACGGTAGAATGATGGGGTGTAGATTAATTTGTTCTTAATCTGGGACAAAAGTTCGGCACAACATTGTGGGCTGAAGGGCCTGTTCTGTGCTGTATTTTCTATGTTCTATATTCTTTGAAAGACTGTAAAATTGCAGATGAATCATTGACTGACATTACATTCTCTACTTACTGCACCTGAAATGTTCAAATCGTTCCTGTATTGAATGACTGCACATTAAGTTTCCACCCACCACCTACACCTCCCAACCCAGAGGGTTACGTGTGTGACACACTAGATAAGCATTCAACCAGTGCCTGTAAGTTTTGAAGTCCTGACCTAGAAGTGTATCACCAGGGCAACTAAACTTTGCATTTAACTATTTGTTTGCACCTGAGCCCCAGCGAGAATGTGTCCATATTTTACCCATGACATGTTTGAGGATGGGTAAAAATATTCCGTATTGTTAAAAATATGATTCACAACATTAATGAACTGACACGGTGACAAAACCCAACTACCAAGGATGCTTGTGGTTTTATTTTCTAGTACATATGGGCGACGCGGTAGCACAATGGTTAGATTCCCGGCTTGGGACACTGTGCGGAGTCTGCTTGTTCTCCTCGTGTGTTTCCTCCGGGTGCTCCGTTTTCCTCCCACAAGCCCCGAAAAACGTGCTTGTTAGGTGAATTCGACATTCTGAATTCTCCCTCTGTGATCCGATCTGGCGCCGGAGTGTGGTGACTAAGAGATTGGGCGGCACAATGGCAGAATGGTTAGCACTGCTACCTCATAGCTCCAGGGACTTGGGTTCAATCCCAGCCTCGGGTGACTGTCTGTGTGGAGTCTGCACGTTCTCCCCGTGTCTTTGTGGGTTTCTTCCAGTGCTCTGGTTTGTACAGTCCAAAGAGGTGCAGGTTAGGTGGATTGGCCGTACTAAATTGTCCTTAGTGTCCAAAAAGGATAGGTGGGGTTACTGGGTTAGGGTGGAGGTGTGGGCTTCAGTAGGGTGCTCTTTCCAAGGACCGGTGCAGACTCGATGGGCTTGATGAGATCATCAATTCACAAGACACGTGATTGGAAGTGAACAGTGGTTTTAATAGTCTTACAACTGAACATGCCTGTGACGAGATGAACTGGCAGCAGGCTCACGACTGCAGAGCTTTATACTTCCGGTTAGTGGGAGGAGCCATGGGCGGAGCCAAGGGTGGAGCCCAGTACAAACTCCTCATTTCTCCCTATGGGCAGAGCCGCTCAATGGCTCGTATACAGAGCCCACAAGGACACAATACATGTAATACAACACAGTGTGAATTACTAGGTATATAATTCACCACTGTGCTGAATAGTCTCCTTCCGCACTGTAACTTCTATGATCCAGTAGTCTGACATCAAAAATATTTAGAATTGAACGCTGCAATTTCCAGAAACTTCCTAGGTTCTTTTTCTCAAATGGGATAATCCTAACCTCTGAGTATCAATTGTGGACAAGAACACCGGCTCATTATTGTGGTTTTCACATTTTCACTTCCTCTGTGCTAACCAGGCATGAGATATTTGAGGAAGAATGACTCAACTTCAAACTACACAGTGCCCCAAACCTTTCCCAGTGGGTGACTTTCTGATGTCTATCTTGCTAACAGAGAACAGGCATGTCACCGCAGAAGAAGAGGAAACTGCAGAGCGATTCGGCCTTTGGTTCTGTCAACCCAACCAGTAGCACTAACATCGCGCAAGTAAATGCTCGCTTTCTAGGTGGTTTTCCCTCTACTCCTCCTCATTCATCTCCAACTTCCTCTGTGCTCTCTTTTCCTAGAATGGATGTTGTCGATGAGAGGACAGGCGTTCTATTCATTGTGGCCCGTCTTCTTGAAAAGGAATTATAATTACCTTCGGTAACCACATAATCCTGTAACATGCAAGCAAAGCGGCCAGGAATGAGGTCCCACCCAGGTGAAGCTGCAGCACAGGGCTACGCGTTAAACCGCCTGTTCCCCATAAAGTTAGACAATCCCAGTACTGACGGGTTAAAACTCTGCAGTCCGGCAACTTCTAGTTGTGGTGGACAGTTGAACAACTAACAGGAGGTGGAGATGAAACTCCATGAAAATCCCCATCCTTAATAACAAAGGTGCCCAGAACAGGGGCTGGATTCCCCGACCCTCCGCCGGGTAGGGGAGAATCCAGCCCCAGGAGTGTACAAACACAAGGCCGAGGGCTTGCCACCACCTTCAGCCAGAAGTGGCGAGCGGATGAAGCATCTCGGCCTCCTCCTCAGGTCCCCAGCATCACAGTCGTCAGACAATTTGATTCACTCCACGTGCTATCAAACAACAACTGGTTGCCACAGGCTATGAGCCTCCAAAGCAACCCAGCTATAATACTGAAGATTTAGCACTAGCTGCACTTCCAGCCAAGGGGCGGGATTCTCCCATGCCGCGCCGTTTGGGAGAAATGCCATTCGCGCTGGATTTTTGTGCGACGCCGATCCGACGCCGTTCCGCCATTCTCCCAACCAGCGAGAACGGCGTCATCGAGTTTGGCGCCACACCTCCCGGAGAATCGGCGGAGGTGCGAAGTCTCGTGATTCTCCGGGTCCCCCGCTATTCTGCGGCCTGGATGGGCCGAAGTCCCGACGACGTGACCCCACGCCGTTCACCCCTGCAAAATAAATTTGTCAGCCAGTCGTTAGGGGTTTTGGGGAAGGGTGCCGCCATATTCTGGGGGGGGGGGGGGCAGAGGGGGTAGAGAAGGGGAGAGGAGGGGGGAGGGGGAACGAGGGGGAGGAGGAGGTGGGGGGGAAGGAGGAGGAGGGGAAGGGTGCCGCCATATTCTGGGGGGGGGGGGGGGGTAGAGGAGGGGAGAGGAAGGCGGGGGGGAAGGAAGAGGAGGGGAAGGGTGTAGACATGTTCGGGGCGGGGGGTTTCCACGGGAACGACATGCCAGCCGGCCTGCCATGGCAGGAAGGTGGCGAAGCCACATCTGCACGTTGAAGTCATGCTGATGGGCAAAGGCCACTGGCGCCACCTTCCCACGCGGCCACACGCCTTGACCTTGTGAGCGCCCAGCCCCCCCACACACAGCTGCCGCAACACCCAGCTGACGGAGACCATCTCTAGGAAGGGTCAAGGCGACACACATGTCAGCCCCCCTGAGGGCAGGGCCAGCCCATGGTGGCGCAATGAGGAGGGATGGGCAAAACTGGGCAGTGGACAGATACTGTGGGCAGGGGGTCAGGGTGCCTGCGTGGCTGCAGCGACACCAGCCAACCGGGGCACACATGTATCCCACGGCACCAATGGCACCTGGCTGTCGAGGTGTCAATGCGCCATCCTTTAACATGTTGTATCCCCCCCCCCCCCAGCAGATGTTTGGGCACCAGCCAGCGATGTTTGCCACCGTGGCAGGAGCCGCTACCCTGCAGGTGGCCCTTTGGCAGCGTCGACGCAGGCGGCTCAGAGCAGGGAGACCGTCACACATATCTGCCATCTCATGGCACACCTGGCACCACGTGGAACGGGGGGATGACATGCTATCCCAATGGCCATCAAACTTCTATGCGACGGGGTTATTCCAGGCACCGAGCGGGGACCTGTCCGGTATCTCCCAGGCATCGGTGCACCGGTGCATCCGAGCATTCACCAACGCCCTGTATGCCATCGCCGACCGGTACATCCAGTTTCCAGAGGACCGCGCACACCAGGATGCCCGGGCAGCGGGATTCGTCTCCATGGCCAGGATACCAATGGTCCAGGGGGTGATTGATGCGGTGCACGCGCCATGCCTCCACCAGCGGAGAACCGGAGAAAGGGGATCTATTCCATGAACTTTCAGGTGGTCTGTGACCACCGCGTGAAGATCATGCACGTGTGCGCCCAGTACCCCGGCAGTGTGAATGATGCCTTTACACTGGCGCAATCTTTGATCCCCGCCATGTTCGAGGGACAACCCATCCCCCCTGGCTGAGGAGCTGGTTGCTGGGCGACAGTGGTTACCCGTTGCAGTCGTGGTTGATGTCGCCTATACGGAGGCCACAGCCCAACGAGGAGACCCTCGACAATGAGGCCCATGCAGCAACGAGGGGTGTTGTCGAGAGGTGCTTTGGCCTCTTGAAGATGTGCTTCAGGTGCCTGGACCGCTCTGGAGGGGCCCTCTAGTACCATTCAGAGAGGGTCAGCCGCATAGTTGTTGTCAGCTGCGTCCTGCACAACATAGCCCAGCAGAGGGGTGATGTCCTCGAAGAGGAGGAGGCACAGGGGGAACCCAATGAGGGCGATGCATCTGTACATGAGGAGGAGGAGGAGGATGGGGAGGGTTGGGGCACAGACACGACATGGGGGCTGGATATGGCCGGGAGGCTGCACCACGCCACCGGCTTGGCGAGCGAGCACGCGAGGCGTTGATCACCGCACGTTTCACCAACTTGGGGGAGGGCATCGCCGAGCACGGGCACTTGCACCACCGTTCCGCCCAAATGCACCACCCTGCACCCCCCCCCCCCGCACCATCCGACAACCCTAGCTCCCACACCACCACTTTCACAGCACCTTACACCTGCGGCACAACGGGATGGTCTCACACAATTGCTTGTGTAAGCGCGTGTGATCAGTGCCATGTTGAATGATGACAACCCGCTCTGTGAGGGGGGGGGGGGAACAGACACCCGGCCTCACCATTGTACCGACCTTCGACCCCAGCGCCACTTGATCCCCTTCACAACCCCTCAGTCACCGGACATAGCACAGAGGCATCTAGGTTTGGTGTTACAGTGAGTTTAATCCTGACATTCACATACAAGTGCCTTAGCCCCTATAACTAAGCTGTGCCCTGCACCCGTGCCAACTTACTACGTGTCGAACTTCTTTGCCTTACGGGCCATACCGCTTCGCCTTGGTGTTTCCCCAGATGGTACAGCAGGAGTGGAGGCAGACTGCTGAGACTCCTGCCCTGCGACTTTGCTCTGCGTGGGCGCGCGTTTCCTGGGGCGGCCCGGCTTGGATGGGCCAGGCTGCTTGGCGGGTGTGCTGGATGGCGTGGTGCCACCCTGTTCTGCCTGTTGCCCACCAGGTGCACCAGGAACGGAACGGGGGGGGGGGGAGTCCGAGTGTTCCGAGACCTCCCTTGCTGGAGTCACCGGGACGGGCCCTACAACCACCTTCTCCCTCAGGGAGCCTGGTGGCTCCTGGGCCTCTCTAAGGGATGGTGGTGCGAGCGGAGACAATCCCCAGGGCACCACCAACACCTGGCGCTGCCAGTCCTGGAGGCCCGCTGTGGAATCAACCAGGGTCTGAACGTTCCCGGCGATGGAGCTACCTCCCCCTGGGCCTGTGCGACGCCATCCAGCACATGCGCAAGGCCGCCGGTGCTCTCAGCGATGGCCTTCTGGGACTGGGCCATGGCCTGCTGAGACTGGCAGACCATGGCGGCAATGTCCAGCTGGCTCTGGGAGAGGGCAGCCCTGTCCTGCGCCACAGATGACACGTGCACATGAAGCCCCACGCCTTGCAGAACCTGACCCATGGCTAAAACCATTGCCCCCATTGCCTCTACCGCGGACGCCACCCGTGCGGTGTCGGCCTGGGTGGCAGCCATGACTGGCACCACTCCCTGCTCGTGGTCGCGGATGGACTCCTCCAACTGTGTCTGCAGATACTGGAAGGTGGCCGTCATCCCGTTGTCCACTCCCTGGGTTTCCAAAAGCATCGGGTCTGTGGGTGGGTCTGGTAAGTCCAGGAACCCGGAACCATCTGGGCTGCAGCTGGGTGCTGGGCCTGGGCTGCCCTCCGACCGTCCAGCCCCTCGGCTGCTCCTACCTCCACCTGCTGTATCGGTTCGGCTGTGTGGTGCGCACCAGTCAGTGTCCCAGAAGTCTCATCACTAACATGCCCAACCGAGGTGAGGGTATCTGCGGTGGTGGAGGGTGTGGATGACAGCAGTGACGCAAGGTCCATGTCCTCATCGGACCCCAGATCTGGGGTCTCCTGGGTCGAGCCTTGGACTGATAGATCTTGTCTCCGGGCCATGTGCGGTGCCATGTCCGGTCTGTCCAACATCTGTCTGGCCGTCCTCTGTCCATCACTGTCCTGTCTCTCCATCCTCTGTCCATCACTGTCCTGTCTCTCCATCCTCTGTCCATCACTGTCCTGTCTCTCCATCCTCTGTGTGTCACTGTCCTGTCTCTCTGTCCGTCACTGTCCTGGCTCTCCGTCCTCTGTCCATCACTGTCCTGGCTCTCCATCCTCTGTCCATCACTGTCCTGCCTCTCCGTCCTCTGTCCATCACTGTCCTGCCTCTCCGTCCTCTGTCCATCACTGTCCTGGCTCTCCGTCCGCTGTCCATCACTGTCCTGTCTCTCCATCCTCTGTCCATCACTGTCCTGGCTCTCCGTCCTCTGTCCATCACTGTCCTGCCTCTCCGTCCTCTGTCCATCACTGTCCTGGCTCTCCGTCCTCTGTCCATCACTGTCCTGTCTCTCCATCCTCTGTGTGTCACTGTCCTGTCTCTCCGTCCTCTGTCCATCACTGTCCTGTCTCTCATCCTCTGTGTGTCACTGTCCTGCCTCTCCGTCCTCTGTCCATCACTGTCCTGGCTCTCCGTCCTCTGTCCATCACTGTCCTGTCTCTCCATCCTCTGTCCATCACTGTCCGGTCTCTCCATCCTCTGTGTGTCACTGTCCTGTCTCTCCGTCCTCTGTCCGTCACTGTCCTGCCTCTCCATCCTCTGTCCATCACTGTCCGGTCTCTCCATCCTCTGTGTGTCACTGTCCTGTCTCTCCGTCCTCTGTCCGTCACTGTCCTGCCTCTCCGTCCTCTGTCCGTCACCGTCCTGTCTCTCCGTCCTCTGTCCATCACTGTCCTGCCTCTCCGTCCTCTGTGCGTCACTGTCCTGTCTCTCCATCCTCTGTGTGTCACTGTCCTGCCTCTCCGTCCTAAGTGTGTCACTGTCCTGCCTCTCCGTCCTCTGTCCATCACTGTCCTGCCTCTCCGTCCTCTGTATGTCACTGTCCTGCCTCTTCGTCCTCTGTCCATCACTGTCCTGCCTCTCCACCCTCTGTCCGTCACTGTCCTGCCTCTCCGTCCTCTGTCCGTCACTGTCCTGGCTCTCCATCCTCTGTCCATCACTGTCCTGTCTCTCCATCCTCTGTGTGTCACTGTCCTGTCTCTCCGTCCTCTGTCCGTCACTGTCCTGATTCTCCGTCCTCTGTCCATCACTGTCCTGCCTCTCCGTCCTCTGTGCGTCACTGTCCTGCCTCTCCGTCCTCTGTCCATCACTGTCCTGTCTCTCCATCCTCTGTGTGTCACTGTCCTGTCTCTCTGTCCTCTGTCTGTCACTGTCCTGTCTCTCCATCCTCTGTGTGTCACTGTCCTGCCTCTCCGTCCTCTGTCCGTCATTGTCCTGCCTCTCCGTCCTCTGTCCGTCACTGTCCTGTCTCTCCATCCTCTGTGTGTCACTGTCCTGCATCTCCGTCCTCTGTCCGTCACTGTCCTGTCTCTCCATCCTCTGTGTGTCACTGTCCTGCCTCTCCGTCCTCTGTCCATCACTGTCCTGTCTCTCCGTCCTCTGTCCATCACTGTCCTGTCTCTCCATCCTCTGTGTGTCACTGTCCTGCCTCTCCGTCCTCTGTCCATCACTGTCCTGCCTCTCCATCCTCTGTGTGTCACTGTCCTGCCTCTCCGTCCTCTGTGTGTCACTGTCCTGCCTCTCCGTCCTCTGTCCATCACTGTCCTGCCTCTCCGTCCTCTGTATGTCATTGTCCTGCCTCTTCGTCCTCTGTCCATCACTGTCCTGCCTCTCCACCCTCTGTCCGTCACTGTCCTGCCTCTCCGTCCTCTGTCCGTCACTGTCCTGGCTCTCCATCCTCTGTCCATCACTGTCCTGTCTCTCCATCCTCTGTGTGTCACTGTCCTGTCTCTCCGTCCTCTGTCCGTCACTGTCCTGATTCTCCGTCCTCTGTCCATCACTGTCCTGCCTCTCCGTCCTCTGTGCGTCACTGTCCTGCCTCTCCGTCCTCTGTCCATCACTGTCCTGTCTCTCCATCCTCTGTGTGTCACTGTCCTGTCTCTCTGTCCTCTGTCTGTCACTGTCCTGTCTCTCCATCCTCTGTGTGTCACTGTCCTGCCTCTCCGTCCTCTGTCCGTCATTGTCCTGCCTCTCCGTCCTCTGTCCGTCACTGTCCTGTCTCTCCATCCTCTGTGTGTCACTGTCCTGCATCTCCGTCCTCTGTCCGTCACTGTCCTGTCTCTCCATCCTCTGTGTGTCACTGTCCTGCCTCTCCGTCCTCTGTCCATCACTGTCCTGTCTCTCCGTCCTCTGTCCATCACTGTCCTGTCTCTCCATCCTCTGTGTGTCACTGTCCTGCCTCTCCGTCCTCTGTCCATCACTGTCCTGCCTCTCCATCCTCTGTGTGTCACTGTCCTGCCTCTCTGTCCTCTGTCCATCACTATCCTGCCTCACCGTCCTCTGTGTGTCACTGTCCTGTCTCTCTGTCCTCTGTCTGTCACTGTCCTGTCTCTCCATCCTCTGTGCGTCACTATCCTGCCTCACCGTCCTCTGTGTGTCACTGTCCTGTCTCTCTGTCCTCTGTGTGTCACTGTCCTGCCTCTCCGTCCTCTGTGTGTCACTGTCCTGCCTCTCCGTCCTCTGTCCGTCACTGTCCTGCCTCTCCGTCCTCTGTGCGTCACTGTCCTGCCTCACCGTCCTCTGTGTCACTGTCCTGTCTCTCTGTCCTCTGTGTGTCACTGCCCTGCCTCTCCGTCCTCTGTGTGTCACTGTCCTGCCTCTCCGTCCTCTCTACGTCCGTTTCATGGACGTCAGTGTCCTGCCTCTCCGACCTCTCTACGTCCGTTTCATGGCCGTCACTGTCCTGCCTCTCCGTCCTCTGTCCGTCACTGTCCTGCCTCTCCGTCCTCTGTCCGTCATTGTCCTGTCTCTCCGTCGTCTGTGTGTCACTGTCCTGTCTCTCCATCCTCTGTGTGTCACTGTCCTGTCTCTCCGTCCTCTGTCCGTCACTGTCCTGCCTCTCCATCCTCTGTCCATCACTGTGCTGCCTCTCCGTCCTCTGTCCATCACTGTCCTGTCTCTCCGTCCTCTGTGCGTCACTGTCCTGTCTCTCCATCCTCTGTCCGTCACTGTCCTGCCTCTCCGTCCTCTGTCCATCACTGTCCTGTCTCTCCATCCTCTGTCTGTCACTATCCTGCCTCTCCGTCCTCTGTGTGTCACTGTCCTGCCTCTCCGTCCTCTGTCCATCACTGTCCTGCCTCTCCGTCCTCTGTCCGTCATTGTCCTGCCTCTCCGTCCTC